>NC_064254.1:23671533-24295700 GCF_003254725.2 Canis lupus dingo
CAGCCCTATGATTTATGTTGACTAGAGTGTGTGTCTAAACCAATCATTTGTCCAAACTGAATCATGCTTCAAGAAGCAGGATTAAGCTCCACCTTCTCTACAAAGCACATCATGACAAAAACAGACCACACCTTCCACAGTGCCTACTTTCAGTATTAGACCATTTAGAGCTCCATGACAGTCTTATTTTGTCTTTTTAAAATAATATTTAAAATAGTTCATCTCTCAACAGTATCATAAACAACCTGGGGTCATGACCAACATTAATCTATCAAGCATCTTGGTAGGTACTGAAATTAAACTTGCTAACTCCATTTCTCATTTTTGTTTTTTTCATATAGCACATAGTCAATGTTTTTATAATCACCAACATCTCCTTGTTGTAAATATAATAAAATACAAAGCAATGCCTTCCTTGAGAGTTTCTATATCCCACATTCTGCTTGATATACCAAAATTCCTGCATTTTTTCCATCTAAAACTTCCCAACTCCCTACAGAGAATGTTAGACTGAAACACATTTTTGCAGATTTTGAAGATAATAAAATATGCCTTCATCCTTTCCCCTTTTACCTTAGAATATATCAATAGATGGCTCTGAGAAAACGCGAAATCTCAGGAGAAAATTTTGAAGAAAAAAAGTCAAAATATGAAATTCTGTAAAGTAATAAAGATTAGAAAAGTCTTACTTCTCTAGAAAAGCGAGGCTGCATACATGTCCTCTTTACTGCAGCTTTGAAATACTGTAGCTCTGTATAAGTGGATTCCTTGAGGATACTGGTTTGGGTGAAATAGACTAGCCTTGTCTAAGGATTGGCAATAATAAGACAATGAAAGAAAGGAATAGGAAAAAATTTCTTCTGCAGCTCACTTTATGATATATGCTCATCTTTGAGAATAAACCAGAAGAGAGGATAAAGTAGAACAGATACATTTATTTTTAAATTTAAATTAGTATTCAAGTTTGAAAATGTGAAATTATTATTGCTTCTCTAGGCTTACTTATGCTGCTTTAGGCTTAAAATTCAAAAAGATGGCAGGTTACTAAAAGGGAAATTTCAAATTCAACTTGGCAGCCATATTCAAGATGATGTAGAAACATTTAAAATGCACAAACTCATTGCATTACTCAAACTTAGCATTTAATAATGTAATAAGCCTGGCCAAAAATTGTCCAATGTGAAATTACACTACCCATCTAGAAATTAAAAATATTTAGAGGCATAGTTAAGGAAAAACAGATGCACGAATGGCTCTAACTATCCTATATCGGTAATTGGCCATTCATTTAATTTAGAATGAATCAGAGATCAAAAACATTCACATTTTTTACCAGGGTCTGACATGTGTAGTCTAAAAGTAATAGATTCTGATTTCAGTGCCTCCAAATTTTCCCTCTGTCAAGCCTCAGTCAGTTGAATTCAATTTATATGGGTTTTTTTGTTTGGTTTAGTCTTTTATTTGATAGACTATGTACTAAATCTGAATACTCTGTAGAAACTTACTTATGTACATTATATAAGTGGAAATTACCAGTTTTGAGAAAACAGATCCAACCACAGATGCTAATAATAAACTCTCAGATAGTGAATGTGGGGCAATTAACATGATTACAAACAACAACCTCTTTAAAGCATCCTACCATAAGCAGCGTAAAACCATCTTAGGAGCTTTGTGGTATGACAACTAACCCTGACATCCAGAGCATCCATGCAGAAGTTTGCTAAGAGATTATGAGTCCTTGAGGACAGGGCTCATATCTTATTTATCGTTGCATCGCCAGGATCTAGTTTAAATTACAAAGAATGAAAAAAATATTTGCTGAATGGATAGACAAATGCATATCCTATACAAATGCACCAAAGTCTGGGCTGCAACAGCACAAGGAAACCTAGCTGACAAAGCAAATGAATACTGAAACCCCAGACTGCATCTGCCTATTGACATGGCTATCTTCTAATTTTCACAAGGCTGTGATAATGGGCTATCTGTGTCCCTGACCAAAGAGATCTCTGCAATTGCTAAATCCAGGAACTGGTGACATACCACCTGTAGTTGCAAACAAGACTTGAAGATACCTTCAGTCCCAACAAACCACCACAGTGACCTTCTGGGACTGTGCCAAATGGCAAAGGATGACAGTCTTGCAGACTCCAGATCAACATAAGTATTCCTTGCAAAGGCCACTGTTACTGCCACCTAGTGTACTGTCAGCTTCAGGAGACACCATCCCCTACGTCCATACTTTCCTCTCCTTCAGCCCAACGTAGACAATGGCAAAATTCTGGATATGCCTCTTCAAGACCCAATATACAGAGGATATTCACATCCAAAGTAATAACACAGGGCACCTGGGTGACTCGGTCAGGTAAGCATCTGACTCTTGATTTCAGCTCAGGTCATGATCTCAGGGTTTTGAGATGATGCCCCACATGGGGTTCTACACTCAGCACAGAGTCTGCTTAAGACTCTCTCGCTCCTCCCTCTGCCCCATCCCTGCTCAAACATGTGCACTCTCTCTCTCCCTCTACATAAAATAAATCTAAAAAATAAAGTAGTAATGCATTTTCCAAAAGATAGATATCCCAGTCTCAAGTGTGAAAAAGCTTAAAAGTAGGTAGAATATTATACTTATGATAATAACAAATTTGAGCACTTTTTATCTGCCAGGCACTATGCTGAGATGTTTATTTGAATTATTACAATTAACCTTCCTAACCATACAAGAAGTTGGTCCTATGGTCCTCACTTGACAGATGGACAAATTAAGCTTTAAAAAGTTAAATAAGGGCAGCCTGGGTGGCTCAGCGGTTTAGCGCTGCCTTTAGCCCAGGGTGTGATCCTGGAGACCCGGGATCGAGTCCCAGGTTGGGCTTCCTCCATGGAGCCTGTTTCTCCCTCTGCCTGTGTCTCGGCCTCTCTCTCTCTCTCTCATGAATAAATAATAAAATATTTTTTAAAAAGTTAAATAATATGCACAAATTCACACAGGTGCTAAGTGTCAAGCCCATGCTATACAACACCCATGATCTGAGCTATTATCCTACATGGCCTCAATGTCTTAAGAGTACAGAATATTCTTTTGGCATTCACAAGGAGTAATAAACTGATTTTCTGCTTTTACAAAAATATTTGTGTCACTTTAGCTGTATTTTACTATCTGTAATTAGTATCTAGTATTTAAAAGCACATCTGGCACAATATGTACTTTATGAATTACAAGAACATAAATTAATCACACTATAACATCATTTTCTCTCATTTGTATGAAAATTCAAAATTATAATTTCAAATGTTTCCATCTACATAGCATCTAGTTAGGCATTCATTTTTGCATTATAAAAGTAATATATGTATATTTAAAAACAGACAAAAGGAAAGCAGAAAGAAAATATCTATCATTCTACAAACCAAAGACAACTGTTAACATTTTAAGAAACATGCAATTCAGAGCTCAAAAATATAATTTGATTACTCATATAAACCTCATTTCCCCCACAAAACCCATAACTCAGAATCAGAAATTTTTTTTCAAGCATTGAAAAGAGCAATGATCATTTTTTATATAATTCCCCACATGGAGGCCAGAGAAAATTTTGTTTAGCCATCATGAAAAGATATGTACGATTTTCTTGAAATAAAAAGATGTTCTTTCATTATTCTGCACTCACTATTATCTATCTTTTCAAAAAGCATGTTAATAGGAGTGTGTTCTACATTTCTCAGTAGGGTAATTTCCTAAACTACTCTACTCCACATTGACTTAAACTCTGTATATAGATGCTCTGGGCCGCAATTCTTTACATGTCCCATGATGGCTTCAAACAGTGCTTGCAACCAAGGAAAAGAAAAACAATAGCTAAATGAAAGAAGACCTTCCAATCACACCTGCCTGGCTGTCCCTTCCTGCAGGATTTTCAAAGCTACTAGTTTTCAGTAAGTTGGTGGCAGCTGAGGTTAGAATCCAAGTTTCTCATTTCGTGGTTCAGAGCCTTCTTGGAAACAATGAAAGCATCTATTTATTTATTAAGTATATTACATATAAATATTATTATTACTATTAAAGTGGTATACAGAAATGACATGTAGACAGAAGGTACCTACTTGGTCACACCACATACTTTAGTGGCTTGCTGTCCCTAAATATATACAGAGCTTGAATCAGGCTCCATGTACCTCCACTTCCTGGCAAGAGTATGAACCCTTCTTTTTTCATTCCCACCCCCCTCCTCATTCCAAAGGAACCCAAGTGAGAACTCCACTTAACCCATTCTAGTGAAGACAGTTACCATGTCATTCCTGCTCCCCACAGTTTTTATTTCTCTCTCTCATTTCAAACCTTAGTCTGGAGGTGCTAGCTCACAAGTGATTCGAAGAAGAGAAGTGTAAAAGGAGCTGTAAAATGATGAAAAGGCAGACTGCCCAAAGCAAATAAAGTTTCTCCAGGGAAGTGGTGGAGTTGCCTATCTTGGGCATTTACCTTCTCCACAGTGCTTCTCTCTGGGATAAACTCTCCATTTCTCACCAAGATATGCCTTCAAATCATGCTCAACCCATTCTAAAAACTGATCCATGGTAGTATGTCAAATGAGAGTCAAAAATGGATGGAGAAGGGGCACCTGGGTGGCTCAGTGGTTGAGCGTCTGCCTTTGGCTCAGGTTGTGATCCCGCATCAGGCTTCCCGCAAGGAGCCTGCTTCTCCCTCTGCCTATGTCTCTGCCCCTCTCTCTCTCTCATAAATAAATAAATAAAATCTTTTTTAAAAAATGGATGGAGAAGAAACTAAGTGACATATCAGGCTTTGTTGATTTTTCTAAATTTAAATCAGAACAATTTTTGCCTTATACATTTTTTTAACAAAGATATTTACAGAATGTTATTTTCACATAATAAATTGAAGGGTGTTTTCCATTTAAAAAAAGAAAAAGGAAAGAAAACTGCCAAATGGCTATTAATAGACTTACTAAACTGAATTTAGCAACTTCTTTGAATCCCCCTAGGACAGCCAAGCACGTGGTAGGCACTAAACACTATTTAATGAATGGCTGAACATTACAAAGAATATTCTTGTCTTATCTTTAATATTCTACCTAATTCTGGGTACTATTGGAAAACACAGGCCTAGACTCATTCTGTGAGGTACAAATTCTCTCTCCCTAATAAAGCAGCAAAATACATATATAGCAAGGTTTAGAATTTTTGAAAATATGTATTTCAAAAAGTTGTTTCAACCACTGAATCACCTATGGATTTGAAAATAACCATAAACATGCAATACCTATGTTCTGAGTGTCCCTATAACATTTTAAAACTAAATTTCCAAAGAATATTTTTAAAAGAACAAAATTTCTATAAATCTCAAACTTCACTGCGATTTCTTTTTCCTTTGAATGTTAAAAGAAAATTTTGTTGAGCATTTCTCTTTTCTTCTTGATATCATTAATTGTAAAAACAAATAGTTAACAAATAGCATAACATTGCAATCATGGCTAAATTGACCTAGATCAAAACAACACAACTCAAAATAAAAACTAAACACTGAATAGAACACAAGCAACTGGCAGGCTTCCCAGAAGGTCACTAAACTTGGACATGAAAAAACTGTCCACGTTTCCCGAAATTTTCAAAGATATCTCTTTAAGTTTTTTCATTAGTAAAAACCAAAATGCCAAAGAAACAACAAAACAAAAAACTAAACTGAATCCTTATAAAAGACAAACCTAATAGAAAAAAATATCCCTTTTACAACTGACAGCTATAAATTTATTTTTTTGGCATGATGGGCATGTTGTTTTCAGTGGTTTTTCATTAAGGAAGTCTTCTGAACAGGTAACTCTGAAAGCAAACTGGGTTGAGTGGGTAGATCTGTAGCATCCCAATAACACTCTATCTTGGATTATGTTCCTCTGTCACATTATCTGATTTTTCAGAAGGTAAAGTAGTTGAAAGAAAAATGTACTGAGTAGAACACAGGAACCCTGATTTGTTACCCAGTGCTACAACTAGCTCTCCATAAGCCTTTAGTCAAGAATGATGCCTCTGAGCTTCTGTCTCCTCATTTATACTAAATCAATCATAATATTCCTTAGCACTGAATACATGGGAATCCCACAGATACCAATGTATAATGTTACAGGGCCTCTCTTTATAAAGGACATGATTACCTTACTGCTTTTCACAACAAATTAACCAAACTGGTTAATTTTTCCATCAGCTTGAGTATTAACAGTCTAAAGAACTGTGCTCAGGTGATAGTGATGTTCAGTCAACTTTGGCAACCAGTGGGTTAAAGCAGTGATTCTCAAAGTGTGATCTCTGGCCAGCAGCAGCATCTGGGAACTTTTAGAAAAGTTATTCAAAATGTTGTATTATTTTCTGAGAAACTTGAAGTACTTCACTTATTCTGATACAAATTCTCTCACTATCTAAAACTATCTAAACCATCAAATGAACATAACCTACTTTTTTTTTTTTTAGGATTCAATTTTGAGAGGTGAAAACAGAAAAGAGAGCTTCAGCTTAAACCATGAAGTCCAAGGTAAAATAAGAGCAAATTCTTATTAAGCATTTACTCTGAGTCAGGCACTGTTAAAAGAACCTTGTGGATGTTAACGAATTTACTCCATACAACCACCCTGCTGAGGTAGGTTCTGTTACTCCAATTTTACTACTGAGCAAACAAACAAAAAACATATGCGACTTGCCCAAGTTCAAACAACTAATAAGTGGCAGAGTCAAATACAAGGCTAGGCAGGCTGGCTGAAGAGTGTCCTCAACCGTAAGATGGCGAAGAAAGTTAGGGAACTTGGTCTCCATGACTGTTTTGGCGTGAGACTGGACTAAATGCCACAAATAAACATTTCTACTTTGTTTTTCACAAGAATGATAATGAATCTAGCTAAAGAATTACTATTGCATGCTAAGAAATATGATCCAAAGACAATAAATACAAAATAAAAACATGTATCCGTTTCTACTGATGTGTTTTACTTACAGGACTTCCAAAGATTGGCCTTAATGGTAAAACCATCCACATTGGAACAAAATAGGCGCTCAAAATGAACTAAGTAAATGCCAGGTAACTCTCATCAAAACCTTTCTAAATCAGCCAGGTTATGTAAATCAAGTGCAATTAAGCTAGCTTCTCTAACACCATCTCTGCTCCGGTCCTTATGTGTACAAGTGGAGAATCATAAAATCACTGTGGGGCATTGCAGTATTGATCATTCCTAATTGACCACTCACTGCAAGCAGTGGTGCCACATCCTTTCACTGCAAATTGCAACATCGCGGACTCTCTTAGCTCTTCAGATAAATTATCCAGAACATATACTTTGATTACTGAGAGTTTGCTTCCACATGCCTTCATTTTTCCCATCAAGATATGTATCTCTAATTTTTCCTTTTCACCCCCACAGCTACTCATTTCATGCCTAGTGAGTTAAGCAGAAAACCCATTAAATTGTAATGATAATTTAATAACATTAAATTTTAATTATATTCAATTTAACATTCAATTGTAATGTCAAAAGTATCCTAATAAAGACCTGATTGCCTGAATGAAAGAGTTACTAAGATGCTTATATGCTGGAACCTGTATTACCTTTAGTCTCCAGGAAGTAACAGAAGATTAATAATAGGCTAGCATAACCTCTCGAATTCAAAGATGCAAGATGAGTTATAAAAAGATGCTATAAGTTATAAATCTAATATTCAACTTATCACTAAAATCAAAGGATAATTAAGACTAATTTCAAAGTGCAGAATAATTTGGCATCCTTTTTGGAATTGATACCATATTTTTTCACCAGAACTATTTGGTCCTAAGAGGATCATTCAGATCAGTTCCAGTCCAACAATGTGCAAAGAATTGCTTTTTGTGTATGTGGTTTGAAGCATTTTGAAATTATTGCAGTTAAGGAGAAAAAGGATTCTTAAATTACCTCACCTACCCTTTTTTGCCAGTTTAGGCCTGTCCTTGTTCTGTGTCCTCATTTTGCTTTCTCTTATATTCTCTTGAACAAACCTTCATGTAACTAGATAAGGTTTCATTCTATGCTCACTCTCAAGAACCTAAGAAATACTTCTCAAGTATTCTTGGTACTTCTCAAGTGGTTCTCTTGGCTGCCACAGCATGCCACTTTTAGATGCTCTCTTACCATCTGAATTTTCTTTGATAAGGAAAGATATTGTGGAGAGCCAGATTTTTAGGCTATTTAAATGTGAATGCTAATAGATTATAAAATCTACCAGGTAGTGAATGAAATCCTTCACCACAGAGAGTGAATAAAGCCTAGATGATTTGAAGCTAATCAAGTTGAAAAATAAAATTCTAGAAGGTTCCATATAAAACACGCAATAAAATTATGAAGAGAATTTGAAAATATTCATATGTTCACATTCTGGTAAAAAGCAAAACTGTAGATACTAAGGGTTAGGTTGGCATTTAAATACAAAATCTGACCATGTAACCAACATATTTTTCATTTCAAGGTGTTTAGGGATTAGGTTTTTTTGTTCTTAGTATGAGAGTGGTGTATGTCTATTTCACACTAACAAATATTTAATTTACTACTTTAAACACATTGGAAACATTATTTCACTTAACTCTGACAAAAATGTGAGAATTATGAAGGATGCGTTGTACTACTACAGTCCCCATTTTATAGATGGGAAAAGTGAGGCTCAAAGAAGTTACACAACCCTCCCAGAGCACAGGAAAGCAGAAGAGCACCTTTTGAACCTGAGACTTGAGCCTCAGACAAAGGCTCCCATTCCTAACCACTACCTGTGTTTTCCCCAATTCTCTAAACATAAGCTTAGTACCTGTCCCTTAATAACTCTGTATACCACAATCACAAATTGGCACAGAAAATACCAGCTTGGAAAATTAATGTTCTCTGTACAGAAAGTCTTGCTACGGTTACCACTGTGTTCACCACAGCACACATGTGCTGGGACTGGAGTCATGCCTATTCTAGCTTTTTATCCAACATCAGATTTTCTAACCCATTTAAGCCTGTTTGCAAAGTCATTCTATTTCTGTACTAATGACTTAGAAAGAGCTGGAATTTTTTTTTTTTTTTTTTAGCCAAAATTTTGAAATCTCAAATCTCTAAGAAAAAAAGAAGTCACTTTGGGTAATCCAGAGACCTACAATGCTGAATTCCCTTTCACTATGGAGAACTGGCATGAATCCCTTAAACCTCCAACTGCTTAAAAGGGAGTGGGGGGGCGGTCCTAGTAATGTACACTGATGACAGGGATGATCTGTAATCATCTCACTGGGATCCAAAGATTCATGTTATTACAGCTACAAGACTCCTATGTACATTTCTTCTTTGGCTTCATTTCAGCTCTAAAACAATAAAATTTCTATTCTCTCCTAAAGTATTCAAATTCTACTATGTAATAACTGCTCAAGATGATAGCTAAGTCTCTACTCTTTACAAGATCCTCCAAAGTTCCCAGTGTGTGTGTGGTTTTTTTTTGTTGTTGTTGTTGTTTTTAATATGTGTCAAACCCTACTGATGCATACCTAGGATTTTCTGAAAAGTGTTCCTTTTTCTCCTCCGCGCGGTGAAGGGGAATTTGCAGGTGCTTGCCTTTACCTTAACTGAGATCCAACCCAACACTTCTCAAAGGTGAGTAAACACTAGCATCACCTGGAGGGCTCATGAAAACTCAAGCCTTCCTCCCAGAGTTTCAGCCTGGGCTCCAGATCGTCCCTACAAGTTCCCAGGTGATGCTCATGCTCCTGACCAGAGACCACACTTTGAGAACCACTGCTCTAACCCACGGGTTCCCAAACCATTCCACACGGAAATCACCTGAGAAGAGTGGTTTTTAAATGTGCACGTCCCACTCCTACAAATTCTGATTTAATTAGCCTAGGGGTGCTGCTCAAGCGCTAAGTTTTGTGAAGTTTCCCCAAGCGCGGGCACCGCGCCGCAATCCTAGGGACCCTCTGGGCCGCACGCCCGCCCACTGCCCTGCGCGCTCGCCCACGCTCCCGGCGCGCCACGTGTGGACGCCGCCGCCCCTTCCAAGGGGACGATGGGCTCAGGGGTGTACATCACAGCACCATGTTTATTTTCGGGACCAAACACCCCGAAGCAGAAAAAAAAAAAAAAAACCCAGCACCCCAGCGAACCTCCCAAGAGTCAGTAACACCCAGTAACTTTGCAAGACAAACCGTGCCATCCCAGCCTGCAGCCTGGGCGCGGGGTTGATCTCCCGGTGCACTAACCGCTTCAGCGCGGGAGAGGCTGGAGCCCCAGGACAACCAGGATGTCCAACTGCAGCCCCGAGGGGGACAGCCCTAAGCCCCCTGTCTGTCATTTCTGGCAGGGTGAAGGGAGAAGGCGCTGCCCCCTTACCTGGCGCGGCGTCGGGGTCAGGGTGGCGGTCGCAGCCAGCTGCGGGATGCACCAGGGCTTCGGGGGCGTCCCAGCAGCGGGCAGCCCCAACCCGGCCGAGCGCGCGCCGAGCCCCGTCTCCCGCGGCACTGGCTCTGGAGCTCGCTCTCAGCCCCCTGGAGGCGGAGCCCGGGAGATAAGGTCCGCACTCCCCACCCGCCCCCTTTCCGCTGGGCCAGGCCGGAGGGTGGGTTTTGGATCGCGATCCCAAGTGCGAACTGCTAATTAACCCTGGTGGAGACACGCTCGGTTCCAATCCCGGCGGGACCCGAGAGTGCGCGACGGGAGGGGCGGACGGAGCAGCTACCCGGGAAGCGGGAAAGATCGAGGCACCGCGGAGGATGAAAGGGCGAGCGCCAGGGGCGGCGAGGGCCCGGGGCGGGGGGGGGGGGGGGGGGGGGGCTGCACGGATCAGAGGTGCCTGCCCCCCCAGGCCCGTGAGAACGGCTCCCAGGGGCGCCCCGGGCAGCTACCCCGGGCCGCCCCGCAGCTGACTAGTAGTACCTGCCTTTGATCTAAGGAAACAGTTGCCAGAAAACACGAGTTCACTTTCAAATAGGTAGGCAGTTACCTTTGAGGACCTATAAATTACAGGAAGTTCTGGAACAAGGCGACTGCCTTTATGACAATAAAGGAATAATCTGTTGCTCTGTCCATTACTCGCAGAGCCCCAGAAAGTTGTGATTAGAACTCGTGTCCTGAGCCCCCTTGCCCCCTCACCTGTCACTCTCCCCACTTCTCACTCTGCTTGACCCCCACCCCCGCCATTGTGGCCTGTTTGCCCTTCTTCATACATATCAGTGTGTTCTCTCCCTACTTTATCTACCTCCAAAGTTCTATCCCAGACCCTATCATAGTTGCCTGCTTCTAATCATTCAGGTCTTAAATGCCCCTTCCAGAGAGCCCTTCCTGCACACTCCATCCAAATGGAACTCCCACAATGATTCACATCCCCTAATTCCACTTTATTCCACTCAACAGATTACTTATTACTCTTTGAAATTGTATTAATTGATCCTTTGCTTTGCATCCGTCTCAAGAGAAGCTCCATGAGGACAGAGAATAGGCCTTGTGCCTAGCCTTACCTTCAGCACCTAGAACAATACCTGGAACATTAGTAGGTGCTCAATAAATATGGGCTGAGTGAATATCTGAATCAATTTCTCTCCAGGGGAGAACCTTCACAAAGAAATGCCTGACTTCCTTCCTTCAATAACTGAATCCTACTAAGTTCAGGTCAGACACAGTGATCTTGGGATGATTATCATGTTCTGAATTTCCCCATTCATTTATATATTCATGTTATAGTCCATTCATATACATATATATTTCTTACTAGGTCATATCAATGAAAATATGACAACTTCCCAATATGGAAACATAGATAGCAGCCCCATATATATACAGTAATTTTCTGGGGAGAGGTTCTATGGTTTTTTAGATTCTCAATTCATGACCCTCTGCTTTTCATGTATTAAAAGGTTAAAAGCCTCTCATTTCAGGTATTCCCATGTCTACATCTCCAACCCAAGTCTCTTTCTCTGTAAGCCAGTATCCACTGGGACAGTATCCCAGTGTCCCCCAATGGGACACAGTATCCCAAGTGTCCACTGGACATCTTCACTTATATGAATAACAAGCACTCAAATAAAATGTGGTCAAGACTGAGTTTATCTTTCTGTTCCCCTTTTAAAAAGCCTGCTCCTCCTCACTGTATTCCCCACCTTTCTCAGTCACTACCATTCAAGCAATTGCTCAAGATGGGACTTTGCCTCACTATTTACTCTGAAGTAAATATGACCCTCTCCTGATTAAAACACTAACATGGTTTTCCATTGCTCTTAAAATAAGCTCTGAATTCCTTAAAACATCTCCAAGTCTGTTTCTTCTCCACCCTCAGGAATTGCTACTTCCTCTCCACCTCCTTGCCCCCTTAGTCTCTAAACACTAGCCATACCTCAAATTCTGCTGCCTCAGACCCGCCTCCCCCCCCCCATGCTCAGGCTTCCACCCTGAGCAGCTGAGACATAATTTATTTGTGTCATTTTTAACCTGCTAAGTTTTGGAGAATTTGTTATGCAACAATAGAAGACTAACGCAGAGTCTGTAAGCCCAGATATTCTAGCAAAGTCTGAATTCCCTGGGCTATTTTCTCTAATATCTTCTTAATGTCCAATTAATATTATGTAATTATTATATTCTTCAATAAATACTTTATTAATTATTTAATTTTTATTTAATATTTATTATATTTTTTATTTAAGACTTGCACATAAAACTTTAAATTTAAAGATTAGAAAAGAGAATATGCTTGCCAAGTAAAATTTCCCTACTTTTTTTTTAGAACATTATTGCATTCAAATCTCCCTCCTCAGTAACAGAAATCTAAGTCATAGACCACAAAATCAGAGCAGAAGAGACCAAAAGAATCTTTCATTTCCTTTAGAGTATCTTCTGTCTCTTCTCAGCCCCCACCCAAACCCTGGCTCTGGATATAGAAAGAGCTGTGTTACAAAATGATTGCCTTTAATTGATACACTGCTCCCTTAGAAATGCCTTCTGCCCTGACTATTCAGGGCTCACTCCTGCTCAAGGTAATAATTCTTTCTATTCTCCAGCAGAATCAGTCTATACTATTGTTCTATTATTGCATTTTAAGTCTCAAATTCTCAACAATGAAAGCCAATTTAATCAATCTACCACAGCCAAGCCATACAACTACAGCTGAAACTCAGTATCTTGGGAAACAAATGTCATCTCTGTATTACCCACCATTATATTCCCATGTGAACAATAAATATTTATTGAATGAACAAATTCACTAATGTGACAGACCAAGGGAGAATAGCCTCAGTGTATATGTACTGAATGCACTGATGTGGTTCCGGGCATCAAGCTAGGCCTCTGGGACAGAACTGTAAACAAAACAAGCCCCTTTCCACCCCATCACAAGTAGCTAAAATCACTTTCAAATAATGCCCTATTCGCAAAGCAGGCAGATCTCAAATGCTTTCTCTAGGATTGCAGGCAGGATCATCCCAAGCCAATCTTATTATGCCCTCACACTTTAAATCAAGGGTGAGGAGGAAGTGAGAAGTTTCAAAAGTGCAAAAGGCAGCCTGGGAAAGGAAAGGGTAAATTACCTGGTGGTCTTGAGGCTGCAAATCATAGAAACCAACTCTGGATAAGTCCCATAGCAAAGGAATGTATTAGGAAGTAGTGGCAACAGAAATGATAGGAAGGCTGGAGAACCATGCTTGGACAAAGACTGGGTAGGGCCAGAGTCTGCTCAGCAATTACTGTTCAATAGTCTTGTAAAGGCAATGCAGCTTAAGAAAAAGACTGTATTTTTCCTGTCCTTGCAGCACTCTGCCCAAGACCCAAAGTCCAGAGACAGAGACTCCAATTAGCCTGGTTTGGGTTACATGACTACTCCCTTAGCTAGGGGTCTGATGGACCCAGAGTCGGTGGTCAGGAACATCTAACCCTAGTACACCACCTGACAACCCGGAACTAAGTATTATCTGATCAATCTGACCATAAAATCAGCTCTGCCCCAGTAGTACTCTTTCAAATACCAAGTGGATGTAAGTAGTTCCCAAAGTCACATGGAAATTGCTTGACTAGGGAGCCAACCTTGAAGCAGTTCCCATGTGAGAAATATCCAAGGTGTTGATTGGAGAGGCTTGGATCACATGCTCGCTCCATGGAGCCAGAAGTGGAGCCCCACCCGGAGCCCACAGACTGGCATTTCTTCAGATAGAATCAGGGCTCTTTAACTAAAAAAAGAGGAAACAAACCTGAGAGAAGAGAATACTAAAAAGCAACACAAATATCCACCACATTTACACCTTTTGCTGTCCAGTCTCCAAATACAATTTTTCCCCAAGTGAAGATAGTCCAAACCTCATCATATTACTACATTCAGTGCCAAATCCAAGATGTACAATTTTCTTGGTCAGATTTAGATGGTCCAGCATCCATGACTAAATGATGATCAAATTAACCAATATCATTATTGGAGAGAAAACAAGTAACTACAGTAAAGAGCCCCCATTTGGTAAGGGAGAGAAAAATATATCTCATCCCACCACCATTGTCAATATATCCTGTGAAACAGCAATAGCCAAGACTGTTCCATGGAAGAGAAGCGAGTGTCCTGGTCAGCCCACTGGTAGCCGCTAATTCTGCCCTCTAGAAGGATCTCCTTTGATCACTGATCATAGGACATTGTTGTCAAAGTTGAGGTCTACCTGAGAAGACAACTTCCTTTAAACTCTAGGAGAAGCTTCTGGTCAATTCCAGAAGCTAGAAACTAAAGGTCAGTAACTTGACTAGTCTATGTCCTGAATCTAAACATTTACTGAGGATTCTGGTTCCTGGGCAGTTGCTTCAGTGTTCTGATCATCTCCCTAGCCTCCACCTAAAGCAATTATAAACTGGGAAGTGGGATGGAGAGACTTACCATTATGACCTTTGACTCCAAACTGTAGCCCAACCTCATTTTTATGGTAAATGTCATTATCACCTCTGACAATCAGACACCTCATAACAAGAAGTGCATGCAAGGATCCTCGAGAGTCAGCTTCTCATTTCCTTCTGTAGTTCCTATCTTCATCCTATTGATTATACTAACTTTATCATTAGGCAGAGAACTTGGCTTTTCCAACTATCCAAGGCTCCGGAGCACCAGGCTTTACACCACTTCATTTTGTGGCTGCAATCAGTGTCTATAAAAAGGGTTTCCACCCCCAACTTTTCCTGTTTTTAAAATGGGTTTTAGCTTAAGTGTAAATTTATTCTAGTATACTACTAAATTGTAGCCAAAAGATGTCAATACTTTCACATTTTCCTTCTGTGCTTCTGAAAGATTCAAATGGTCTGAGTCCCAAGTTACTACAGGCTACAGCTTGACAAGCTTTCCCCCTATTGCTTAATAATGGTGCCAACTTCCTAGCCCTGGATAGCATCTTTTCTGCCCTCCATCCTCCCTTGCCTACATAATTTGACATGTTAAGCTCTGTGACTTGTAGCACCCAATTTCTATATCACTTAGGATTCCCTGGCTGCAAGCACTGAAACTCTTTCCAATCTACACAGAAAAATGAATTCTTTGGAAATATATGAGTAGCTCACAGAAGGACTGGAAAGCTACATTTGCAAAAAAGAAGATTCAGATAAAGCTGCAGAGGTAACAGAAACTATTTGGTATTTTTAAAAGGATACCACCAGTGGTAGAAATGAGCTCCAATTTTTCCTATTCATATATAAATCTATGCAATGTATAACAATAGTGAGTTTCATTAGCCTTGCTTGGGTCTTCAACCAACCCCTTAGGTTAGGGGAGAACTAGGCATCTAATTGTACTGGTCTACTAAAACTGCCTACCATGGGGAAGAAGAAATTCTCAAAAGAAATCAGGATGCTAGTTCCACAAAAAGACAAAATGAATGCTGGGTGGAACAAAATAAAATAGCTACTTAGGAGAAAGGGAAGTTATGCCATTTCCTTAGGACTTCTTCAGAACCCACTATTGAGGTTATTTCCTGTTCCCTTCAACACCTACACTCTTGGATTGTAGACACACTGCCAGTTTGATGGTTAGATCCAAAGGGCTAATTTACACTAACTGTTTTCTATCTAAGAAGATATGGCATATAATAGTCCTACTGTGGGTGGGGGGGAAAAAAGGAAAATACTTCACAGCCCAGAGGTCCATGATTTTTCAGTAGTCATTCTAGTGGTCCCTTGTTTGGGCTCCCATGATAACATCCCCGGACCACTCACTCCCCAGAAGGAATCACCCACACGGATTGGTTTAGGGATGGACAAATGACCCAAATTGGGCAATTAGAGATCGGTCTGGAACTTTGGAAGGGAGGGGAAAAGGAGTTTTTGTTGTTGTTTTTTCTCGAATTTTGAATCCTAGGAACCATGTAAGTCTAAATCTTCCTCAAAGAATCTCACTGAGAATGAAGCCAACACAGAGAATGGTAGAACTACAAAAAAATAAATAAATAAATAAATAAATAAATAAATAAATAAATAAATAAACAAACAAACAGAAAACAATCAACAGACAACAGCTGAATATCTATATCTATATATCCAGCCATTACTGAAACTAGGCCTTTGTTTGGATGTCTTTCCCCTGAGTAAATAAATGCCTTTCTTGTTTAAGCTAATTCGAATTCAAAAGCTAATTCAATAAAAAGAATCCTAAATTGAACACGCAAAAGCAATTTCAAAGACAGAAGAGTCTTAAGAAAGCATAATGTCAATATAAAATCATTTTGTGTCTTAAATCCTTCTTAAATTTATAGCTTGAAATGCTGAATAGCAAATCATTGCTTAATATCAGAGCTTTACATCAATAATGAATATTTTTTTTATAAGTCCCCTTAAAAGTCCAAAAGCCCAAGAAAAGGTGACTCATATTCTAATTTGGTTGGATGATCGGCAGTTCTTATTTCTTTTTTTTTTTTATTATTTTTCATTTTTGACAGAGAAAGAGAGAGAGAGAGCACAAACATAGGGAGTAGGAGAGGGAGAAGCAGTCTCCCCATGGAGCAGGGAGCCCAACATGGGACTCAATCCCAAGACCCCGGAATCATGACCTGAGCCAAAAGCAGCCACTTAACCAACTAAGCCACCCAGGCACCCCTGCAGGTCTTATTTCTGAAGGCATGTCTTTAGACCCAAATGTGAGACACCCAAATTAGCAGGTGAAGATGCAAGAAAATACAAATATACACCCAAAAGTGCAGTCAGAAAGAGTTTGGAGATAATTCATCCATTTCACAGCTTTGCTTTTCCTCAGTATCAGAATCCAAGTTCTTCTGGCCAAGAGAATACTAATGAATTCATATTCCCCAAGGTTGGGGTCACATTTCTTACATTTTTTTCTTAGGCCTGAAAGGCAAATTCAACTTTCCTAGTTTTGAACTATAATATAGAAATGAGGAACTACCCTATTTCTAACCAGCTGTGGCAATTTCTTGTTGGACTCCTTCCTACAGAAACTCTTCAAAAGATGCTTCATTAAAAAAAAAAAAAAAAAAAAAAAAAAAAAAGATGCTTCATTATGGTTGCTACAGTGAAGAGGGAAGAGGTAATTGGCCTTTGGGTTGAAGTCATTTCTATACAGGCATCATCAAAAGTAAAAGGAAGTTAAATTCTTTGTTAACTAATTCATTTATGATAGAAATGTTATAAATAAAGTGAAAGCGCATATTCATACTCATTTCCTCTGAGTTACAGTTAAAAATTGGAAATAGAGCCCTAGCAGCAAAGATTCTCTAAGTCCCTGAATTCCTTATAGACATGATTAGTAACGGGCTGGGATAGATTCAAAAAAAAAAAAAAAAAAGTCCAACTCTCATTAGCTTTGAAGTTAACATTGATATATAACAAACTAATTGCTTCAAGTTCCAACGGATATATGTGTATGCAAATGCATATGCATATGCATGTAGGGAAAGAAGGAGAATGAGGAATATTTGAAGATATCAAAGTTATTTAATATAGTCTCCTAAAAACTATAACAATCCCAGTTCCTTAACTTTCTTTAAAAGTCATATTTCATTCCTCTGAGAGTTTTCTTAGCACTCCTCTGAGGTAAGAGCAGCATAGATCCCTGGGTAATTGTTCATACAGGAAATTATCAGTGATGATTATGGAAAAAGACATTCCATAGTGGGCTGCTTGTGTTAAAAAGGAAAAACAGGGACACCTGGGTGGCTCAGCAGTTAAGCGCCTGCCTTCAGCTCAGCACATGATCCTGGAATTCCAGGATCAAGTCCTGGGATCAAGTCCCACATCGGGCTCCTTGCACGGAGCCTGCTTCTCCCTCTCTCTCTCTTTCTCTCTCTCTCTCTCTCTCTCTCTCTCCCTCTCTCCCTCCGTCTCTCTGTGTCTCTCATGAATAAATAAATAAATAAAATCTTTTAAAAAAACAAAAAGGAAAGACAATCCTGTATTTTTGGCTTCCCAATTTACGTTAGTAATCCTAGGTTTTGTCTGTTATAATAAGTCATTTATTATACAAGCTGCATGTTTTCCCCAAGTAAATGATTGAGCACTCATTCCCTTACATTGCAATTTTTTATATAAATTTATTTTTTATTGGTATTCAATTTGCCAACATATAGAATAACACCCAGTGCTCATCCCATCAAGTGCCCCGCTCAGTGCCCGTCACCCAGTCACCCCCACCCCCTGCCCTCCTCCCCTTCTACCACCCCTAGTTCGTCTCCCAGAGTTACCAGTCTCTCATGTTCTGTCTCCCTTTCCAATATTTCCCACTCATTTTTTCTCCTTTCCCCTTTATTCCCTTTCACTATTTTTTATATTCCCCAAATGAATGAGACCATATAATGTTTGTCCTTCTCCGATTGACTTACTTCACTCAGCATAATACCCTCCAGTTCCATCCATGTCGAAGCAAATGGTGGGTATTTGTCGTTTCTAATGGCTGAGTAATATTCCATTGATTCCACACAAATCTTAAAATAATTTGTTCCAACTCTCTGAAGAAAGTCCATGGTATTTTGATAGGGATTGCATTAAACATGTAAATTGTCCTGGGTAACATTGACATTTTCACAATATTAATTCTGCCAATCCATGAGCATGGAATATTTTTCCATCTCTTTGTGTCATCCTCAATTTCTTTCAGAAGTGTTCTGTAGTTTTTAGGGTATAGATCCTTTACCTCTTTGGTTAGGTTTATTCCTACGTATCTTATGCTTTTGGGTGCAATTGTAAATGGGATTGACTCCTTAATTTCTCTTTCTTCAGTCTCATTGTTAGTGTATAGAAATGCCACTGACTTCTGGGCATTGATTTTGTATCCTGCCACACTGCCAAATTGCTGTATGAGTTCTAGCTATCTTGGGGTGGAGTCTTTTGGGTTTTCTATGTAGAGTATCATGTCTCTATGTAGAGTATCATGTCTACATTGCAATTTTGTTTAATTCCCAAAAGTTTGTTCTTATAAAAGTCACTTTGACCAGATTTAAGAGATATTTAATCATATGTCATATGAAAAATTAGGATGGTGACTAAAATAATGTCCATGATTCTTTTCTAGATCTAAAGTGTTTGAACCTCTGTGAGACAGGAAAGCCATAGTTAATATCATTATAACCTGTATTTTGTTTTCTTACTTCTTACTTTCTGTAAATCATAGCTAATTGAATAAGGTGCACTCTAGATTCTTCACCTTCTTTTTCGATTCTGGGTATAAAATCTTTATTTCCTAACATTCTAGATTGATCATTGTTCTTAAATAGGAGAGAGTGTGTGTGTGTACTTAGTGTTTCCTATGGATTTTCCTCTAGTCTAACTGCACAGAGCCCTGTAAAACTAACCTTTTCTTAAGGAATATGTGCCTCTTTTTATTAGATGCTATCTCTAAAGCTTGCCATCATAAATTAGGCCACCTGCCTACATGACATCTTGTTGTAAGGAAGAGAAAGAGAAACATCCCCCTCACTCTGCCAAGGTTTTTCCCTGGCCAAAAGCATACTCGGGAAGCCTCAGTGAAGCAGCACAGGGTGGGGATGAATGCCTTGGCTGGCTGCATGCCAACCTTGCAGAGATGCCAAGTTATTCAAAAGAGCAGTCCCTCTGCTGTAGCAGAATCATCTGCTAGAATCTGTGCACAGGAGAGATGTGGCTTTCCTCTCGGCCCTTTTGGGAACTCACATTTGATAAAGCTTTCAAGCCTGAATTCAAGAACCCCACAATGTACCAGTTTTTTTTAAAAAAAGCATACTAACCCACCTCTCACCATAGCTAGTCTCTGAGAGGAGTACAATCACAGGAAAATCACTGTACACTTCCAAATGTGAACAGTGACAAATCTGGGAGGTCTGCTTGGCTCAGCTGAAAAATCTTCTCCCAAGGTTCTCTTCTAGTGATTGATGAATTCTAAGGATACAAGGATTATAGGGTCTCCCTATTATCTTTTCTGATTTTTTTCCTAAGGAAAAATTAAGACTCTAGAGTATTTTTAGACTTTTTCTTTATTAATTTTATTTTTTAAAGATTTTATTTTTATTTATTTATTCATAGAGATGCAGCGAGAGAGAGAGAGAGAGAGAGGCAGAGACACAGGCAGAGGGAGAAGCAGGCTCCGTGCAGAGAGCCCAAGTGGGACTCGATCCAGGGTCTCCAGGATCATGCCCCAGGCTGCAGGCGGCGCTAAGCCGCTGCGCCACCGGGGCTGCCCTCTTTTTTAATTTTAGAGACAAAAAGAGCACAAGCAGGGGGAGGGGGGCAAAGAGAGAAAGGAACAAGCAGACTCCACACTGAGCATAGAGCCTCACATGTCGCTTGATCCCATAACCCTGAGATCAATTGTCAGAGGCTTAACTGACTGAACCACCCAGACACCCCTAGAGTATTTTTAGGAAGGACTTCAACCCATTAAATAGTTGCTAAATAAAATCATGAAGTTCTCTAGACACCTAGTAGCCTAAGACCAGGCTAAAATTAAAGCTAATTCAATGGTCTCGTATCACTTTTCTGTCCCAATCACTCTTACTCTGTTCTTCTTCAGGGATCTGGAAAGCTTAGTCTAAGGATGACTTACAAGGCTTCAGATCTAGCCCCTTTATTTTTGGTGGTTACTGGAACATGGACAGAGGTGGGAAGTACTCATAAGCAACTATTGTATTTTCTCTTCAAATCCTAATAGAATGAATCTTACTTCCTGCACTTTCATGTTTAGTGTCAGTAAAAATTTTTCACTTAAAAATATATATTTTTTCCCTACAGATAGAAAAAAGAAAAAAAAGATTTAGTGTCAGATTAGATCTCTGAACACTTAAAAAGCCAATAATTAGAATCAGAATCAGAACCAAGACATCGCTTTTGTGCAGCGTCAGAAGTAAAGCTTCAAACAGGAAGAGATTCAAAACTATATCCTCTATAACATAAATTAGCTTCATATTAAAGAAGAGTAAAATCTGGACTTAAGATTTTGAAACCCTAAATGCCTATTTTCCCATTCCACCACCCGAATAACATATTTTAATATTATTTTAGAGGGTTTCAAGGTCTTTTTCAAGGGCAAAGCTATATCCTTTTTAGTCTGACATGGGAGTGAAACCAACAATGCTTCAGCATTCAGGAGGTAAATACATTGATCAGTTGATGGAGAAATGAGTGTGAGCACGTTCAATTAGAATCAGTAATGTTAAGTCTAAAACCAGACATTCAGAATAAAAGTAAATTCATTTAGATGGGCAAAGAAGCCCCAATCTAGGATTTATACAGAATCAAGTACGAACTCTGATGAATCTTATATTTCCCATATTATAGGGAGGTATTTCTTCATTGCCTACTCCTATTTACAATGACTGAGGAGTAAGCAAGTTCTATGAGGTCCCATGAAAGGTTGTATCAAGAACATAAGGGGCAAGAAGCAAGGCCATATTGAAAGGAGAGGTAAAAATTATAGAGCACATGAAACTTAACTCCCCCAGCAAATCCTCACTACTAGCAAGGTTGGACTTGATTAACACTGTTTTATTATTAAATTTAAAATAGTTAAGGCAAGGAAGTATAGAGATTGTATTGCCGAAAAGAAAATCTCTTATATGCTTCTGGTGGAAGTGGAACTCAGTTTGAGCTTTCTGGAAAGAAATTTGGCATTATGTGTCAGAGGCCTTAAAACATTCATACCCTTTGACACCATGATTTTGTTTTTAGGAAAATACCCAAATAGAATAATCCAAAATGTAGACAAAGATTTATAACCAAAGACATCAGTTTAAACATTATTTATAATGGGCAAAAAATAAAAAACAGAAATGTCCCAAAATTGTGTATTGGTTAAATCAGAGGTCAGCAAACATTTTATGTAAAAACTCAAATAGTAAATATTTTAGGCTTTGTAGACCATGCTGTCTCTGTCACAACTATTAATCTGCATTGTTGATATGAAACCAGCATAGAAAATAGTAAGTGGTTGTGGCTGGGTTCCAATAAAACTTTATTAATGGACATTGAAATTTGAATTCATATAATTTTCAAATGTCATGAAATATTGTTTTGATTCTTTTCAAATATTTTAAAATGTAAAAACCACTCTTAGTTCATGAGTTTTACAAAAACAGGTGACAGATTTTTCAATCCCTGATTTAATTATAGCATCCTCATTAAAATTTTATGTTCAGTATTTACTACCAAAATTACAAAATTTGGAAAAAAAATTACACATTTTGGGAAGGGAAGAAGAGAGGAAGGAAGAAGAAAAAGAAGGGGAGACTGGAAGATAATATGCTAAAAGATTTAGAGTAGCTACTTCTAGACTGAGAGATTATGGGCAATACGGATGATTTTTGTTTCATTATTTTGGGATTTTTTTTTATTTTTCACAATAAGTATATGTTATTCCAGGATTAAAATGATATTTTAAGAACAACTTTTTTGGTGAAAAGGATTCATTTCTTTCTCATTCTTTAAACATTACTCAAAAACTTTGGACTTTCTGAAATTTTTGACAAAGCTCATACTGGCTTTCAGCAATAATATTTAAACAGCACCATTTTTGTAAACAGAAGCTCTCAATTCATTTATTAAGAGCATATAGTTTTTCAAATTAAATACTTAGATCTTAGCCTGAAAGTCAGAGTCTGTCTCCCTTACTTTTTCATCCCCCTCCCATCTGCGTGTACCCCTGCCCTCGCTATATTTAGCAAGTGCATGCTGCCCCAGCTTCCCATACTGGTGTGGTAACACTTCCAACCACTTCCTTTTCCCTGCATCTCAAATACACCTCTTCTAACCTCAGAGGCTCACCATTCAAAGTCCACACATATGGACTCCATTCCCTCATCTCTTGCTCACCTGCTATTGGTTCATGGTCAGCTAACAAACAACCAGTCACCTGCTGTCAGTGCTGCAATATATATATACTAGGTAATGGCTCACTCTGTAGGATCTCCAAAAATATCTTTATATCTATTTTTAAAAGGAGGTTAGTATCTTAATATCTCAACTCAATTGAATAATCAGCTGACGGACAAATTTCAGGCATCCCAGTCAGGATTTCCCAGGCGGATTTCACAAACACTTGCCTTTTGAGATATTGCAAGGGGAAAAATAAGATCTGTGTTTGAATCATTTTGAGAGATGCTGCTTTCCATTTATGAGACTCTCAATTCATATTAGCATATATATAAAAGGCTTTGTGAAGTCTAAAAGTAAAGGTAACCCATTTAACTTGTTTAATTCATTGTATCCAAAATTTATCTGCAGCTTCCCTCTCTAGCACCCTCTCCCTTGTCTCTGCACTTTGTTTTAAAGAAACCTATAAATATCAAAAACATTCAGCAGAAGCAATGTTCCCAAGGAACATTTTGGGGATTCCCTGACCTGGCCGATGGAAGAGCTGATTGGAAAAGCGGGAGCAGTGAGAAAAATACACTCTACAAATTATTCTGCATTGGATGCTGATGGTCTCAGATTCTGAATCTGGCCCATTCTGGCCTAGGTTCCACCATATTCTCCCAGCTGCAGTAGCACTGCTACCACGTGCACTTCTACTCAGACTTCTGAGTACCTTCGACTCCCTCCTTCTCTACTTGCTGCTTCTCTATCAATCTCTCTGACTCCACACTACATGCTATCCCTCTGGTGCATTCCCACCATTGCTAAGTGCTCACTCACTCACTGTGTATTTAAATTTAAATTAAAAGCACCGTAGCTTTCCTTGGCTGCTGCCAAAAATTAGCATATGTTTTCAGTATCTATGAAACACACACAGCTGACATTTTTAGAAAATTACATTCCATTTGCAAAAAACATATGTATCCAACTGTGATGAGATTAGATGTTCCCACATTTATTTTTCTAAGAATTGAGCACATTCAATATACAATCTTCTCTGAATTCATCTCATTGTTTCTCTTTTGGCAATATCTTTCAAGTATCCAATCACCAGGGACAGTTATGCATTAACCTTTAGTTCATTTAATAGCTTCTTAGAAAAACATGTACTTTTTCCAAAAGCAAATTTCTATAGCCAGTCTATAAAGGATATAGAATGGAATATTGCTGCTGGTTAGGACAACTTCTATGAAACCTATTTTTTCAGATTGTAGGTATGTGCCCCTTATAACTAGAGCTTAAAGAAATACTTGGCCAGTTCAGCATTTATTGGTTTCCAAGCTATGTTGTGGTATTCTGGATTTGTTCTGGCCATTTTCAGATAAGTCTCTTTATCAATGACGAAAAGCATAACATTCCTTCTCATATTAACATTTGGATTGTAACCCACAGGAGGAGTTACACGCTGCCACTCCACCACACACAGGCACATAGCATGTTTCAAATTCAACACTATGAAGACAGAACCAAATGATGAAGGGCACCTGGATGGCTCAGCAGTTGAGCAGCTGCCTTCAGCTCACAGCATGATCCCAGAGTTCCGGGAGTGAGTCCCACAGTGGGATCTCTGCAAGGAGCCTGCTTCTCCCTCTGCCTATGTCTCTGCCTCTCTCTCTCTCTCTCTCTCTCTCTCTGAGTCTCTCATGAATAAACAAATAAAATCTTAAGAAAAAAATTAAGAATCAAATGAGTCAGGTTTAACAGGAGAATATTATTCAGAAATCTAGGCTTAAGCTGAATTATTTTTTATCCTTCCTCAAGAAATGACTCTAAACCTAATATAGTGGTTCTTCAGTAACCATAGATTTAACTCAAAAGAAAGGCAAGGGTGGCAGGGGAGCTCCTGAGTAGCTCACTCCCTTAAAGCATCTGCTTTTGGCTCCCCACTCGGAGGGAAGTCTGTTTGTTCCTCTCCTTCTGCCCCTCCTTCTGCTTGAGCTCATTTACTCTCTTAAATAAATAAATGAAATTGGGCAGTCCCAGTGGTGCAGCAGTTTAGCACCGCCTGCAGCCCAGGGCATGATCCTGGAGACTCAGGATCGAGTCCCACGTCGGGCTCCTTGCATGGAGCCTGCTTCTCCCTCTGCCTGTGTCTCTCATGAATAAATAAATAAAATCTTTAAGAAAAGAAAATATTAAAAAAGAAAAAAGAAAAGTACTACTCTCTGAGAAGTCCATCCCATCTCCAAAAAGACTAGAAGCAGCCATTCTGTAGGCACTGGGTCTGTTGTAGTTTGTTTTGTTTTGTTTTGTTTTTTGTTTTGTTTTGAATAATAGCTGCAGCCTGGATTCATGCCCAAGAGAAAACATCAAGCTGTTATAAGGACTACTACAGGTAGAAAGCAAAGTAAAGACATGGGTCTGGGGTGGTCTACACCCCAAGCCAAAAACATTTGGTCCAGGTAGTTATGTTTCATTTCTAGCTTTTAGTCAGAGCAATTAATGCACAGAAACATAATGATTAAACAAGATTACACAGCTAGAAAGTAATATATCCAGGATGCAAACCCAAGAAACTGACCCCAGAATATGTGGTCTCAACCACTACACTGCTACAAGAATGCAAACTCCATAAAAGCAAGAAATGCTTTATCCTCAGCACCTATCACAAATACGGAATCTGACACATAATGGACACTCAATAAATATTTATTGAATGAATAAGTTTAGTTTTAAATAGTGGTATTTCAGGAAAAGCTAGTAAATCTGAAGAAAAAGAGATTATATTTTCTTGGGGTGCTGTGGAAGGTTCCATGGCAGACGTGACATCTGAGCTAGATTTTTTAAAAGATTTAGAAAAAATCTGACCCTCTAGCACAACCATATTTGGAGACTGTAGTTTTACTGAAATGGAGTGTCGAAATCAAGTGGAAATAAGGCTTAGAAAGTACATTGGTACCAAATTGTGGAAGCTTCACCATATTCAATCACAAGATGCATAAATCAGAGAGAAATTGAAAACTGTACATTCCAAAAGGCATTTCCACGTGTCACAATGCCCACAGCCAAGGAAGCCAAGACCATGCCCCAGAATATCTCCAGATCATGGTTCACTTAAGCCAGTCTTAGTCTGACTCCAAGAACCTACCATTGTTCATTCTGTTCTAGGCAAAAGTTCCATTTTGTTGTTAACCACATCTCAATGGCTAAAGATGAAGCTGTGTTCTTGTTTTCTATCATGAGAAATGGAAAACAGCTGTCTAACATTCTCTTTATAATATGCCTCAAACAATTCAGGCAGTTATTTAAACATTTTCCTGATATTCGAGCATTAACCCAGTGTATAGCATAAGAGATACTAGAAGAAACCTTAGAAGAAAGAACAGATGATAACATTGGCTATAGAAAGAGAACCACTTGTACACATACACACATACATACTTTTTAAAAACCTATAAGGAATAAAATTATATTCCTCTATGAGAAACTCTTTAGTTTGTAATGTTTTCCTTGTGATACATAAAGCATTGTCTTTATGATAAATGAAGTCTCTCTGGAACTGATTATAACACACATGGGAAGCAAATTGCTGAAATAAATTTTTATTTAGCAACATGAACACCCCAAATAAATCTACAAGAGTTTCATAATGTCTCCATTTGCATTTCCATTTGGTTAATGTCTTTATGCATCAGTAGGAGCAACATAAATAGAATAACCCACAAGTCACCCCTCTGCCACTCACTCCTTTTCTCATCACTTCCCTTTGACTTAAGCATCTTGTGCATTTTGGAAACCATGTCCTGGTTTTCCTTCTACTTCTATGGTTTCTTCTTTTCAGTCTCCTTGGAATGCTTATTCCCATCTACCCAACCATTAAACATTAGAGTTACTCAAAGAGCAACCCTAGACATTTTCTTCTTTTCATCCTCTACCATCTCCTTTGAAGATTTTATTCATAAGATTCACAAATTTATACCTGCTTCATGATCTGTCTGCTAAAGTACAGATGACCCTTGAAACAATGTGGGGGCTTGGGATGCCAACCCCCCCACACAATTGAAAATTTGTTTATAACTCTGCTCCCCAGAAACTTAACTACTTATAGCCTCCTGTTGACCAGAAGCCTTGACAATAATATAGTCACTTAGCATATATCATGTATATGTATTATATACTATATGCTTACAATAAAGTAAACTAGAGGAAAGAAAATCATAAGAAAGAGAAAATACATTTACAGTACTGTATTTACTGGAAAAAAATCCACATATAAGTGGACCCACATAGTTCAAACCCATGTTGTTCAAGGGTCCACTGTACATGTAACTAATTCCCCATGTGACATTGACATCTGAACACCAGCATAGCCCTTAGAACTCATCCAAAACTGAATTTGTGATACATGAACTCCCAATCTAATCCTATTGTTTTCCTCTCTCATCCTCTTCTCCTTTAATCCTTATATCTAATGGACGATAATCAAATCACCAAGTCCTGTAAGTATTTTCTCCTCAATATTTCTAATCTCTCCACTTTTATCCTTCACCATCACCATTTGCTTAGTACAAGATACTGAAACAGGATGTAGAGTTTTTGAGGGACTTTCTTGCTGCCAGGAGCCATCAGTGGTTTTTGATGGAGTCTTTTCTCTTCTCTACACACAGGGAAGGAGAGGTACCTTTCACAATCCAATGAAGGAGAAACTCTAGAAGAATTGCTCAGAGGACTGAGGTGTCTAAACAAAGGGGAGGCTGGTGTCTCAGTCCATAGTGAATATCTGCTTACACAGAGGTCTTGTGGATTTACCCATTGTGCTTATTTGTGCAAGTGAAGAGCACAGTTGGAGTTAGATGTCACAGCTGAGACAGGGCTGGCAGTGAAGCAGTCCATACACTACTTGGAAAAAACAGGAATGTGTGAGTTTGCCATGCATCACATGGATGTCTCACAGCTCTTGATGGGGATCCCAGTCACAAAAGGCTCTGGAGGGCACTGCCAGGGCAGATGCTAAGTGGAAAGTTGAAAGAGATAATAGAATGCATGCAAGTTCTTCATGAAGAGCCAGAATCTGGATGCCTTTCTCATATGTGTCGCCAAAGGTTAGTCAGTGTTAGTCTGTCACAACAAAAAATAGCAGAAACTAGCAGTTCAAGGACTGTAACAGAGCCAAACAAGAAAGAGACACTGTCCTTTTCCCTTCTTCCCTCCCTACCCCACCTACCAGAAGAGCCTGATCCAAGGAAAACAATTATACTCCCCACCCCCAGGGCAAAGGGAGTCTACATTCTACTTCAAAAACACTTGTTACATAAACAAATGCAGGAGGTATCATCACTCCAAAGCCCTGTACTTAAAAAAGACTCTATACTCATGGTTCCCACATATGACACATTACATCTTAATTTAGTGAACGGGAGGCCTGTTTCCATCCGTATCACTTATTTGGGTCTCTTTATTGTGCTTCTCCCAGGCACACAAGGTTGTTTATATTTGCCTTCTACTTGTTGATGACATTTTAGGAAATAATCCTCTCCTAGATAGTTTGAAAACGTTAAAGAAAGTTATGTATGCTAGTCAGGGTCTCATAGTGCAAAGCTTTTGAGGTATAAAAATTAAATTCCATCTACCACTGTGAAGAAAAATCAAGCAAATACACAGAACTAACCTTTCATTAATGATGAAAGCCTTATGAATTCTTTCTTAGCCATCGCTGAAGCCTTTCTCCAAGTGCTTTTAATAAAACAATTTTACTCTGGGTAGCCAATAGCTTTTATAGGCCTGCTCTCTAACAAAATATGCCAACTCAACTATGATTTATCGCTTCATTAATGCTGATGACAAAAGACATAGTGAATTAGTCAATGCTATCTTAGGTCATGGTTATTCTTCTCATCAAAAATCAAACTGAAAGTAAAATTTCTAACTCTGTAGAGAGAAATCAGCTTTATAAATATCACAAACATCTAATATAAAATTAGAAAATGTACCCTTTTTAGAAAGTACTGAACATTCTAGACCAGGAGTCAGAAAAATAGAGGCCATGGACCAAATCCAGACTTCTGCCTATGTTTGTAAACGAAGTTTTATTGAGGACAAGGCCAATGATTTCTTTACATACTGTCAAGGGGCCTCCCCACGGAAAAAGCACAGTTGAGTAGTTGTGACAGAGACTGTATGGCATACAAAGGCTAAAATATTTACTACCTGGCATTTTACAGAAAACATTTGCTAACTCCTGCTCTAGCTGCAATGCATTATGTCTAGTTATGCTAGAATGGCTGCTCTCCTTTGAAAGAAAAGTACCTGAAAAAAAAAGAAAGAAAAGTACCTGAGTACTTGAACCTTATCTGGTAGAGGGAAGGAGGGAGGGAGGGAGGGAGGGAGGGAGAGAGAGAGAGAGAGAGAGAGAGAGAGAGAGAAAGAAGAAAGAAAGAAAGAAAGAAAGAAAGAAAGAAAGAAAGAAAGAAAGAAAGAAAGAAAGAAAGAAAGAAAAGAAAGAAAAGAAAAAAAGAAAAGAAAAAGGAAAAAAGAAAAGAAAAGAAAAGAAAAAAGAAAAGAAAAGAAAAGAAAAAAGAAAAAGAAAAGAAAAGAAAAGAAGCAATAGATAGATGGATAGGGAAGTTTCTACTTATATGTAATATTTTCATCTATAGCTTCTAAAGGAAATGAAAAAAAAAAGGACATTGAAAGTGCTTTATTGACCTTATTTTAGGAATCATTTTTCTCTTTAGAGAATGTTTGACAAAGATTATCTACCTCAAACTATATTAAAGAAAAAGAAATAATTTTGCCATTCTTTTCCTTTGTTCAGTTAACTATTAATAGCACTTACTCACCCAGTCACATCTATATATTTTCCAGAGCATACCACTCAGGCTGAATGTACATAGTTACTTAAAATCCAGTTAATTTAAGCTTGACCTTAGTCTGAGGAACTGAGGATTATAAACATCTTCTTCAATTCCTCTTCTAAATAGGAGTCTAGATTACTAATCTTGAGTCTCGTACAACATGCATTAGCAAAAATAAATAAATAACCTTTCATATCACCTAAAATACAAAGGGGTTATAAGAGCTGTACATTGACTTTCGATATGAGAATATTAATAGCCAATGCTCATAGGGAGCTAACAACGTGCGAGTGTAGCAGAGATTGTCTAGTTCTTCATCAAACGTGCTTCCTCCTCTTCTAGGGACATGATCCGAGGTCTAACTATTGCATGATTCCTGGTCCCTAGAGTTCTTCTGTGCATGGTCCTCCATGCTCTTTCCCTTTCCATTGATTTGAAGGAGATGAGCCCAGCAATTGAAAAATGACTGTTAAAGAGGGGAGAGCCCTAAAACAGAAGAAACATAGGTCCCCAACTGTAGTTCGGAGGAAAGCCTGCTGTCAATCAAGATTCCTTGTTTTGAACTTTGTCTGAATGAGAAATTAGCCTCTATAATCTTTGCTCCATTATACACTTGGAGACTTGTTTGTTACCACAGCTAGCATGATTCTAACAGGCATTGTCATTTAATCAAAAGGTATTTTTATTATCACTACTATGTATGTATAACACCTACCATATGCACTGTATTTTAAGATCAGCACATTAACTCATAAAAATATGCCAAACTATGTAGATATTTTACAAATGCATAGCAGATTCTAAAAATGTCCTGAAACGCCTTGATCTTAGAATTCCACATACAATTTCTTACCACCTTTTAGGTAAGTCATTTTCGATATTAAACATTCTTCTTAAAACCAGAGAATACTGGAGGCACCTGGGTGGTGCAGTCTGTTAAGCACCAAACTCTTGGCTTCAGCTCGGGTCATGATCGCAGGGTCATGAGATTAAGCCCTGAGCTGGGCTCAGTGCCCAGCATGGAGTCTGCTTAAGATTCTCTCTCCCCCTCTGCCCCTCCCACTCATGTGCACATGCTCTCTCTCTGTCTCTAATAAATAAATATCTAAAAAATAAATAAATGAAAACCAGAGAACACTGAATAAGTTACAGATAAGCATGTGGACTATAACAATGAAAATAATGATTTGTGAATTCAGATGAGATATGAAGTGGTTAATAAGGCACAGACTTATATTTATAGTCCTGAAAAAGAAGTGATATTTGCACTAATTATACAAAGGCAATAGACATCCTACTCAAATTATTATTTGTTAATTTCCATAAGTTTTTTAAAATTCTGGTCAAAATTAAAGACCTCTGAGCATCTTTTATTTTTTGGTGCATAAAATAATGGTAATGTTCAAAGTGGCACATCATGTCCTTCAAATCTGGACTTTATTTCAAAACAATTTTGGATATTGTGCGCCACTTACATTGCAATTTTCTTTTGTATATTTTCTACTTGGCAAGCACGGAATTAAACAAGCACCAGAAACTTTCATCTTCCCTTCCCCAATTCCTACCTCCACTATCCTCTCCCTTGAGCATTAGATTGGCCTTATTCAGTTTATGTGAGCAGGCTAAAACAACGGTGGGATGTTTGAAAAACTGTAAAATGACTGCCTGGGGTTTATGCTTAATGATCTCAAAAAGCATTCCTGCTGACACATCCCTACATAAAAGCCAAAAAGGAGCAGGAGGTTTGATAGCAGGGGGTTGGAGATGAAGAGGAAATGCAGCTCATTTTTATAAGAACATCATTCTTTGTCCTCTCATTCTCTCAATATGTGTTGCCTTTGGGGGAGTCCATAATCACTGCACTCCCACCATTCCCCACAATGATCCAAACTCCTGATAATGGCCTGAGAGGCTTTTCTTTCCCCCATTCCCTTTTCCCCTCCCTTCAGATATGCACAATATAAACTACACATTTGTGCATGCATAGAGCATTGTATGTTTTACAAAGCCTGCTCAAATCTGTTTTAGGACTATAAGATCCTCTTTGCTGTGGCCAAATAGGCATGGTCATAATCCAAATGAAGAAACTGAGGCCCAGGAATGGCAGCAATTACATGTCACACCAATGCCTGCTGACTAACAGAACCTGTACTAGAACCTCCCAGACCTCCTTAAACACCTCCCTAAACACCTTCTCTGTCTTTTCTCTTTTTTTCCTTTTGAAATAGTAATAAAATACTTTAATCTCCTAGTTCTTAAATAAATGATGCTCAGGCATGAGAATGAAGTTGCCTGACCCTGAGCTAGAAATTAGTGGCAATAGAATGAGGCTGACATGGATTCAGTAACTTGTTTGTAGACTTGGTGGCTGCTGCCTCATTGCCTGGGCCTTGCTGCAGTTCTTGGAATCTCTGATCACTACAGTAGGGGCCAGCAGGGCCTTTCTCATGGCAATAAAACAGAGGCCAGGGGGATCCCTGGGTGGCTCAGCAGTTCAGTGCCTGCCTTCGGCCTGGGGCATGATCCTGGAGTCCCGGGATCGAGTTCCACTTCGGACTCCTTGCATGGAGCCTGCTTCTCCCTCTGCCTGTGTCTCTGCCTCTCTCTCTCTCTCTCTCTCTCTCTCTCTCTCTCTCATGAATAAATAAATAAAATTAAAAAAAAAAAAACCAGAGGCCACTCCTTTCTGATGTAGCCCTCCTGAGAACCATCCTGTTTCTATTGCCAGATTTGATAACTCTAGGGTTGTGCAGGAAAAATTCTGGAAATACTTAAAGGTGATTCACACACCTCAGGTGCAAAATAAAGCTGTGTTCATTTAATCACTTAAAAAAATCAAAGGAGGTTCTTTTATGAGTTTGTTATCAACTAACATTGACAAAGTTAACAGTTTACAAAGTCATTTATCATTTAATGCACACATGGTAAGTACTATGGGAGTATACTAAGAAACAGGATTTTTTATGTAAATAGTGTGGTATGAGAGTAAGAAAGCAACTTCACCCCCAACCACCACAGTCAGCATCATCAACCTAAAAAAGCACTCATTATGTGAGCTCTAGACTTCAAGAATATTTCCAGAATTTTATAAAAATAAAATGTTCTATTCTGCTAATATTCTTCTTCATCATGGGCCAAGAGAATGTTTTACCATTGCTCTATTAACTTACCTGTCTCCTTATTTATCCCTGTTAACTTCATGCTGCCAGTCTGGAGAAGCACCTCCAGGGCCTGTGAATTGACTGGTTGCCTCCAGCACACAGATTGAAAATTAAGAATTAAAAGTGATATCCAACCCCTATATTAACTGATCATGAACATGTGGGAGACTGAGCACCAATGTGAATTAGATGGCACCTAGACTTAACAGATAAAGCCTATAATTAAATAACTCCAATACTACAAGAAAAAGTCAATTGTCACAAGAAGGATATGGTAAAAAAATAATAATAATAACAACAATCTGGAAGTTCGAAAGGGAGAAATATTGAATTCTAGAAACTCTTAGAAAATCTTTAAAACTGAATAACTTCACTGTTGTTTTGGAAGATGACGTGAGTGGTTTTTTAGAATTGCTGTTTTCTAAGTGGTAAGTTTCCATTCTAAGTATTTTCAGAGGAATTCTAAAAGCCCTGGTGCCTTCAAATTACAGTTCCAGGCGTGCCAAATAAGCAACTGTTGATTGGGGTCACACACACAAAGTCTGTGTTCCCAGATTAGAGAAGCATCTCAGAAAGCCTTAGTATTGGTTACCATCAAAACTGTATTACAATTATAGGTATCAATGAAGATTTTGATGGAACCCTGAAGGAAAGAAAAAAATTTAGAAAATTTTAAGCTGGAAAGGGTAAACAAGCTTAGTTCCTATTGGGAGTTGGTGGTAAATTTCATTTTAAAATAAGATTTTATTGTTTCTTACACACATGGTTTTCCCATAATAAAAGAAAATAATTTTAGAGCAAATATTCCCAGAGAAAAAAAGAAAATTACAAGCAAAGGTACAAAGACTAGAGCCATATTTCTACTGTTCTACTATTATGAAACATGTGCAGAGAGAAGGGCCCTGGATGCCAGATACATGATCTAAATGGTTCAAAGTGTGTCCAGCACAAACTTACGGTGGGAAAGATCCTCTGTGGTCAGACCAGCATGCAGAACATTGCACAGCATGAAGCCTTCTTCCAGATGCATTGATTGTGTGTTGAATTAAATAAACCAATTCCAGAGACTTGTTAACCTCACACAATTTTCAGCATAGAAGGGCTTCCCAAGAAATAAATTGATTTTAATTATTGTGCAAAAGAGGTTATTGTCTGTGCACAGGTTACCGGGATGATATTGTTCCTCCAGCAAAAATGATCGTTCCTTACTCAGTAAATAAGATTCCTTTGCCACCCAAAAACATGTTGCAAACCTACTCTGGGGCCACTGAGTTAATGAACTCAGGTTCTTAAAAATCATTTGTGTCAATGATCCCCTTCATTACTATAAAAAATAAGAATATGCTATATCCACTTAGCAGGCTACATAATAGCCTATTCATGTAAACGTTCTTCTCATGGCCTCCTCGGCAAAGATGTAATTATTTGGATTAATCCTTCTTATTTATAAAATTTTCCATGTAGGTCAGGAGAAACTTCTATTTCAATCAACTATAAAGTTAAATAATGCATTTTAACACTCAATGAAATGTGCTCAAAATTTTTGAAAAATAATTTAGCAATCTGCATAAAAGATCTTCAAAGATAAAAGACATAAACCTAGTAAAATCCCCCTTTTAAGTATTTGTCCCAGGGAGGTCAGAATGAGCATAAAGATTTTGGGGTGAGGGTCTCAGTACTGCATTTTTTATAAAAGTGAAACAAACAAAGTCCATCAAAGGACCACAGTAAAAAGATCATTGTGAACCCATTTGTTGGAACAATACACAGTCATCAGAATGTTTTTTAACTAATATTCAATCATGAGAATAAATTCTCATAATCCAAGGTTACAAGAAAAAAAAATTAAGAGGGAAAATAAAAACCCACTGGCAAGCCATCCCCTAACTTCACAAATAAGTAAGTATAGGCATGAACCAAATGCATACTTGAAATATACCACGATGCTAACAGCGTAAGAGTTTTATTATGAATAATTCTTGTTTTCTTCTTCGGCTTTCCTACATTGTACAGGTATTTACAATGAACACGTACCAAAGACATAGACCAAAATCATTTCTGTCATTGTTGCTCAGTGATAGAAAAACAGGCATGATTGTTGGTGATGTGTGAGGGGACCACAAATAAGGAAAGAAGGCCAGTCTCCAAAAGACGAATGAAAACCATACAGAAATGTGAGTAGCTATCTGTAGCAGGAACCAATGTTTTAAATAAAGAAGCCTTGCTGAAAAATGTGCCATAACGCAAAAATTCCAATAAAAGAGATCTAGTCTCAGGAAGACAGAGCAGGGATACACACACACAAACACACACACACTACCTCCTCAGCTAGGGGCAGAGTGAGAGAAAAAGAGAAAGAGGGCGATATCAAACAGTAAAAACAAGAGTGGCCATAATTCCTTAGCTTTCAATGGCTCATTACTATGGCAGCCCAGGTCTTTCAGGAACTGAACTCCACCAACCTGTTTATATTCTGTCCAGCGGTTTCATCTTCTGGCTAAGATAAGAAGATGAAACTACACTTATCCTTTTCCATAATATGCCTTGCTTTTCCAAGTTCTGGGGTCCATGGACACAATTTTCCCTCCTCCCCTTTCCCTTGCCTTCAAACCATATCAGACTCACTTAGAGTGGCATCTGGCTTTCAGAATTTTTTTAAGGTCCCAGGCAATCTGAATGTGCAGCCAAATGTTGAGAACCACTTATCTCATCTCTGTTCATTTCTATTTTAGTGCCTCTGCCCCTAGCACCACCCCTCACCCTCTCCAACAAATTGAATCAATAAATACCAGGGAGTCATCCATTCATTCATTCCTTCATCCAATAGATATTTACTAAGTGTCTTTTTGTGCCAGGTATTATTAACTTTTTATCTGCCCTCCTTCATCTCCTTCTTCCTGCCCACTCAGCACCCAGCGTATAGCCTGGCACAGGATAAAAACTCAATAAAATTGTGTTCTAGTTCACTGAAATCATCACAAGGGTTTTCCAGCTCTTAATCATGATCTTAAATAGCTTCTTCTTCAAGAGTGTTAATTAACTAAGGTGTCAGGCTTTTAACCTCTTTTTAACATTATACTAACTTTGTATATTTTAGATCTGCAAAGGATCTTAAAATCCTATTGTCTTTAAGATAGAACTCTGAGGATGGAGTTTGTTCTGAACAGTCTACCTCACAACACAAGGAATTCTTAGTTTTAAAATATAAGTACAATTCCTTTACAGAATAATATGTGTGTGTGTGTTTGTATTAAAGGAGAGGTAGAATCTCCTCATTTTTTGTTAGGGCAACAAGAAGGAAACACATGCCCAGAAAATGACATCTATTAAACTAGTGTAAAACCTTCTGAAGTATTCATGTCATGTGGTATGTAACTGAAAACTCCTAAGGCTTCCTGTTCCCTATTGAGCAAATCCAAGTGCTCTTCCCACTCTCTAAACCCTTCCTCCAGGGCCATGCTCCCCACTGACTCCACTCTCATTCTTAGCCCACCTTCTCCCAAAGGCACTATTTGCAATAAAGTTTGCTAATCTCTCAAACACAGTTTCCTAACTCTTTTCTTCCTTTCATACACATTATTCCCTTCTTGACTCTCACATGAAAAGAAAAGAGCAATGCTGATTTTTTTTTTTTTTTTTGCCTTTCCCTAAGGCTTTTATATTGACAGTTAATTAAATCTGGATTTCCACTAGGTCAATCTGTTTCAGGAAACAGAAAAGTCAAAAAGAGCAAAGAACTTAAAGTCTCCCTTGATAAGTCCTAATTAGCTGGCCAATCACAAATCATCCTAGTGTTTAAGCTAATAACTAAGCCAAGGTATGATTTCATGCAAAGTTTTAACAGGACATATTCAAAATAAGACAGAGAAGAGGATATCCATAAAGATGAATTGAGGAAAGGTCAGCTTGATTCAAAGGTGCATCCATTTGAGCACTCCACTACCACTAAAGCTCAGTTACACATACACATGCACACACACTAGCATGTGCACACACAAAAACATGTGCACACATGCATACACATGCCCAAACACCTGGAAGCACAGACACATACTTGCAAAGGCACATACACAGGTATAATACTGATATCTAACTGCACATGCCCATATAAACACACATGACATGCACACACATGCACATGGATGCACACTTCCATCTTACCTCCCAAACAAAATTCTAAGTTTCATAAGGCTAGTACGTGGTCCTCTACTTGTGAATTTCCCCAACACTTGGCACTGGGCTAAGCCCACATTAAGTACTCAACAAATACAAGTTAACTCAAAATGTTTACATAATTTTCTACATTGGTATGTCTAAATTTACTAACCATTTGACCTTCTTTATACAACTTAATATCTTGTTTTTCCCAAATGAAAACTGAATGACCCCTACTTTTCTCATAGAGTTACAGCAGTGGTCAAAGCTGATGATCCTTGAGCTCATGCACTTTTCTAAAGGGAAATGCAAGCTTGACAAATGTTCACAACCTCATAAAATGCTATATATAATAAGACTGGAGACAAAAAGAATGTTCATCAAGAGAGGTGGAACAATCTCTGAAGCAGGAAGTGTAGATTTTCTTTTCTGAAAAGAGTAGGTTCACTTTGTTTCCTTTTTGGCTTTTATGTGTTTAAAGATAATGCTGATTTGACTTTACTATTCCATGTTACAGTATCATACTAATTGCTCTTAAGGAAAGAATAAATAGAAAGTGGCACAGTTATTGCAGACATTTCAAACCTATGAATGGATTTCCATGTTAATAGAAAGCAAAAACAATCCTCAAATTGAGGCTTAAAGACACATGAGACATGACATTAAGCCTGATCCACTAGTACATCTAAGCACTTCAAGGCTACTTGATATATTTGAAGCAGAATGTTTTATCATAAAGCTGTATTTTTCATACTCTTATACATTATGGCCCTGTAGTAGGAAGAATAATGCTCCCCACCAAAATGTCTATACTCTAATAATCAGACCTTGAATACATGAGGCTAAATTCAGGACCCAAAAAAGTAACAAACAAAACATGCATCTTTATCCAACAAGCACATTATAGGACTGTCTTCTCTCTCCTAAGGTTCTCTTAATATTCCCTCTGAGAACATGTGGCTCCCAATTTTTTTTTGTAGTCTTCAACACTGAGATAAGCTCATAGTAGATGCTCAATAAATATATTTACTGAATGAATAAGCAAACAGATAAAGAGATGAACTGGGCTGACCTTGTCACATCTTTTAGATCATGATTTTTTTACCTCAGCACTATTGATATCTTGGGTGGAATAATCCTTTGTTGTAGAGGACTATTTGTGCATTATAGGATGCTTAGTAGCATCCTTGGCTTCTCCTCCCCAGATCCCAGTAGCACCCACCACCAATTGTGAAAATAAAAAAATATATCCTAATGGGGGAGGGGTGTGTGTACAAAATTGTCTCTGGTTAAGAACCACCACTCTAGAACAAAGGTCCCCAACTCTGGTTGCACATTAGAGTAATCTAGAAAGACTTTTAAAAACTCAATAGTTAGGCCACACCTCAAGTTAACTAAGTCATACTCACTCAGGGTGGCATCCAGTCACTGGTAGTTTCCAAAAGCTCTCAGGTGACTTGACTATGCAGCTAAATGTTGCAAATCATTTCTCTAGCTATTCACTATTAAAACTGTGGACTATGGACCAGCAAGTGGGCATTACCTTGAAGCTTATCAGAAATGCAGAATCTTACACTCTATCCCAGACCTACAGCACTGGTCAGAGTCCATGTAGGAGACAGAAACCATATCATATATTTAAACACTGGGAATTTCATGTAAAGATTTGTTACCTAGAGATAAGATGAGGATGGCAGAGTGAGAAGATCCTCACCTCCTCCCACAAACAAACCAGAACTTCAGCTACATATAAAACAATTATCTCTGAAAATTTGAGATTAACAGAAAGGATTTCACACAACTAAAGATATAAAGAAAACACACACTGAAGACCCATACCCCTGGTGTAGCAACCTACAAATGAAAGGGATATCACAATATTGTGATTGTGACAAATAAGGGGTCTGAGCCCAGCATTGGGTTCTCCAGCCCAGGGGAGCTGCACCAGGAAGATGAGACCCCATAATGTCTGTCTTTGAAAACTAGCAGGGCTTATGTCCAGGAGAGCCAGAGAACAGTCAGAAACCAAGACTCTGCTCTTCAAGGGCACATGCACAACTTCACTTACTCCAAGACCCAGTGCAGAGGCAGCAGTCTGAAAAGTACCTGGGTTACACATGAAGGAGAATCACTGACAAATTTTAGGGCACATGCCAAAGGGGCAGGGACCTGTTATAACATTCTCTGGGGATGGAAGGTCTGGCAGGCACTTTTTTTTTTTTTTACATTCCCCTTCCACCCACTTGGCCTGGCACTGGTACACTGGTAGGAGCTGTTTCTGACACTCTTCATGTACTGTACTAGCAGCACTGGCTCAGCCCCAGAGTTCCCCAGCAGACTCACCTGCTCCAGCCCACCTGCTCCAGCCAGAGCCCTTCTCCAGTAGCTCCCTGCCCTATCACACCTAGAAGAAATAAATGAAATAAAGACTACATAAGTAAATAAAAATATAAAGGAAACTAAGAGTTCATTCTTTGAAAAGATAAGCAAAATTTATAAACCTTTAGCCCGATGCATTAAGGAAAAAAAAGGGGCCCAAATAAACAAAATCAGAAATGAAAGAAAACTTACAACTGATACCACAGAAATACAAAGAATCACAAGAGACCACCACATACTTACATACCAACAAATAAGGCACCCCAAAAGAAATGGAAAAATTCCCAAAAACATACAATCTGCTAAGATTGAATCAGGAATAGAAAATCTAAAAAAAAAAAAAATTTTTTAAAGGAATAGAAAATCTAAATAGATCGATCACTATTAGTAAAATTGAATCAGTAATCAAAAACTCCCAACAAAACTGATTAGCACCAGATGGCTTCACAGGTGAATTCTATCAAACATTTAAATAGTTAATATCTATCCTTTGCAAACCATTCCAAAAAAGTGAAAAGGAAGAAATGCTTCCAAAGTCATTCTATGAGGCCAGCATTATTCTGTTATCAAAACCAGACAAAAACACCACAAAAAAAAGAAAATTACAGGCTAATATTCCTGATGAACACAGATGCAAAAATCCTCAACAAAATTTTAGCAAACCAAATTCAACAATACATTAAAAGGATCATACATCACAGTAGAGAGGGGTTTATTCCAGGAACTCAAGGATGGTTCAATATCTGCAAATCAATCAACGTGATGTACCACATTAACAAAAAGAAGGGTGAAAATCATAAATTACATAATCATCTCAGTAGATGCAGAAAAAGTATTTGATAAAATTCAATATTTATGATAAGCACTCATAAATGTCATATATGACAAACCCACAGCTAATATCCTACTCAACTATGAAAAGCTTTCAGCTTTTCCTCTAAAATCTGGAACAGAATAAGGTGTTCGCTGTTAGGGCTGCAGAGGAGAGGTTGTGTACTATGGGAACAGCACCCGGAGAAGCCAAGTTCAGTGGCTGATGCAAAACACCACCTAATGCCTTTGCCAATGGTTGGGTTGAGCTCAGTGTGAACTACCACCACAGTGTGAACCACAGGAGTCCCCAGCAACCACCTGAAACTGGCTGACAGAAACCATGGAAGGAACATGGACATGATGTTAGAGGTGGCATAGCTACTATATAGTGACAAGGATGAAGGCCACACACAAAGTACAAAAGAGCAGAAAGCTAGAAGGATCTGGTCCCTGAGGGCATCATGCGGCTGCATTACCAGCCTTGGACTGCTGACCTCCAGACTTTTTAATGTGAGAAAAATAAAACCAGTCATTTGTTGTTTAAAAAAAAAAAAAAAAAAGTCCACTCTCACCACTTTTATTTAACATAATGTTGGAAGTCCAAGCCAAGCAAGTGGATAAGATGAAAAAACAGGCAACCAAATTGGAAAAAAAGAAGTAAAACTGTCACTAGTTGCAGATGACATGATACTGTATATAGAAAAATCCCCACCAAAAAACTACCTGAATAAATGAATTCAGTAAAATCATAGGATTATAGATACCTCTGGCATTTCTATATACTGATAATTAACTACCAGAAAGAGAAATTAAGAAAATAATCCCATTTACAATCTATTAAAAAATAAAATATCTGAAAATAAATTTAACCGAGGAAGTGAAAGACTTATACTCTAAAAACTACAGTATATTAGTGAAAAAAAATTAAAGACAACACAAATCAATGGAAAGATACACTGTGCTCATGGTTTGGAAGAATTAATATTGTTAAAATGTCCATAAAGCAATCTACAAAATCAATGAAACCCCTATCAAAATACCAGTGGCATGTTTGAGGGCACGTGGCACAATCAGTTAAGTGTCCAACTCTTGGTTTTGGCTCAGGTCATGATCTCAGGGTCATGAGATCAAACCCTGTGTCTGGCTCTGTGTTCAGCATGGAGTCTGCTTAAAACTCTCCCTTTTCCTCTACTCCTCCCCCCTGCACTCCCTCTCTCTCCAAAATAAATAAATAAATCTTAAAAAAAAAAAATACCAGTGGTGTTTTTCACAAAACTAAACCAAATAGTCTAAAAATTTGTATGGAACAAAAAAAAATTTGAATAGCCAAAACAGTCTTGAGAAAGAAGAACAAAAGCTGGAGGTATCACATTCTCTGATCTTAAACTATATTACAAAGCTATAGTAATCAAAACAGCATGGTACTGACTCAAAAACAGACACATAGATCAACAGAATTGAACTGAGAGCACAGAAAGAAACCCATGCTTATATGGTCACCTAATTTTTGACAAAGGAGAGAATATACAATGGGGAAAATAGTCTCTTTAATAAATGATGCTGGGAAATCTGGACAAATACTTGCAAAACAATGAAACTGAACCATTCTCTTACACCAAATGAATTTTGAGTTTATTTTTGTATATGACGTAAGAACAAAATGAAAACACTAATCTGAAAAAGATATTTGCACCTCTATGTTCATCACAGCATTATTTACAATAGCCAAGATATGGAAGCAACTTAAGTACCCACGATAGATGAGTGGATAAAGAAATGACAGCATATATATGAGTGGATAAATATATACATATATATAAATATATACAGCATATATATATATGCTGTCATTTCTTTATCCACTTTACACACATATACATATATGTGTATATATATACACTATATATACATACACACATATGTATAATGAAATATCACTCAGCCATAAAAAAGAATAAAATCTTGCAATTTGTACCAAATGGATGGATCTAGAGGGTATTATGTTAAGTGAAATAAATTAGACAGGAAAAAAATAACATTTGATTTCAGTGAAATGCAGAATCTAAAAAAACAAATGAACAAACAAAGCAAAATAGAAACGACTCATAGATACAAAGAACAATTTAGAGACGGTAGGGGACTATGGGGATGGGCAAAATGGACAAAAAGGAGATTAAAAAGTACAAACTTCCAGTTAGAAAATAATGAAGTCACAGGGATGCAATGTACAGCAGAGGGGATATACTTTTAGTATTGCAGCAACTTTGTATGAGGACAGGCAATAGCTAGATTTAGTGGCGCTCACTTCACAATGTATATAGATGTTGAAGCCCTATCTCGTGTACCGGAAACTAATATAATAGTGTATGTCAACTACACTTTACTTTTTAAAATATATTTTTAATTAGTAACTAAATAAAATCATTAAAGTTATCAACTAGGTAATTGAAAGAGCAGAAATAGGGCTCTAGTATATTGGGGTGATAAGGAACTGGGGAAAGCAGCTACTGCCTTTAGGGTCAGGGAAATAAAGGAAAGAGGTGGAAATCCCTGATGGGGGGGGCGGGTTGCTTGGCCCACGCTGGGGGTCCCTCAAGGGCATAATGAAGTTCACCTCGAGAGTTGCTGCCACAGGAAGGAAGTGGTGCTGACAGATCAGATGGCATCAGCATCTCTAAGGTGATGCCCATGGGGGCAGCAAGCAGCCCCCATTCCTTCTCCCTCTGGCTTTGCAGTCTCCCCCTAGTGACCCAGCTGAAAAAGCCTGGCGTGGAGCCAGCTGGCAATGCACAAGTGTGATGGCAGAGTCCAGCCCCTGCTATGCAAGGCGGAGCTTGAAAGTGTGGGGTTGGAGTGCAGAGCCAGGACTTTACCAGCAGGCCTGGCATATCGACTTAATTCAGAATCTGCATTTTAGCAAGATTCCCAGGGGATTCCCATGCACGTTGTAGTGTAGGAAGTCCTGCTTCAGAGTCTGTCACTTCTTTCATGGGTCTTGACCTCTAGGCAAGCCACCTCAAGTCAAGTCAGGAGCTTGGCAGCAGCGCCTACTTTACCAGAATCACAATGCCACTCCCTAATGCCAATGATACAAACCATTAACTTTCCAGTGGTTTCTCATCGGATAGGTCAAGGGAGAAAGACATGAATTCAGTCTCTGGGTTCTCTTAAAAGTTAAATATTTCCTTGCCTGTTCTTCCCCTTCCATTTCAAAGCATTACAAACAAAAGCAAATTGGCATTCTTTTTGTTCCTTAATCCTCCCTTAAACGGCTATGTAAAAACCCAAAAACTGTGCAATTAAATAGCAACAAAAGCAGGACCCCTCGAGGAGATTCTGGGCCCTGTCACTCACCAGGGGACCAGTAATTCTAAGAACTGAGTATTTCTTTCGGGCACAGCCGCCTCAGCTTCTCTCCGGGAAAGCCCCAGTAGCCGGAGGCTGGAGCGTCTCCCTTGGCCGGGCATCTGGCGAGCGTGCCCTGGTCACCACCAGGGATCCCAGGTGGGGGAGCACGGCTCGGGGCGCCCGGACACAGCCCCAGTAAACAGCTGGTGGGCAACGGGCCGCCGTCAGAGCATCCGCCGGTCTCCTCGCCAGCATCCCCTGGCCCAGGCCGCTCCCTCCCGGGGCTGGGCGCGGGGAGGGCCCGGGGGGCGGGGCGGGGCACGTTCCCGGTGCGCTTCTGCCCCCCAGTGGATGTCCCCAAGCCTTACGCTTAGACTAGGATTGTGAAGTCGGCCACTGTGAATTTATTCAAAGCTTAAGTATAATTATTCCTAAAAACTGCCAATTCTTTTTAATAAATGTATTAGAAACCCATTTAAAATGGAATATATTCACACATGAGTGTGAACTACATAGGTGTACACATTCGATTTTACATAAATGGAAATTTGCTGTATGCTTTGATGAGACTACAGCCCATATGATGGTGTGAACGAAAACAAAATGACCTTTTTTTCAAATGTGGCAAGATTCTTTACAGTTTAAAAATATGCTGAGGGGATCGCCATTCCATATATAGGTATATGTTCAGTTTTTAGTTCCAAACATTGTAAATTCTCTTTCGAGAATTTCACATGAAAAAAAAAAATCAAGTAACACAAAAAGTGCCAATTATCTTGATTTAAAGGTTTACATTTGTGTTACAGGATTGCCAAAACAATTTTATTTTACAAGGCTGCTTTGTTCATGTATAGGGTGATTTTTCTCACAAGCTTTATCAACCATGGATCCTAAGATATTTTAAGTTCTTTGAAACAACCCATGACATTTAGGAATTATTCTATTTAAGTGTGGATGAGTAAATTGATGGGTAAATATGTTGTTAAAAAGATTATGTGACATTCTTCAAAGAACAAAAAGGTATAATTCTTAATAATTATATATATACTATGTAGAAACTAGAAGACCAGTTGTCCTATATTAAAAGGGAAAAAAATCCCAGTGTTCAATCATCTTATGAATGTATTATTTTTACAATTAATGAAATAAAACATGATATCATAAAGACTCTTCTGAAAATCTCATTTCCTTAGGCAGCTCTGACTCAATTGCTAGCAAACAAAGAAATCCTGCTCTTGATTCAAAACTATCACAGAAATCTAAGAATCATTAAGAAAAGTTTAAGAAGACAGAGAAGACACATGAAAGCTAACTAGACGGATTTTAAAATTTCATTAAAATAAATGAGGAGTTACATGACAATTCCCAAACAGTTGGCTAATTATACAAAATCATTCAGGCATTAGAAACTATTATGAAAAAAAAAGAAACTATTCTGAAAAGGTGGAAAGGTTTTCATCGTGTTACGTTTCAACTGAACTTGAGTTGTAACAGCTGAGATGCACCAGCTCCTTTTGGAATTTGTCCTGGTTCATTGCAAAGTGCATATGGCAAAAACTGCATGTGGTGAGTCAAACTCAATTAAAATATGACCAGAAAATTGATTTGAAATGGCAATTTAGTTGAACCAGAACTGGACCCAAATTGCTTGGTTACTCTACCAATCAAAATCATTCCAAACTCCTATCTTCACTTTACTAAACAAGGCTATCATTACAATTGCATTTTGATGTTGAATCATACAAAAAGGCATGATTGAATTAAGTAGCAATTCTCTGCTACCTTTGTGAGTTCACTGAAATGTGTGAGGGCTTAACTTTTTTTTTTTTTTTTGTCATTTCAGTCAAAATGAAAAATCAATCAATAATACACAGAACAAGATTTTGTAAAGGGTCGAGAAACAATGCATATCTGATATATGGTTTGCAAATATTTCTTCCCATTCCATAGGTTCCATTTGGGTTTGTTTTGTTTTGTTTTGTTTTTGCTGTGGAGTTGTATGAATTTCTTATATATTTTGGACATTAAAAGGAATATTGTTAAAAAATAATAAGGGGGAATTGTTCAATGATATAAAGTTTTAGTTACACTAAATGAATAAGTTCCAACAAACTGCTGTACACCATAGTGCCTACAATAGTTAACAATATGGTATTATGCACTTCAAAATGTATTAAGAAGGTAGATGTTCTTACTGTACACAAAAATTTAGGACACAAGGAAGCTTTGGGGATGTTGGATAGGTCTTTTACCTTGACTGTGGTGATGGTATCATGGGTTTTTGATATGTCCAAACTCATCAAATTATACACCTTAAGCATTGTATATCAATTGTACCTCAATAAAGTTGTTCTTTTAAAAAAATACATAATATTCAAAATTTACATAAGGCATCTTCAAATAAAAAGTAATTTCACACTCTCGCTTTTTTGGTTTATAGGAAATTGAGCAGTAAGTAGAGTCTCCCGTTATTAACATCTTCTATTAGTGTGCTACATTTGTTACAATTGATGCTTTATTCATACATCATTGCTAACTAAAGTCCAAAGTTTGCATTAGCATTCACTCTTTGTGTTGTATGTTCTATGGGTTTGGAAAAATGTTTAATGAATAGCATGTACCCACCAATACAGTATCATACAGATAAGTTCCACTGCCCTAAAAATCCTCTGTACTCTCCGTATTTATCCTTCCCTCCCTCTCCTTGAAACCCTAAAATAACATGATACCTGTTCTGTCTCTGAAGCTTTTCCAGAATGTCATACCTCTTCATCATATAGGATGCAACATTTTTAGAATTTTTTTTCTTAGCCATATGCATTTTTGTGTCTTTTTTGTAGCTTGATAGCTCATTTCTTTCTATCACTAAATAATATTCTATTGTCTGAACATACCACAGTTTATATATTCACCCACTAAAGGACACCTTAGTGCTTTTAAGTCTTGGCAACTATGTAAAAAGTTGCTATAAGTATTCATGTGCAGGGATCCCTGGGTGGCGCAGCGGTTTAGCACCTGCCTTTGGCTCAGGGCGTGATCCTGGAGACCCGGGATCGAATCCCACATCGGGCTCCCGGTGCATGGAGCCTGCTTCTCCCTCTGCCTATGTCTCTGCCTCTCTCTCTCTCTCTCTCTGTGTGTGTGTGTGTGTGACTATCATAAATGAATAAAAAATTTTTAAAAAAAGTATTCATGTGCAGGTTTATATGTAGACATAAATTTTCAACTCCTTTGTGTAAATACTGAGCAGCACAATTGCTAAATTGTATGATAAGACTATGTGTAGTTTTCTAAGGAACTGCTAAACTATCTTCCAGGGAGGCTGTATCATTTTGCATTCCCATCACCTATTGCTCCACATACTCACCAGCATTTGATGTTAAGTATTTTGGGTTTCAGCCATTCTGATAGGTATATACTGGTATCTTATTGTTTTGATTTACAATTCCCTACATGATGTCAGTCATATCTCCCTGTTTATCTCTTTGGTAATGCTAATGCAAATGGTACTGTGTTTTCAATTTCAAATTCCAATTGCTCATTGCTGGTGTATAGTATATAGTATTTGCCTTTTGTATATTAACCTTGTATCTTGTAACCTTGCTAAAATTGCTAATTCGTTCTGGGAATTTTTTGTTGTTGTTGTTATCCCTTGAGATTTTCTACATAAACAATCCTGTCATCTGTCAACAAAGACAGTTTTGTTCTTCCTTCCTAAATGGTATACTTTAGATGTCCTTTTTAAATTTTTTTTTATTTTTTATTTTTCTGTTTTATGGGACTAGCAAGGGCTTATAGCACAATGTTGAATAGGAGTAGTGAGAAGGACACTTCTGCCTTGCTCCTGAGCTTAGTGGGAAAGCATCTAATTTCTCACCACCAAATATGATGCTAGCTGTAAATTTTTTAATCAAGTTGAAGATATTCTCTTTTAGTCCCAGTTTGCTGAGATCTTGATTTGTTTTAGTAAATATGAGTATGCTTCAGGATTAAACTAAGTAAAATCCGTCTTAAAGCCTAGTGGGTAATATGTCATCCTTTCTTTTCTAACCTAAAACTTCTAAAATAAGAGTGTATCCAACATAATCACAGTTTTAAATGAAGAAAACAATCAATCCAAATAACTTCCAATGAATATAGGTAAGTAGCAATGGCATTTTCCAGTCTTGAATGAAAACTATATTTAAGCAAAATAACCCATCCAATCCTCTTGGCCAAATCACTTCTTTAAACCATTATGAAAGAAAGAGAGAGAAAAAGAAAATAAACCATTATGTATAGTAATGACTTTACAATTCTGTCTATGACACTTAGCTATGTCTCCAATTACCTCAACACATGTAATGATATTTTAAAACTACTATTATGTTCCCTCTAATTTTCTTGATACAATCATAGGTGCCATATGTAATAAACATCCAAAGGCAATTTTGTAATTTGCTTCATTGGCTCTTGATTGTTTACAGATACACTGTATATCATGCCAAATTTCTCCTTGAGACAATATCTGGACTGTTTCTGTTATGGTAAACCAACATTTGGGAAAGAATATACCAACACATTGATGGCCAGATAGAAAACTTCATGTGAAATTCCCACAATACTAACCACCAAGATGAACTCTCTAAAACAATAAACTACTTTTACATTTTAACCTCACAAAAGTATTCATAAGTATCCATAGAACACTTGAGAAATGCCTTACCACAGGCACTAAATATATGAAACAAATTATAGGAATGGAAATATGGCACATTTTATCAAATTGTGCCAAAATTACTGTCAATAATTAGTATTACTATTACTACGAGGTTCTCGGTTACTGACATGTCTAGAAATCTGAAGAAAGCTCAGTGTAGGCTATTACCATCCATGAGATACCTGAGACCCTTTTGACCATGTACTCACTTCTTGAATTTTCACAGTCAACAGAGCTCTTATTGCAGCTTTGTAATATAAACTACTGCTATGTTAAATTGGTAATCTCCCATAGAGATCCAATATGGAGCCCAGGTATTTTCTAATTTCTAAAAAGAAGGGAGCATTAAAAACAAGCCAAAATGATGATACACATTGATAGACAAATGACTGCATATGGATCAAGTTACAATGAACCTGAATCATGCAGAATAAATAAAACCTTGGACAAATGAAAACTAGTTTCTATCATTCCCTTCAAAGTCATCTGAGTAAATTCCCCCCAAAACCTTCATATCTCAGAATTTCCTTCTACTTATTCATTGTTTTTGTTTATTCTCTTCAGCTTAAATCAAATGAAACTTGAGATTACTTTTCACTGACCTTAAAAATGTGATCAGTAGCCATCTGGGCTTACAAAGATGGGCAGGGCCCTGTATGTGAGCCAACATACATATTTTTACTTTGCTTAATATTCTATCATATTGTGAAATAATTCTAATCTTGGGAAAGAATAGTTAAGATATTTACTGCACTCTTTCATTGACTGTAATTTCTTTTTATTTGACTTCACGGGCAACTGGTTGTTATAACCCCAAAGAATAACTTAGTTTTTTATTTATGGTAACCTGAAAATTAAATTCCTCAAAAAATGAACATGATTTATAATGATAATAAAATTAGATATTGGAAAGTAGGAGCAAGTTACACACAATGAAGTTATGGTTCTCAAAAGGTCACAATGCTGTAGACTGGTGGCCTCTAAATGCCATTATTATGACTCAGAATGTGTCCTTAGAACAGCTGAACATTATGTTACAGTTAGGGTTTAATACCTGAGAGCCTTCTATTATTTTACACTTGCAGAGGCCTCAATTCTGCACCACGTGTTCCTCAGATGTGCACACATCTCCAGACCTGCAGAAGGGGCAACTGGAAGTTAGTGAGACCCTAATAAGGACCCAGAATACCTGGCTCTAATGCTCAAGAGTTGTGTTAATGTTAGCCAATCTTTCCTAAGGTTCAGTTTCTATTATGGAGGCAATATGAATGCTAAAAGAAAAAATTAAAAAAAAAAATAAAAAAAAAAATAAAAAAAATAAAAAATAAAAAAAAAAAAAAAGAAAAAATTACCTTGCACATTGTTGTTATCAAGCACAAACAGACTGGAAGGGGCCAAGTCTAATGGTAAGGGAGGCTGTTGCCACAATTCATGAAAGAGATGATGGTGAGTAGAACTAATGCCAGTCAACAGGTTTGGAGAACAGCAAATACTAGACTGGAGATGTATTTAACCAGTAGTTATGGACAGAAATTGACTTTTAACTGGGTGAGTTATGGAGGGGTCAAATGTTCCCAGGTGTCCATCTTGGGCAGTTGCAAACTTAGGGTGTCTTTTTGTGGGACAGTGAGCATGGAGCATGGAGTAGATTTGACAATGGGGTGATGGAGGAATGGGAGTTAAAAGCAGTTGGTTTTGATATGCCTATTGAAACCCTATGTGCAATCAGGAAGAAGGAGAAGGAGAAATAATCTGAAAACAGTAATAAGGAGTGAGAAGGACATCACTACTCCCTCAGCCCTGAGTCTAGGGGGTTGGTGGGTAGGTGATGTAATTCAAAGTAGAACCAAGTTTTAATCAAGGAAAGGAGGTAAAGGAAGTCTTCAGAGAAGAAGTTGTGGATGTGGGGAGGTTACTGTCATTAGAACTCTTTTGCTTCAGCACAGCTATGAATATAATGTCATCTTCACTAATAACAACAGATACAGAAGCAGTTGCCTAACTCTTTCTTCCTTGCATTTATATTTGTTCTTTTGGAAAATTTTGGCATGGTTTCATAACATTAGTTTATAGAAAAATATACTATTCAATTTAAAGAATGCAAACCAGGGCTTCTTCTTAGAAATTCATCACTGCAGAGCTTGAAGAAACCTCAAAAATCACATAACTCCTTGAAAAAACTTGTATTCAATGTCATATCATTAAAGTCCCAGATTTCTGAGATGCTTGGCAGCTCAGCATATGAGCATCTGCCTTCAGTTGATACCTGGGTGGCTCAGTGGTTGAGTGTCTACCTTTTGTTCAGGGCGTGATCCGAGGTCCAGGGATCAAGTCCCACATCTGCCTCCCTGCAAGAAGCCTGCTTTCTCTCTTTATGTCTCTTCCTCTCTGTGTGTGTCTCTCATAAATAAAGAAATAAAATTCTTAAAAATAAAGTACATATTTCTATACCATCATAAGTAAAAGAATCAAATAATTTTCTTCATTTGTCACCAGAGATTAAAAAAGAAAACCTCATCTTTTGTAATAGCTGTGAGGGCGCCACCAATGTGGGAGATAACAAAGTTGTTTTCTTATCTCTGTACAGGCACTTTTTTTTTAAGGTAACACTTCACAAATTTGTGTCTCATCCTTGTGCAGAAGCCATGCCAGTCTCCTTGTACAGTTCCAATTTCACTATTTGTGCTGAAGTGAGTGCCGAACTGGCACATTTTAGTTGTGTGACCTTTAGCAATTCATTTGATCCACAGACCTCCAGCTCCAAACATGGAACTGAATTAAATCATTTCATAGATTCTATTCAGCTAAAAATAGAACAGGAACACTGAAACTTTCTGCTTTGGAACAGGGGAATAGGGAATTTCAACTTGATAAATTTTAGAATGGTAAATTTGGATTTGAAAAATTAGATATTGATTTTATTTATTCCTCCAAATATTTAATTGATATATTTATGAATAAAGTACTGTGACTCATGTCCATTGAATGAATAAATTAGCTCTGGTTCTTAGTAAAGACAAAGAAAAGGCAGAAAGAAATATATAAATATAGAGGCAACTGTTAATGACATATGACTTTAAAACAATAAAATTCTCGTCCTCCTCCAAGCCAGCCAACACTGACAATGTGTATTTTTGTTAATAAATATAATATATTGAGGAAGGCCACTTAAAATGACTATATACAGACATATGAAAAGATAGTATATTCGTTCCCAAAATAAACATTTCATAGTTTTATAAAACCATATTTTATATGGTTTAGTATTTTCTGATCAGACTTTCATCTTCAACAATATCTTATTTCTCAGTTCTAGTTTGGGCTACACCTAATTATTCCTATGAAAAATATTCCTTCAGAATCTTTTTCCAGAATCCTGGACACTCTCTAAGCTCCTCTCAAACCATGTTATATATGTCTTACCTTAACATCATTTAATATGTCCCTAAAATAATAGGAGTAGAGCTTGGAGGTTTTTAACTCATATTTCCCCTGTGGTTAAGAGCTCCCCTTTATCTCTCTAAAAAAAATGCAAATAGTTTTAATTTTGCTCGCAATCTTATATATTTCCACTTTGTAAGCTATTTTCTAAAATATGAATTGAAGTAATAGGAAAATTAAACAAGTCTGGCAAGCTTAGCATTTTCCATATTTAGTTGTTATATTTTGTCCTTCAGAACAAAATTCCACATAAGGTAAGGAAAAGACAGTAAATGTCAGAAAGATTATGGAGCCCCCAAAGCGTGCAGGAAGCCAACATGAATATGAGGAAATTCATTAACAAACCTGCCCAAGTGTGTTTATAAATGATTAAATTTATGGATAAAATGATATGATTCTAGAAGTTGCTTGAAAATAATCAGCATTGAGGGTGGAGGTGAGGATAGGGAGCGGGTAATAGAGTACAGATTAAAACAATACTACAGGTCAAGGGATGATGTTTAAGCTGGGTGATGAGTACATGGAGTCTGCTATATGATCCTTTCTACTTTTGTGTATGTTTAAATTTTGTAGAATAACATACTATTCTGTTGTACTAAATGCTTAATTTAAAAATAATTAAACGACATTTTCTATCCTGGAATGGCTTTAAAAAAAAAAAAAAAAAACTAGAGTAAATTATTCACTCATCAGATACAAATGCTTGATAAAATAATCATAGATTTTCATATACTACTTCCTTTATCAAACAATGTCTTAGTCGTAAAATATTCCGCTAATGTTTTAGAATGCATTTACCAGACATAAGCCAATAATTGTCATTTTACCTTTTTTTCATTATTTCCTAGAGAATCATGCAAACAGGCTTTGGCTTCCCATTGCTTTCTCATTAGCCCAAAACACATTGAGCCAAGATGAACAGACCAGGGCACAATTATCCAATCTATATTTGATTGGTGCTTGGTAAGTCCTGCTCCAAAATCTATTCGATGGATTGATGGATTAGTGAAAGTTTGATCCATGCAGATGCTCAAAATTAATTTGCTGCATTAGGACTCCCCGTGATGCTTTATTCCCTCAGTCAGCATGTATCAAGTAGTCTCCCTTCTTTTTTTAACCTTAATGATTTTTCCAACAAATATATTTTGAGCACATATAGTGTGAAAGTCAGTTTTAACCTGGTGCTTAAAATTACTGAGACTCATTTGCTGCTCATTGAAAAGCACACGGGAAGCTATAAGACAAGGCAGAGTTAGTACAATAGTAGAATGGTGAATAATGGCTCCCCCCCAAATGCTCACATCTTGATTCCCAGAACATCTTAATAAGTCAACTTACACAATAAAAGGTACTTTGAAGGTGAGATTAAATTAAGGATTTTGAGATAAGGAGATTATCTGGTTCATGCAGGTTAACCCGTTGTAATATAAAAAGTTCATTATAAGTGAAAGAGTGATACAGGAACATCAGAGTCAGAGATTTGAGATGCTATGCTGCTGGCTTTGAGATGGAAAGAGCCACAAGCCAAGGAATGAAGATGACTTTTGGAAGCTGGCAAAGGCAAGAAAACAGATTCATTCCTAGAGCCTCCAGAAGGAATACAGCCTTGCCAAGGCTTTGGTTTTAGCCTGGTACAACCCATTTTGGACTCCTGACCTCCAGAAACTTGAGACCTCCAGAACTTAATTTGTGTTTGTTTAAGTCACTTTGTGTTTTAAACCACTAAGTTTGGGGTTATTTGTCACAACAGCAATAGGAAACATACAGATAGGAACAAGATTAACATCAGGAACAGTTTTCTGGGGGAGATTAAATGGAAATATGACAGAGGTCTCACTTCTGCATCCTTTTGATCTATACTGTCTAGTACAGTAACCACTAAACACATGTGACTAAATTTCAACTAGAACTAAAACCAAAATTTTATATTCAGTTTCTCATTTGCACTACCCACATGTCAAGTGCTCAATAGCCACATGTGGCTAGTGGGTACTCTCTTTGACGGGTAGATATAGAACATTACCCTCATTACAGAGAATTCTATTAGGCAGCCTGGGTTTAGATCCTTAAGAATGGCACTAATTTCTGTCGTTCCCCTGGGGTGATATGCTTTTGATTTTTTATCTTGGCCAGGGTGGAGAACAGAGGGATGGGGCAAATGTAGAGGCTTCCATCTAACCTTCAGTCGGTTATTAATCATGCTTAGTCTTTTATTATCAGTCCTAGCTGCACAATGGAATGCACTGGGGAGCTTTTAAAAATACTAGTTTCCAATCTCATCCAAATCAATTGAGCTAGCATCTCTAGGAGAGTTTGAGGATCAGTACTTTTAATGTTTCCCAGATAACTGTTTAATAGAACTATTACTGAGCAATAACTTTACTTAAATGTAAGCACTGGTATTGCAAAGATCTTTCTTTTTATTCTCATATAAGTTACTTGGAGGCCATTTACAATACATAATTGCTGCCAAAATAACTTGTCTAACTAGTTAAGTAAGTCTTACAACAAAACACTTACCATCTAATGCCAAGGGGAATGTCCCTGAACAAATGCAGAAATGTGTATTAATTAATATATTAATATATTTAAGATTACTAATATTTATTATATTCTAGAATATTTACAATATACTATATAAACAGATTTACATTATATATGCGTTAATTTTGTTTCCTTTCACCAGAAATCTACTTGACTATTTGGTCCATGAGCATACTTTAGGAATAGACATTTAAAGATTTTATTTATTTGTTTGACAGAGCGAGAGAGAGCACAAGCAGGGGGAGCAGCAGGCAGATGGAGAGGGAAAAGTAGGCTCCCTGCTGAGCAAGGAGCCCAATGCATGGCTCAATCCCAGGACCCAGGGATCATGTTCTGAGCTGAAGGCAGATGCTTAACCAATTGAGCCACCCAGGCACCCCAAGGAATAGGCATTTAAAACATGGGTTCTAATATCTGGCACAGATGTTGCAAATTAACTGAGATTTAACTCACAAAAGCCAGGAATAATAAACAACCATCACTTATTTTTTTAATTATAATGTCTTTTAATTCACTGATTAAAAAAAAAAAAATACCACACTCCAAAGCAATATTAGATTGATCACACTACTGTTCCAGGCAAGAGGAGATGAAAGGAATCAAATCCAAATTTAGCTGTTGTGTACCTTTACTAGACTTGGTATTTAGGAGAGAGATCTTAGCCAAATGAGAACTAATGTCCCGTTGCCAGTGTAAAAGTCAAAGGCTCACATTGCTAGACTATATTGCTAGAGAACAAGGGTGCTGGTGATGAACGCAAAAGGTTATTTTTCGAGCATGGCTTTAACCACCAGCCAGCTATCAGTTTTTGAAAGATACAGTGTGGTTTAACAACAACATGCCAATGCATTCTTTTATTTACTGAGATATAACTGACCATAATATTATATTAGCCTCAGGTGTACAATGTTTCAATTCAATATTTGTATACATTGTGAAATGGTCACCACAGTAAGTCTAATTACTGCCTGTTACCCCACATGCTTAATACAGAGGTGTGTCAGTGGCTCAGCCAGTTAAATGTCCTAATTTCAGATCAGATCATGACCTCAGGGCTGTGAGATGGAAACCAGAGTCTGGCTCCATGCCGGATGTGGAATCTGCTTAAGATTTTTCTCTCTCCCTCTGCCCCTATACCCATGTAAAAAAAATAAAACTTAATACAATATTATTGATTATATTTCCAACCAATATATTTTAAAATTAAAAGCACCATTTCCATAAGGGGAAAATTTCCAAAACTCTTAGTGCTAGCTCATCAAACACAAGTTCTACAGAATACAATGCCTCTTTTCCTGGCCAACACAAATGTACAAAGATCCTGAGTAAAAAGAATAAAACAGAGAATACAATTCTTGGATTAGTGAGCAGAGACCAGTTCCAGGATATGAGTTGTTACATTAGAACATTTGTTTGGAAACGTGTGTTCCTGGTATAATGATGGGAGCGGTCCAGATCAGAGCCCCTTAGCAGGGAGTCATTTGAGCCCCTATAGTGCCACCCTATTTATTTTAATGCCTTCTCTAGTACCTTATCAGATAAACAATGAAAAGGAGAAAGAACATCGAGAAGAATGCTGCTAGAATCCTTCATAGTCAGGGCTAAGAACAATCCTATTCTCATGAGAGAGAGCTCAACAAAGTAATTCTCCTTCAACTGCATCTGCGGTATAGCCCTAGAAATTTCTAAGAGAGTTTTACCCTACTTTTGAAGATAAAAGTTAACTAACATGGTTATAGTTATGTAACTACACACATTATACATATATGCATACAGATGTATGCATATATGTATGTATTTAGTCATATTATATAATTGATAATTATAATTAAAATACTACATACATGTGTTTATATATATATGCCTGAAAAATAGTGAACCACAACATATTGAAACTGAAGGCTCTGATTGAAAAAAAAAAATATTTCCCTTAAAAAACTTCAGTTTAAGAAACACTTGTGAGGACTCATTAAACACTGGGCTGACTCCTGACTCCACTCCCACTAACGAGCAAATAAGGAAGACAGACATGTAACTACAGTGGTAGATCCAACAGCAGAGGAATGTTAAGGACTCTATGTGAGCACAGAGAAAAATCAACTAGCCTGATGTGATATCAGGAAGGCTTCTTGGTGGGAGTGACCACTCAACTGTGTCTTGAAACAATGAGTCATGATAGGTATTATTCTTGCTGAATGAGGATAAGGGCTAAGAGGTGGGATGAGTAATGGGTTATGGACAGAGGAAAGAACATAATGAACCAACAGTAAAATTATGTGAAGAGGGAACTATAAAAAATTTAGCAAACCTGGAGTATGACATATGCAGTAAAGGTGGTGGCAGATGAGGCTGGAAGGAAAGGCAGCATTTAGATTATGAGAGCCATATACACCCCATTTTTGAGAAAACTTTCTCTTTTGCAACTGGCCATATTTGCATTTTAGATTATTCAGTCTCGCCATTGTATGAAAGATTTAAGAGGGTAAATAATAGAAACAGAAAAATGAGTTATAAGGTTAATGCAAGCGAGCAATGAACCCTTATGAACTAGCATAATGGCAGTAGGGAAAGAGAGAAGACATGGAGTCCGTGATTATTTCGGTGATAAAATATAGATTTGGTGATTGAGTGGATACAGAAGGGGTAGAAGAAAGAATTCTTGCTTGGTTGACTGGGAAGATGTTGGTATTTGTTAAGGAATAACGAGTTTGAGTAAGTTTTCAATGAATGAAAACTTCTAAGTTCAGATGTATAATTTGTTTTGAAGTATCTATCAGAGATTCAGATAGGAATATCCAGCAGATACTTGATACATGGAACTGAAGTTCAGGAGAGACTTCAGGACCAAAAAGAAAGAAAGAGAAGGTTACTTGGAAGGCCAAAGAATATGAGTAATAGTAAGAAATAAAACAATACATAGGACATGAGATTGCCTCAAAAAACAGTACCATTTGGGGGATCCCTGGGTGGCGCAGCGGTTTGGCGCCTGCCTTTGGCCCAGGGCGCGATCCTGGAGACCCGGGATCGAATCCCACATCAGGCTCCCAGTGCATGGAGCCTGCTTCTCCCTCTGCCTATGTCTCTGCCTCTCTATCTCTCTCTCTCTCTGTGACTATCATAAATAAATAAAAATTAAAAAAAAAAACAGTACCATTTGGGACACATCAATGCCACTAAGGTACATAAGGAGACGAAAGAGTGCCCTTGAGGGACGAAGAAGGAAGAGTTAGATAGGAAAAACAATAGCCAATATAAATTGGTATCAAAGAAACCAAGGGAGGAGAGGTTTACAAGGAAGATATGGTCCACAGTGGCAAAAACATCAGAGGAGTCAGTAAGGATGTTGAATTCACAGTCTCCCATACTAGGAAGACAGGCCACATGGCACATGTCTTTAACTGTTGTGACTACTGAGCCATGTTTGGTAAACCCCATAGATTTCTCAGGATCACTGCAGGTGAGGTGGAAGAGCAGGATGCAGCTTGAAGGCAGCTGGTAAGGCACTAACATGGCCAAAGTGTAGTGGGCTGCAATGATTTGGGGTTTCAGAATTACACAAAACTTGATTTGATTTGTTATTCCACCACTTTAAAAAAATGGTGAGTTACCCTCTGAACCAAATATTTTCCAAAATTTGCAGAATTAAAATTAAATAATAATAGCAAGGTGCCAGCATGGTCAGGTACTAGTGAGAACTCTTCTGGGATTGTAGATAGCATAATTTGGGTGTGTCCTCACATGATGGAAAGACAGATCCCCCTCTCTATCTCTGTCTCTCCCTCTCTCTTTCTCTGTTCATATAAAAAGAGAGTCCTATCAGATTAGAGACCCACTCTGTAATCTCACTTAACCTTGATTACCTCCTTATAGGCCCTATCTCCAAGAGTTAGAGCTTCAAAGTGTGAATTTGGTGGGAGACACAATTCAGTCCATAAGCATAGCCACTCAGATCACTGTCAGCCAAGACACCCACATACCCCTTCTTCAAATAAGAATGAGCACTCGAGGTCAGAAACATGGGTAGAGGCATTCCTGTATACCCTCTCCCACTTGCCTCTGCCTTATCCAGCCTATTTTCTCTTCTTTCCTGCTTTGCACAAAAATAATGCTATGGAATTAGTAAAAAGAATAAAGTTTTAAAATCGTATTCTTTTCCTAAAAGAGAAAGAAGATATATCCCCACTTCAAATAACTCATGCATTGATTTTCCTTTTTAAGATATCACACCCTTTTGGAGGTGCCTGGATCTTGGGCCCTCTCCCCATTGAATAAATGTAACTGTCATATGTGAGTTGTCTAAAAGAAAGATTGCCTGCCTGGGAGGCAGGAAACTTGGATTCCAGGCTCAGTTCTACTGTAAATTATCAGCAGCAACTTGGCTAATATATTTAAATCTTGAAGCTTGTTTTCTTAAAAGTAAAATGACTGGGTTGTATTTAATGGTCTTAAACTTTATTCCATTCCCAACATTACACAATTCTAACAATATCAAAATGTCTCTAAGGTTCAAAACAGCTTCCATAACCTCCAACTCAAGATCTTCTATTAGAGTTTCATGATCCTAGTTTGTGATTTCGCATGGTAAGAAATAGATACTTCAATAGTATGGCTTGCACTCAATGCATTCTCTAAATGGAACAGAAGCAAAGAGTTTCCCTTATAACTTTAAATTAGTGCACAAGGTTACTTTCTACATATGGCAGTACAGTAACTGTAAACCCAAGAGCATTCCACTAGAGGGCAATACAGTAACATAGATTCTTTAGTACCTTGGCATTTTATTCTATAGTGGATCACCTGTAAACAGGATGTAATTCAATCTCTGAGCGCTGCCAGTATTATGGAATATCACTGCAAGTACAGAATACAAACTAAAAAAATTAAAATAAATAAATTCAATGCAACTGGGAACTATTTAATGCCAACATGATAAATGTAGACATTTTGACTGATTATAAACAAGGCAAATGCATGAAGATAAACTCAAACAATGGACTCTTTCCTTTTTTATCCAGATACCAGACTCTACAATACAGGACAACTATATTCTGTTCCTTTTAAAGGATATTGCCTCATAAAGTGGCTGTGACCTATTCCTTGAGCGGGATGCCTGCATCCTCCACCAGTGCCAGCCCTCCCCACTCCCAGGCCTACCTTCCTCCGCTTGACTGGATCCCACAAAAGCCTGACAAGCCAACTATGAGGTAGCTTAATACAAAAAGTTCTACACATATGTGGCCAGGGCTAACTGGTTGCACCAACAATATTCTCTCATTCTGAAATGTAAATGTACACCCATGGAGAGAATTGACTGCAGGAATGTATATGAGAAGAAACTAAAGAGAATTACCTTGGAGGCCTGCTGCTTGGGGCGGGGGTGGGGAGTGGGGAGTAGGCGGCATTGGAAAGGCCTATCTTTAAATCTTAGTCTAATCCTGAATCTTTCCAATTTCCAAACTACAGTTCCAATTTTTTAGAGACTATTCCTAATTTGTTTGAAATTTTTCTCTCCTTTTTTCTCCCTCCCTCTTCTCTCCTCCTCCCTGCTAACCAATTTCCTTTTTGCACCTGGTACTTAAAGCGTTACTATTTTGCAACTGCGTGAGCATACCCTTGAACTACAGAGGAGTCTTAAATTTGTTACTTGCTTGCTAAGAAAAACTTCAATTAAAAATACACATTTTCAAACAGATTATTCTTATTTTAAAGAAAGAATTGCAGTTTTATACAAATACTGAGAGATTGGACAGTAAAAATTTGGAGCAGCACACTGTGTTGCTGGGTATCCAAATTGAAAGCCATTGGGTATCCAAATTCTAGTCATTGAGGCACAAGATTTCTCCAGAAGGGTCATGTGGGATTTGAAGACTGCAGCCCCCTGGAGTTTCTCAGTGTCATGCTAGTCCACACTCACCCTCCAGCAATTCATCAAAATTATCATCCAAGTGCTTCTACCTACCTGTTCATGGCTCTAGTGGCTTCTGTTCCAGTTAAGCCAATCTCAGCTGTGACTGTCTGAATCCACCACTCTCCACATCTCAGGGTGGCAGTTTGCCCCACAAGCCCAGTTCTCTGATGAATCAAGAAAAGTCATTGATCTTCAGTTCGTTCAGCTTTTTCTTCTTGTAAGGATGGGAATGATGACTTCCAAGCTCTTTCTGCGTCAGAACTAAAACTAAAGTTCAAAGACGATTTACCAAGCTTCACCATGACCCTGACACCATGCAAACTCTTTTATAAGCATCTAATTCTCCCAATAACACTATGGCTTTCTGCTACAACCCCTACAATGCCTCCTTGTTGCAACCAGCTGCAAACCCCTGGGTGAGTCCTCCTCATTGTGTGATGATTTTAATTCCTTGTACCTCCATTTCTCCTGTCATAACTTCTAGAAATTTCAAAATCCATGTAGATGACTCTTCCAATATTCCAGACTCTCAATTCCTCAACCTCCCTTCTCTCCTTGGTTGACCATGCCCTCCATGCCATCCCAGTTCCCTACCTCTATGGTCATATCAATGGCATATTTGCCATCACAGATAGGAATCTCTCCATGACCTGAATTTCAAAGTTCCATCTTTGGACCACTGTCTCTTATCTCTCCAGCTCAATCGCTCTAGTTCTTCTGCCCCCATAAAACACTTCAATGACAACAGATATATACTCCCTTAATTCCACTTTTCACTGTTCCTTGCTGCTTTCAACACCTACTTTCTTCTATATCCGTGGTCCATCATGATAATTACACCTTTGTGTAGAACCTCAAGTCTAATGCCCTCTTCATCATACTCTCTTTATACAACTGTCACTGTGGTTAAATCTAGCTCCGCCTAATCCTAACCCCGTACTTCTGAAGCTAAATGAGACTAAAGACAAATATTAACCACCCTGACTGGTCTTAAGTTAAATGTCCACAAGTACTTAATAATACCTGGAAATCCAAATATACTTGCTAGTACATTTTCCTTCCCATTCCCCTAAATGTTTGGTGCTCATACCTTCAACATTTTCACCTGCCTCCTTATTCTCAGCTGATGACCATACTCACAATTTCTATTTCAGGGGAAAAAAGAAACTGTCAGGAGAAAACTTCCATGCTCTCTCACAACTACTGCCACCCACTTATCCTGAACCTGTGCCCACAATCTTTACCTTCATTCCTGATACAATCAATCTTGTATCAAATTAAGGCCAACCTTTCCATGTGAACACCAGATCCTTTCATTCTTTCTCGACCATTCTTTTCCTGACATCATTGATTTTTCCTTCTCTAATGGATTAGAGAAGATAAGCATAAACAAGCTGTAAATGATCCTATCTTTAAAAAGTATATATTTAGTATTGACCCCAATAGTAACTATCACATTTCTTGGGTCTATTTTTCATTTTTTTAAAGATTTTATTTATTCATGAGAAACACAGAAAGAGAGAGAGAGGCAGAGACAGAGAGAGAAGACAGAGACAGACAGAGGCAGAGAGAAGTAGGCTCCCTGAGAGGAGCCTGATGTGGGACTCGATCCCAGAACCCTGGGATCACAGCCTGAGCCAAAGACAGATACTCAAATGCTGAGCCACCCAGGTATCCTTCTTGGGTCAATTTTTCAATAAAACTTCTTGAAATTGTCTGTACTTGTCTGAAGTTACACACACACACACACACACACACACACACAACTACTCTCTAACACTATTGCTGCTTCTTCCTCTCTCCCCCTCCACTCTAGCCACACGGCCTTTTTTGCTATTTCTACACCTCGCCAGTAAGGACCCATCTCAGGATCTCCTTTACCTGGAAATCTCTTTCCTTTAATATTCACATGTCCTATACCTTCACTCCTTCTAGACTTCTGTTCAATTGTCACTTATCAGAAAAGCCTAATAAACTTTTCTTAAATAGTAATGCACTCTCTCCCATCACTCTACCCAGGATTCTTTTTCTTCCTTCTCTGCTTTGTTTTATTATTTTCCCAGAGTATTAGCATCTTCTGAATTTTTAAAATTATTACTCTACACCAGATAAGGTAAACTTCTTAGAAGAGGAACTTTCATCTGCTTTATTTACTGATTTCTTCCATGTATCTAGAACAGTCCCTGAACATAGAGAGCATTCAACATATTAGCTGAATGAATACTAAATTTTGCAGACAAGGAAACCAAATTTTACAGACAGTATGTTAAATGGCTCATCCACTAGAGGTACAGAAATTATATAAATTGCAAAAATTCTAATTAAACATGATTTTCAGGGTACCTGGTTGGCTTAGTCAGTGGAGCATGAAACTCTTGATCTCAGGGTTGCGGGTTTGAATCCCATGTTTGGTATCAAGATTACTTTTAAAACAAAATCTTAAGAAAACATACACACTCAGAGAAAAATACCATCTTCATTACATTATAGTTAGGAATCAATTCTCCATGGGTCTCTCATGTTTCTGCTCATCTTACAAGCAATGGCACTGCCTAACTTTGCTCCAGACTATATTTTCATAGATATTTATATACTGATCAGTTCCAGAAATTAGACATGGTACCACCCTCAAGAACAAAAGGCAAGCATGCTTGCTGCCCATTTTTCAAAAATTAGATTCCCTAAATTCAGGGTTTTTCTCCTATAATGAAACCTACCACATGTATAGTCACCACTCTGGACCCAACACATTGGCCCAGGGGAATTTGGGGCAGAGAGAACTAACACAAACATGCTTTGAGTAATAAAGTCCTTTCTGTCTCTCTTACCTGTAAGTGCCTTCTGCCATCATCAAATCTGTGGCAGGCTAACTTGTGAGCTTGAAGGAGATAAGATCTCAGAACCTTCATAGTTCTTCACATACACTCTACTACTGTTCCCAAGTGCACCAAGTGAATTCTGGTAGTATCTTTTTTTAAAAAAGATTTTATTTATTTATTCATGAGAGACACACAGAGAGAGGCAGAGACACAGGCAGAGGGAGAAGCAGGCTCTCTGTGGAGAGCCTGATGCAGGATTTGATCTCAGGGCCCTGGGGATCATACCTGAGCCAAAGGCAGATGCTCAACAACTGAGCCACCCAGGTGTCCCAATTCTAGCAGTTTCTATCTCTGATTCTTAGAATCCCTAAATTTACTGGAGATATTCTATTTAGTTATTCCTTAATCCTCTGTACAACTTAAGTAGTTGGCAACCGATGAAAGACTTAATCCTTTGATCATGTTTATATTCAACCCAAGGTGCCAGGTAAATCTCAATGTGTTGAGGCACGGGTAAGTGCAATTCCTACTGGACAAACCAAGGCAATACTCAGGCTGCTCACTGATCTATAGTGAAGAGGATAACTAGGCACTGATTTAATGCTTGTGCTTGTAGTGGCTAAAGACCTCTTGTCCTCACTCTTCTCCGGTCTAGGTGGCTTCTCCCCTCTACTAGCCTGTGATCTATTTTATGAGGTCTAGGGACAGGAAAAGCTTACTTTGCCAGTTTGAAGCTGAGTCCCTCTACCATATGATGCTTAGAACTCAAGAAGTTACCACCTTTGTTTGCTGTTTTACACTTTCCTCAAACCAGTGTGGACTGAACATTAGACTGGGTTGAAGAGAAACCCTCGGAGATCAAATAATCCTGGACTTAGGGCTGTCTCCGTTAGTCCAAACAGCGTCCATTTCCTAGGGCTAACACATCACTTAGTACTCCCCTAGGAGGACAATCTCTCCATTACTGGCCCTGAACATAACATGGCCCTAGACACCTGGACAGGAAAATGACAGAAAATGGAAGACAGATCTACCCTTACACTTGATCAGAGGAACATGAGACAGAATCAGATGTCCTACCACATCTGGACAGCCATGGAACTGTACCCCACCCACTTCTATCATATTAATATGATAATTGAGATATTCTATATGACTGTGTCATTCTCTCAACAAATGTTTAATTAATATTCGTTGTGATAACTAAGAATTTTAACACAAGGCAAGGGGAAATCCAGGGAAACACATGCTTATATTTTAATGTCATATTTGGTTAGATGTGTTATTTTTTATTGTCAAAGTTCTTCACACATTTTAATTAAGTGCATATATATATAAATGAAAAGATAATTAAGTTTGGAAACTCTTTTGGTCTTTCTGAAAGTAATCAATGGCAGTATTTTACATAACTAGTTCTTCAGATAGCTTAACCTTATTACATTAAAAATATAATTTATAATTCATATATATTAATTCAAACCTGGGAAATTATAAAAATGTAAAGAGTCAGAAGCAACAGGATAATCATAATTCCTTATCTCAGGAAGTAGCTGTAACACGGGCTCTAGCATACCAAATGTTTTTCCCCTACATAAAAATACCTTCTTCCTCATTTCACTAGGCTCTCAAATCTTGCCAGAGGAAAGACTGTAAAAACTAATCTAACTACAATTTAGTGATATTAGATCACAAAGCAAAATGACAACACTGTCTTTCTCTCTGGTTGACCAACTTACATTTTGATCAGTTGAAACAAGTCTTCAAAACATGAATTGGTTAGCAAAGTACAATTTTGATTAAGTTAGGCAGGAAATTCTGAAAAATCTTTCATAAAATATTAATGTAATTCATCTGAGGCATCTGGGTGGCTCAGTAAGTTAAGCATCTGCCTTTGGCTCAGGTCATGATCTCAGAGTCTTGAGATCAAGTCCCACAGGGGCATTGGCATTGGGTTCCCCACTGAGCAGGGAGCCTGCTTCTCCTTCTCCCTCTGCTGCTCCCTCTGCTCCCTTTGTGATTTCTCTCTGTCTCTCAAGTAAATAAAATCTTTTTTTAAAAATGCAACTCATCCATTCAGTTAAAAACACATGTTTCTCTATTGACTTGATCAAGAATAGTGGTAATCAATACAGGAGTGATTTAGTTTTAACTGAGATTAGTAGGCACATCTAAAACAATCCCCAAAAGTTACCTCCACTGGACACTTGGGCTTGATAGAGGAAAATCTTAACAGAAAATGGGAAATTCCTCCATTCTAATTACGTATTTAGGAAATGGTTTGTAGACACACATGTGTCTTCAGAATGGACTTTTTTTTCTTTTTGTATAAACCAATATGATCAAGTTAAACATTCTAATTTGTAATAGATGCTACAAAACTTCATTACTTTGATTTTATTTTTGTGAACCTCTTAATATTACATATTTTCTTCAAAAGTTCTAAAACTCTATACATGTTTTAAAACTCCAACAACTTTAGATGACCTCTGGATTTCAGAAATTTGGGTGTACATATGAGGAAGAATAAAAAATTATCATCTCATTTTATTAAAAGTACTTTAAAAAAGTAGGTAAAAATGTGAATCTCATGCAATATGCTCTGCAGTGAATTTCAACAACAGAATAAAACAGTTTGGCTTAAGAATGGAACTAGAGTAATGGATTCAAAAACAAGGAAAGCTTACCCATGGTGAAGAAAAACTATCAGGCAACAGGTCAGCAGCTAAAGCCCCCACATACAGGAGTCCTAGGCAAGACAGGGGTGGTCTGAGGTCAATGAGGCACTTGGAAAATAATGGTTGAGGGTGTGAACTCAACAACAGGCCCACACTCAGATCCTAGCTTCACTAGTTAGTAACTAGATACTCTTGGGTCAGTTACTGTCCTAAGAACATCAGTTTCTTCAAAATGGAAATGGAAATGATGACAGTACTTATCTCATAGGGCCTTTGTGAGGAACAATGAGCAACCATCCATATAATACACTTAGCACAAGGTCTGGCCACCAGTCTAGCAGCTGAGTTGTGTTGAAAAGAGGGAAGTTAATAATCAGGAACCAACTTGCTATCTTATGGAATATAAAGAAGACAGAGAACAAACCCATATATGTGGGGTCAGGCTGCCTACTGAGCAGTTGGGAATTGGGTCATTTGCTACCTGCATTCAAATTAAAAAACACATTTTCCTATTTTATAGGCAAAAGTGACTTGGAAATGCAACCCAGTGGTTGTTACAATATGTAAATATGTCCAACCCATTTTCTGTTTATATTCACACCACTACTTCAATAATTCATTTTCTATGACCATCACATGGTTTCTAGAAAATGAGTGAAGAATTAATGAGTCATCTTTTTTAACAGCCCTAACTATATAATGTCTTTAAATCCTGCTTTGTCTAAGTTAAGCAAACTTGCTTTCCAAAGGTCACAACCTCTTTCTTTGCCAAAGGCCTGAATATTTTCTCATTACATCCTTAATTCTCTGTGAACTGCCCAACATGACCACAAGGTTTAGTAATTTCTCATCTCGAAAGACAACTGAATGCCTTTCTCAACACAGATTCAGTTCAGCTGAGTATTGCACTTTGCAAAACGCTCCTCTTTATCTTCTACCAGTGAAAACTACCCTTTACTCTCTTATCCTCCTACTTTCAACATCAATATGGAAAATAATTAATTGAGTTAATTAGCTGCAGACACTTGACATTCTGATGAGAAGTGTAGCTCATGTTTCCCCTTTAGGAATATTTTTAATGTTTGTCTTTTAAGAGGCTCCCATTTTACTCCCTCCTCGCCCCCACATTCTTTAATTATTTTTCAGATCTTTAATTATTTGAGTCAAAATAAATTGATAGTTATATAAACTAAGTATATAAACTAGTTTTCACAGTGACAGTTTCAAATACTTTTAAGGTCAACTATTTTTAAGATACAAGTTCTTTTCAGTTAAAAACTTAAATATTTTAAAATCTATCCCACTTCAAATTTGATATCATACTATGCATACTGAATTCTAGGTACAACACAGAATAGCTTTTGTACTACGAAAGCCAGTATATAATTGTCTCTTCATTTGTCGTTAATTTTAAGACATATTCTCAATCTCCAAAGTGATAATTGCCCTGGAAAAAAAATCAAGTAGAGACTCTACTTGTCATGTTTTCCACAAAATCCCCAAAGCTCAGGAAATGTTGTTGAATTAATAAGTCACTAGTGCAGCTCTAATGTGAGTCACAGAAAGACCAAACCTCTTTCAATTTGATGAAAGCTACACATTTGCAATGTCAAAGGCAGAAACACTTTAGATCCTATCTAAGAAAATCACCTTGCAGAACTGATAACCATAAAGGTTTAGAATTATTTCCTAAAAATTCTCTAATTCTTTTAAGAACTTCTCTGTAATTCTTTGTAAATATTGAACTCTACCATTCCCGTAGAGTTTTTCCCACCTACTATTTTACAATATATAACTGAAAAGCATACCATCAAATGGTAAATAGAAAAGTACCAACCAGCAAACTGTTAACTGAGCTCACAGTCTGCTACTCAGTGATTACCTGACCAGATGAATCCAAATCCTCCACCAGCAGCAAGACTCCTGCTTTATGGACACAGTTCTGAAAAGGAAAGGCCATTATAGTTCAGAGTCTGTGTTTAAGACCAGAATGAACCTGGGTTCAAATCCCAGCTTGGGCACCTACTAGCTATATGACCTAGAACAAGTGATGTAACCTCCCTAATCTTAGCTGTCTCATCTTTAAAATGACAAAAGCAATATCTATTTACAAATTTCTTATAATAGCATGAGACACTACTAAAGGCTCAAAAAAATAGCTATTGTCATGACATTTATTACATGACATGTATCAACTGCCATTTCAAGTTTAAGGATTCTTTGACCGTACGGACTAAATTCTTAATAGAGTATATCATATACACACACACTCACACATCTGATAATTATGAGCACCATCCTTCCCAGTTCCCTGATTCTGTGAGGTCTACCGGAGTTGTAAAGCTGTAGGGGAGGAGACAGGGGAATGAAGGAAGTCAGCGTGGAGGAAGTCAGGAAATGTCCTTCACATTAGAAACTAGTCAAAAGCCAAATCTGTATAACACATTGGACCATTTCCTATCTTGATTTTTATATTACTGCCTGAATAATATAGGGCAGTAGATTTTTTTTCTCTATCTTTACAACAGTTTAGTTCAGAGGTGAGAGGAAATGAAAAGGGTTGTTTGTCAGGAAATAAGTTCTCTTTACGCAGCTGAGAACATGAACCCAACAAAAGTTGTGCCTAACTAGTTCCACAAACTTAAGTCACAGGTATAGGCAATGCTGTTATAAACTCGGAACACATGAAACACTTGAATGAATCTCAAATATTCTCCTTCTGTCTTATCACAGATGCGGCAGGTGGTCCCAGATTCCTGAGCTAAGTTTAATAAAAGTTGCACATATTGGCCAGTGATTCTTTTTTTTTTAAGATTTTTATTATTTATTTTGGAGAGAGAGTACAAGCGAGATGAGGGTCAGAGTGGGAAGCAGACTCACTGCTGAGCAGTGAGCCCAAAGCGAGGCTCGATCCTGGATCTCTGGGATCATGACCTGAACCAAAGGCACTTAAGCAACTGAGCCACCCAGGTGCCCCTTGCCCACTGATTCTTAGGAGAGTCAGACCACTGTCATTTCAGCATGGCATAGACACCACAAAGTTAGTTTTCTTCAAGAATAGAACCTTTAAAGATCTTATTCATGAAGCTTTTCTATAGGTCATTTGAACATCGAACACCACAGAGCAAAATAATTTCATAAAAATAAAAATTATGATCTGTCTTTTTAAAAGTTTTCTCTTCAATACAACCTATTATGTCTTAAAAACCAGTAGAAGTCAATAAGGATATTTGATTTGCTATATTGTAAAAAGAAAGTGAATTCTCTGAATATAAGCATATATTGATATCAAAATATACTATTCATATTTAAGAAAATATAACTCACTGATTTAAATTTAAAATGTAAACATTAAAACTTAAAATTATTTGGAAATAACTTGGAATTATTTGAAATTATTCCAAGTAAATTTGGAAATTATTAAGCTAGATTTTTTAATCAAATTAACTGCTACATTGTGGAAATAAAACTATTTGCAAATGGACACAGAGAAAATACAGTATTAACATTTCTAAAACACTAAAAAAGCATCAGTTAATAGTAAATATATTCTTTATCTAACTATGTAAAATCCTCAAGAAAAATAACATTTGGATAGCAATTGTTCCTTAAGTTTTAGAATACAAGCTCTTAGCTGAGAAGAGCTATCTCAGACAATCAACAATGTGGTAGGATATTCAGAAGAATGTTCAAAACATCATTTAGTTATTGAACCTAGCTGTGAATTGGGTAAAATATTTTTTCTCTATTGGGATACAGGAATATCCCTCTATTGGGATATATTTCTTTGGATATATTACTAGTGTGGAATTTTTAGTGCAAAAGATCGGGGCTTCTAATACCTGCCACCAAACTGCCCTCCAAAGGCCTGCCTGTTTGCCCTGCCATTAGTGTGACTGTGTGAGTTGTCTTTTTCTCTATCACCATTCTCATCAGTTTTTAAAAGTTTCATGTTAATTTACTATGTAGAGAGTGACATCATCACCCTGCTCAATTTTAATTTACACTTATGGGATTAGTAAAACATTTCTAGATGTTTCTTAACCAATTGCATTTCTCCTTTTATAAATTGCTTATTCATATCCTTTGCTCATTAATTGATATTTTCTCAGTTCTTTAATATCTCTGTAAAAATTATCTATACTTTAAAAATTTTAAGAACATATGTCTGGACATATTGGCCAATATTTTAGCAATTTGTCATTTGACCTTTAATTTCTTTTCTGTCATATTTTCCCTAGTGGGTTTTAAATTTTCATGTATAGAAGCCTTTTAAACTTTTCTTCATCTTATGGTATTTTTCTTTTTGCACTCATGTTTAAGAAGGTATTCCTGCTCTGAGATCAGAAATTGTCATTTTTTTTCCTCTAATGGTTTCATTTTTTAAATTTTTCAAGAGTTTTACGGAGGCATAATTGACATATGATCAGCTGTACGTTTCAAGTGTGCAATTTAATAAATTTTGATAAACACATAAGCCTATGAAGCCATCACCCCATCAAGATAATGAACTTATCACAGAGACAGTGATTGGCTGAGTTGGTTAAGCATCTCAGCTTAGGTCTTGATCTCAGGTCATGTGTTGGACTCCATGCTGGGTGTGGAGCCTACTTACAAAAAAAAAAAAAAAAAAAAATGGAACGTATCTATCACCCACTCTATTGTGGCATTGCAATTTGCTTGGTCTTTTACCCCATTTGGCACAGAGCTCGTAAAATCCTTGGAATTTCCCAAGTGATAAGAGAGCTATAGATGTCTTTTGTTACATTAATAAGATAGCTTTTGGAAAGCACCTAAGGAGGGAACTGGTTGCCAGGAGAACCAACCACATGATTATAGGGTTGGAACTTTCAATTCCACTCCTCTGAGTTTCAGGGAATACAAAGGGGCTGGAGATTGAATCAATTGCCAATGGCCAATGATTTAATCAACCATGCCTATGTAATAAGGCCTCCATAAAAACTCAGAATGAGGATGTTTGAAGAGCTTTCAGGATGATGAACATATGGAGATTCTTGGGAGCAGTGAGTTCAGAAGGGACATGAGAGTCTGTGCTCCTTCCCCTTACCTCATCCTATGCATCTCTTCCATCTGGCTGTTCCTGAGTTACATCCTTTTTTTAATAAACCAGTGGTCTAGTAAGTAAAATATTTCTCTGAGTTCTGTGAGCTGTTTTAGCACATAAATAGAACCCAAGGAGGGAGTCTTGATTTGTTAATATGCCAAGAGCCAACACTAACTAGTCTCCCAAGTAACTGATGTAGAAGTAAATCAGTGTGTGAGTTGTAGTAAAGATTTTAAGTGCCACATGTGTTGGATCTCTAGTCAATGCAGTCAGAACTTCCTCTCCCTGTAGATTATCCTTGTGCTATGAGAGAGTGAATGTAAAAATAGACAATAGCCAGACTACATACAAAAATTGAACTTTGACCTACAACATGCAGTAATCTACCCAGGAAACGGATCTCCTTATCTGTAATAAACAACCCAGGAAGCCAGACTGCTATAAGTCAAATGTGCAGGAAGCCAGATTGCTATCTCTGGTCACAATCCAGGAAGCTGAACAATAACTATAACAATCAGCCCCAAACAATCAGGACTTGATTAATAACTAATAGCTTCAAACTTAGGACCAACCAGAGCCAAAAACGCACCCTCACCAATTACCCAGAATGCCTCACTTCTACTTCACTTGCCTACAGCTTTCCCCCACCAAGGGCCTCCAATCAGGGCATACCTGAAGCCTTTCTTTTTTTTTCCTTTTTGCCTTGGAGTCTGCCAATACACAAGTGGTGGTTGACTCACTTGCTATACCAAGGTCAGAATAAACAGACTTTGTTTTTCTCATCTGATTGATCTTGGTTTATTTCCATAGCTATATGGGTAAGCCAGGCTGAGCTTCCCACAGGGAGACCTACCATAGATACTGGTTTAGTTTCTTCCTGGGTAATTGCTCAGAAATGCTGAAAACACCTCCATTTTTGTAAATTTTATTATTTTACCTGGGAGAGTTTGGCGACTACCTTGCTCTAGACTCTATCATAGGACTATCATCTATTTGATAATAATGGTAATGAGGACAATGATGGTGATGAGGACAAGAAGACAAAAGGAATAATAGCAACTATCATTTATTGAATACTTGCATTGTTCCAGGTCCTTTGATGAGCACTTTAATTACAAAATTAACTCCTGGAATACCCTCAGAGTTCTTAGAGTACATCAGCCTTACCTGAGGACTTCTAGAACTGCAAATTCTCTGTCCCTTCCCCCCCTCTGCTGACTCACCCTCTGGGTGATTCTGATGCCACTAAAGTTTGAGAGCCCCTGGAATATCCATGAATTCATTTTAATTCATATCATTTTAAGATAAGAACATCGAGGCACAGGACAGCTAAGTAGCTTGGGTTCAAATCTGGGCAGTCTGATTCTCTGCACTGCATCCCTAGTTATGAGGGAAGATGTGAAAAGTTTCCAAAGGAGTACCTGTGCAGTGCAGTTGGTTAAGTACAAACCAAAACTCTTGGTTTTGGCCCAGGTCGTGCCCTCAGGGTTCTGGGATCAGGGTTCTGGGATCAAGTCTTACATTGGGCTCTGTGCTCAGCATGGAGCCTGACTGAGATTCTCTTCTCCCTTTGCCCCTCCCCACTATGCTCTCTCTCTCTCTCTTTAAAATAAGTAAATAAAATCTTTAAAAAAAAGTTTTTTGGGATGCCTGAGTGGCTTGGTGGTTGAGCCTCTGCCTTAGGCTCAGGGCATGATCCCGGAGTCCCAGGATTGTGTCCCACATTGGGCTCCCTGCAAGGAGCCTGTTTCTCCCTCTGCCTGTGTCTCTGTGTGTGTCTCTCATGAATAAATAAAATCTTTTAAAAAAAAGTTTTCCAACTTTCATTATCTAATTAGTCTATGTAGACACTATTCCCTTTGTGAAATTTTAAGTAACTAAAATGGCACAAGGACAAACAGATGAGAAGAAAATATTCTGATATTAAAGATTTTCCCCTCAGAGCCTGAAGAAAGGCCAGACTTAGGGACTGAATAAATTTCCAAGACCAACTATTTTTCCCAGTAACCACTTTCTCCTTAAGGCTATATAACAGTGAATTACCAAAAACACACAAACAGATCAATCTCAAACAAATGAGATCACTTATGTGAAAATACTTTTTAAAGAATTATACGAATTTATTATTCTTAGCTAAAATCAATAACAGTATCTGTAAAGTGATCTCCCTGGCACTTCTCCCTGCTCTGTGATTTAAGTTGTGACTACTCAATGCCAAAATTTTGGTCACTGTAGTGGGTGAAAGATATCTATCAAACCAGTTATTTGGTTCTGTCTAGTCCAAAACAATGGGTAGATCATTTTCCATCCAGCTATTTTGGCAAAACCAGTACAGCCTTAGCTGCTTTGTTTTGACTAAGTAAATACTTTCTTTGCCTTTTTCCACATTTAAGTCTCCATGAATCCTCCTTTGCCACCCTTGTTTCATGGAATTGTTCTTAGCTAGACCTTAGCTTACTCTTCCAAATTATGTCTCATTTCTTTCTCTCTTTCAAACATGCTCTGCAAACTCACTTTTCCTGGATGTTTTTCTCTATCTACCAAGATAACAACCATGAGTGGACGTGACAATATTGTATGACCTGAGTTTTAAAAATTCCCTGCACAATGAACCTCTTTGTTATTTACAACAGGTTTCTCAAGGGCTACACTACATAACAATAAAAATAACAATATCAATAACAACTACTACTTTTAATGAAGGTCTGTGATGGCCCTCACTTCCATCCTCACTTCAGATGAAAGGATTTTTCCTCTGATAATAAATAATTTCTGGAAGGGGTCCTGCCCATAAACAGCTCTTGGCTTATGTGAAAGTGTTACACCACACTAAAAACCTTTACCTTTGTGATTCTTAATTCTTGCCTTCAACTATCAATCCAGGTTTCTGAGTAAGGCCTCAGGAGAATCACACATTCCAATCCCTACCATGTAACCTTAAGCCTCTTGGGCTTCAGCTTTAATGTCTGTGAAATGTGGTGAGGATAAATGCACGTGTAACCAGCTTATTGATGTGTCTAAACTCAGTGGAATATAAACATCAAAGGGTTTTCCTTTTCTCCATGTGCTGCCTTCATAATGTGTTACAGCAAACCTCTTTAACTTCATTTTGGAGCTATCCTATTGTCCCATCTAAAAAGATATTTGCGGGCAGCCCCGGTGGTGCAGCGGTTTAGCGCCGCCTGCAGCCCAGGGTGTGATCCTGGGGACCTGGGATCAAGTCCCGCATCGGGCTCCTTGCATGGAGCCTGCTTCTCCCTCTGCCTGTGTCTCTGCCTCTCTCTTTCTCTCTGTGTGTGTGTGTGTGTGTGTTTCTCATGAATAAATAAATAAATATTTTAAAAAAATAAAAAATAAAAAGATATTTGCAAATGACATATCCAGTAAAGGATCAGTATTCAAAATACATAAAGAACTTCTATAATTCAAAACCAAAAAACCCACAAATAATCCAATTAAAAATGGGCAGAAGACATGAACAGACATTTCTCCAAAGAAGACATATAGATGGTCAACAGACATACAGAAAGATGCTTACATCACTAACAATCAGGGAAATGCAAATCAAAACCACAATGAGACATCACCTCACACGTGTCAGAATGTCTAAAATCAAAAACATAAGAAACAAGTGTTGTTCTCCACGATATGAAGAAAAAGAAACCCTCATACACAGGCTGGGGAATACAAACTGGCACAGTCACTGTGGAAAACAATATGGAGGTTCCTCAAAAAAAAAAAAAAAATAGAATGACCAGGATCCGTGGGTGGCTCAGCAGTTTAGCGCTTGCCTTCAGCCGAGGGCATGATCCTGGGGACCCAGGATCGAGTTCCACGTCGGGCTCCCTGCATGTAGTCTGCTTCTCTCTTTGCCTGAGTCTCTGCCTCTCTCCCTCTCTGTGTCTCTCATGAATAAATAAATAAAATCTTTAAAAAAAAATAGAATGACCATATGATTCAGTAGTTCCACTACTGAATGTTTCCTCAAATAATACAAAAATACAAATTTGAAAAGATATATGCACCCCTACATTTATTGCAGCATTATTTACAATAGCCAAATTATGGAAGCAATCTGAGTATCCACCAACAAATGAATGAATAAAGAAAATGTGGTGTATATATATATATATATATATATATACACACACACACACACAATGGAATGTTATTCAGCTATAAAAATGAATGAAATCTTGCCATTTGTAATAACATGTATGGATCCATAGGGAATAATGCTAAATAAAATAAGTAAGAGAAAGACAAATACCATATGATTTCATTCCTATGTAGAACTTAGGAAACAAAACAAAGAAAGAAAAAGTGACAAACAAAAGAACAGATTCTTAAGTATAGAACAAACTGAAGGTTACCAGAGGGGAGGAGAGGAGAGGAGATGAGTGAAATAGGTGAAGGGGATTAAAAGCACACTTGTGATGAACATTGAAATGAATAGAATTCTTGAATTACTATATCGTATGCCTGAAACTAATGTAATGCTGTATGTTAATTACAATGGAATTTTTTAAAATTCTATCTAGTCCAGACTAATATAAAATTAGGGGGTGCCTAGGTGGCTCAATCAGTTAAGCATCTGCCTTCAGTTCGGGTCATGATCTGGGGATCCTGGAATCAAGCCCTGCAACAAGCTCCCTACTCACCAGAGAGCCTGCTTCTTCCTCTCCCTCTGCTACTCTCCCTAATTGCACTCTCTCTCTCTACCAAATAAATAAATCTAAATAAATAAATAAAATTAGCTTTATATTCACTTTAATGCTCATTTCTTCCCCTGAAGTGTCATTAACAGTCACTCACTTTTAAAATGGTTTTATATGGGATGCCTGGGTGGCTCAGTGTTGCGCATCTATCTTTGGCTCACATCATGATCCCAGGGTCCTGAGATTGAGTTCCGCATTAGGCTCCCTGTAGGGAGCCTGCTTCTCCCTCTGCCTATGTCTCTGCCTCTCTCTGTGTCTCTCGTGAATAAATAAATAAAATCGTTAAAAAATAAAAAATAAAATAAAATGGTCATTTTTCCTTTCCTGTTCCAAATACTACAGGATTGAGTTCCAAACACTAAATGATTACGCATATTTAATGTTAAACAAGGTTAGGCTGGACTCTGGTTTAGAAGTTCTGCATGTACATTGTAATCTATGGTTCTAGTTTTTGAAAATAAGGAAAGGAGTAACAGTTTTTGCTGTACCTTGGGGGAGGAGAGAATAAGTTAGGAGTGGGCAAACTTTAGGAAAAATAAATATTTGATTCCAGACATTCATATACAGAGTTTGTGTTAGAAAACTATGCCATAAACATCCTAGATTTATTATTAGGGCATAATTGAATTCCATCTAGATCACCCAAGCCTTCATTATTTTACTTCAGCTCATTCTCACATCCATATTATAGCTTCTTGCCCAAATCCTATTGACCCAGCAGGAAATTCAGTCATCTGCACAATGGCTAACTCCAGCTCCACAGGAGTGAGCTACGGAATTCCCTAGGAAGAAGGCAGCTGACCTGTGCTGACCGCCTAGATGTTACATTGACAACACAAAATCAACATGTGCACCTTGCTTTATACTATGTAACATGCTGTCACATGTGGTAGAATTTTGCCATCAGGCTTATATGTCATTTCTACTTCCATTTTACAGATGGGAAAACACTCAAATGTATTCTACCCATGGTGGCTTGGCTTTGGGTACATAGTGGAACTGGAAAACGGAAATTTAAAATTAACATTTTCTCCTTTTAATGGAAAGAGAAATGGAGACACAGAAACTGTAAAACTCAAGTCACTGGGCAAATTAACAAGACTAGTAGAAGCAAAATCTGAACCTCCTTTCTTGCACATGCATACTTTTGCCAACATACCATCCTCAAGTTTTGTGCTGATGGGGTCTTCCGTTTTCAGTTATCAGTGCTTTGAGGGTAGGAATCCTACAGAACGTGTCTAATCATAACTTCCCCGGAGCCCCAGTGGAAGAGACTCCCCTTTAGCTCAGCACTGTCAGACCCACGGCTAACAACCCAAAGCTGATAGAGTCAAATGAAATTTTAAGGTGGAAATTACTAACAGAGGGACTCCATTACCTGTATATGAACGGAACTTTGGGATGTTTCCCAAGATAGTCCCAGGAAATTGATATTTCCAAATTCCTATGGACCCATCCATGAAACATCCCCAAAGCTGAAAGGAAGGATTTCCTTTAAAAGTAATCACCACTGGAGCCACCCGAGAAACAAGGCAGTCCTTCTGATAAGCAATTAAATGTCTGTGATGTTTGAGAAGATCCACAGTATATTTTGCTTTCTGCCTTAAGGAGCAGCTAGCTGTCCACCAGCCCAAGTTAAGACTTGCCACTCTAGTCTCATTTTTTCCTGAGGAGTTACCCCCCTACCTTCCTAGCCTGTCATTATAATAACCTCCAGAACCTCTAAACATAATTCATGCCAAGCTTTTTAAAATGCATTTTTTCTTGCATATGGAAGTGAAAACTGTCAGCTTCTATCATGACTTAAATACTGAAACTTAACTCTACTTTTGACATGTTGTTTTCTGATTAGGGGAGCATTGTTTATCTGCTTCTGCCCATAGCTCCTTACACATTTGCTGGAATGGAGGCGGGGGTTACTTCAGCCTGTCTCAAATACCTCCCTCCCTCTTTTTTAGGAGCAAAGTCACCTTCACAGTAACAACTAATAGTAAACCGGTGGAAAGTTGAGAGAATGGTGGATAATGATATTTGACTGTTGATTTCAGCTAGTTTTTATTGTGAAGAGCAACTCTAATTTCAGAGTCAAATTTACCTTCAAAGTTCTCCTCCATTCTAGTTTTGTGGCTAGTTCTTCAAATAAAATACATTTCTCAATACCATAGAGATCCAAGGAAAAATATTTTTCCTATGGCCATTGACAGATACGGAGCAACTGAATTCATTACCTTATGTATTTCACCAAGGACATTTTCCCAATGTGCCTGCCATCATACAATCATTTAAAATTTATTATTATAATCAAAATACAAAACTTGATTTCCAGAATTAATGTTTCCAATAGAATACAATTTCCCTATTATTTCTCTATTTCCCTTCATGATGATATACAAATAAAAAGAAAAGAGATGTTTCAGAAGAAAATACATATAAACTAATTTTATAAAACTAAATTTTTCAGATATTTAAGTAAAAATTTAAGTAACACTCATCTAACTACAAAATGATCTTTCCTGAACATTAATGATTAATAATGTCTTATCATATATATATTTATGTAACAGACTAAGTTCCTGCACAGTTGTTTATAATAAGTTGTACTAGAGATCAATTATTTTTTTAAGATTTATTTATTTTAGAGAGAGAGAAAGAGCATGCAGGGGATGTGACGGACAAAAGAAGAGGGAGAGGATCTCAAGCCCCATCTGACACCCACTAAGCATGAAGCCCAACACAAGGCTCAATCTCAAGACCCTGAGATCATGACCTGAGCTGAAATTAAGAGTCCATGCTTAACCCACTGAGCCACCTAGGTGCCCTAAGAGGTCAATTATTAAACAGATTTCAAACTCATATATTTATCCTAATATACAAAAATGTTTATTTTGGGGGCATCAATCATATGGCACTATTCTGACTCAGGATATAGCTGTGAACAAGTAGAAAAAAATTCTCCTTCAGGAAGCTTACTCCATTGGTGAGTATTTTCTAATGTTATCCTTTGCTTTTCAAATTTCTAGTCCCCTTATTCTAAGCCAAAACTCTCTCCAAAGCTGGCCTTCTAAAGGATCCTCCAGTGGGCTGCTTTCCTGCATAACTCAAGAATGCACACATACTCAAATGCCAACAAAAACTCCATATCTGCACAACATAGCAGTCCTGTGAGTGGAGTCAAATGTAGTACAACCCAGTCAAATGTTGTCCTGCAAGAAGCATATGGAATCTGGCACTAATCTCTAGTGCCACAATGTGGTTTCTACTTCCAAAGTGGCTCCAGTAATCCTCACCTCATGGTATTTGTGACCTTGCTTCGTCTGCTTTCACAGTGAATCAGGGTAGGTTTGTGTGACCAACAGAATATGACAGAAGTCGCATTGTATGACTTCCAAGGCTGAGTCACAAAGGCATTGCAAAGTTGGTCTTCTACATGGTCTCTTGAATTACACACTCCAGGTAGTCAGTGGCCATGCTGTAAGGACATTAAGCATCCCTGAGAGAGGCCCACATGGAGAAGAACTGAGGTCTCCCACCAACATCCACGACTAACTTGACAGCCATGAGCATCTTGAAGTAGAACCTTCAGCCCCAGTCACGCCTTCAAATGACTGTAGCTCCATCTGACACCTATGTATAATTTCATGGGGAACTTCAAGTCAGAATCACTCAGCCAACCTGCTCATAAATTCTTGACTCTCATATCTGTGAAAGATAATAAATGATTTCTTGTTGTGTTAAGCCACTGAATATTGAGGAGATTTTTACACAGCAATAGATAACTGATACACAGGGTTAGTATCAGCCAAACTCTTGAAAGTGCCGAGAACTTCTCATCCCATAAAGTTCTTATTATAATATCCTCTTCCTAACCTCAGGAAATGCTCTCTGGAGTTCATAAGCAGTAGATATGATAAACTGATAGAGGTTAATGTGTAAAACAATGCAAATATGTCAATAGTATATATTTTCTCTGCTAAAACTTTTATATTTTTAACATGTCCTTCAGGTCAACAAATATTAGATGTTTTCCTATATAAATAATTGTGTTGGCTCCTCTGTGATGTACACCAATGAAGAGAGAAGAGACTCTTCCTTTAAGCACCTTATAAGGTAACAAAAGAGACAACAAGCAGAATATGAATTGAGACATATAACATTTGAGTTGAAGTTAGGAAGAGGAAGAGAATTCAAAAAGAATACAAGTGTGTGAACTAAGGTCCATGACTGATGAGGATGATGTCAGGGTAGGTGACTTTTGGCAATTCTATTATAACAATAATCATGAGTACTCATTTGTTGAGAGCCTATCTTATGCCAAGCACCGATACATGATCGAATTTAATCTTCATAGCACAATCTGTGAAGGAGCTATATTTTCTCCTTTTTACAGGTGAAGAAACAAAGATTCTCAAAGATCAAGCCACTTTCCCAAGATCATCCAAATGTAAAATGATGAAGTTGAGTGCTGACCTCACTTCTTTTTCATGTCAAAACCAGCACAAAGTCTCCCCATTACACCACAATGATAACAAGCAACCTTCGTAAAGACTCAACATTCGCATGCATGATTCCTGTGTCTTCCAGGACCACTTACACCACCAGTCTTCCCTCCAAAAAAATGCCATGAGGATGTGTTGACAGCTTAGTTTTGAATATAAAGAAGCCAGTGTGTCTTTAAACAAATCAATTCCAGAAGGAGAGTTTTGGAAAAATGCTGTGGTAATATAATGCATCTAAAAATTTCCAAGAGAGAGAAAGAAGCTGTCAGAGGCAGCCCAGGGGATTTTTGGTGAAAACACATTTTCCTCCTTGCTCATGTCTAAACCTTCTGTCTTCTCTCTACTCTTCCAGGAGCCTGACTGAGTCAACCTCTGGCAAATTTAAGCACCACATATATTTTTATATGGCACCATTCACTTTTCAACACTTGGCTTTGTATTCTGACAACTTAGCTCAAGTATTTGGATGAAAAATGAGTAGAACTTTTTTCTTCATTCACCCCCTACCTTTTTTAGTACTTGTTAATTTATAATTTACATACAATAAAATACACAACTCTCATGTGGACAACTCAAAGGCATTTTACATATGTATACATATATAAGTCTAACACCCAGATCAAAATGTAGAACAAACCCATCCCCAAAAGTTACCACATGCCCTTCAAGTCAGTAACCACTATTACCACTACTCTGACTTTTATCACCATTAATTGTGTTTCCCATTCCTCGAATTCGTATTAATGGATTGATATGTACTGTTTTGGGTCTGGCTCCTTTTGTTCACCTTTTTTGCATTTCATTCATATTGCTGCATGTATCAGCAGTTTCTTTGTTATTGCTATTCCATTATACTTTATTTGAAGTAGTGCTGAGAAATTATTAGATCTACTTGATCAATATCTGAGTTCATCCCTTATATTTTTTGTGTCATCTCAAAAATGTAGATACAACCCAGACATACAAGATACATAATGTTATTATCCATAACCATTCTTATCTTGCTCTGCCATTCCTACTTTCTCTGGTAGCAGAAGAAAGTAGGAACACACATATGATAATTAAAAATAACTTAATATCTTCTGGCTTAATACAATGTATATTGGTCTAAATTTACTTGGAGTGAATATTAATTCAACTCAAAGTTCGAACCCCCCAATGAGGTCTATTTCTGTCTTTCCAGAGTCATGGCTGGAGGAAGGGAAGATATTTCTACCTTCAGGGCAACAGGAGGTGGAGTTTCAGACAAGAACCACCCTCAAGGACTTTGCTAGTCTATTGCACACTGAGAATCTAATCCCTTGGGTATTAGGATGCCACTCAGTGTAGCACACACTGGTCCCCACCAGAACCTCTTGCAGGAAGTTCCTAAACTCAGCAATATCCCCCACCTCAATCAGTTCTGTCAACCAGTTGTCACCACATCTGCATCACCCTTTGGGTCCCCAAAATTTTCAGCTGCCTTTGCCTCAGCAAACTGGAGGATGATAGGCTCTAGAAGACTTCCTTCTGACCCACCAATTTAGATTCCTCAGATATTCCTAAAATATTACCTGAGCACTCCCACACTCAGCACCATGATTAACACAAGACCTATCTCATGGCTTAGGATTCTCCTGTGAAACATTTGAAAAGCTATGACTAAGTCCCATACCACGCATTTCCCAACCTTTCTGTGTGTTCTGTTCCCTGCTATGCCTTACTCACCCCCATGCCAGGGTTTGGCCCTCAGAAGGAAGCCAAATCATTCCTGTCTAAACTCTTTGCCCCATTCTCCTACTCTCTCTCTTTTGTGATGGAGTCTTGTCATAGTCCTTCCATCTGCCTTCAAATACTATGGTTTACAGAAGTGTTCTCAACTAGAGCTGCACATTAGAATCACTAGGAAATATTTTTTAAAAACAGTAGTACCTGACTTTATCTTAGACCAAATAATTGAATCAGAGTCCCAGGAATAGGGCTTAGGCATTAGTATTTTTTTAAGGCTCCCCAAGTGATACTGATAAGTCTCCAGAAATAGGGCTTAGGCATTAGTATTTTTTAAGGCTCCCCAAGTGATACTGATAAGAACCCACTCATTACAATAAACCTCTGATTTGAGTCAGGCAGGCTTAACTCTTGATAGGTAAAGTTTTGGGATTTAGAAAATCTCTTTTTGATAAGACAGTGTACTGCTAAAGACTCAAGAATGTCAGCTCTGAGAACCAAAACCAACAAATGACTTCTTGGCTCTGGATTTAGAGTACCTATTATTTCCCTTAAATAACAAAACCCGTCAATCCCATGTATGGAGAAATGAGGGATGCTATCAATTCAGGGAATTTTTTTAAATTAGCTTAATATTTTTAAAAATCACCCCCATATTCTTTTCATTTTTTTTTTAATTTATCCATTCATTCACTTACTACGGCCCACATCAGTTCATAAAGGAGTGGTCATGACCAGCACTGTAGCACTCTAGAGAGAAGGAATAAACAGTCACTTGCATGTCAAGACCAGAGTAGCAAGAGAGGATTTTCTTCATTTATTGAACAAATATTTACTGAGTACTTACTTGAGGTCATTAGCATATAAGAAGGGTAGATGGAGAAACCTGCTCTCTTCTTGAGTCCAGAAAAGAAGGCAGTCATATTGAGCCAGGGACCTAGGACACATAACTGTGAGGGACAAGGTGAAGAAGGACACTCTGCGAGAGTTCTAAGATGAGAAGTGTGGTCCAGGTCAGGGCACACTCCGCCTTCTGTCTCCCTCATTAATATTTCACTTTCCCCAATATCCCCACTCCTGCCCCCACAAACACTTTTTACATGACCATGAATGGGAGCTGTTGCCTCAGTCATGGGATATTCTTCCAGTCAAAGAAAGATCTGAGGAAGAAGAAGAATGAAGATAAGGAGGGAAAGGTTAGTTTGTAGTCTGGGCAGGTGAGCTGGGTGGAACCCCGGGGTGGTAAGAGAGGCCAGTAAGGAAGGACAAGTTGCTAGGAGACCAGAAAGAATTGAGCATTGAAAATGGGATGAGCACTGGGTGTTATACTATATGTTGGCAAATCAAACTCCAATAAAAAAATACCAAAAAAAAAAAAAAAAAGCATAAAAGAAAGAAAAGACAATAGCCAAGAATCTCAGTCAGAAAAGTGAGGGGGGTGGCAACCAGTTGGCTCAGTTGGTTAAGCGTCTGCCTTCGGCTCAGGTCACAATCCTGGGCTCAAGTCCTACGAGTCCAATGATGGGCTCCCTGCTCAGTGGAGAGTCTGCTTCTCCATCTCCTTCTGCCTCTCCCTCTGCTTGTACACTCACTCTCAATCTCTCTCAAATAAAATAAATATAATCTTTTTAAAAGGGGAAAGAAAGAAAGAAAAAGAAAGAAAAAAGAAAGAAAGAAAGAAAGAAAGAAAGAAAGAAAGAAAGAAAGAAAGAAAGAAAGGGAGGCAGAGAAAACCTATTTGTTCTTTTAAATTCAGATGGGGCCAGCCTACCTACACACACAGACTTTGAGATTAGAAAACAGGGAAATCACTGTCCTTTGGGAAGATGGAGGAGTGATCCTTTACAGTCCTGTATTTTCTCCTGTTATGGATTCTTCTGTTGTTGTCGTTGTCGTTGTTGTTGATGATGATGATGATAATGATGATGTGGACTTTTCTTACTAGAATTTACTACAAAAATTCTCACATCACCTATGAAATTCAGAAAGACAAAAGGGTTGGGTGTTTTGATTTAACTTGCAGTAGCTAGAATAAAGTGAGGAATAAAAATTCAATGTGAAAGTTTAAACTGGCTAAGTCAGAAGGTAAAGATGGTACATATGTCCCCCACTTAAAGAGGAAAGGAAAATGGACTTCCCCTTTACAGAATGTCCCCTTGGGGCGGGGGGGGAAATGAGAGAAAAAAGTGGAGAATCAATTCTGATAAGGAAAAATTTAAAAGCCCACTTTTAATCCTCACTAAGAGAGTGAGCCTTGAAAATAATCCACTACACTGATAATTACCAGTTAAACGAGGCATGCTTTCTTGTCTGGCCCCTTCATACCAAACCCCTAAGAGAGAGCTAAATGGATTGAAGTAAGAACCGAAACTCGAGTTCCTTAAATTTCACGCTACTTGCAGGCAGAGTTTGGGAATCCATGAAGGCCCCTTCCCCATCCCCAAAAAGTTAACCACACAGACTGAGGGGTTGAGTCACCATAAATCAAAATAACCTTGAGAAAACAAACTCAACAAAGCCATAATTATCTCAAGTTGCATCCTTGCCAACAAGTGGTTTTTGACCAAAGAAACTGGAGATGCTAAGGCTATCACTGAAGTGATAAACTTCTAAAAATCATCAATCAGAAATAAAATAATTCAAAATTTCAGGGCACTGATTTAAACTTTTATTCTTAGACATGTGGCACAGGGAGTATAGCAATAGTTTTGAGAAGATATGAAACAATATATCCATCTTTTGAATTAACCAGCCAGAAGTATTTGCTATTTCTTCTTTTCCCTTATTGTTTGCTATTTAGCTTGTGTTTCATTTTGTTGTTGTTTTTTTTTAATTCTAATCAAAAAATATGTTGTTAAAAGAAAACCATCCAGAGATCCACTCCAGTTGATACTAAAAGGAGTTTTATCCTAAGAAATCTGGCATCTTCTGGAATCCAAGGGCAGAAATACAGCTAGTCTGCAGGGGAGCCAGGAATACCATTTAAAACCAAGTAGGATCCTGTCTCCATGTCTTTCAGGCACTGATATGGATTCATTGGTCAGAACCTCTTTATGCTCCCCTTTTCCTTCAATGGCATAGATCAATATACTTCCTTACTGTTTGGTCACATGGCCCAAAAGTTTGCTCAAAATGACAGTTTCCATCTGATTCCACATCAGCACATAAGCCTAGCCAATTCAAAACTTGGTCCCAATTCAAAATTACCAGGAGAAGGAATCTAACTGGCCAGCTAAGATCAAGTATGCACTTTGGGGCTGCTCCAAACTGGGAGTGTGGAGTGTGTACTGAGGATCACATGACCTGCCACCAGCTCATCAGGGACAAGACTGCCTGAGATGAAAGCCTGGGCAGGAAGAAAGAACAATCTGAAGGAGAGGCAGGGATGACCCAGGAAGGGTTAGCCACCTCTCAGAGCACTTGTGCTACAACCAGGGTTTAGATGTTTTATACTCCAGGAGAATGTTACCTGTTAGGGAGAGGAGAGACAGAGTAATGCCTTTTTAGCTTTTGATTGATTGATTGATTGATTGAGATTGAGTGTGAGTGTGAGGCGGGGGGTGGGGGGGTGGGGGGGTGGTAGAGGGAGAGGGAAGATCTTTAGCAGTCTCCACCCTAAGTCAAGCCTAAGATTGACTTTGGGCTCCATCTCAGGACCCTGAGATCACCACCTGAGCAGAAATCAAGAATCCAAGGCTGAATCAACTGAGCCACCCAGGCACCTTTTTAGGTTTTTAAATAAGCGCTTCCTTTTATCCCTCAAATGGTGTTATATGTTGTCTCTCAGAGGAGTAGTCATTAAGCAATGGATAATGAATAAACAAAAGGGAAGCTAAAATACATGTCAGGGAAATATTATCCAAGAATATCAGTGATTTTTCAGTTTAGTTTTGGTTTTCCAATCTGCATCAAAGGGCTTGAGGTTCTAATAGCTCTCCTCAAGATGACTTAATTTAACTAGTAATTGAGAAGTGGAGGATCTAAATATTGCTAGGTATATACCAGAACTGTATTCTAGGACTCATGACCAGTTGGGTTTGCTTTCTACGAGTTAGTAACCTAGGGCTAAAGACTAGAGAGGGACACTGCAGAGCCCAGATGGGAGTTCTTGCTGAATCCCCACACCCAGGGACCCACCCTGGCCTCAGCTCAATCTGGTCCTTTAGCAGTCTAGCCACAGAGATCCTAGCCTTCTGTCTTTGACCATAGAGACATTTTCCTAATGTGATTGGCTCATTCATTATTTTAAAACTTTGGAAATATAATTTTCTGTAGTCAAACTTCAAATGGTTATGATGAAGTCTGTCACAGGAACATTTAATCAGTATTTATTTAATAACTACTCTGCACCCAGCCCTGTGCCATGTGTTAAGAGACACAGTCGTGCCAGGCGTGAAGCTTACAAGCTAGCAGGGACAGGAAGTATGGATTTTTACACAGTAGAACCTATAACGTATGCTCTATATGACTTTGGTAGCTCTGCTAAATTCCCTTTGGGTTCTTTATTATATTCCCTGGAGGCCACTGTAGAAGAAAGTGGTAGACATAAGTATTTTTGCCACACATTGGTTGATACTAAGAAAGATAAAGGGAAAGGGGTCCTTATTATGAAAAGAGAATGGGAGAAATGCATATTATTTTTCCCTTTCTCTTGTCTCTTGCAGGTTCTTCTGAGGGCAGACTCATTCACCTGTACCTGCACAATCCACAGGAGGCTAAAACTCAAAGGAAACCTCATCTTTCTGTACAGAGGAACCAGTAACCAAGACCTGGAGCTGGGGAGTATGGTCAAAATCTCAGAAAGGGGTCCCCTCATTCTGTATAGGAGCTGACATAGGTCCTGAGATCTCCCTCAAGCTGCACATGTATTTGTTACACCCAAGGAGCAGAGCAAAGGCCTTGAGAACTGAGCTATGACAATAGGCCATGACCCAGTCCCAGACAAACCCTGGGCGGCCAGGCAAGGACCCCACAGCATGGGAAAGCCTTCGAAGTCTGCACCACTGAAAGAAGGTGAGACAGAACTGGCAGTCTGAACCTCATGGGCTGATGCCTGGTAAAACAGAATAAAGAAGAAAACATCATCATTCTCCAGATGGTTTTAACAGGACATATAGTCTTGCCACAGAATATTCTGAAAGGGATGAGTGGGACTAAGATGAGGCAAATGAAACATTTGCTTTGGCTGCAAAATTTAAAGGAGAGGGGGACCAAAAGTCTCAGTAATCAAAATAAGTGATATTTTAACACAGTGTCTTAAAGGGTCAGAATTGATGCAAAAATTCCATGATGAACAAAATATCAAAATTATAAACTGGCTTTCCCCAGCAAGAGACCAGAACTTCTAGAGAACTTGAATTTAAAAAATGAGGCTAAGGAAAATAATACAGTTGCTGAAGGAGTGTGTTAAATGAAAATCTGCACACGGAACCAGGGACATTCTCACCAGCAAACTGCAACCTCCTTTCTTTCTGCACCCTGGTCTAAGAATAAAGACAGAGAGGCTTATCCACTACTGACATATCTCCCATCCTTACCAGTAGACTAGATAACTCATCTTGTGAAGAACCCAAGAATCCTAAAGAAAAGACCTGCAGATATTAACTGCAGTGATTGTAAAATATGTCTACAAATTATTTAGCATTTATCCCATCAAGAAGTGGAATCTAATTGCCCTCCCTGTGACTGTAGACTACCTTGGTGGCTTACTCACAGTAACTATAATGCTACAGGAGTGACACTGCATGATTTCCCAGGATGGGTCAGAAGAGGCCACTCCTACAGCTTTCATCTCACTCTATATCTTGAGATACGTGCCTTTGGAACCCCAAGATGCCATGTAAAATGTCCAGCTATTGTGGTCTCAACTGGAGAGACCACAGTAAAATAGAGAAATGTCCGAAGAGCCCCAGGAGTTCCAGCCTCCAGGTGTATGTCTTCCTGGTCCAGGAGCCAGATATGTGAGTGCAGAAGCTTCCAGATGATCCCAACTCCACAAGTGCTGCAGAAACCTTATGAAAGCCCCTGGATGAGAACCACCTATTTGAGTCCTCTCAACACCCAGAATCATGAGAGACAATATAATACATGTTGCTGTTTTTTGCCACTAAGTTTGGAATGGTTTGTTATGAAGCAATTAAGTCATCAGAACCTGGACATTTGGAGTTCTCCCAAATAAAACGTAGACTTCCATCTAGTTAACCCACATTTGATTCCAAATGGCACAGAAGCTGAAGAAGAGAAAGGGTGCATGGGGTTCTGCGAAATGGTCCATCTCCCTCCTCTCCTGACCTATTAGTACCAGGAGCCATTATCTTGAAAAAGTATGTCAGAGCCAAAGCTATTGGCAATTAAAAGTGTGAGACTAAGTATTTACTAACTAAAATGTCTACAATTTTATTGTTATTATTCATATTTAGTAAGCAGTCTTCATTTTTATGTTAATAAGTAATAGACTCAGATTTATTAGGTTTCCTTTTCCAAAGTCATGTGAATAAAAAGCAATAGAGTACTGCAGTGAACTGTGATAGTTGTATCTTTGTTTTTCTATCATGGCTTCTAGCACCTTTAAGAAACTCCTCCTTGACTCCATGTGGCTACTGGTGGGCTGTCATTCTACAAACTCAGTCTATATTATACGTGTGGTCATGAGATGCAGATTCACCAGTCAGATGTCCCCATGCACCTAACCATAAGAATTGACCAATATTGGGCCTAAACTCCAATAGAATCTTTTCAGATATTGGAATCTTTTCAGATATTGACATATGAGAAAATTCTCTTATTCATGGCTAAACAGAGTCTAGGGCTTCCTGTGGCCCTCTTTTCCAAAATATGGAGAGAATCTACACACAGAATTAGGCTAAGCAAAGAGAGAAGATAGATTGAGATCCTGAATCTCATCATGCCTATAACTTGATCTATCCCTAGACTTCAGAGTTGCATGAGGCAAAATGTTTCTGGTATGGGTAAGCTAATGGAAGTCAGGTTTTAGGCATTTGGTAGCAAAGAACACCAACTAAGCAACCATGCCACCTCTTATCAGAAATTTCATTTCCTATCAAGATTAGAGGTCCCTGGAGGTTATTCTAAGCAGATTGGTACATGTTATATTCCTCTGTGCTTTTTAATTGTCAATCACTGAACAAATAATCACTGAGTACTACCATGTTCCAGTGTAGTAGATACCTATGTTTTGTCTGCCCAACAGTCCTCCTTTTCTAGAAACTGCTCCTGCTCTTGGTTTGATCCATGATTGAATAGTTCGGGGTGGATAACTGACCCAAGGTAGCCAATGAAGGAAACCTAGAAAATTCCTCAGGTTTTTTCAACTAGGAATCCAAAAAGATAGCCCTATTCCTCTTTAAGGAAGACAGCCATAAGACTAAAAACTCAGTAACTGGGGCACCTGGGTGGCTCAGTGGTTGAGCATCTGCCTTTGGCTCAGGTCATGATCTTGGGGTTCTTGGGGTCCTGTGATTGAGTCCCACATTAGGCTCCCCACACGGAGTCTGCTTCTCCCTGTGCCTATGTCTCTGCCTCTCTCTGTGTGTCTCCTCATGAATAAAAAATTTAAAAAATAAATAAAAACTCAGTATCTATCCATGGCCACGTTTCCCCATGTGGGGAACTAAAGATCACATAGGGAGTGGAACAGAGACCAGAGACAGGGTGAGAGCCTTGCCAACTTTTGTTGTTTCTGAACTCCACCCATGTCACTGACCTTGCTAAAGTTGGGTTTTTCAACTTTTCTTGCAGTCTTTATTTTGTGTAACATAGCTCTGATTGATATCTGTCATTCATTTGTAACAATTTAATATATTCATGCATAATGCCATTGTCTAAGGACATGACATAACCAAACCACAGTCCCCACCCTCAAGGAGCTTAAAGTATAATGTGAAGACAGGTACAAAAATGTAGCTGATTTCAGAATAGAGTGATAAGCTCTGTAAAGGTAGTGAGCACGGGGCACTGTGCAGCCCATGGAAGAGGCACCCAGAAAAGCTTCCCAGAAGACCTGCTACTTGTGGGAACTGAAGGACTATGAGAGGCTAGACCAGGGCATCTCAACCTCAGCACTGTTGACATTTGTGGGCTGATAATTCTTGGGGGTAGAGGGGGGTGGGGAACTGCCTTGTGACTTGTAGGATATTTAGCAGCATCCCTGGCTTCTACCCACTAGATGCCAGTTGCACTACCACCACTACCACCAGTCATGCAAGTCAAAAATGTCCACAGACACTGCCAATGTCCCCCGGGGGGGCAATAAATGATCACGTCTACCCAAAGTCTTCATAACAACAATACGGTGGTGTGCTGCCTGAAATGCAGCCAACATAAAATAATGACTGCCTTATGAAATAACAATGTGATTTCCTCATAAAAGGTATCCTTCGTGGCCAAATGTTGACAGCTTGCTAGCAACTTAAATACCTCAAGCAGTGCCTGGAGTCCGCCTTGGGAGATATGTTGACACATTCTTGTTTCAGTAGGATGAATCCCTTGGCCACCAAGTCCCTCTGTGAACCACTTCCTTCTGAACAGGCTTTTGTGTCTTCACTGTAGATGATTAAAATATCTCCACGGAGGAGTCTTGCTGCCCATTTACAAAAATAATGTCAACAGCCCAATTTTCATGATCCTGAAGTAATCATGGCAGCGTTCATGATTTGGTTTGGGATATGGTGCAAAAATATTATGGAATGCCTCTTTATTTATTTCTCAGAAGTCACAAGCAAAGGCCACTTACTACAAATTCTGCAGTATGCTATGAAACCTTTTCTGGGTTCTCTGAACACACCATACATAATAAATTTGTTTCACAAATACAGCACCTGAAACAATACATCTGAGACTATATAATGTATTATGTGTTGGCTAATAAAATTTAAATTTCTAAAAATGACCCAAAAAAGAAGAAAAAAAAAATAGGATACCTGATGCCAGATAATGTGAGCTGCTATAATCACTTTTCATTTCTTCCAGTTGTTTATGAAAGGACTAACCATACTTCTCATGAAGTCCATTTTCTGTATTCTTGAATCTTTCTTCAGTGCTATAGTTCCACTAAATGATCTGTAAATCAAAGAAAACAAACCTCCCTCATCCAGTAATGATAAAGATTAAAGGGTAACATACCATACCTCTCTGATTTGAAAAAGCACGGTTCCCCCACATCTGAGCATCTGCAAAATGGGTATATATCTTGCAATCTTCGGCATCTGAACCCTCCACCAGCAAGGGATCAGTCCAGTCCTGCTGCCATCGCCTGTCCACTCACTAACCTGCTGTTGACCCTGGAGGCATGACTGGCGACTCCTCCTTAACTTTCAGTGAACAGACCATTTCAGAACATCTGAGGAAGGAGCGTGGGTCTGGGCGATTGTCTAAAAGCCTTCTGCTGACACTCCAAAAAAGAAATCACCTTGCAGATTAGGTATCAGCAGTGTGGAAAGAGATCCCAAACGTCACAAGGGAGCACCTTCAAAGAAATGCTGACTCACCTCCAGTCTCATAGGTAAAGAAGAAAATGTTGAGTAGAGAAACAAGAACCCCAAAAACCCTGAGTCAAAAAATGATTCAAAAGAGTGAATGCAAAACAAACAAAAGACAAACAACAGCAACAAAAAATCTTTCAGGAATTCCTTAGCCCATTGAATTTGCTTGTATTTCTCTTTCTATATGCACAAGAGTGATATATGGTGAAAAAACTCAACATTTAGCTATATCCAAAACAGCCCTTTCAATAAATATACAACAAAAAATCCTATGATTAAGTACACATTTTTTCTTCCTTAGTGATACATAAAGTGATGGCATTCATTTGTTTTAAATTTGAGGGAATATAATACAATACAGAGAAGGCTGATACCCTGGTTCTTACCTAGCTGGTTATCAACAAACTGCAGATGTTGTTGCTAGGACTTCATAGTTGTCAAATCTGGCCCAATCAAGAGGCAATATCTGAGGAGAAACCACAAATTTATTCTGTAAAAAAAACAAAAACAAAAACAAAAAAACCCAAATCAGGTGTATACAGATGATGCTATACAATAGCTTAAAAATCGAAGTCCTCTCTAAGCTATCAATTTCATTGGTAAATTTACATCCTCAAATAATAACTGCAAAGTATAATTTCAATCCTATTCTCCCTTATACTCTTTCCTTAGTTATCTTGTCTGTGTGGCAGAGAATCCAACAGCATCAGGAGGCAGGAAAACTAGAAATTAAAGCCATGCTTACCTGATGGCTTGCACCCTATAGCAATTCTGTACCTTGTTAAGCTTCTAGTTCTTTTGATTAAATTTCATGGGAATTTAAAGGAATTAAAGAAAGGAATAGCTTCGGAGTATGGAATTCCCCCAAACATGGCCCCAGGAAAGATACTCAAAGAATATAAATTAAGAAAAGATCTAAAATCTCCAAATAGTCTGGGAAAATAAGTCACATTTGTTAATATTTTTAGTTGTATGAAAATACCTGTTATGGGCAAATGGATAAACAAAGGTAGAGAGATGTATGCGGAAGCTTTGTTTTATACAAACAGTAAAATGTGAAATATTTTCCCTTCCAAATGACAAGACTTCCATTTAATAGATGTCTACCTAAAGCAAAGCACAATTTCATTAAGTTTTCTACCTATAATACACTAAATAATTTTTCTTAAAACTTTCATAGAATTTAATTAGAATTTTGATTATTGGGACACCTGAGTGGCTCAGTGGTTGAGCGTCTGCCTTCTGTTCTGGTGGTGATCCCAAGGTCCTGGGATCCAGCCCCACATCAGGTTCTCCACAGGGAGCCTGCTTCTCCCTCTGCCTATGTTTCTGCCTCTCAGTCTCTGTGTCTTTCATGAATAAATAAATAAAACCTTAAAAAAAAAAAGAATTTTGATGATTAATTCAAACCCAGAATGTAACTTCCCGTCAAGAGTTATAGAATATACCACCTCATTCTGCATCAAAATTATTCTGTAGAAGAATTTTTCTGGTAATAGGTATTTTCCAAAAACTCGTTCAAATGCATGAATATATATATATGTAAAAATAATACCATGCCATTTAACAATGTGTTATTACAATATATGTATAAAAACATCCAGTAACCTTAACACAAATGCTTCTAAATGGTCACCTGCGGGATTTCGTTCCCTGTAGTCTGGAGTACAGGACCCCACAGGCTCAGTTTCCTGTCCTATAAAGCTTGCGGATTGGCCTCTTCAAAACGAATCTTGATGGGATGAGCACTGGGTGTTATGCTATATGTTGGCAAATTGAACTCCAATTAAAAAAAAAAAAAAAAAAAAAAAGAATCTGAGCCATGACTGCGTTGTTGAGATGGTTAACCACCGGAGGGCAGCAAAGCACCTCATAATACCTTTTTTTTTTTTTTTTTCCAGTTTTTAGTTCACCAAGTCGGATCATGGAATTAGGGTGTTGAATTTTCTATCTTGTAAGTCTTTCATTATATTAATTAATGAAGCTCATTTTTAAAACCTGAAAGCAAGAGCTATTAGGACATTTGTCATTGATTTTCCTAAAAGATATGTCTGGGCAGCCACCCCCCAAATTTCTCCTTATGAATAATATTCCCATTTTTTTAGTAGTGCTTAGGATTGACATATTAATGCAAGACGAAAGATAAAGACTTCCAGTCTTAACCAAGTAGCATATTAAATTAAACTGAGTGATTTTGGCAGAAGGATTCTTTGCAAGATTGATGGTCTATTATGTGAGTCTGAAAAGCAAGACAAAGGAGAATTGCTGGCGCCTCTGAAGTCTCATCCGAGTCTTACATCAAAGGAAATGAAATGTATTCCTTAATCTAATTTGTGACTCTCTTTAAGTATAAAGTCACTGCAAACTGAGGAACAATAAAGTAGCCGAAATATGATGTGTCCGGAACACCGCTGAATAATGATTTTATTTGCACTGCAAATAAATAACCACAAAATAAAGAATGCCTATTGATTATCCTAAAAAGAATGACAGACAGTGGTATTGTAGCACTGATTCTTTTTCATAGGGTTTTAAATCATTCTCCTGGAATTAGAAGTCCCTCTAAATACAATGGTGATGAGAAAGCAGACGGCAGAGACTAATAAAAGCGACACGGGAGAGCTAGGAAGGGTGTGTGTTACATGCACAAAAAAAGAATGAAGCCGGTTGCATTGTGCCGCAGCATCTGTTTGGGCTTCACACTGGTGTGGTGATGAGGATCACTTTGAAGGTCACAATAGCAGAATTTAAAATTGCAACGCCAGGAAGAAACAGACGCTGCAGACTAGAGATGTGCATAAGATTATAGCAAACCTGATGAAAGACAGGACAAGGTCCTTTTATTTAAAAAAAAAAAATGATAATAAATCTCTGCCACAGTAAGAGTTTGTGAACTAGTGGAGGTGATGTGGAGGCAAGAGTTCACAGAAATCGAAACTAAAATAGCAGATGAAATCACACAATAGCAACAGGTAAAGATGGCTTGGCAAAAAGTTGACAGCATGAACTTAAAAGGCATTGAAAATGTTTAAAATAAAAATGGTGTCAGTAGAAGAGAGCAAACACCCATGGTACCTTTATCAGGGCACCATTCCTGGGAGTAAATGGAAATACATTTGGATAACAAAAACATACTTCTAGAAGCTTCAGGTAGGTAGAATGCTGGAATTATTAGCAGCAACCCCCACCTTTTTCTTTGCGTATTTAATTTTTAGTTCTAAGAATATGAATTTAGGGGAGCCGGGTGGTTCAGTGGATTGAGCGTCTGCCTTCAGCTCAGGTCAGGATCTTAGGGTTCTGGGATTGAGCCCAGTGTCTGCTTCTCCCTCTCCCTCTGGCCCCCCAGCCCCTACTCATGGTCTCTCTCAAATAAATAAATAAAATATTTAAAAGAAAGAAACAATGAAAGAAACAAAGAAAGCAGCAAAGAAAATGAACTTAAATCTTAGCCAGATAAAAGATACAAGACAAGGCTAAACCTGTAGTTTCTATTATTTGCCTGTCCTGTGATTGAGACAGGTAGTTTGGCTTTGCTGAATCACAGTTCCCACGGTGTTAGACTACACTTCATCCTTCAAAAACAGAAGGCGGATGTCCACTTCATGCTCTGTCTCCTATATGAATAACCAGAGCATTGATTAGTCATGATTCTGATTGCAGGGTGCACAATTATTTGCTCAACTTTATTTTTAATATGACAAACGTTATGTGAAAACAAGTCTAAAGTTGGAAATTAGGCTAACTGCTCCTTGATAGGATATTATTTTTCATTATTTATGATATATCCATGGACTGTGAGGTATCCATTTGGAATGATGTAGATCATCCAGCGGCTTGGGGGAAATGCTCAGACTAGTTTATCTTGGGGAGATAAAGGAAGCTGCAAAACAGACTGATCACAGTTAAAAAAAAAAAAAAGTGACACCTGAGTGTTGACAATGTTCATCTCTGACTGGCAGTATTCCTTTACATTAAGAACAGAAGACTAAAATGCAAAAAAAAAAAAAAAAAAAAAAATCTGACAGCAGTTGCAGATTTGTAGAATTGAGATTTTTATGACGTGTGTGTATGTGTATATATGTTTTCTACAACAGAAACAACACAAAGATAACCGATATCTTTCTGAAGACTCCAAAAGTCCTAGTTCTACTGAAGCCCATGCAAGGAAGCAAAGCTCAGAGCACCCTCGGGTCATTTACAAGGATATTGGGCATTGTTTTCAAGCAGACGTAACCTTTTCCTTTGGCTCACTGGCCATTTGGCCTCCCAGCAAGAACAACCACCTTCCTTGTCACTGAGAGGATATGAATCAGGTCTCCAGGTTAATGGAATACAATGGCTCCTTGCCCCTGGAAACCCTGGCCAACCTGTCCCCCTGACCTGTCCACCACCTCACACACCACAGAGGCCCCATCTGATTTTACCAGATGAGGAAACAGGGACAAGTAGCAAATTCAGCAAAACTAGAAAAAAGCTGGTCTTACAAGTGAATAAAGTATAAAATGTGTGATCTCAGTTTTTTATTTTTAAAAAACTACAACAGTAATAACACATGAAGGAAATTCACCAAAATGTTAATCAGGATTATCTCTGTGTGGTGAGGCTACAAGTGTCTGAAGTTTTCTTATTTTGCTGATCACTGTTTCCTAAATATTTTATAATAAGTTAGTATTATTTTGCAATTTTAAATAAAACGATTAAGTTATTTTGTCAGGGCAGCCAGAGTGGCTCAATGGTTTAGCACCGCCTTCAGCCCAGGGCCTTGCTCCTGGAGACCCAGGATCGAGTCCCACATCATGCTCCCTGCATGGAGCCTGCTTCTCCCTCTGCCTGTGTCTCTGCCTCTCTCTCTCCGTGTCTCTCATGAATAAATAAATAAAATCTTAAATAAAATCTTTAAAAAAGAAAAAAGTTATTTTGTCAATTTAATCAAGCCAATAATTTGGGATCCCATAGCTATAAATAAACTCATATCAGAAGTCATATTTTTAAGTATTTATAAACAAGCATAAATGTATATTTATATTTATGAAATATAAGTAATAGCTTTCTAAAGAATTTCAAAGGATTGAATGGTAAAAAAATATTTGGGATTTTTGCTGAATTTACTCAAGTGGTCCGGTGAGGTTTTTTCCTTTCTTTTTTAGAAAGAGCGACTGTGAGAGAGTACACTCACTAGCAGGGGTGGAAGGGGCAGAGGGAGAGAGAGACTCTCAAGCAGGTTCCACACCGACTCAGGGCTCATTCCCACAACCAGGAGATCATGACCTGAGCCAAAACCAAGAGTTAGATGCTTAACCAACTGAGCCACCCAGGTACCCTCGAGTGGCCTGTGTTTAATGGTGGTCAGGTTTGGTGCTCACTCCCCTGGCATCCCATCTAGGGTCTTTCCTTGAAGGAATGTTCTTCCTCCCAGCACCTGCTACCAAGACACTTTCCTCTACTTCCCATTTGGGGCCCTGCCTCTTGCATTCCTGCTGACTTTGATAAGCAAGGATGCACCCTCACCGTATCTTCTCCTCAGCTCCCCCAGCTTCCTAGCCCCTCTATGAAAGATGCAGGAGCCTTCCCTGATTTCTGTGCAAGTCTCCAGGGGTTTCTATGTTTGCACAAAGCTCCCAGATCAGTGCCTCCTTTATGATTTTTCCACAAGACAGAATAGGCTTGAACCTCACCCTGCCCTGTATCGCCCCTTGAGTCCCAAGGGCTCATTGCAGCTATGCCTTTCTCTCAACTTCTTTGAAATGTTTCTACTCTGAATCTCCATCAAGGCCAGGGCTGGCCAAGGGCAAAATGAGACTAGGAGTGGCTCAGTAACTTCCTTGAGACATTCTTTCATGAAATATGAATGGCTGACACCTATTAAACATTCCCCTGAATGGAAAAACAAATCATCATCCCTAAACCAATAAATGAGTGCATGCTGTAGGGGACCCTTTCTTGACCTTCTGGGAACAAGGCATAAGCTTCTTTTTCCTAAGTCAGTGTCCCAGACAGCAGGAGCACCAGACCACAGAGACACAATAGATACCTTGTGATCACGCACTCACCATCTATTTTAATGCTCATAGCTGTGCGATGTAGGTTTTTAGACCTTCATTTTACTGATATAGAAACTGAGGCTTGCAGAAGTTAAGATATTCAGCACCAGTCACATCACTGGCAAACGTTAGAGAGAAACTTAAATACAAGTCATTTGACTCTGTACCAGATAGTTTCTTCTGCATCACAGTTCACTATGGGAGTCACTTTGAGTGTGGTCACCTGTGGCATTACCAGCTTGTTGTGTGTTTCAGGAGATTTGTTGCAGATGGAAATAAGTGAATCCTAGGAGAATCCAACCTGGGTCTGAGAGGTAGATATCAGGCAGTATTTCTCAATTTTTACTCACCTTGCACATTTTGGGTGTGGCAGTCCTGTATGTTTCAGAGTGTTTAGCATTCTTGATTCCTGCCCACTAAAATCTGATTGAGATGATCCAAAATGCCTCCACACATTGTCAAACACTCCTGGATAGACTCTACCTTCCCAGAATGAGAACTATTGCAGGAGTCTGAGAACCTCTAATTTAAAAGCAGTGCCTATATTGCTAATTGGTGACAACTGGGGACAATAATTACATCAAAAGGGAAATAATTACTAGACAGAGCAGATAATGGGAACTTTGCTGACCTGGACTAAGTCGGAATTTGTACTGAACATCAGATTTGATGGCTGATGTAATCAACAAGCACTTAATAGGTTGGCTGCCAAGATAAATGCATTATGAGAATAATGAGTGTTGTGTGATTGTATTAGAATGGAAAAAAAAACAAATATCTACATCTTTGACAGAGTACGTGTCTCTCAGTCATTCCTTGAATTGGTGATGATGAGTTCTTTAGTGTCCCAGACCCTCATTAATGTTAAATTCTTTCTAATTGGTGAAGGGAGCCATCGAGACAGTACTAATGGACCCTGGCAGAAGTAGCAGTGTCAGGTGCTGTAAATGAGAAAATCTAAGCAGCGACCTTTAAGAAAAGAGGCAGAGAAGAATTAAAAGCTTCAGTGATTCCCCCACCTCCATGGAAACAAGTAGTTTCTTTTACTAACACAGAATGCTTTTACACAGATACCATCTTCAAGGGCCATTTTCTCCTGGATGTTGTTAACAGATGAATGAGCCTTCCTGTTTGACTAGGAGAGGAGATTGTGTGCTAGACCCTTTGGAGAGACCCCTCCCATAAATCCAACTTATCTCCACCCATAGCGAACCATCTGAATCACACAAGCAGCTGGTGAAAAGGGCTTTGTGCAGCGCTGTTTTTCCCATCACAAGCCTTGCCTGGTTCTCAGATGGCTGAAGTAGGTGCATTTCATTTTCTCTTGGATGGCTTTAGGGCTACAATTTGCTTTGCCCTGAGTAAAGATTACATGGCAAAAGCAGCTCTGATCTTATTCTACCCAATTTGCTAGATGCTATCTCACTCTTTAAAGAGCCCAGAAAAAAAAGATTCAGAAATTCAAGCAGTCTGCTCTCTCTCACAGAGGGCACAATCATTTACCATAGCTATGACTGGGCACTTTCAGGCTTATAGTATACAGGTTTCAAAAAAGTATTTTGAAAAAAAAAAAAAAAAAAGTATTTTGGTTCAAAAAGTTTCTGAGTCACTGGAGAATTGAATTCTCTAAAAGCCCTGTGGTATTGTGTAAAATTTTTTGCCCAAGAGAGGATGCTCATATTATCTCTCTAGAACCTTGTTTAATAGGTAATGATTCTAGAAAACATATTATTGAGGTACCTAAGATAGATTCATCTATTTCCTTTAAATCTCAGGAATCTTAGATAGTCAAGAGTCAAATTTATCAGGAAAAAAAAATTACAGCTCATCAAAACCTTTCCCCAACCCTCTCAAATCTCTAATAATTATAAATAGGGATCCCTGGGTGACTCAGCAGTTTAGCACCTGCCTTCAGCCTAGGGTGTGATCCTGGTGTCCCGGGATCAAGTCCTGCATTGGGCTCCCTGCATGGAACCTGCTTCTCCCTCTGCCTGTGTCTCTGCCTCTCATGAATAAATAAATAAAATATTTAAAAATAATAATTATTATTATTATAAATAGTTGTCTAACCTGACCAAAATGACTCACCAGTAATAAATCATCTAATCTTCTTTATTGATCAATGTTCCCCATATAAAAACCTACATGATAGTTTCCTTCCTGAGTTGAGGGCTAGGACTTTTTTTCTCTCTTACTGGATGGCCAAGGAAGATACTGAGACCTGGTACCCCTCAACTGTCTCTTGAGTCTAAGGTCAGTGCTAACTTTTATGCTCCAAAGAACAGTTTAATATTAAAATAAATATATTAATATTAAAACCACTCTTGCCTTTTAACTTCTTGGTTCTTGAATCTTTTTTTTCCTCTTGTTTTAATAATTTTACTAGTTTATTGCTTGAGATGTGTTTATGTAAGCTGCCTCTCTGCCTTTTTTTTTTTTTTTGGTACAATATATACATAATGTCTGAGATTTTCTAAAATATTCCTGATCTCATGTTTGTTCCCAATAGTCTATCTAGTTCACTGAAGCCAGAAAATCACCTGAGGTCATAAAACCAGGAGTTTCAATGTGATAGTAAAATGTTCTCACAATCCTCATATGCCAAAGCCTCATAGATGGAGAGGGTAGTGAGCTGCTTAGCAAATTGAACAGTTCACTCATCTGATGAATTTGACTCTGAAATTCTACATCCTCTGGAACAATTATTTCTTTTGAGGTCTCTTTTCATTTCACTACATTCTTCTCTTAAAGTAGGAAGCCGCCCCAGTACATGAGTGGATTTTAAAATTCCTAGGAAGAATTCCAGCGGCCCCTCCCAAAACAGAAAACTGGAATAGAAGAGAACTTTTCTTACTGGCTTTTATTGGAGACTGAAATGTCACAATTAGAGATGCATCCTTTGACTCAGAGATTTGTCTTACTTGAAAATTCAAGGAAAAGATGAATGCAAATGCGTTTTTATCCTTATGGCATTTACCTTTGTATATTATTGAACTTTTTGGATTCTTCTTCTGAGATCATATTTTGATAGAAGAAAAGGATTTTTAAAAAGGGTGCAGATACAAAAGCTGCAGCAAGAGGGAACATGGACGTGCAAACAAGACTCAAAGGTGAGAGATGGTATGAGACAAAACCTTGGTGATGGCATAGCCTTGCCAAGGATGAGCCTGTGCAGTGCTCACACTCCTCCTGTGACATATCTCTCTGCAAATCAGGGAGACCACTGGACCTATATGGGGGCAGGCTTTTAGCTTTGATGGCCAAATCTTACAACAGGAAAATCTTACGAGTGTCTGGTTGAGATCATGTCAATTCTCAGAAGCTGAGTATCAGGAATGGGAATGGGCTGCTCTCATTTGAAAAGAAGTATTTTATTTTTAAATGCAGCAATATCCAAATGTATAACCAAGCAGTGCCAAAAAAGCAACTAACCAGGAGGAGGATGTCATGTAAAGTCATATTTCTTTATTTTCTTGCAAGCAATATATTTTGTGGAACTCTGCCCCTCTGTCAGGTTGTGGACAAAGGGAGAATTCTTTACTCCTGAGGCCGTATGGCAGGAGCAATTAGGTTGATGGGATTTGGTTTGAACTCTAGGCCAACACCTCTCAAAAGGACAAATGCAGGTTTCTTCCAGATGAGTGTTCTCACAGTACCACAAGTGGAAAATTGTTTTATGGCAAGAAAAAGCACAGTGATTTTAGCAACTGATGAAGCAATAGCTTGTAAGAGATTCAATACCCACTGGGCCAATTTGTGTTTAGACGAAGAACTGGTCAACCATGGAAGACAAATGGCATGTGTAAGGTTTTGAGGTATTCTTTTTCCTACTAAGAACACACCTGTATACACTACACCTTCATTTACTTGACAAAAATATAATCTCCTCAATTACATCTAGATCAGAAGTTTAAAATTTCAAGAATATACAAAAGTCTTTGTGAGATTACAAATAAATACAAAGTTTAATGGTATGTCACAAATACCTAAATTTAGTAGCTTTTCCCTTTTAGTTGAATTAATATTAAAATATTTGGAACAGATTAAAAAGCCATTATTCAAAGATTATATGTATGATAGATGGGAATATCAGTTTCTAATATGCCTCCTTCTTTCTTCTTGCTGATAGAATCCCAATTTTGTTTGTTTGTTCATCCCTTCCCCACATGACTTAGAGTGTAAATCTGATCAGTCTAAACTCACAATGGTCATTTCATTTATCTTGCAGTGTTTAGTTTACGAGTAGGCATGTGGTCCAGATCTGGCCAATGAAATGTGAAGGGAAGTCTTCTGAAGACTTCTAAAAAAAAAGGTCCTCCCTCAAAAAAGAAAGAAAGAAAAAAAGAAAGAAAGAAAGAAAGAAAGAAAGAAAGAAAGAAAGAAAGAAAGAAAGAAAGAAAGAAAGAAAGAAAGAAAGGGCAGCCCAGGTGGCTCAGTGGTTTGGCGCCACCTTCAGCCCAGGATGTGATCCTGGAGTCCCAGGATGGAGTCTCGCGTCGGGCTCCCTGCATGGAGCCTGCTTCTCCCTCCGCCTGTGTCTCTGCCTCTCTCTCTGTGTCTCTCATGAATAAATACAAATAAAGTCTTAAAAAAAAAAGAGAGAGAGAGAGAGGGAAAGAAATTGGTCAAATTTTCCACAGGATAATTTGTGGAATGGAAATGATTCTTTGAGATAAGGAGGGGAGGCAGTCTCTCACAATACCCTGAGAATAATAGAGCAGAAAGAAAAAATCTAGATAATGGAACCAATGAATTAGCCTACTCTAGAGCATCTACTTCCGCACTTCCTATTATATGAAATAATAAATATTGTTTAAGCCCATTTATCGTGCTCTCTATTACTTGGAAGTGAAATTATTTTTTAAAATTCATCATAAATACTCATAAGTGTTTGAGTACAATTGCTTTCATTAAAAAACTATGCAATGAAATCAAGTATTTCAGATTTATACTAATATCAACACGTTACTTAGGAATTATTCAGCAATCTCTCCTCTGACTCAATAAGGCGGGAACCAGGAATGGTATTTGCAGTGTATTTGTATTTCTATACTATACAAATGATTCTAAAAGTTAAGATAAATAAATCATTCTAGAAGAACCTTGCCTTTTTCAATTATTCCCTCACTTGTTGATCTATGATCTATGATTCATGGAGTAGACAAAAATAAAATTTTAAAGCTCTCTATCTCTAGACTTTAAAGGTATATGGATTAATCATGGAGTGATAAAATGACATTTTTTTTCATAGTGATTTTAGATGAATGAGGACATACACAATCTGACTCTTTGCTGTGGAAAAAAATGAAATATTGAATGGTTTGATTTCTCTGTCACTGAAAGGAAGCTTGGTGAATAATGCAAAAGTGGACAGGCAGGGCAGTGAACATTTTGTGGCTTGATGCACATTCCGGTTCATCATAGTTGGAAACTGGTCCTCACTCCACACTCTCTTCTTCTCCCTCCCATTAAAATTCATTTACACTTCCCTTGTTTCAGAATTATCTGCTTTCAGCTGCCAGGGAAAGTCTGTTTATATTTCTGGGGAGCAAAGCTTCAAGGTCATTTCCTACCATTAATTCCCTGTCAGCAAGTGTCACTTGGGTCATTTCCTGTTCCTATTCTCCATAGTGCTGAGGAAGAGATATTCTCATAGTCATATAGTTTTCAAATATGTATCAGTATACCATTCATTTCATTTAACCATGGACTATTTTGGTAGAAAAATGTCAACATGATTTCTCTAGTATGAATCTAGTATGCTCCTTGTTGAAACTGTTTGTAGAATGGGCAGCATGGTATTTTCTTATATCTTTGGAAACAATCTAGGAGTACAGATTGCTTAGAAGTCATTGCAAATATGTACTAGGTATGAATCCAGAATATGTACCTTTAGCTGAATATCGAAATACAGCTGCTCTGGTCATCTTTATTAACTAAAATCAATAGACCCTTGGTTCAACTGAAAACATTCAATTAAGTAAAAAAGTCTTTTTAATCATCAATGACTTTGTAAAGAAGGAATTATCAGTTAATAGAATAATTATTTTCACTTTCTGATTAGATATGCAAGATCACAAAGTAAAAATTTATTGAAATTTTTCAGTGAAGACAAATTACAGAATGCTTGGGGCACCTGGGTGGCTCAGTAAGTTGAGTGTCTTCCTTTGGCTCTGGTCATGATCCCGGAGTCTTGGGATCGAGCCCTGCGTCAGGTTCCCTGCTCAGTGGGAAGTCTGCTTTTTTCTCTCCCTCTGTCCCTCCCCACTGCTCTTTCTCTCACACAAATAAATAAATCATAAAAAAATTATGGAATGCTTTAAGTAGCTGATCTTATTGAACATATTTTACAAAGGGAAAAATCTTTTAAAACTTCTGAGTTGATATTAATCAGATGTTAAAAAATAATTCTTCTACAAGTGCTCAGAATATCTCAAAATGTATGAGTGGCCTGCTGAACAGGAAATTATCAGTCAGTGTGTTTTGTTTTCATCCAAAGTTGATTTTTTTTAAACACTAAATTGATTTTTTCCCACAGACTACCTGTGTCAAGACTCAGATGAGGAAAATGACAAAATATCAAGGAAAAATATAAAAGGCTATTTAAGTAAATGGAGAGAAATGTTACACTCTCGAACGGGAACATTTTCCAAAGGTAATTTGACAAAATAATTCTAAGATTTATCAAAAAAGTAAAAAACTAAACAGGCACAAATAGCTAAGCAAATTCTGAAGCAATAGTGAAAAAGAAGGAAGTCTTGCCCTCACATCTGAAGTTATATGATGAAGTTACAATAGTTGAATCACTATGGTAATGGTATGAGGAGAGACAAATGAATTTAAAACAGAAAAGACAATTCAACAAATGCAAACACCATCAAAAATCATCCTGCAAAAAAAAAAAAAGAAAGAAACAAAAAAACAAAACAAAAGAAACCATCCTGCACATCACACAGCAAAAGAAATTCCAGTCATAAGAGGGAGTTAAATGAAAAATTTCATCCATGAAAGAACTGGAAGGAAACATGGGTGAAAAGTATTTGATCTTGGGGCCCAGAGGCTTTTCGTATATAAATCTTTCCATTAAAAAAAAAATCCAGAACAAAGTAAGAAGGCAAACAACTGAAAGCTTTTTGCAATGTTTAATAAAAGGAGTTACAGGGGGTATTCCAAGATCCCCACTGGATGTCTGAATCCATGGATAGTACTAAAATGTTTACATCCTACACCTTTTCCTATACATCCATACCTGTGATAACGTTTAATTATAAATTGGAAAGAGATTAACAACAATAACTGATAATAAAAAAGAAGTATAACAATATAGTGCAATAAGAGTTATGTGAACGGGGTCTCTCTCAAAATATTTTACAGTGTGGCGCTCACTTACCCCTCTGGTGATGATGTAAGAGAATAACACGCCCCCGTGGAGTGAATCACATGGGCCTTGGGATGTGGCAGGTAGTTGGAACCATGGAAAGTGAAGCTTCAGAGAAGAGGGGCAGGAAAGCCCTCAAATATATATGCTTATGTGTAAATAGATGCATAGAAAATGACTTGAAGGCTCACAGGATTTTACCCGTAAGTTAAGGGGTCCTAGGTTATTTTAAATTTCTCTTTCTGCTTTTCTGTATTTGTCTTTTACTTTTTACTTAAAAAAAAAAAAGATTTTATTTATTTATTCATGAGAGACACAGAGAGAGGCAGAGACACAGGCAGAGGGAGAAGCAGGCTCCTCACAGGGAGCCCGACGCAGGACTCGATCCCAAGACCCCGCGATCAGGACCTGAGCCAAGGCAGACACTCAACCACTGAGCCACTCAGGCGTCCCTGTCTTTTACTTTATTAATTGAAAGCCCGAAACCACAAATGCCTCCCATTTCCCCCGTGGAGTCTGATTTCACTCTCAGGAGCGGCCACTTGAGGATACTTCTGCTCAGAACTGCCTGATTGAGACCCAGATCTGGAAAAAAAAAAAAAAAAAGAAAATGTCTCGTTCCCAGCCTCCCTTACAGGGTTCCAGTTCCCCTGGCTTTAGGGCCCTCCCTGAGCACATACTAGGTCCCTCCCTGAGCACATACAGTGAGAACTAATCAGAGCCTTGGGGTAAGATGTGAGATTTGTCAAATCTATGAAAACTAAGCGGTAAGATTTGACACAGCAGCTAAATATAGGGAGTGCTAACATCCAGTTTAAAATAGCTTTGGTCCCTAGGACGAGGGCACTGCACATGATTAACACAGGACTTTACCCGATGGCTGATGTTATTCCTACATTTTTCAGATGCTTTTACTTGGACCTTTTCAAAATAACCCGTAGATTTGGGCTTTATGTGCTTATATGGCAAGGTTGCTCCCTGTGATACCGTCACAAGGCTCAAGCATAAAATCAAGTTAAGAGTTCTTGCCAAAACATGAATCAGTTCAGCAGAATATTCTGAGCTCTGTCTTCTTTTTTTCCATTCTCTAATATTTCTTCACATCGTAGCCCAAACAATCGCTCATAATTAAACTGAGTGAAGGAGCAGCCCTGGCAGGAAATGTACTTGGCGAGGATCCCACAGCTCCTCATTGTCTTCCACACAGAACAATTACATCAGTTCCTTCCATTTCCAGAGGAAGAATGGATTTTGCAGAGCAATAGATGAAAATAAGAGGAAGGAGGTGGCTTATTTACATATTCCAAATCAGGTTAATGTATAATTTTTTTATGGGAAAAGGAAATGCCTGAAATAATTAAATAGTAATTTTTTAAAAACCTGCTTTCACTTCCTTCGGCATCTCTACGGCCTGCTGACCACAACCTCTGCTCACCAGTTACTCATGTCTGCCGAAAACCCCCAGGTTCAAAGGGAAATCCAGCCAACAAGTATGATATATTCCAGGGTCTGGAAACTTCAAGAGAAGTTAAATGCCAACTGTGTTTGAAAAGTTAAAAATGTCTCACCATCGAGTTCTTCAGCATCTGCTATTTACTCAATAGATTCACTGTAAATCCTAATGCAGAAGGGGATTTAGAGTCCAAATGTGCACTCCAAGATGGTGTAACGTGAGGGATGTCTTAAGAGTTGTTTGGCATCAGCTCAAGTGGATGACAAGGCATTGTGGTCAACCTGCTGCCTCCTGGGGATGAATGCCTTCTCTGCTCACAGGCACATCAGGGGCCAGGCGCTCCATCCATTTAGGGAACTACGGGGTGAAGAGATCAGCTTTGACTTAGACCTACCTACCCACCCTGATCATTCTTTCCTCTCCTACTTTTCTGCTCCTCACCCCCATCCCCACCCCTGGCAGCCTGGAATCCTTCATGGTTCACTAGGAAAGGACAGATGGGTTGAGGGGCCAGTTCTCACAAAACCCAGAAGTGCTGGAGACACACAAAATCTACAGTTCAGCCTCCCAGTAAGGTCAGCTGAGAGAACCACACTCTCCAAAGGAATGTCCCAGCCATTTAAAAGCAATGAGCACCTTTTTGGATGCCAAGAAGACATCAAATTTCCCTTTTTTCCATTTCTTAGTTCCTGACCTCTCACTTATTTCTGCTGGGTGAAGGCCCAGAAGGTTTCAGCCCCCTGCACAATCAGAGAAGGAGAGATAGCAGGCAGGCAGGAAAGAGTGTCCGGCACCCATCCCTAAGCCCCTGCTCTGTGAAGCTGAGGTGAGTCCCCTCATGGTCAGGTTGAGGCCACGAAATAGGAAAGCCAGAGAGTGAAGGGGGGTAAGGCTACAGGTGTTCTGTTCTGAGGACTGAAGGGAGAGCCCCAGACCATTCATTCCCCTGCAGGATAAATCCTACATAGAAAACAAATTCCATGGGGCCCCAGAATTGCCAGTTTCTGGAAGGGAAAGATTCAACCCTTGATCATGTGCTTACACATAGATCCCTGTACAAAGCCACAAATCATAGAGAGCTTCAAAGTAGACACCTGGACCCTACTATTGGACACTGGCTCTTACAGTCTCTCCAGCTGCAGACAATTTTTTTTTTAGTATAGAAGACTGACGTAAAATTAGAAAAAAGCTGGGGAATTAGAAAAAAAAAGATCTTATTTGTTTGAGAAAGAGAGAGAGTGTGAGTGGAGGGAGGGGCTGAGGGAGAAGCAGACTCCCCACTGAGCAGGTACCCCCCCCTCCTCCCCCCACCACCACCACCGACAGACAAAGGGCTTGATCCCAGGACCCTGAGATCATGGCAGGCACTTAACGGACTGAGCCACCCATGTGCCCCTAAGCTTGGGAATTTTATCTGAGGTTGCATATAGACAGAAGAAGGCCATCTATAAGGTTGGCTGGCAGGCATGGTGGTTCTGCCTGTCCTCACCCCAGTTTGTCCATGTGCCAATGCGCCAAGAGTATTCAGAGAGTACTGGCAGAGGAAACTCAGTAAGAAAAAAAAAAGCCCCAATAAAGAAACAAGAATATGGTTTCAACATTAATAATGAAAGCAGCACCATAAAAGGCAGAAGTCTCTTGTTTACAAGTGACAGATGCTCAACTAAAAGGGAGTTTGCAACCTGAGCCAAAAAGGAGAATTTATCAGCTTACATAAATACACCAGCGTCGCTTTTCCCCCCCCCCCCCCCCTTTTAAAGGCTCAGGCACATCTACATTCAGAGGCCTCAATATTCATCTGGGTTTTGTCTGTTTCTTCATTTCTTGGCTCTTCTTCCTTCTCCACCTTGGCTTACTCCTGCAGACCTGTTCTCCCATGACTAGCAAAGGTGGTTATTGTAATGGTGTTGGTCATTCTTCTGTTCCACAGCATCTGGAACGCTTCTCCCTGCTTAGGGAACTTCCCACCTCATAAATCTTGGTGGGGCACGTGCTCTCCCACTGCGGAAGCTACAAATGTCAAATGCTTGTCTTCCCAAACTGCTTTGCAGCTGGAGTTCAGGCGTGTAACCCAGACGACAACAATCAAACACAGCTATCTTAAATTTGGAACTAGACACAGATAAAACAAAGAAAGAGCAAAGGGAAAAAAGAAAAGGGAGAGAGAGCAAAAACTATAAGGCCTCCCTGACAATCTCGTGTTCCTGGGACAGTGGTGGCCACACTGTGGTGGTTTCCAGGGTCCTGTCCTGACAATGTCAGCTCCAGAGCCTGGAGGGTATTGCATTCAGCTGTGATGGCAAAGCCATCCTCACTGGACTCATCCTGAGGCATGGTTTAGGGCCCTGTTTGCGGTTGTTGAACATAGTACCTGATTCTCTAGCCATCCCAAGGATTCCTTCTGCTACCCAGGACCTATATTTATTTAAATCAGCCAGAATTGGTTTGTATTGCTTGCATATAAGAACTGGACTCCAAACAGCTGCCCCAAATTCTCACCGCCTCAGTTTAACAACTTCAGTTGAAAAGGATCTTCTCTTTGTGTGTATATCAATCCAGGCAGGGATTCCTATCAATCTTATGCGAAGCACATACCCACCTCTACCTCAATCATGTTGCTAGAGAAATGGGATTCTATGACTGGCCAAACCTGTGTCAAATGTCCATTTCTGTGGCCAAGGACTATATGGCCACATATTGAAAGACAATCTCACAAGGATCTTACAGAATGGAAAAGGTGACATTCTCCAAAAAAAGGTAGATGTCCATGATAAACACTTTCCTATTATGTAGAATTTTCTCTATTTGTTCATCAGTCTTTTAAAACTCACAAATACAGGGGGGCATTTGAGTGGCTCAGTAGGTTAACCGCCAAACTTCGGTTTTGGCCCAGGTCACGATCTCAGGGTTGTGAGATGGAGCCCCACATCGGGCTCCATGCTGAGTGTGAAGCCTGCTTAAGATTCTTTCTCTCCCTCTGCTCTTCTCTCCATCTCTAAAACAAACAAACTCGAAAATTCCAAACTACAAAGAATTAAGAGAGCAATTCTGAGAATTACCTCCTCAGAAGAATAAAGTGGACTATCTTAAAGTAAAACAGCCAAAGAATAAAATAAGTAGGAAGGATCTTGTGGTGGATTTTCTCAAGATATACTATGTTTTCTTCTCTCCAAACCTTAGAAAATTCTTAGAAAAGATTTTCAGTAACATCTAAACAATATTAGGAAATTACTTCTTCTAAACAAAATTCCCATCCCACCCTCTTTGAATTATCCACCCCATTTCTGATCACCTGGAACATGGTGAGATTCTTCAGTCTATGGGAAGATGATTTTCCTGGTGGCAGTTTGCCAGGAAACCAGTCTTTGGTGAGGGAAAAAAAAAAAAACAAAACAGTTTCAATCATTACATAGTGTCACTGCACCCCAGAGAGCAGGAACCCCACCACATGCTGAGTAGAGTATTACATATTGCCAAAACTCTTGGGAAGTAGGGCTCAGCCGGAGGCAGAATGCCAGTGTAGAAGAAAAGTGAGAAAAAAGTAGTGCCAGAAGGAACAGGATAGAAAGAATGTTAGGGAATGAAAGGGAGAACATGTATGAAATTGCATCAAGGTCAGCAAAACCCTAGTATAAATAGTAACAGCTGTATGCTGAGTCCTTGCAGAAAGAGTCTGTGTGGGATATTTTCCATTTGGCTTTCCAGATCCACTCGCCATGCTTCTCCTCTTTGCTCACTGACTGAGAAGGCTGAGCTGTGTGTAGTGTATCTATGGCTCTCTGTCTGCTTGCTTCCTGTTGGGTTCAGCCAGTAGGAGGCACCAGCAGAAGATAGAGAAGTAGGAAGAAAGTGAGGTCTGAAATTTTACTTTCCTGTTTCTCTCCCTGCAGGACCACAGCCTGCATCAAGCAGTCTTCTCTATATGGCTACTCACCCCTACCCCAGGCCCTCTCAGGTATCCAGATGGGAAGTACTCTCTTCTGTTCTACCCCAGTGCACTGTTCCATCCCTTGTATCCCTTGTTGGTTTCCCTAAACCAACCCCCACATTGTAAATGGTCCCTTTACACAGTGGTTTTCACACCTCTTAGTCACATCTGATGAGTATGCCATCGGTTTCCTGATGAGACTATGCCCAATGCAAAATCGAAACATTCTTTGAAAGACCACAGCAGTCTGGGGTAGGTGGTAGGGAGAGAAGATAGGTAAATTCAAAGGCAGGAAGAGTACAAGAAGAATGAGGGTAGTATTGTGTTGCTTTTAGTTCAAACATGTTCCTACACTGCACCCAAGTGAAGGTGTCAAATATGTGAATAAGGGTGGAGGATTCATTTTTGGAGACCTAGGTTTAAGAATTATTCACATGTAGGTGGTTAATAAAGTTATGAAAGTGCATGAAGTGGTTCAGAAAACAACAGGGTAAGAGATGATTGTCACTTTAAAAAATTAATGGAAGTCCCGAAGAGCTAAATTTCAAATGGAGAAGTAGAAAACCCTACCTTTCCTTTATCAACTTTTATAACTGAAATCCCTGTAAATATTATGTACTGTTTCTTTGAACCAAGGAAATGCTTTGTCAGACTTCTGTTCCACTTACATATGTGTCAGCATATATTTCTACACAGATGGCATCATTGCTGACAACAAAGTGGCAAAATGGCCCACAGATAAAAGTGACCTCTGGAGGAAAAGTCTACATTCTTGACTAGAAGCAATTTCCTTTGGAAAAGAAATCATTAAGAACTCAAAACTTTGGGGCACCTGAGTGATTCAGGGCTTGAGCATCTGTCTGCCTTTGGCTCAGGTCATGATCCCGGGATCCTGGGATCGAGTCCTGCATCAGGCTCCCACAGGGAGCCTGCTTCTCCCTCTGCCTGTGTCTCAGGCCTCTCCCTGTGTGTCTCTCATGGATAAATAAAATCCTTAAAAAAAACCCTAAAAACTTTAAAAAACTCTAAATAAGTCCACTTACATATACATGTCCTTTATAAACTTTCTATCATATATTGGTTTTTTTGTAATGTATAAAGAAACGCTATATCCATGTAGCATATAAATGACAAAACAATGAAATTTAGGTCAAGGACATGAAACAATTAGCAGGTGGCACTAAGAACAAATTTGTTGCAAAAACATCAAAATACAGTTTGGAAAACATGAATGGAGGAACAAAATATGATCTATCCACACAACAAAGTAGTTCACTGCAATAAAAAGAAACCAACTACTGATACACTCAAAAACATTATGAATCAAAACATTATGCTGAGTGAAAGTAACCAGAAACAAAAGAGCTCATAGTGTATGATGCTATTTATATAAAATTCTAGAAATGGCAAACTAATCTGTAGTGACAAAACAAAGATTTCATTGGTTGCTGGAGTCAGGAATCAGATGAAGGAATAGACAAAAAGGGAAACTTTGGGTACGATGCAATTATTCTGCATCTGCATTGTAGTAGTGGATTCATGAGTGTATATATTTGTCAAAATTCATTGAATTGGGTGCTTTAAGAGGACATTACTTACTGTACAAAACTTATACCTCCACAAAGATGATTAAGGGGAAAAAATGATGAGAAATGCTATGGACAGCTGATGCATTCCCCAGCACTTAAGTGTTTAATGGAGAAGAGGGAGAACAGTGGTCGGACACACCGTTCCAGTCAGGAAGGGGGAATAAGCCAGCAGAGTGATGTCACTCAAGTATGGGAGTAGTGCTTTTAAGAGAAAATTGCTGATGGGTTATCGGTGAGATTCTAAGACCTGCAGGATGATGACTGAAACACATATCCTTTGGCTGCAACATTTGAGGAGTCTGTTATCAGCTTTGTCAGAGCGATTTCCAGAGTGGGACTGTGGACACCAGCTGCCTGGGAATCCACCGTGAAGAGGAAAAAGAGGACATGGTGGCAGAGCATAGAGACTTGTGTTCAGGGACCTTGGATGAGAAAAGAAAGTAGAGTAAGATATGACAGTAACCAGAGAGGAAAAAGGGTGAGGGAGAATTTTTTTTTTTTAATGAGAGAAACATGAGAATCTTTATCTGTAGTGGGAAATAAATCAGGAAAGAGGGAGGGTTTCACCCGACAAGGCGCCAAGGAGAGGCAGCTGAACTTGAATACGAGGGCCTTCATCTCTCATGTAGAACTGATAGGATGAGGGGATGTGTAGATAAATCCCTTAGAGAGGGAGAACAAGTTGAGACATTTTATGCTTTATGGCCTCAGTTTTCCCAATAAGTTAAAAGGCATAGAAATTTGATGTGAGACACTGAAAGAAGGTAGGGGTCTTAGGAGATTTTGCATTGTCAGAGACACAAAATGAAGGGGTCCACAGAAATGCTCTGAGGCCAGAGAGGGGATGATGTATCACCTAAATTTTTTATAATTAAAGACCTGTGGGAGGAGTGTGTGATGTCCACCAGCAGGAAGAAAATTAAATATAGATAAGATATAGATGAAGTTAGATAATATATAGATAAGTAGGCTAAGGCAAGATAATGTGTACTCATCAGTCTCCTACCTTCTCCCCACCTACTTTCCTCCCTAGAAATTTATATTCATTAAAAAACTATTAACTTTAGGGGAAGAGGGGATGGAGGCAAAAGTACTCCAGTATCCTCAAGTACCCAGATGTGATCAAATAACATTATATACGATGATCTTGGCTAAAATAAAATAAACTGGAAGTTAGAAGAAAGCTAAACTTTGAATGCCATTTGGATGGTAGAAACACACACACACACAGTGGTAAATGTACTATATACCTTTTTAATTCAATTTATCTCACTGAGCTGTCTCATTCCTTTTTTTTTTTTTTTAAGATTTTATTCATTTATTCACAAGACACACACACACACAGAGGCAGAGACACAGGCAGAGGGAGAAGCAGGCTCCCTGGGGGAGCCCAATGTGGGACTCATTCCCAGGACCTCAGGATCATCCTGAGCCAAAGGCAGACGCTCAACCACTGAGCCACCCAGGTGTCCTAAGCTCATTCTTTTGTAAAGTTGTATAATATTTCATGGTCTTCATGTATCATTATTTCTTTAACCAGAGAGTTATAATGGACACTAAGCTTCTTATCAAGACTCATGCATTTATAAACAATGCTGCAGTAAACAACATTGTACAGGGGATCCCTGGGTGGCGCAGCGGTTTGGCGCCTGCCTTTGGCCCAGGGCGCGATCCTGGAGACCCGGGATCGAATCCCACGTCAGGCTCCCGGTGCATGGAGCCTGCTTCTCCCTCTGCCTGTGTCTCTGCCTCTCTCTCTCTCTCTCTCTGTGACTATCATAAATAAATAAAAAAATTAAAAAAAAAAAAAAAAAAAAAACAACATTGTACGAAGGTCATTTTGCATAGAGATGGATATATCTATAGAATGAATTTCTGGAAGTGGAGTTGTTAAGTGAAAGGGCATGTGACAGTATTTAATATCATTTCATGTTACATCCCCACAGGCAAAATAAGAGTGTCTATTTCCTCAGAACCTCACCAACACAGCACTTTAACAAAATTTTCTATCTTCACTAATCTGACAGGTTTTAAAATGACATTTCAATATAATTTTTAATTAATTTGCATTTCTCTTAATATAAGAGAGACTGAGCATCTTTGTACACATTCGGGAGTCATTTTTGTTTCCTGTTCTGAGATCTATGCCTTTGAGCATTCATTTTTCACCAGGGAAGTTGTCCTTTTCCTACTGATTTTAATAAACTCTTTTTACATATATACATTAGACTTCCATAATTCATGAATTCCATATTTGAAAATTCACCCATTTACTAAAATTTATTTGTAATCCCCAAATCAATACTCACAGCGCTTTCATGGTCATTCACAGATAAGCAGAGAGAGGCAAAAATTTTGAGTCGTCGAACATGCGTGTTCCCAGCATAGGTCAAATAAGGTTGTGCTCTGCCGCCTTCTTTCAGCTCCTATTCTGTAAACAAGTGTCTTTTTCATGGTCTACTTCATGCCACATTTTTCACATTCTTGAGTTTTTTTTTTTTTTTTTTTTTTTTTTTCATTCTTGAGTTTTTATTGGTCATTTACTTTCTTTTTTTTTTAAGTTTTTAAAAATTTACTTAAGTGATCACTAGACCCATCATGGGGCTAAAACTCACCACCCGGAGATCACAACCTACTAAGCCAGCCAGGCACCCGTATTTGGCTACTTTAAACAACCCCCAGCTAAAGTGCTACATAGTATTCCTAAGAGCAAGAAGGCTGGAATGTGCTTTATTGAGAAAATTTGTGTTTGATAAGCTTTGTTCAGTCCTATTATGGTGCCGCTGGTTGTATTATGTAAGGTGTCTTTAAACAGAAACATGCATAAAATATCCTTATGAATGGATTGGTAGGAAAAATGTTGTGACCAAAGTTAAGAGGAAACTACTCCTGTATTTCCCCTAGAAGCAAGGGTTCTGTATATGCTAATGCAGTGTTCACAATGAATTTATAGAACATAACTAATGCAAATAATGACAACTGTTTGGGAAATTAACCTGTTTGTGATGCAAGTTGCCATTATGGTGCCCAGCTTGTACTTGTCTTTTCATTTTCATTTTTTATCAAGGATATATTATTTTTAAATTTTTTATGTAGTCGTATTTATGAAGTGATGTTTACTATACATCTCTGGTTATTGTGATTTAGTTAGAAAGGAGGGGAAAAAATGAATGGAATAAACACCTAAATCCAAGTGTTGACCTGCCATCTGGTCTGTGGAGCTCTGCTCAAGCAGAAACAAGCTATCTCTCCATCCACTCAAATAATGCCTACCTGATAGGAAAAGAGAGATCATGTCTGTTCCTTCAAAGAGAAGCAATTAGATTCCCAGGGGTGCTTATTTCATGGTATCCTTGAAATATTTATTTGGGGATGGCATGAGCCCATGGCTTCAGTTACAAAGAAATGCATGAGAATGGTCACTTGCATTTCTACAAAACTTGCAGTAAGAATATTATTATACTCCTGGTGTCACATTAACCTTCACCCAACAGAAGCTGTAAAAGTTGCTTTGGGCAATTATAATAAAACTTTCCCTTTTAATCAATTTTGACTGAGATCATCTCCATAAGAATCGAGACCTACCTTTTAGCAAATTGAGGAATATTTGGTCGATTATCAGCTAAGAGAGTCCTCAAGTTGTATTTAAATGGAGCTGAAAGTGACAAACTGATTCCAAATTGGAAGCCACACTTCTAGCACCTCAGCTTGTCAAATCTCAGGTGATGGCTGATTTTCAGACTCTGATAGCAACACTCTTCCACAACGGCAACATGCAAAAGCTTCTTCTTGCCTACAGCCCTCTCTGCCAGTAATTTGGCTTCAGCCACAGATATGAATCTATGACCTACATGCATATTATTCCTGGTGACATGCATACAGAACTGCGAAAAGGAGACCAGCAAAGTCATCTGATTTGATAAATGGTCAAGTTTACCATCACTAGGGCAGTAAGCTGACCATACCGATCAGAGTTGGTGAGCTTTATCATGCATGACCTGCACAGTAGCACCATTAAATTTTTAATATGTTGGTGATTAATCCTGCATGTGTAATTTTAGTGCCCTGGAACTGTATTGGGAATGCTCAAGTCTTCTCTTCCAATTAACCATTCTTTATTCCAAAGTACACTTGTCTTTCATGCAAAACAAACAAAAAAACTGTATTGTCTCCACAGCCCCATAATTCTATAGAAAAATCAAGTGAATTTTGTTGTTTTCTCTTAAAGAAGACCACTTTATGAAGAAGCAGGCATCACCAGAAATGAAGCAGAAGAGTTTTCTCTCTGCTCCCCCACCCCCTCTCTCTCTTCCTGCAATAGAATGAACTGTCTACTTTTCCTTTCCACCTGACACAAAATCCACATATTGAGGCCCTAACCCCCAGTGTGACTATATTTAGACATAAGGCTTTCAGGAGGTAATTAAGGGTAAATAAGGTCATAAGGATGGGGTCCTAATCCAATAGGATTGGTGGCCTTATAAGAAGAGAAAAAGTTCTTTCACTTTGGCTCTCTCCACTTACACACGCTTCAAAAAGGCCACATATTCCACATGGAGATGGTGGCCATCCACAAGCCAGGAGAAGTCTCACCAGAACCTGACCATACTGGCACCCTGATCTTGGACTTCCTTCCTCCAGAACTATGAGAATATAAATGTCTGTTGTTTAAATCTGAGATATTTTGTTATGCCAGCCCAAGCTAAGACACTCCCTGTCTTTGACTTGAGGCCTGCTGCTTCCATGTTGGTTCTGAACAGCCTGTGTACAGCTACACATTTCCCCACATTGTCCTCCACCCCCACCTAATGGCACCCACGTTCCTAACCTTTCCAGCATTTTCCTCCTGCTCCCAGTTAAAACCTTGCCTCTGACTTCTGTTCCCTTGGAACCCTGTCTTTGTAAGTAACTGGATGATCCAATAAACTATTGCATGCTATAGTGTCAATGTCCGATAATGATTTGATGTCACATTCATTTCTCCCTTAGGTTCCTAGAGGCAGAGCATGTTTGCTGAAACCTGTCCACATCTCCCTCACAGATTTTGATAAGGGTAGAACAAACTTGACAATCCTGAGCTTAACCTGGATCTGAACAGAAGAAGGGGGCCAAAAAAGCATCCTCCCCAATGGTTAACATTGAAGGCAATCTGCCTCCTTAATAATCTCAGCCGGTACTCTCCAGAAACAGCCTCAGTCTTTGGCTTCCTTATTACAGAATCTTTCCAACATAACCCTGTTGCTCCACCCATAACTTTGACAATAAGAATTTTTTAAAAGCTAAAATGTGATCATTACAGCCACTGAAGCAGTTTGCCAGAAGAGGTTTTAGAGTGTAAGGGAATCTTTTAGACTACTTCCCTGTAGCTTGGCACTTTATTCCATTTATCCAGTTTCAAATGAGTATGAATGTAAGAAATACCGACTTTAAAATATTTTTCCTTTTATTAAACTAAATACAACACCTAGCTCCTTCCCTGCTAATCTGTGTGGCATCCATCTCTCCAAAGCTCCTTCTCAGCTGCACTCACACCAGAATCCAAAAGGCTAAGTAGTGCTTGGAGATAGGAGGAAAGTTCCCTAATTGTCAGCTTCCCCCGGGGGTGCCTGGATGTCTTCAAGGTTGGGTCCACACTCTCTCCCAGAACAGGGATCTCTGCTTCTGCACCATGAGCTTGTAGTGCCACTTGTATCCCACTTCTCTTTTTTGACCTTTTGACTTGATCTAAGAGCTAAAAAAAAAAAACCTCTCCTCCTCTAATTGTCCTTAAAAGAGTTTAGCGTAAACTTGTCAGAGCTAAGGCTTTAGGAAAACAAAAGCCAGGAAGAGAACTATCTCACTGACATCCTCTGCTTCCGGCCCAGTAACAAAAACTTTCTCTAAGCCAAAAGAACATCAAAAAGCTAGGTTACACTTGCGGAAATGGGAAAGGGAAAAGAGAAAAAGTAATATTTGGCTAAATTATCCTGGTCCCCAAACAACAGGTCCTGAAATAGAAGTATCAGGTGCAATTACAGACAAGTTCTCCTTTGCTGAATATTATCAGGCAGCTCCTAACAGCACCAGCCTGGGAAAAAGACTTACTCCCTACTCTTGTTAATAATTTCCTTTAAGCCACTTCACCTCTCTGGAAATAATTTTGGGCATTTATGCATTCCACTAACTTTTATAGGCCTACTCTCTGCAGGAATTTGGGGACAGTGTGGTATAAGTCTTGGGGCTTAAAAATATGCCTTGAACTCGGGTTGCATATAGCACATAAGCCAAAAAAAAAAAAAAAAAGCAATTGCAAGGACAGGGATGTGCCCGAGATGCGAGGGGAACACCCAGAAAGGGAACCTGCCATGGCCTGGAGGGGAGCAGTCTGAGCTGAGTCCAGCAGGAGTAGATGATATGCATGCTGAGGGTGCCTAAAGGACCGCACTAAAGAGATGGGAATGAGGTGTGAGGATCATGGAAAAGTTGACAGGAATCAAATCCCAGTGCCCACTGTGGTTTGTATTATCTCCTAATAGCCATGAAGTATCCTGGGAAGATTTTGGGGCAGAGGTTGAATGCTAGGGTTTGGTTGTGTTTTTGTTTTTTTGTTTTTTTTTTAAGCAACTTAGCATAAATTTATTGCCTTACAGTTCTACAGGTCAGAGACACAGGTCTTACTGGGCTAAATTCAAGGCGTGGGCAGGCATGAGTTCTCTCTGGAAGCTCTGGAGGAGAATCCATTTCCTTGCCTTCTTCTGCTTCTAGAAGCTGGAAAAATTCTCTAGTTTATGACCTCCATCCTCCATCTTCAAAGCTAGCAAAAGCAAGCCGAGCCTAGCTCCTGGCAGCCACTCATCTACTTTCTATGTCTATAGATTTACCTATTCTGGATATTTCATACAAATGGAATTGTAAGATATGTGACCCTGTGTTCTTTCACTCAGCAGGTTTTCCAGGCAGGTTCATCCATGCTGTGGCATATATCAGTATTTATTCCTTTTTATGGCCCAATAAAATTCCATTATATGAATAAGCCACATTTCTGTCTAGCCATTCACCCTTTGGTGAACATTTGGGTGGTTGACACTTTTAGCTAATATGAATAGTGCTGCTACCAACATTTGTGTTACAGGCATTTGTTTGAGGCCTGTTTTCATTTCTTTTGCATACGTAGTTAGGAGTGGAACTGCCGGGTCACTTGGTAACCCCAGGCTTAACTTTTAAGAAACCACCACCTGTTTTCCACAGTAGCTTCACCATGTCATTCCCACCAACAACATATGAGGGTTCCCATCTCTCCACATCCTTGCCAACGCTTGTGATTTTCTGTTTCTGTTGTTTGTGTGTATTGCCCCCACACATATAGCTAACCTAGCAGGGAGGTGAGGTGGTGTTATTATGCTTTTGATTTGCATTTCCTTAATGGCTGCTAATGCTTAGTATCTTTTCAAGATTTGCTTTTCAAATAACAGAATTGGGAAGTTACGAGAAAGGCAGATTTAAAAGAAAGTGAAAAGAAGTTAGGAAAATCAGTTTTCCAGATTAAATCTGGTGAGGCTAGGAATTAAAAAAATAAGAGTAAGGAAGGGAAAGAAAAATAAGTTGGAGAAATATTTAGAAAGTACAATTGTCCGAGTTTAGGGACCAGTTAAGTGGAGATTCAAGGGCAGGAAGAAGTCAAAGTGCCCCATCATCCTTATCCATAAAATGAAAGGGTGGGCCATATGACCCAAGGTGCTTGCCAGCACAAGCATTCTTTCTCAGAGTGACTTTACTTTGCAAATATCAAAGAGGCTTATAAGGTAAAATTTATTCAGGGCTTCTAAAAATTGATGTTGCACACATATATCAACTGCTTATAAAAATAAGCCCTTCTCCATTGCAGGGACAGATGAGAAAGGATAAAATTTAAATGGAAACAATTTAATTATTTTAAAATCATTCATTAATTAGAGTATCTAAACCAATGTAGCCTATAAATATCGGTCAATGTGTTTAACATTAGATCCCACAAGTGCCAAGGGCTTGTTACTCTGATTAAGGCTCTTGTCCTGTCAAAGGGGACTATGGATTCTAATGAAAATAATTTTTTAAGATCTACACAATGGAAATAAGTCAATGCTCCAGGCCCCAATTAAAGGCATAAAACTTTTACTTTAAAATAGAATAATTCCCTGATAAGAAGGGCAGGTTACATTATGATTAACTGATTTTATAATTTACAATTCTCTTAATTTGGGATCTGGCTTTCTCTGTTCTTACAGAAAAATACCAAAGTTGGCACATTTTAAAATTTAGACCTGATTTGAGTAAATCCAAAACAGTTTTATTAAGAAGACTTCTTCAAAGCTATGAAGAAATCAAAAGAAAATTTTTCATTATATAAGTCTTCTCTTAAAAATTTAGGAATGCATCTAATTCATAAATAAATTTAAGTGGTAGGGATCCCTGGGTGGCGCAGCGGTTTAGCGCCTGCCTTTGGCCCAGGGCGCGATCCTGGAGACCCGGGATCGAATCCCACATCGGGCTCCCGGTGCATGGAGCCTGTTTCTCCCTCTGCCTGTGTCTCTGCCTCTCTCGCTCTCTCTGTGTGACTATCATAAATAAATAAAAATTTAAAAAAAAAAAAAATAAAAAAATAAATTTAAGTGGTATAATCCCAAGAAGCAAGAATTGTATCCACTTGTAAAAGATAAAAGTAATAATTTTATCACCTGTGTTAATACTAAACAAAAACAATTTGTGCTATGATGGCCACGTGAAATAACTTGCTATAACCCACCCAATCACTGTAAAACTGTCTTTTTTAAAAGATGGATGAATCCTTGGCTTTTATTATCACTAGGTCATTAAAATAGCAAAAGAATGGAAGAATTTTGCCCTTCATAAGCTATATTAAAACATCTTTCATTTTCTCAAGTGCTTTTCTCCCATTTGTTCACAATTATTCATCATTTCTTTCTCTTAGCTTAGTCACCTTCGAGGCACACATTTCATTCAACCATTAAATTGAATTACCATCCTACCAAATAATTTATATTCTCTCAGTCTTACTCCTAATAGGGTATAAAATGTACATTTTTCTAGGACTCAACTTGATTGTTAAATCATTTCCACTGAGGGTTCGTAGAGAGGCCATGACCAAAGTTAAAGGCTAAACTGTGAGGTTTGTGAGGAAAGGAATTAGAGAAAATGTCTTCTTGGCCTGATCTCATCTTGCACAGCTCATATACCTGGAACTTTTTTACCCTAATGGGCCCCATTCACATTAAGACCCACCACTGCTCCCAAACTTATCCTACAGGGATAAGCAAGCATTATAACTTCTGATCCTCCTTTTCTTCCCATCCACCAGTTCCTCTTTGCAGGATATTGGGAAATTATAAAATGTTCCTCTTTAGCAATATTTTTCATCTTCAAGTTTATTTTGTCTTATCTTAATATAGATACTCCAATTCTCTTATGGTTGCTGTTTGCATGGAATATATTTTTCCATCTGTGGTGTAATAAAATATAACTATTTCCTTTGGGCCCCAGGTCCCTGACATTGGAGCTCCTAAAACCCTTGGAATTTACTGTCTTTTGTATGTTAACGAGATGATGATTCAGGTGGGAAGGGGGGCATAATAGCTTCAGAATGAGGCCTATTTGCCAGAAAAATCACCATTGATTAGAATGTTGAGGGATCCCTGGGTGGCGCAGCGGTTTGGCGCCTGCCTTTGGCCCAGGGCGCGATCCTGGAGACCCAGGATTGAATCCCACATCGGGCTCCCGGTGCATGGAGCCTGCCTCTCCCTCTGCCTGTGTCTCTGCCTCTCTCTCTCTCTCTCTCTCTCTCTCTCTGTGACTATCATAAATAAATAAAAAAATTTAAAAATAAAATAAAATAAAATAAAATAAAATAAAATAAAATAAAATAAAATAGAATGTTGAAACTTTCAAGCCCTAACCCCCAACTTCTGGGGAGGACAGAGGAGCTGGAAACTGAGTTCAGTTATCTGACAACCTTATTTAATCTGATTAAGCTGATTTAATCAGCTGTGCCTATATAATGAAATCTCCATTAAAAACCCCTTAATGATGGTGTTTGGAGAGGTTCTGAGTTGGTATGGACATCCATGTGCCACTACAGTGGCACACTCTGCCTGATGGGGGACAGAGGCTCCTGTGCTTGGGACTTTTCCAGACCCTACTACATACCTTTTCATCCAGCAGTTCACTTGTATCCTTTATAATAAACTTACCGTAAGTAGAGCTGCTTCTTGTGGGATGCCCGGATGGCTCAGCTGTTGTCTGCCTTTGGCTCAGGGCATGATCCCGGGTCCCTGCACAGAGCCTGCTTCTCCCTCTGCCTGAGTCTCTGCCTCTCTCTCTCTCTCTCTCTCTCTCTCATGAATAAAATCTTTAAAAAAAAACAAAAAAACAAAAACGAAAACAAAAAACTCTTTCATTCTTGAGTTGTTTTAGTGAATTGGCAAAACTGAGAGTGTGCTGGTCATGGAACCCCCAAATTTGTTGTCATCTGGGAAGAAGTGTGGGTTGCCTGGGAATCCCACTTGCAGTTGGCGTAGAGGTGGAGATAGCCTTGTGGAACTAAGTCCTTTAAATCGTTAGGTCTGATGTGAACACCAGTAGATAGTGTCAGAATTGGATTGAATTATTGTACACCCAGTTGATGTGAGAGGACTGGTATGGTGTGGGAAAACAACACAGATTTTGTGTCCAAAAGATGCACACCACTTTTTTATTTCAACCTAGTTAGATCTTTGACACTAAAGTATGACTCTGGTAGATGGCAGATAGTTGGATCTTATTTTTTTTTTTAAGATTTTATTTATTTATTCATGAGAGAGAGAGACACAGAGACATAGGCAGAGGGAGAAGCATTGCCCGATGTAGGACTCGATCCCAGGTCTCCAGGATTGTGCCCTGGGCCAAAGGCAGACGCTAAACCGCTGAGCCACCCAGGGATCCCCTGGATCTTATTCTGTATGGGTCTGACAGTCACTACCTTTTTTTTTTTTTTTTATTGGAGTTCAATTTGCCAACATATAGCATAATACCCAGTGCTTATCCTGCCAAGTGCCCCCCCTCAATGCCCATCACCCAATCACCCCAATCCCCTGCCCACCTCCCTTTCCACTACCCCTTGTTCATTTCCCAGAGTTAGGTGTCTCTCATGTTTTGTCACCCTCACTGATATTTTCACTCCTTTCCCCTTTATTCCCTTTCACTAATTTTTATATTCCCCAAATGAATGAGACCATATAATGTTTGTCCTTCTCCGATTGACTTATTTCACTCAGCATAATACCCTCCAGTTCCATCCACAGCAAAGCAAATGGTAGGTATTTGTCATTTCTAATGGCTCAGTAATATTCCATTGTATACATATACCACATCTAGTCACTTCCTTTTAATTGGATTATTTTATCCCTTCACATTTAATATTATTATTATTGATATTGTTTAATTTATGTCTCATTTTACTTTATAGTTTCTATATGTCTGTCGTTTTTGGATTATTTTTGAATTATTTTATTAGTGTTTACTCTAGGGTCAGTAATAACTTATTAGAATCTGCTTCAGATTTATATAACTTAATTCCTATAAGATAAAAAAAACTTTGCTTTACTATAGCCCCATTCCCATCCCCTATTTTTTGTGTTACTATAGTCAGGTATACTAAAGCTATATATATTACAAACCCAAAGAATACAGTGCTATAATTATTACTTTATATAATTTTATGTCTAAGAGATAGAAGGGGAAAAATCTATCTATAGGGTTTTTATATTAATTGTCTGTTTTACGATTTCTGATTCCTTTATGACTTCCTGGGTATTTGAGTTACCATCAGATTTCATTTTCTTACTCTAGTGCAGTGTCATTTTCCCTCATGCTCTTTTGTACTGTTCTTGTCAAATATGTTACACCTATATGTTATAGGTCCACCAGTATAATTTCATAGATATCATTCTATGTAGTTTTTAAATCAGTTAAACAATATGTAATTATACTTTCTTTTGTAGCTGCCTGCATAATTACCTTTACCAGCACACCTTGTTTTTCTATATGAATACAAATTACTTTCTGGTTTTAATTTCTTTTCAGCCTCAAGAACTTGCATTAGTATTTCTTTTTTTTTTTTTTAATTTTATTTATTTATTAGAGAAAGAGAGAGAGAGGCAGAGACTCAGGCACAGGGAGAAGCAGGCTCCATGCAGGGAGCCTGACGTGGGACTCGATCCCAGGTCTCCAGGATCACGTCTTGGGCTGAAGGCGGCACTAAACCGCTAAGCCACTGGGGATGCCCGCTTTAGTATTACTTATAAGCTAAGTCTGCTAGCAATGAATTATTGCAATCTTTGTTTATCTGGAAATTCTTTATTTTGCCTTCAGTTTTTAAAGATAGTATCCCTGGTTATAGGCCTCTTGACTAAAATTTTTTTTCTTTCAGTACATTAACATGTTATCCCACTGTCTTCTGGACTCCACTGTTTCTGCAAAAGATTAGCTGTTAACATTACTGGGATTCACTTGTACATATAGCATGATTTTTCTCTTGCTGCTTTCAAAATTTTCTTTCTCTTTGACTATGATTTATCGGAGTGTGGTTATCTTTGCATTTAACTTTCTTGAAGTTCACTGAGCTTTTTGAAGAATTAAGCTAATTCTTTGTTTTATTTTGCTTTATCAAATTTGGGACATTTCAGCCATTATTTCTTTCAATGTTTTACCTGCCTCTTCTCACTTCTTTCCTTCTAGTATCCCCATTACATTAATCCCATAATTAAGCATTAATTATGCAACTAATGCTATCTCACTTTTTCTGAGACTTTTCATTTTTCATCATTTCTTTCTGTTCTTCAGATTGCATAATCTCTATTGATCTAGATTCAAGTCTGCTGATTTATTCTCCTACCAGCAAAAAATATACTGTTGAATCCCTCTAGTGGATTTCTATAAGAATAGTTCTTAAACCAATTCCTGCTCCTGCTATCTTCTTTTCCTAAATCCAGTAATTCAGTTCTGCCTTTCAGAGGTGACCCAAAACCTGAGTCCCAATTACTTCATCCTGAGAGATTTCTGGACTTTGTCTCTACCAACATTCATGGAAGTTTAGTGAGCATCCTTGGATTCATGCTACAACTGTCTACTATCTGTAAGGCAAATGCCCTTATTCCTGTTTTAAATAAACAAGATAACTTAAAGCCAGAATTGAGCAGTAATTTATCTAGAAAATGAAGGACTAGAAGGCAGTTCTTCAGAATCTTAACCAAACCAGTTATTGAGTCTGCATAAGAGTCACCTAGCGTTTTTTTTGTTTGTTTGTTTGTTTGTTTTAATTCAGATTCCTGGCTCCAGTCATTCTGATTTGAAAAAATTGAGGTAAAACTCAAGAATTTGAATTGTTAACAGCACTTCAGATGATTCTAGTATATGGAATCTGAGAATGGTAATATAATAGACAACCAATATCATGTTCAAAAGCAGTAGGGAGAGAACAACCACCTAGTCAGGCAAATTTAAGCATGGGAAAGAGAAAGCATCCTAATTTTCTAATAGATTATCTTCGTCTGAAATTAAGAGCAATGACTCCAAGCTGGGACTTAGTGGCCAAATAGTTTTTATCCTTAATAAGAACAAGGAAGAACATTATCTTAGTAAAAACATTAATCTCAATATGACTAACTTTCCCAACTCCAAATAATTTTAAAGAATATTCTAACATTTCCAACATTTTAAGCCTTTAGAAGAAATGAGAGTTTCAAAGCAGTATCTACAGATCACATCTGGAGTTGGATGATTTCCCAGATTATTAGCTTTTTAAAATATTATACCCCCTCTTATTCCAATAAGGTTTGAGATTATTTCTGTAATTTATTTTGATACATAAATTTACTCAGTGTCTATTATAACAGGCTTTTTTATATAAGTAAATAGAACAAGGCCCTGCCCTCAATGACTCAAACAGAAAGATGAATACATTGATTCAGACATAATCTGTGGAATATTAGGCAGCCTTCTGTCTATGTCTCAGCTATTTTCCTTAATAAGGTAATTATCTGGGATCCCTGGGTGGCTCAGTGGTTTAGCACCTGCCTTTGGCCGAGGGCGTGATCCTGGAGACCCAGGATCGAGTCCCACATCGGGCTCCCTGCATGGAGCCTGCTTCTCCCTCTGCCTGTGTCTCTGCCTCTCTCTCTCTGTGTGTATCCCTCATGAATAAATACATAAAATCTTAAAAAAAAAAAAAAAAGGTAATTATCTTGGACTGATTATTTGATTTCCTCCCTTCTCAGGTTCTTTGTATAACAGAGAAAATAACATTGTCTACTTCATTGGATGCTGTGGGAGTTAAACAGTATAATTCTCAAAACATTAAAGACATAACTATCCTCCAAACTTATAGCGAACCTTAGAGAAAGAGTTATGTAACTCATTAATGAGCAAGTCAGAATGACAAAACTGATTCAGAGGAGTATGGGAGAAGCTGGTACACATAATAAAATGGAACAAAGTTTTGGAAATAGCTTTGTTAAATTATTTATAAAACTTTTAACATCTTATAGTATCTTAAGTGATCTTTTCCATAGAAATTAATTGCGTCTCTAACATTTAAAAATTATTTGCAATGTAACAATCTGTTAGAAATTATCATCTAATTCCATCTGGACCCGAATCAAGAGTAAACAGAAAGTCAAACAAAGATGTATTCCTAGACAATTAGATAATGCTTGAATTGTCCTGTCAAATAATATTCCAGCATGGTAAGACATGCAGTCATCATTTTGCCTTATTTCCAAGTTTTGGATAATTTTTCTTAATACACATAAAGGGTTTAGCACAGAGCCTGCTACATAATTAGTACTGAAAATCTGATAGCATATTTATTATTTCTATCTTTATAATCCCAGCTCTGCTGTATACTAGCTGACTGATCTTGGGCAGTGTTCTCTTTCCTTTAGTTTTGTCAACAACAAAATGAGAATAATACCTCACAGGACTATCACAAGGATTAAGTAAGGATTTAATAGGTGCGAAACACTTAGTGTCTGGCACATACTAATCACTAAATAAGTGAAAGTGAATGCTTTTATTCCCCAAGGCATTTGATGTCACACTATACCCAACATTTTCACAATATAAGGAAATAAAAGGGGGAAAAAACATTGCAGTGATGTCAAGAGGGTAGGCACAGCTGGTCAGAGGATGCCCAAAGACCTTTTGCAGCTTGAACTTGGACTAAAGAGCAAGCTATTTATAGCTGGCCTGGGAAACCAGCTCACCCTTACCTCAAACATTATTAAAATGAACACATTCCAGAGTTCTGAAAGCAAAGATAAGTTTTATACTCTTGTCTAGTTTTTGCTCTCATCCTGACACAGTAATAAGACACAACACACTGTCACAGGTTACTATATGAACTAACTGATGTTTAGACTAAACGTAGGCCTACGTGTCCATGGTATCTTTCCCTGGGGATAAAATGTTAGTTATTTTTTACAAAAAGCAGCTTCTCCAACATGTTTGACAGTCGCATTTGATGTGGTAATAGAAAGCAAATGTCATCACCCATCAAACAACACAATCACAGCCTGAAGAACAGTTCTCTTATTTTCCCCTCTATGCAAGGAACATCTGAAATTTGTATAAGGAAGACTAATTATTATCTTCCCAGCAATCTTCTCCTGCCATTGGTACATTGAGGAACACACATTCGACCAATGATCAGCTTATGCTGGTGTAAATATGACATGAATCTGAGCTTTGTGGCCTTCTTCTCCATGAGTTGCTACATGAAGGATATACCCAGAAAACCAGAGACATTTGACCAAGAATGAAAATAGGACTGATGGTACAAATCACTGGGTAGCCACCTGAAGTTGTGTCTCTCTCATCCCTGGTCATATTTCCTAAGTTGTGAATGCAGCATCTATGAAGCCAGATGGCCCAGCACAGAGACTGTCACAAAGGATGTGCATTTTATTTTATTTTATTTTTTTTAAAGATTAATTTTTTTTAAATTTTTATTTATTTATGATAGTCACAGAAAGAGAGAGAGAGGCAGAGAGAGAAGCAGGCTCCATGCACTGGGAGCCCGACGTGGGATTCGATCCCGGGTCTCCAGGATCACGCCCTGGGCCAAAGGCAGGCGCTAAACCGCTGCGAGACCCAGGGATCCCAAAGATGTGCATTTTAATAAGCATGTAACAAGAATGAGATAGGATATGAAGTGTCATCCTATAGCCAATGATTTGTTTTAAAAAAAAAAAGTTGTCATGGCCTTTCCAGAAGCAATTTGTTCTTCCCTACATATTTATTTAACTATTCATTTATTGATTTACTCTCTAATGATAGAGGTAATAACTATGTTACCAATTTCAGATAATCTGCATACTATAGGAGAGAACAAAGGAATAACCAAAAGCTCAGTATAATTTCACCACCTGAATATTATCCTACCAACATGTTTTTGGTTTATGTACCTCTGGGTATCTTTTCATGAGGGAGGGAGAAAAAAACCAAACCTGTGGATATTTGTACATCCACCTGGAACTTGGCTGGCAGATAAGGCTTTGTTCCAGTATTCTAAGTCTGCATAGCAAACCACCACTCAACTTAGTGGCTATAAAAACAGCAACATTGGGATGCCTGGGTGGATCAGTGGTTGAGCATCTGCCTTTGGCTCAGGGTGTGATCCCAGGGTCCTGGGATCGAGTCCCACATCGGGCTCCCTGCATGGAGCCTGCTTCTCCCTCTGCCTATGTCTCTGCCTCTCTCTGTGTGTTTCTCATGAATAAATAAATAAAATCTTAAAAAAAAAAAAAAAAAAAAAACAGCAACGTTTATTTTGCTCACAAATCTGCCAGGTCACAATTTGTGCAGGGCTCAGTGGATAATTGACTTTGCTCCACTCTGCATCAGCCAGGCAGCTAGAAGGCTGGGGCTGGCATCATCTGAAGGTTCTGTCAGTTGTGTGCCTGGCGCCCAGCCTGGAAGAGCTGAGCCCGACAGCTGGGTGTCCTTAGGCATCTCTTGTTTTCTATGTGTCCTGTCTGTGTGGTGTCTCCATCATGGCAGCTTTGGGCAAGATGGACTTCTTACACATCAACTTAGGCTTCCCAATGCTCATGCACAGCTAGGGGTGGAGGAGAGAGGGGGAGAATATAACCTTTTACAACTCCATCTTGGAAGCATGCAGCATCACTTCTGCCACATACTATATCTTTAAAACAAGTCACTAGAGCCAGCCCATATTCATGGAGAGCACAACCTGGAATCTACCTTCTTGGAGGAAGTATCTAAGAGGTTCTGAACATGTTTTAAACCCCCTGGGAAACTTAGCACTTAAATGGATAGTTGAATAAATAAATAGGGAAGGGTGAACCACTTCTGAGAAAGGTTGTAAAAATCTTTTAACACTAATCATCTGTTTCCTCTCTGTGACATTATAGCTCATCTCATTCTCAGAATATACCAGTTAAAGAAAATGCAAACTTTCTGTGGCAATAAACATTTATTGGCTGAATGAATTTGTCACATCATAAGTATTTTCCTTTATCAATGAATATTTTTACAGTATAATTTTAAAGGTTGTACTGTGGGTGTATCATAATTTATGTAACCAATTTCTAGTTAATTAATAAGTATTAGGCTATCTTGTTGTATAGATGGCTCTATGATTAAATCTCTACCTGGTTTTGATAACTTCATGAACATAGAATTTCTGGAGATGTATATATTTAAGGTTTTGAATAGCTACTATAATATGTCCTAGGTTTTTTAAGTAGGTTTTAGAAAAGTTTTAGCTTCACAACAAAATTTAGCAGAAGGTACAAAAATTTCCTGTACAAAAATTTTAGAAGAGTTTTCAGAAGAAATTTAACTATTTTAAGTAGGTTTTAGAAGAGTTTTAGCTTCACAACAAAATTTAGCAGAAGGTACAAAAATTTCCTGTACAAAAATTTTCCCAGTCCCTACAGATGCATAGCCTCCACCATGATCAGCATCCCCTACAAGAGTGGTACCTTTGTTACAATCCATGTACCTATACTGACACATCATTATCAGGGTCCATAGTTTACATTAAAGTTCACTCTTGGTGTTGTAAAATCTATAAGTTTAGATGAATGTATAATAATATATATCATTGTAATAACATACAGAGTATTTTCAGAGTAAAATGACATATATCCACAATTATACTATCAGGAACAATAGCTTTCCTAGCTTAAAAGTCATCTGTACTCTGCTTATTCTCCTTCCCTCCCTGGCGGCCCCTGGCAAACACTGATCTTTTTACTATCTCCATAGGTTGACTTCTTCCAGAATGTTGTATAGTTGGAATCGAACAGTATATAGCTTTTTCAGATGGGCTTCTTTCAGTTAGCAATATGTATCGAAATTTCTTCCACATCTTTTTACGGCCTGATAGCTCATTTCTTTCAAGCATTGAATAACAAACATTCCATTGTCTTGATGTACTATAGTTGATTTATCCATCACCCACTGAAAGACAGCTCTGTTGCTTCCAAGTTTTGGCAATGAATAAAGCTGCCTAAATATCTGTGTGCAGGTTTTTGTGTGAACATTAATTCTCATTTTCTTTGGCTAGACACAAAGGAGCATGACTGCTATATAAAAGGTTGATGTTTAATATTGTAAAACAAAACAAAACAAAACAAAACAAACCACCAAAGTGTCTTTTAAAGTGGTTGTATTATCTTGCATTTCCACTAGCAATGAATAAGAGTTCCTGTTGCTCCACATCCTCTTAAACATTTGGTGTTGGCAGTGTCTGGATTTAGGCCATTCTAATAGGTATGTTGTGGTATCTCCTTGCTTTAATTTGCATATCCCTGATGATATATGATGTGGGGGGATTTTTTTTTAAGATTTTATTTATTTATTCATGAAAGACATACACAGAGAGAGAGAGAGAAAGGGAGAGAGAGGCAGAGACACAGGCAGAGGGAGAAGCAGGCTCCATGCAGGGAGCCCGACATGGGACTCGATCCTGGGACTCCAGGATCATGCCCTGGGCCAAAGGCAGGCACTAAACCACTGAGCTACCCAGGGATCATGGGGTGATCTTTTCATATATTTTTCTGCCTTCTGCATAAACTCCTTTGTTGAGGTCTTTGGCCCATTTTTTAATCAGTTTCTTTGGTCTTTTACCATTGGGTTTTAAGAGTTCTTTGCACATTTGGGGTTAACAATCCTTTGTCAAATACGTCTTTTGCAAATATTTTGTCCCAGTCTGTGACTTGTCTTTTCATTTATTTGACAGTGTCTTTTCCAAGTCAGAAATTTGCAATTTCAATGAAATCCAGTGTATTGGTTATTTCTTTCATGGATCATACCTAAAGAGTCTTCACCAAGATCATCCTGATTTTGTTATCTTCTAAAAGTTTTATAGTTTTGCATTTTACATTTAGGTCTGCCACCCATTTTGAGTTAATATTGGTGAAGGATGTATCTTTGGTGTCTAGATTAATGTGACTTCCAGTTGTTTCAGCTCCATTTTCTGAGAAGACTGTTTTTTCTCCATAATATTCCCATTGCTCCTTTGCCCAAGATCAGTTGGCTATATTTATGTTGGTCTATTTCTGAGCTTTCTATTCTTTTTCCTATTTTTTTTTTTAAAGTGGGGATTGAACTCATGACTCTGAGATCAAGAGTAGACACTTAGCCAACTGAACCACCCAAGCACCCCACTGAGCTTTCTATTTTATTTCATTTATCTGTTTATTCTTTCACCAATACCATACTGTCTTAACTACTGTAACTTTCTACTCAATTTTGAAATCAGTAGTGTCAGTCCTCCAACTTGGTTCCTGTCCCTCAATATTGTGTTGGCTACTCTGAGTCCTTTGCCTGTCCATATGAATTTTAGAATAAATTTATTGATCTCTGCATATGAATCTATAGATCAAGTTGGAAAGAATGGACACCTTGACAATACTGAGACTTCCTATCCATGAACATGGAAAATATCTCCATTTATTTAGTTCTTCTGATTTCTCTCATCAGAGTTTTGTAGTTTTCCTCATATAAGTCTTATATATATTTTGATAGTTTATACTGAATTATTTTATATTTTGGATTGCTAATATAAATAGTACTGTGTTTTTTATTTCAAATTGCACTTGTTCATTGCTGGTATATAGGAAAGTAATTGACTTTTGAATATTAATATTAACCTTATAAACATGCTATAATCACTTATTAGCTTCAGGATTTTTGTTGTCAATTCTTTCAGATTTTCTCCACTGTCTCCACAATGCCATCTGAAAACAGTTTCATTTCCTCTTCCTAGTCTTTAATTTCCTTTCCTTGTCTTATTGTATTAGCTAGCACTTCCAGTGTGCTATTGGAAAGGAGTGGTAAGAACGGACATCCTTAACCTTATTTCCTTTCTTTTTTTTTTAAGATTTTATTTATTTATTCACAAAAGACATAGAGAGAAAGGCAGAGGGAGAAGCAGGCTCCAGACAGGGAGCCTGACGTGGGACTCGATCCTGAACTCCCAGGATCATGCCTTGAGCCAAAGGCAGACCTTCAACCATGAGCCACCCAGGCGTCCCCCTTATTTCCTTTCTTAAAGGTGAGAAATTCAAAGCTTTCTCCTGAAGTGTGACAGTAGCTATAGGTTTTTTGTAGATATTCTTTATCAAGTTGACAAAACTCCCCACTATTCCCAGTTAACTGTGTATTTTTATCAAGAATGAGTGTTGAATTTTGTCATATGCTTTTTCTGAATCTATTGACATGAGCATGTAATTTTTCTTAGCCTGTTGATGTGTTGGAATACATTAATTGTTTTTTGAATGTTGAGCCTTGCATACCTGGGATAAATCCCACTTGGTTTTGGCATACATATCTTTATATATATTGCTGTGTTTGATTTACTAATATTTTACTGAGGATATTTGCATCTATGTTCATGAGAGATATTGGTCTGTAGACTGCTTTTCTTGTAATTCCTTTGTCTGGTTTTGATATTAGAGTAATGTTGGCCTCATGGAATGAGTTAAGAAATATGCCCTCTGCTTTTTTCTTCTGAAAGAAATTGTAGAGAATTGGTATAATTTCTTCCTTCAATGTTTGGTAGAATTCACCAGCTAATCCACCTAAGACTAATGCTTTTTGCTTTAGATGATTAATTATTGATTCAATTTCTTTAGTAAATATAGGCTTATTCAAATAGTCTGAAAAAATGTGACTTTTGGCAGCTTCTGTTGTTTAAAGAATTGGTTCATTTAGGTTATCAAAAATGTGGACTTAAGAGTTATTTATAGCATTCCTTTATTATCCTTTTATTTTTTTTTTTTTTTTTTTTTTTTTTTAAAGATTTTATTTATTTATTCATGATAGTCACACAGAGAGAGACAGAGAGGCAGAGACACAGGTAGAGGGAGAAGCAGGCTCCATGCAGGGAGCCTGACGTGGGATTCGATCCCGGGTCTCCAGGATCACGCCCCGGGCCAAAGGCAGGCGCCAAACCGCTGCGCCACCCAGGGATCCCCCTTTATTATCCTTTTAATGTGCATAGGGTCTGTAGTTATGTCCCTCCTTCATTTCTGATATTAGTAATTTGTGTTGTCTGTCTCTTTTTCTTGGTTGTCTTGACTAGAGGTATATCAGTTTTACCGGTCTTCTCAAAGAACCAGCTTCTGGTTTCATTGTCACTATTATTTGGGGGGAAAAAAATCTGTTATCAGGATGCATAGGTGGCTCAGTGGTTTTCCCCCTGCCTATGTCTTTGTCTCACTCTCTGTGTCTCTCATGAATAAATAAATAAAATCTTTTTTTAAACTGTTATCTATTAGATCATTTCAGAATAAGAAAAATAAATTTTTAGTTTACATTCACTTGTTCCTTCTTTGAATCTCTTCCTTATTTTATGTAGATCCAAACTTTTGAAATATATTGTTTTTCTTCTCTCTGAAGAATTTTTAACATTTCATGCAAAGCAGGTCAATGGGCAATAAATTCCCTCAATTTTTGTTTGTCTAAGGAAGTCTTTATTTCTCTTCTGAAAGGATAATTTCACAGGGTACAGAATTCTAGGTTGGTGGGGGTGGGTTTCTGTCAGTGATTTAAATATTTCACTCCAGTCTCTTCTTATGTGTATCATTTCTGAGAAGTCGTGTAATTTTTATCTTTGCTGGTCTATAGATAAAATATACCCCCTCCCTGGCTTCTTTCAGGATTTTTCCTTAATCTTTGATTTTCTGTAATTCAAAAATAATATGTCTAGTTATGGTTGGGGGGTATTTGTTTGTGGCTTCTTGTTTGTTTGTTTTGTATTTATCCTGCTTGATGTTCCCTAAGTTTCCTACATCTGTGGTTTGGTGTCTGACAATTCGGGCAAATTCTCAGTCATTACTGTTTCAAATATTTCTTTTGTTTATTTCTCTCTTCTGGCATTACCCTTATGCACATGTTATACCCACTGTAGTTGTTCCAGAGTTCCTGGATGTGCTGTTCTCTTTTTCTGTCTTTGTTCTCTTTGCTTTTTGGTTTTTAGGATTCTATTGATATATCCTCAAGCTTCAAGATTCTTTCCTCAGCTATGCCTAGTCTAGTAATAAGCCTTTATACGTACTCTTTGTTTCTATTATAGTGTTTTTATCACTATCATTTCTTTTTGGTTCTTTCTTAGAATGTCCATATTTTGAGGTGCCTGGGTGGCTCAATTGGTTAAGTGTCTGACTCTTGATTTTAGATCAGGTCATGATCTCAGGGTCATGGGACTGAGCTCAGTATCAGACTCCATGCTCAGTACAGAGTCTGCTTGATATTCTCTTTCACTTTCTGCCCCTCACCTTGGCTTTGTGTGTGCATACACACATGCTTTCTTTTTCTCTCTAATAGATAAATAAGTAAAATCTTTAATAATAAAAAAGAATTTCCATATCTCTGCTCATATTGCCTCTGATCTTACATGCTCTCTACTTTACTCAGTAGAATTCTCTGCATATTAATCACAGTTTTTAAAAATTCTCAGTGTAATCATTCCAACATCTTCGCCATATCTGAGTCTGGTTCTGATGCTTGTTCTGTCTCCTTAAACTTTATTTTGCTTTTCGGTAAGTCTTAAAATATTTTCTTTTGCCATAGCATGACTTACTGGATAAAAAGAACTGTTGTAAATAGGTCTTTAGTAATGTATAGGGGAAGTGTTCTATAGTGCTACAATCAAGTCTCAGTGTTATGTTTGCTTGGATTATGATTCTAAGCTGATATCAAATGCAAAAATGAAAAAAGTAATTAAAAAATAACTTAGGATCACAGATCCACATCAAAATAATATTTATTGTAATAGTATTTTATTTATTTTTTTAAAGATTTTATTTTTTTATTTATTATTTATGATAGTCACACACAGAGAGAGAGAGAGAGGGAGGCAGAGACACAGGCAGAGAGAGAAGCAGGCTCCATGCACCGGGAGCCCGACGTGGGATTCGATCCCAGGTCTCCAGGATCGCGCCCTGGGCCAAAGGCTGGCACTAAACCGCTGCGCCACCCAGGGATCCCCTGTAATAGTATTTTATATCAGTTGTACTTCTCAGTCTAGCATTTTTTCATTCCTTTCCCTATTAACTGCTTTGCTATGGACAATTTTTTAAATGTGTATAATAATTTCTCTTACTTACATTTGAGTAACTACCAAATATATAGGACTTTATCCTGTGTCTCTCAATCTGCTTCCATTCTTTGGAATGGATTCCTTCCTGTTGATCTATTTCTGATATTGTTTAAAATTATGGCCTATTTTTTATATGCAGTGTAAATGGCTTTTGTTGGAACTGGAAATTGTGCTTCCCAACCCCAGCTTTCCTCTAGCTCTGCTTTCAATTAAAGTTTAATTTCACTCCATTGTTGGCCATATTATGAGATGCATTATATAAAATCTAATTTGCATATACTGAAACATTAGAGGCACACCAGAGGCACTTTTTACTTATTTAAATTCTAAAATTATTCTTTTATCCCACATCTGGTGGAATTATGTAATGTTCACTTTTTTCTTAACCTCTGATGTTCCCCTATGAGCTATTAGCATTAGATGAAATCATCCTCAAAGGCTTTGAAATGAACTTTTTCAAAGAGTCATACCTCTAGCATCATGCTTTCTTGTTTTATTCACACATAAAAAGTCCATATTCATGCAAACAACTTAGTTTTACCTATATCTATAAGCACAATGGCATTATATTTAAGAAAATGAGAAGAATCATAATTTCTTTTGATTCCCCTCCTTCTCTCTCTCTGTCTCTCTCTCTCTCTCACACACACACACACACACACACACACACATACACACACCACATCCAAGACCTTGTAAATATTCTACTATGGTTACGATTTCTGTAGTTGTGCAAAGCAGGAACCCAACACAAGCTACTTTAAACCTAGGGGCTGGGCAGCCGAGGTGACTCAGTGGTTTAGCGCTGCCTTCAGCCCAGGGCGTGATCCTGGAGACATGGGATCGAGTCCCGCGTCGGGCTCCCTGCATGGAGCCTGCTTCTCTCTCTGCCTGTGTCTCTACCTCTCTCTCTCTCTCTCTCTCTCTGTCTCTCATGAATAAATAAATTAAAAAAAAAAAAAACCTAGGGGCTCTAGCAATAAACAACATCATTAGTCTTCAGTCTCAGTCTCCTCTCCTTTCCTTCATTTTGTACAGGCTTAGATGGGGGAAGAATGACCAGTAGCACTTTTGGCCTTAAAGCCTGCCAGCTCAATGACCATAGTGAGAAAAGCCATTGCTTCCTGAAGAGTTTCAGTGAAATTTATAAATTGTACCACACTAGCCTGATTGGAATCAGGTGATCACTCTGAACCAACCACTATGGCCAGAGAGTATACCCATTGAACAAGCCAGGTTGTGTGTATCTCCCAGATCCAGGCCCAACCAAATATTTAGACAGTTGGGGAGGGATACTTCCCAGTGAAAAAGTCAAATCAATTGCCAGAAAGTGGTGGTGTATAATGGATACACAAAATAAATACCCATTACACTCTTGAGGTAGTCTGAAGAATCAAGCATGCTCCCAAACTGGATCTGACTCTTAATCTTACTCATCTACTGTACTCAAATAAACCAAATGATTCAGTCAGCAAATCAGGTCAGTGGAAAACATTTGAAAACTTGCCTTGTATTGAAATACAGACTCCAAACATTTCTTTCCAAACAGTACCCTGTCATCATTGTCATTATATATCCAAAGCGGTATCTCATTATAGTCATCAGAATGATAAGACTGGCGCCAATGAAACAGAAGCGTTAATAATTCCAGTTAATAGTATTTTTATCTCATCTTCCAAAGTTTACAAAAGTTACAGTAAAAAAACATTTTTAAGCATAAACTCACTAGTACAAAGAGAATCATAGAAGAGATGACAACAATAAGATTTGGAAGCTGGAGGGATCCCTGGGTGGCACAGCGGTTTGGCGCCTGCCTTTGGCCCAGGGCGCGATCCTGGAGACCGGGGATCAAATCCCACGTCGGGCTCCCGGTGCATGGAGCCTGCTTCTCCCTCTGCCTGTGTCTCTGTGCCTCTCTCTCTCTCTCTGTGACTATCATAAATAAATAAAAATTAAAAAAAAAAAAAGATTTGGAAGCTGGAAAGCAGACCAACAAGATTTTTGAAAGGTGAAAACTGGGCCACCAGTGGATGTGGGACCCAAAAGCAAGTCAGATCAAAGCAGAATGAATGAGAGGTTAGGGGCCCCCAGTAGAGTTCAGGTGGGGTTGAAAGCAGAAGTATTTGATAAAAGTTTGGCAGAAGAGTAGATAGATGGCCAGACCTGCCTGCCAAGTCAGAGTACCCTAGAGACTAACCTTACAGGAGGACTCAGGTAGAAGACTGGAGGTATAGTCACCAGAGAAGTGGAAGGAAGGAGACTGAATATGGGGATCCCAGGCATGGCTGAGTGTAGAGATACAGTTCTGAAAACATGTGGGCCTTAGTAGAGATCTATACTCAAAGGAGAATCCCTGGCTCCCTTTTCCCAAAGATTTCTAAATTTGATTTTTTTAAAAATTCAGATACAGTTGACATATAACATTGTGTGAGCTTAAAGTATATGAGATGTTGATTTGATACATTTATAAAATATAATATGATTACCAACATAAATTTGATCCTGGATTTCCAGGTTATTATGAAGGTCTAGTTATTGAGGTAGAAAAATTGAGCATATTTTTTGACATTTTGTTAGCTGTACTTATAATTTTTATGTTTGCAGAGATTTTAAAAAATATTTTATTTATTTATTCATGAAAGACACAGAGAGAGAGAGAGGCAGAGTCATAGGTAGAGGGAGAAGCAGGCTTCCTGCAAGGAGCCCGATGTGGGACTTGATCCTGGACCCAGGGATCATGCCCTGAGCTGAGCAGGTGCTCAACTGCTGAGCCACCCAGGCACCCCAGTTTACAGAGTTATATTATGTGGGTCTCCATTTGTATTCTTGCCTCAGGTCCAACAAACAGAAGTCAAAACAAACAGGAAAAAGTAATCTTAAGGAACAGACAGTGTAGGGAACAGTTAAAAACAAACAACAAAAAGCCACACTATAAATGATATTCACTGAGGAAAAAGAGATAGGAGGAGATACTGTCTAGAGATATAACAGAGCTCTATCCCCTGCCAGTGACTCTGCCTTACTCCTGACCTACACAGCACCACTGGCTTGAGTGAACAGGGCTCCCTCACCGTTTCTTGTGTTCCCTGTAAGAACATTCCCTTCTCAAGAGATCACACATGTTCCATTCCACCACTTTCCATACTGCCATAGGTGGGTTCCACAAAGTTCTGTGTGTTCATAGCAGAAAATGCCCACCTCCCACATTCTACCATTAGGCCTGAGACTGTGTGTCCCTTTGTAACTGAGAAAAACAAGACCAGAATCTTCACTCAATGGTTCTGTATTCCCTTAAACTGGTCCACCTGCACTCTCCCCAAGCCCTAAGTGTCTTCTGTGACCTCTAGAATATAGAATTAAATATACAATAAATAGCAAAACCCCTCCACTCTCAACTTCTTTTCTGAAAATTCCCATCACTTTCTGGTCCTCAAAAAGCAGTCTTCTCCTAAAACTTCCTATGTTCCCAATGCAAGTAGTGGCTGTTTGTCTCCCACACCCCACACATTAAAGAACCTGGAGGACATAAGGGTCACTCCTCTGCTTCTCATCACCATTTCCATTTCTATTCCTCCTCCTAACACCCCTCAGTTCCTCTTATGCTCAGTTATACACACTCTATTATCCACCATCTTTTTTAGATTTCTCTACATTTGCAGGTCACTTCTTACTCCATGAAGATTTTGGCAGCTAGCTTGTAGTCACTTAGTCTACACTACTTCAGTTATAACTCTTGGCAATATCAACATGCAGATGATCAATCCAATACCCTGGCTGCTCAGTTCCTTGAACTGCCCTGCCTCCAATGATCTTCTCTCAACCTCCCTGCTTCCAGAGTCCTTCATTACTACTTTGCATACATGATCAGCCCTTCCATTTTGACAAACCCTCCTGGCCAAGCCTAATCCCCCCCCCCCATTCCATAAATGTACCTTTGAGGTTGAACATAACTGGAAAAAAAAAATCAAGCAATCATGCTAAACTGACCTTAATTTAAATTTGTGACCAATAACCCCACATGGGCTTTCAGTGCTGATCTGTAGCACCAAAACATTTTCTTCTTCCTTTTTCCTCCTACCTTCCTATATTAATATTCTATATCTTCTCCTTTCTCCTCAAACTTTCAGCATCTCCATCACCATTCTTACCCTCAGTCGATGTCCTTGCTTCTTATTTCATCAAATAAATAGACACAGTCAGAAGAGAACTTCCACATGCTACTACCACTCAATCCCCTAGTCTACCCTACATCTATACCCTTACACTCTGCCTTTACTTTCATTAGAAATGGATAAGTGGTTGTAGCTCTAATTCAAGCCTTTATTGGTTACTAGATTCCACCACAGCCTCCACCTACTCAAGAAGAGATGGGATACAATTGCCCTCTCTATATAAAACATCAATTTTTCTTCTTAAGTGATTCATGCCCATTGATACTGCAATTAAGGAAGAGAAGGACAAAGAGACAACATACTTGAACTCCTGTCTACCTCTAGCTATCACTGCATCATTCTGCCACCCTTTCAGTGAAACGCACAAAAGGTCATCTGTACTAGCTGTATCCAGTTCCTCTGCTTCATTCCCCCTTAAATCCACTGCAATCAGATCTTGGCCCTTATCACTTAGTGAGAGTGAATTTTTCTGTCATTGCAATGGTTAATTCTCAATCTTTGTTTTACTCAATCTTGCAGCAGCATTTGACAAGTTAATTCCCCCTTCTCTCCAGAAACACACTCTCTCTCTGTTTTCCTCTTGCCTGGCCAATCAAACATCACCAGCCCTCTGTGGTGGTTTCTCCTGACCTCCTCAATCTTTGAATGTTGGAGTAGACCAAGACTCAATCCTTGGAGATCTTTTCTTCCCTTCTCTTTACATTCTACAGGACATTGCACTACTAATTTATATCTCCAGCCCAGACTTTCCTTTTGAAATCTAGACTCATATATCCAAATGCCTTCTTGATAAATGAACTTGGATCTCTAATTTGTATCTCAAACCGAACATGATTAAAGCTGAACTTTTAAATTTCCCTCTCAACCTGGCTCTTCTTATATCATCTCATCAACATAAATGGCAACAACATTCTTTCTGTACTTGGTCCTAAAATATTGGATTCAATCTTAAACCCTCAGTTCTGAACTTTTGTTCAGAACCTGGCTACTTCTTCCTCTATTTCTGAGGTCTGAGTCACCATTACCTCTCACCTGTATTATTGCAACAGTCTTCTACCTATTCCTTCTACTATGCCCTCCTGTTGTCCATTCTCCACAAGGTAGCCAGAGTGCTATTTTAAAAGTAAGTCAGATCATAAATTCCCTCTGGTCAAAATCCTCTGCGATCTCCACCCCTGCTCTCTCTCTGACTTCATCTCTGGTCCCTCTCCCCCTTGCTCCAGATACACTAGTCTCCTTGGTGTTCCTTAAACTTTCCATATCCCTGCTTCAAGACCTTTGTTCTTTCAGTTTCCTCTGTTTAAAAAGTTCTTCCCCATGTCACATCTTACTCTCTCACTTTTTTCTAGTCTGTTCACAAATATCACCTCATTATTAAAGCCTTTCCTGACTCCCCGACATAACACCACAGCCTCACTTCTAGGCACCCTTCCTTGCCTTTGATTTTTTTTTTTTCATGGACTCCTTGCTTCCTATGTGACACATTGAATATGTTTCTGGGTGTGAGCTCCTTGAGGACAGAGATTTTATCTATTTATTCACTGTGAATTATGCAGAGTCTAGAAAAAATACCTGGTATATAATAATTAGTGCTCAATATCTGTTGAATGCATGATTGAGTGAAAATAAGTTGAAAAAGAAGAACAGAAGTCTATAAAGGAGAGGAGTTAGGAAACAACCAAAATGCTCTTGAAAATTAAAATATGACAGCTAGAATTAGAAACTTTAGACAAGTTTGAAGATAAAGTAGAAAAAATTCTCCCAGAAAATATAAAGGAAAGCCAAAGAGATAGAAAATAGGTGACAAAATATAACAAAATTGAAGAATTAGAATAAAAGGGAAAATACCCCAATTCTGGGAATTCTAGAAAGTAAGATAAGAGAAAAGAAATAATCAAAAAAGAATTCAATAAATTTTCTAGAACTAAAGAATATGGGTTTCCAGATTAATGTTTGCAAGGGAATCCAAAATTACACAATACTCATGTAAAGATATTGCGCTATATCATATGATATATATATATATATATATATAGACATTTACCATTAGACCAAGCAGTCCCACTCTAGGACTCTATCCAAAGGAGACACTTGCAAATATGCCAAATGACATATGCACAACGATATTTATTATAGAGTTATTTGTAATTACAAAATACTGAAAACAATCCAAATGTCTACCAATAAAAGAATGATTGAATAAACTATGTTATCCAGTTATAAGTAACATTTTTGAGCAATGGAAGAAATATGACTGAATGGAAAATTAGATAATATAAGGCATCATTTATTTTTAGAGGTAATAATGACATCATAAGTATGTTTAAAAAACTTATCTTTTAGAGATGTGTATTCAAAGATTTATGGGTGAAATAATATTAGATGCCTTTTATTATCTTTAAAATATTCTAGCAACAAAATTAAAAAGGAAGAGATGGATGAAGTAAGGCTGGAAAATGTCTATAATTGTTTAATCTATATGATTAAACATGATTGTATGCAAGTATTCATTACAGTATTCTCTTTACTTTTTATTATATTTGGAAATTAACTATAATAAAATATTTATTCAAAACACAATGGACTTTTTATTACTATCATTAATGTACAATATCCAGAAATTCATATATACTACAGACAAAATGAGAGTCCTAAAAACTGAGAGAGAGAGAAGGAGAAAGAGAGAATAGGTCATATAAAAAGGACCAAGAATTCTAATGGCGCTGGAGCACTCAATAGCAAACCTGGCCTCAGATAATGAAAAAGTACCTTCAAGATTCTGTGGAAACAACTCAAAAAAATGGGAGAAAGTATCTGCAATCATATAACTAATAAGAGACATCTTTCGAAAATATTAAATGAACTTTTACAATTCAACAATAAAAAGCTAAATGACCCGATTAAAATATCAGCCAAAAAAGGTGAATAGGCATGTCTCAAAAAAGAAAAAAAACCCACACAAATTGCCAATAAACTCATGCAAAGATGCCCAATATCATTTGTCACTAAGGAATACAAATCAAAACAACACTGAGATACCACTTCACATCCATCAGGATGGCTATAATAAAAAAGACAGACAAAAACAGCTGTTTGCAAGGCTGTGGAGAAGACACAACCCTATACATCGATTGGCAGGATTGTAAAATGGTGCAGCCCCTCTGGAAAACAGTTTGGCAGTTCTTCAAACTGTTAAACATAGAGTTACCATATGACCCACAATTCTACTCCTAGGTCTATACTCAAGAGAACTGAAGACATATCCACATAAAAATGTATGTGTAAATGTCCATAGCAGCATTATTTGTAATAGCTAAAAAGTGGAAATGATCCAAATGTTCATTAACTGATAAATGAATAAGCAAGCTTGTTATACCCTTATAATGTAATATTATTTAGCTATAAAAAGGAAAGAAGTATTGATACGTATAACATGAATGAATCTTTAAAACACTATGCTTAAGTGAAAGAAGCTGGTCATTTACATGAAAAGAAGCCATTCCATTTACATGAGATGCCCAGAATAGGCAAATACACACAAACATAAAGATGATAAGTTGTTGCTAAGGACTCAGAGGAATGGGAGATGACTACAATGGTTCAAGATTTCTTTTTCTTTGCTTTTTTTTTTTATGATTTTACCTATTTGGGCAGCCTGGGTGGCTCAGTGGTTTAGCGCCAGCCTTCAGCTCAGGGCGTGATCCTGGAGACCCAGGATCAAGTCCCACGGTAGGCTCCCTGCGTGAGCCTGCTCTCCCTCTGCCTGTGTCTCTGCCTCTCTCTCTCTCTCTCTCTCTCTCTGTCTCTCATGAATAAATAAATAAAATTTAAAAAATTTACGTATTTATTTATTTGAGAGAGACAAAGAGACAGTGCAAGTGAGGGGAGGAGCAGAGGGAGAAGGACAAGCAGACTCCACATTTGCTGCAGGGCTCAATCCCATGACCCTGAGATCCTGACCCGAGCTGAAACCAAGATTCAGACACTTAACCAACTGAGCTACCCAGGCACCTCCAAGGTTTCTTTTGAGGGTAATGAAAATATTCAGGAATTAGATAGTGGTCATGATTGTGCAACTCTGTGAATTTCCTAAAAACCACTTGACTGTATACTTTAAATGGATTAATTTTATGGTGTATGAATTATGCCTCAATAAAGTTGTTATTTAAAATACTGTGAAGCTGTTACCACAGAACATGATGCTGGCTGTGGTCTGTGACTCTATCAGTTGACATCTATTCTTTGTCTTGTTTGCTGATTGACCAAATGTCATTAAAGATGTTCAAGCAGCCTGCTCAATTTACTAACCCAGAAATTTTTGGCTATTTTGTATTGGCAAATCTTCCTAATTGAATCCAGTGAAAATGCTTTCTGAGTTTATGGTAATGACAGAAAATCCACATTCATAGACAGCTATTTTTGACTGACCTATGTAAAATTATTTTGAGTTGGAAAACAGAGAGAATTGAAAAAACTGTCCAAATTGATGCTCTAAGGGTTAAGATTAAAGAGAGAGGGTCAAACTGTGATTTACAGCAGTTGTTACACCCAAGACATGGTGAGGAATCAACCAGATTTTGTTTTGGTATCTCTTACATTCATCAGTGTCCATTTGAATGATCTCTAAATGATAAAAGTGGTTTGAATAAGTGGTCATACCACAGAAAACACAGTGCAATGTTGTTTTTACTCTACTTTTTGAGCATGAACTTGAATCCTTAAGCCGCTAAGTTTACAAAGATAATACACATTAAGGTGAATTATTGTACTTGTCATTGCAAAAGCTAACAATCTCACTTGGATGAAACGACAGCAAAGGAAGAAATAGAATATTAAGGAAATTGAAAAATGCAACATCAAACTTTGTCACTGTTCATAAAAATTTATAACTTCCCTGAATCAGAATCAGATGAAGTTGAAGAGTTTAAAGATCAGACTATGCTCTCTAACATCTAGGATTCCAGTTTTTGTGGGTAGGATCCATTTGATTAACAGAATCCATTGATTAATCTAATGGCAAGGCATTAGATTTCATCTCTTTCCATGGGGCTTTGTAGGCATGAAGATTCTGGAACAAAATGACTGGGGTTGAGGGCAGCACCATCACTCACCTGTGGATCTTGAGGGGTAACCCTGGACTTCCACTATAAAAATGTTCACTTAGAAACAACAAAAAAGTGAAAAGTAAAAATGTGAATAAAGACCTCACCTGGGGGCACCTTGTGTGGCTCAGTGGTTGAGCATATGCTTTTGGCTCAGGTTGTGATCCCAAAGTCCTGGGATTGAATCCCACATAAAGCTCCCAGCAGGGAGCCTGCCTCTCTCTGTGTCTCTCATGAATAAATAAATAAAATCTTTTAAAAAAATAGACTAAAATGGTGCTGAGAAGAAAAAAAAAAAAAAAAGACTACACCTGGCTGGAAATGCTTGTCACATGCAAGAGATGAATACATATGAACTACATGCATGCAAGCATGGATGCAGATGCAGGACAGACATGGCAGTGGCAGCATCTGTGAGTGCATGCATTAAGAAAACACGCCGGAGCAGGAATTTGGTTGTCTGTTTTTCTGAGATTGTTGGAAAAATTCCCATTCTAACTTTTTATGGAATGTTATTTTGGTTTTATCTTTAGATGTGTCATCACTTTTCCTAAAAAGTACTTCAACATTATTTGTCATTGTTGTGGCTTTTACTTGTGCTGTGAATTGCTTATTTTCATTTTCCTTTCTTTTTAACCATGAACATTGGAATCAGTTTTCAATGACTGCTCAGCAAGTATCATTAATAATAAATTTCTTTGAGATCAACAGGCCTTATTAGTTCATCATTGATTAGGACTACTGATCTATATCAACGAAAAATTCATTTTTACCAAAGATGCTTTATAGCAGTAGTACTCCTATCAGAAATGAGGAGCTGATGGAGCCAACAATGAGTACATTACTCAGTATACAGTCCTACTTCAAGTCTCCTACTTCTTAAAAAAAAAAAAAAAAAATTTATTTGAGAGAGAGAAAGATCAGGAGCGGGGGTAGAGGGAGAGAGGAGCTGACTTCCTAGTGAACAGGGAGCCCTATAGGGGACTCAGTCCTAAGGCCCTGGGATCATGACCTTAGCCAAAGGCAGACGCTTAAATGATCGAGCCACCTAGGCCCTCAGGTCTCTTTCCTCTTTGATCTTATTGTATACATCTGAGCACAACACCTAAAACCAGTTTACTGCTACCATTCAATACAGATAACTTACCTATATATTTATCTCCTTATAAGTAAAATACTGGAAAGCAGTATAGGAAATACATGGTCATACTTAAAAAAAGCTTTTAGGAAAAAAAAACAAAAGAGACTTCCAGGGTAATTTTTTAAAGTCCTCTAGATTCTGATGCCAGATAACTAAAAGTTAAACTAATTGCAGTAAACTCGTGATAAGCCACTTTTATTTGTAGTCTTCTAAAATGTTTATCCCTAGAAAGTTAATCTTGGTTATACTGTATATATAGCCTGTAAGCTCCAGCTGTTGGATTTTAAGTTAGAATTCTTACCTACACAATAAGAGTAAAATTGGTTTTTTTACTAACTAAATTTGAAAATAATGTTCTCTCTTTTTAAAGGCAATTTTAAAAGCCTTAATTGGACCTGTTCAGAAGCCATTTTAAAGACCAGCTTTCAGGAGCCTAGGTGCCTCAATCAGTTAAGTGTCCACTCTTGATTTCAGCTCAGGTCATGATGTCATGGTCTATTTTACCAAGATATTACTAATTTCTACCTATAAAAATGTACAATGGAAACATTTGTTTTACACAATAATCTTATATCCATCAAACTAATCTTTTTTTCTTTTTTTTTTTTTTTTTTTTCTAATCTTTTTTTCAATAAGACACTATTGTTTAGACATTTTCAAAAGTTCTGAAAGAAATTAATTTCCAACCTGGAATTCTATAATAAGCCAAACTATCAATCAATTATGAGGGTAGGATTAAAATGTTTTAGAACATGAAAGCTCTCAAAACTTTTATTATTCATGCAAGCTTTCTTGGGAAGTTATCAAAGAATATGGTCTAAGAAAGTAAGGGAGGAAACCAAGAAAAAGGAAATCCATTAAGCAGGTGATCCAACCTGAAGAGAGATGAAAGAGTCCAAGGTGATGCTGAAAGCAAACCCAAGTGTGACAGGCCCAGAGAACAGCCACAGGGATGAAAGATTCCAGTAGCTATCCCCCAAGAAATGGTGATAGCGACAGACAGCCTGATAAGTAAGGATATTTTAAGAGATCTATGCTTCTGGAGGAGAGTCTGTGAATAAATAAGAAAAAGCACAGCAAAAAAAAAAAAAAAAAAATACATTTTTGGACTGTTTTTCAGGAACACTAGAAAAATACTCTAAATATTATTATGTGGAACCCAAAAACAAAACAAAAAACAACCCTTAAATACAAAGAACAAACTGGTGGTTGCCAGAGGGGAGGGGCAAAATAGATAAAGTGATTAAGAAGTACAAACTTCCAGTTATAAAATAAATGAGTCACGGAAATGAACAGTACAGCCTAGGGAATATAGCCGATACTACTACAATAATGTATGGTGATAGATGGTTGGCTATACTTTTTGTGGTGAGCACTTAGTAGTATACAGAAATGTTGAATCTCTATGTTGTACACCTGAAACCAATATAATACTCTATTAACGTATCATACTTCGATTTTAAAAAATTATCAGCTCCAAGAGAAACCAAAGTTATACAAAATAAGAAATGTAATCAAGGCACATTATGTGACTTAGTTGTCAATAAATTTTACGTGAGAATAGTCATATAAACGATGAGAACTGAACTATGATTATATAAATATATGGGAGGAATGGAGGGGAAGTTGTATGAATGCGTATATTACTTGCATGTGTAATACCTGCAATATCATAGGCCTATTTGAGAGGGAACTATGAAGGCTACATCCTCTTATGTAAACAAGAAGTCAATAGCAAATAGCTAACTCTTCAAAAACCAAAACTCTCCATGTAGTTACATTCTTTAGAAATAGGGAGGCAAACTCCAAAAGAAATAGCTAAGAAAGTTGAAAATGGTTGCCTATGTGAAGCAGAAATCAGGTGAAGTGTGCTATATTTTTATAATAAATATTGTAGAACCATTTGACTCTGAAAATGTATAAAATTTAGATTAAAATATAAAAATTTTTATAAGAGAAACATGCAGGTATACACACACAGTCAGAATTCACTTAATTCTAGCTTCTATTCAGTATTCAACTCTACATAAGGAAAGAGAAATCTTAAAACACAGGCTCAAAATATCTTGAGTATAAGTCTTTAAGAAGTGTAAATTAACTTTTGAGGATGATTTGTGACTCCTTTCAGAATCTAATGCAAATTAAGCTCTTTCTACCAAGAAAAGCGAACTCAAAATTCCAGAGAGTTCACAGACTTCCTGAAGCTAATTCATAGATCTTCTGGATATCTACATATCACAATTTAAGAATGCTTATTTTGGAGAAAACAATAAATTTGCAGATAGAATGTCAAAGAATTGAAATGGGCCACACGAAAAGGTGGTGGTGTTTTTTTCTTAATTCATCTAAGAGGCATTCACAAAAGTGGCCATGATCACAGGCAGAGTGAAAGATTACATCTTCCATATAGGTCTACTGTTCCAAGTAGATTTCAAATAACTCCAGACTTTAAGCCTCTCAAATTATTTACTGTTCTCTGTGGTTTTAAGACTAGAGGGCAGTGTTTCTCTCCTGTATTAAATAGATTTCTTTGTTTCAAAACTAAAAGAAAGCATACTTTGGAGATTTGATTGCACAGGATCTCCACACATTTCCTATCTATTAGCAATGCTTTGTTTAGTTGGAAAGTGTAGGTCCACAGTTTCATCTTCTGGGCTCAATTTGGCCGTATAAGATTAAAGAAACCAAAAACAGATTCTTTTCACATTAAAAATGATGAAGGCCCCATGGAATTTGGAAAATGAATGTTTGCACTTAGCATAGAAAGTCTTCAAAACACTACTGAGGCAAAACAGAATTGGCCACGGAAGCATATTTTCCAGATTTTGAGTCATTTGGAGGGGTCCATTTTAGGGTTTTTGAGACATTATAGAAGACATGCACAGAGAAAAAAAAGAAGAAGAAAAGCCAAACATCTAAATGAAGAATCCTTAGGTTAAGTTCTAGTTTGCAACGGCTTTGAATCAGTGAGTTTTCACAAGTTGTACAATGACTATCTGTGGAGTAAGACTTAAACCAATCACTCCCTTCATAATCTGTGATTCACATGCAGCCTGCTGCCAAATTACAAGGATGCCAAATAACATTTCTTATAAAATGCAGAAGAAAATTTAAGTTGCTTTTTTTTTCTTCGTGTTGGCAGGCCTCCCTACCTGAAAGAAATTAGTAAGATTTTGCCAGATGCTCACACAAAAGAACAGACTATTTATTTTTCAGCCTTTTTAGAACTGGTCAATTGCAAAGCTATCCTCTCTTCCCCAATTTTTTTTTTTTAAATTATAAAAAGCTACTTTGGAGAGTCCTGGTTCTCCATATTTGGGCCTTTGTTCAATTGAATTTCTCCAAAGCCCTCTCAGTTTCTTTGCTCTTTCCAAAAAAGGCCCTTATGAATAGGACAATTTAATACAATTATTTTTCACTATCATTTATGAGGTCTGCCTTGTATGTTTCCCACATTAAAGGAAAATAAAGAATCTAAAGGAATTTTTTAATGAGAATTAATGGGGGACACCTAGATGGCTTAGTTGGTTAAGCATCTGCCTTTGGCTCAGGTCACAAACCTGGAATCTAAGGATCGAACCCCACATGGGACTCCCCACTCAGCAGGGAGTCTGCTTCTCCTCCTGATGCTCCCCACTCTCATACTGTCTCTCTTTCTCAAATAAAATCTTTAAAAAAATAAAACAAGAATTAAGAATAACATTTGAAAAAGTATATATTAATCATATACAATGAATTATAGGGATATGATAACGACATATCAAGTAGTTCAGCACTTATGAGGAGATTTCTCTAATGGCAGTTTAAAGAAGGGGACTTTAAGAGGCCCCATTACCTGTAACCACCTTGACCTTCAGAATTACAGGTCAGTCCCCAAACATGCCATCTCACTAGCCCACCTCACTAGCCTACTTGGCCTTAGTTGAAGGCAAACTGGAAGTGCCTTTTTTATTCTATCAGGTTTTTTTTTACTGACCTACCTCACTATCTAGAACAGGACAATTTGCAAGGGGATATTTAACAATACTTTTTATTTTCTATTTATTTTATTTATTATTTATTTATTCCTGACAGACAAACAGAGAGAGGCAAAGACACAGGCAGAGGGAGAGGGAGAGGAGCAGGCTCCATGCAGGGAGCCTGACATGGGACCTGATCCCGGATCTCCAGGATCACACCCCAGGCCAAAGGCGGTGCCAAAACGCTGGACCACCGGGGCTGCCCTAACAATACTGTTTAAATAGTGAGGAATGGCAATTAGAAAAGTAGATGAAATGTTTCATGGACTCAGAAACTCTATTTGCACGAATGTCATTAACACTCCCGAACCACCAAAGTTTTCCCTTACTTGTCTCATTTATTAGTCCACTAACTGGAAGATGGATGGGCCATAACTTCAGAGTTAGAAAGTTTGGATGGCATGACCAAGTATATAAATCTACTTCAGCTCTATAATCCCAGTGCCTTGGAGTCTTGCCTATTTCCTCTTCAAATATTTAGAGACCGCTTTGTGCCTTTTGGACCCATACACATACATCTAGAACGAGTTAAGAACCTTGTTTTACATTTCCTGTCTTTCAGGAGTCTTTCCTTGATGGTCCTCCAAGGGCACAGCTGAAGCTCTTGGTTGCCTACACTAAACCCTGATTATATCTGAATAACTTGCTTCCTCCAAAAAGCCAAAGGCAGGGGCACCAAGGTGGCTCAGTCAGTTAAGCATCTCCCTTCGGCTCAGGTCATGATCTCAGGGTCTGGGGTCCAAGCCTCTTCCTCTGCTCCTCCTCCCACCCCCCACCCTGCCCATGCTCTCTTTCAAATACTTAAAAAAAAAAAAAAAAGCCAAAGGCTTCACCAACCTTCTACTGCAATCAATCTCCCTTTCTATCAACTGACTTAAAACTAGTCCTATGATGCAATTTGACTCACTCACCAAGAGAAGTCCACTGGGAGTCACATGGGAAAGATGCCCTTAAAAAGACATGCAGAAAGGAAAAAAAAAAAAAAAAAAAAAAAAAGACCCATACTTTCTCTGGGAAGATTGTCATGCCTGGAGGTGATATTGAGGATTGTTGTTGCGTCTCATTACCAATCTTCGGTGGGTAGCAGGGCCAAGGGGGTCACACAGAAGCAAAGACAGAGTACAACAGATTATGCCTGAAACCTGTCTTCCTTCAAGATGTCCTGTGATTAATGAAGCCCTTACTGTTCAAGAGAGATTCGAGTTTTCTGATCCTTTCAGCACACAGCAGCCTAACATATTCAGAGTGTAAATCGGGAGGACCTTCACCCATTGAGTATTCCTTTTGGTCTTTACTCTTTTCTTTGCTAATATTCTCACAATTTCCATTCTTAGGCTATAATAGTTAAATCAAAAGTAGAAACATCCTTAGGCCAGAACACTCATAAAATTTCCCTTAATATCATCTGAAAAAGGCCAGGTTTCCTGAAAAGATCTCAAGATACATCTTTAGGAAAAGTTTGGAAACTAAGTTATAATAGTGACTGATGATATAGACTAGCACCCCGACAGAGTGAACTTGTGAGCAGTAACCCAAAAATTATCTTATGTTTGGGGATTTAAAGACAAAAATGACAACCAATTCTTAAACAATGAACTATTCAGAAGTTATAGAAATAAGGATAAAGTAGGGAAGTATAAATTAGGGGGAGCGGAAGCAAATGTAAAACAAGAATATAGTTCTCTTCAGCTAAGAGAATTTAATATACTTTGTTTGAAATACTTCCCTTCTAAATAAATCATATTTTAAAGTTACCAATGGACATGGGCAAAAAACAACTTCATCATCAGTTGTATAATATCAGCATTAAAATCTCCAATTCAAATTTGTATAAATAGGCTACTGACCACTGTAGAGGTATCTGCAGAGAGCTAGATCTCCTCAACTTACACTGATAATAAGGTTTTATTACATGAACTAGAAACAGGGAGTAGAGGCCCAACAGTCAGCAGTTAGCTAGTTGCTAGGATAACACTCAACACATCAAGTTAGGAATAGAGGGCAGTGAATCAACTAGCTCCCTGCACTACCCTGGAACATCTGGGTAAATGTCATTCTGTTTTGTTGTTTTTTTTTTTTCAAACAGGCCGAATTGACTCTTCAGATGGAATTGATAGAAAGTGAAAGACTGAGTCTAATGTGGTAAGAAGCTGTTAAAAGATTAGTATTGGCTTTTGGTGGAAAAACAATTATGCTGAATTACATACACATCTGCCACACACTCAGCAAACTATCAGAGAAACCAGATTTTCCTCACATTTTACTTCTTGGAAACTTTTCAATTTTCAAATAGAATACAGTGCTCTAGTTATTGCTTACATGCATTTTCCTTAAATAAACTTTGACCAAACTTAGAAAGCCTGATATTGTTTCCTAAAGAAACACTTTTTCCCAGCAGCAAGTAAAAGCATACCCTCTACTTCTGAAAACTGCTTTACAGTTTTCAAAATTATTTAATGGGTATTCATTTGATAAAGAGTATTCATTCATTCATTTGCATGATTTCATTTGGTTAAAAAAAAAAAGGAAGCTTCTTACAGCTTTGCTGAGTGCAAATCTTCTACAAAGATAAAAGGGTATGCATTTATATTTGCTGTCCCATTCATTCATTCGCTTATTCATTCAATAAGTATTCATTGTCTACAATGTGCCAGGCACTGTTGTAAACACTGGGATACAACAATGGGAAAAGAAACGGACAAAATCCCTGTCCTAGTGGTATTTACATCCTCAGAAATACAATATTGCTGTTTTACATATTTCCATGGAGTTATGGACCTATCAATGTGAATAGCTTAGTTTTTCTGTGTTGCTTTAGGGAAAGAGATTTAAATAATTATTCAAAGGAACAAGACCCCAAATCTAATACACCAAGATAGGTTACTGCTTAACAGTGTGGGGAAAGTTTATTAATTCATGAAGGAAAATAATCAGGCTCCTTTGATGTATTTCTCAAGTGAGAGAGTGGATTTTCTATTTACCATAAATCCAGCAAAGAACAATGAACATCACAGTACTTCTTATAATCATTTATCACACACAGATTCACTATGTGCAGGGCATATTCCATTTGTTTTCATTTGAATACTTATACCAACTCTTTAAGTTATTAAAATTATCTATATTTTCCATATTAAAACACACACACACACAACTTGAAGAAATGAAGCAATGAGCCTGAAGCTAAATCTGTTGTGAGGTTTTAGTAAGTGAATAGATATGACATGCTTACAACATTGCCTGACAAATAATGTCAGATAAATATTACATATTACTATTATTTCACCAGATTCAAGATGAGACAACTGAGGTTTAGAGAAGTAACTGGTCCAAGGGGCAAAGTTGGTTAGTAATCCCAACTCCTTCCCCAGAGTGACTGAAGAGGGACCTGGACCTAATTTCCCCCACAGCGGTCTGTCATGTCCAGTCCATCCTACACACCATAACATTAGAGAGCCACCATTATTAGAGAGCCACTGTTAGAGTGCTATTTCTACCTCGTGTTAGAATACATCTGACTTGGGTAACAAAAGTCAAGTGGGTAATCCAACACCCACTAGTCATAATCCTAACTACCTGCTACTTTAGAAATGGGCAAACAGGGGCACATGGGTGGCTCAGCGGTTGAGCATCTGCCTTTGGCTTAGGTCGTGATCCCAGAGTCCTGGGATCAAGTTCTGCATCAGGCTCCCCACACAGAGCCTGCTTCTCCCCTCTGTCTGAGTCTTTGCCTCTCCCTCTCTGTCTCTCATGAATGAATAAATAAAATCTTTTAAAAAAAAAAAAGAAAAAATGGGAAAATAGCATTCTGGACATAGGATACTTCTTTTGGGAGGAGGGACAAGGTTGCAATGACAATAGTCCTGGCTAGAGTGAAGTTCTCCCTCTGGGGAGCCAGGACAAGGCTAAGAGCACCCAGAGGCTGGGAAACACCAAAGACCAATATGCCTGCTCTGTCATTGGCCTGGGGTTTTCGCTTCTCTTTAACTTACCACATATATTTCCTGGGCAGGAGGTAAGGATGAGAAGAAAACCTCACAGCTACATAACTCCTGATGGTTCTAGTCCCGCTTGGTGCACACATGCCTGAACCCTATATACGGAAGGATCAGTGGTGATGGGACACAGCTGAGGCAGATGGAGAAATGAAGAGAAGTGGGAGTCCTCTCTTCAGGAGAAAAACCTGTCCTTGTCTGGGTCAAATAAGTAATCTGTTGTTTTTTTTTTTTAAGATTTTATTTATTTATTTGAGGGACAGGATAAGGAAGCATGAGCAGTGGGAAGGGGCACCGGGAGAAGCAGACTCCCTGCTGAGCAGGGAGCCTGACAGGAGGCTCGATCTTAGGACCCCAGGATCATGACCTGAGCCCAAGGCAGATGCTGAACCGATGGAGCCACCCAGGTGCCCTCAAATAAGTAATCTAAAAAACTTTACTTTAGTACTCTTCCCACCCCTTATATGTCACCACACTACAAAAGTTTTGTCCAGATTGCTGATCCTGTGTGAGTTCCATTCTCCCAGGTTCTCTTTAGTTACTAAAACATTTCCCCAGTGTAAGGAGTCACAGCTAGTTAGCATTATTCCTTCTTTGGACTGACTCTGCTAGGTAATATAAGGAGCTTTTGTGGGGAAGCATTGTAGTCTAAAGGTATCTCTTTGCAGGCTTGGTGAGATGCTTTTCACAGGATGCTCCAAGAGCAGAGCATGTCTATGTTTGCAGAAGCCTCTGCTGTAACTGTCCCTCCCATAAGGCCTTGTAGGAGAACGCTCTTCCTTCTCTGGAGCTTTGGTGGTTACAGACGGAAATGATGGTAAACTGAACGCAGTCCTGCTCCCTCCACAGGACTGATCAAAACCTTTCTGCACCAGAGAGGACATTAGGGCTGTGGGCCTGCCTCCTGGAGGTCACTACAGATCTGTTTGTCAAAGTTCCACCTTTATATGTATCTGACCATTGTCCCTTTGCATGGTGGGTCTCTCGTCCTCACGCTGCAGATTCAGACCCTCTCCTACTTCTGGTGCCTGTGAGCCTTTTTAGATTTCCCCTACAAGCTGCGTGCTAGAGAAGCTCCAGCTTTAGTTACAAACCCCTAAGGGCCCTGGAGAGCCAAGGATGTGTGTCAAACAGCTCTGACCGGCAGTATTATTCATCCCGGACCTGCTTACAACTGCAACTGCAATCCTTACAGTTTTAGAAAGGAATCTCAGTAAGAGGCCAGAGAGAATCATCTGGTTTCACATGGGAGAGATTTATTGGTTAAAAAAAGGCTAACGATGAGAGAATTATTAAACCTGCTTAGCCGGTTATTTATTTACTTATTTTTAAGAGATTTTATTTATTCATGAGAAACAGAGAGAGAAGCAGAGACACAGGCAGAGGGAGAAGCAGGCTCCCTGCGGGGAGCCTGATGTGGGACTTGATCCTCAGACCCAGGATCACACCCTGAGCCAAAGGCAGATGCTCAACTGCTGAGCCACCCAGGTGCCCCTTAGCCTGTTATTTAAAAACTGCAAAAGTATTGGGTATCCTTCAAATTGCAAAAAGTGTATATAACACCCCAAAAGACTCCATTACCCTCTGCCTTGTAAATGCACCATGAGTCCAGGGAAGCTTGTGAACTCTGTGTCTGGCTAAAAATCCTCTGGGGATGTGAGGTGACAGATGCAAGGAGACCTGCTCAAGAACCATTTTCCTCCAATAGCCAGGAGTCACAGAATCACAGAGCTGTGCAAGGTGACCTTGGCAAAGATACACAAGGCATGCTGGTCGTTGAGTTCAAGAGGAGGGCAAGAGCCATGTGGCACACACCACCCAATTATAGTCTATTTGTGGAAAGCCTAATGTGTGTTTTCGTTAAAGGACGACTATATGCTGAGGAGAATCGAGTTGGCAGTCTTGGATCCGTATCATCCACAAAGAACATGCAGAGGGAAAACGTTATGAGTATTTGACTCAAAGGGAGATGGGCTGAGATGACAAATGAAAGTGAACTCTGTGTAGCACTTACTTAGGTCTGAGTGCCTGAGGTGACAGGAAAGTCACACAGCTTCCGCAAATGGACAAGCCCTGAAAAACAAGCCCCTGCTCAAGCAATTCATTTACTTTCCAGCGGACCACAAACTTACCCAGTAAGCCATGAAATTGTGTCTGGAGGCAAACTGCAGCCAGGCCCAGGAAGACAATTTATCACTTTCTGGAAAGGCTCTGAAAAATTAAAAATAGGAAAGACACGCTGTAAAACTGGATACTTCATTGTGTGAGGATTCTCATTAGACTAAGAAAATAGCACCACTTAAGTTTCTATTTATAGGACAAGAGTGGAAATGAGGATTATCTGAAGGGACCTCCACAAAATTAATTGCGAGATTCTTCTCCCTGATGTTTTTAGATTCCGGCTTTGTGCAGCAAGGGGCTTGTTGGGTAAGTGATCAAATCATTGAACAGTTGCTTCTGTGCCTTCTAGATGGGAATTATACCTAATCATAGGATTACCTCCACTTCCTGACAGTATCTAATCCAGAATAAAACCCTGTTTCATTGAACCCTCACCAAAATCACCTAACACAAGCCCAAATCCAATAATAAATCCTTTCTAACACCTCCTCACTGAGATAACCCACAATTCTCTGAGGAGCGAGGTTGCCCTCACTGGAACAAACTGGAAAGCCCAAATTTTCTTCTGTTACAGGTGGATTCCTGATAGTCTCTGACAGGAAGGCATTGTCAATGAAACAATAGACCAAAGCACCAGTATGATCTTCTAGTTCAAACTGAGGCAGGCAGCTCCCTTGCACTGTGTACATACATCACAAAAAAAACTAGTTAATGTGGGAAATTCAAATTCCTCTCTTTTGAGATTCACTCCTACTCATTCTTTAAAACAGAATAAAAAGCCATGACTATCTCTAAGAGGATTCTAGGCCATTCTTTTCCAAGTAGGAAAGATGCCGACTGGCTTGAGCTCTGGGCTGTTGATTGCACAGAGAGAGCCAATAGCAATTGAAAGATTCGTAGAAGGTGAAATCAACCTATGTGATAGTTAAACAGGGGTAGATGAGGGAGGAAAAAGAGAGTTTACATCAAATGGGTTTAGAGGGGCCAATTCTGGAGATGAGTCTGGAGTAAGAAAAGAGAAGATGTTGAAGCAGCTGCAGTAGTAAAGAACTTGGATGTGAACAAGATGAAGAAAATGAAGTTTCAAGAAGTTCTCCTCTGCTTTATGAAAGTGTCCCAAATGCCTCAACCCTCATTCTCCTGTTTGCTTTCTTAAAACAAAACCAAAATGACTTAATCTTTTAGGAGAGATTGTAGGAAAGATTTCAATTTCTTTTAATTATGTGTTGTTGTTGCCAGTCTGTTTTTTAATGTCCCCCACCCCCCACCCTAGTGACTGTGCCAGTGAAGCATTATACAAGTTATATTCAAAAGTCAGCTCACATCCCAGCCCTTCCCTTGCCCCACCTCTGCTACTTGTGTCTCTATCCACCACGGCATTCTCACGGAGAGGCAGAATGGCCTATAGCATCAGAATGCCGCCATTTTTTAATCGTCTGGTCTCCCCTACTGAAATGTGGTTGCCTCAAGGACAGTGGTTGGACACTACTTACTTTATCCCTGTATGCAGGGCTGCCCAGCAGAGGGAAGTCTCTCAGCATACTTTGTTTTACCAAGTAAGTGTCATCCAGCCTTGTGTTCTAGCCGTTACCACCTGGCTCTGTCACTGAAGAAGTTTGTGAAGAACCCATTGCAAGCCAACCAGCACTGTCTCCTCCTGCACACTTCTGGCATTTCCCTCTTCCTTTTCTTTTCCAATCCTTTCAGAACAATAGTAATTAATGCTGCTTACAGGCACTGTACTAAGCCCTTCGTATTTATTACTTACACTAATTCTCACAACAGTTCTGTGAGGTAGGCATTATTTTTCCCATTTTGAGGTTAGAATCTAAGGCTCGAAGATGTTTGTTTCATGACATGCCTACAACATAGCTAAGAAGTAATGAAAGTGGGACCTGAACCCCAGGTCCCCTTGAGTTTCCAGACTTCTCACAGTTGCGCCAACAGGAGCAGACTGAATCTCATACAAAGCCATTTAGGTAGGCCTTACCCCTTGTTACCAGAATTACTTCCCACCAGCTCCCCAAACGCCAGCTTAACAACACCACCAGGAGTCCCTTCACATTCACATGTCCCACAGTTTTGTCCTGCTATTGCCTCCTACTGAAGGCCCCTCTTGCTTGATACTCTTTTTGCTCATTTTTGAAGACCCAGCTCAACTGTCTCCTCTGTCATGAAGCCATCTCTGTCTTCTCCACCCTCCACTAGATGTAGACTCCCTTCTCTCTCACAGTTAATTGTTTTTTTTTAAGATGTTATTTACTTATTCATGAGAGACACAGAGAGAGAGAGAGAGAGAGAGAGAAAGAGAGAGGCAGAGACACAGGCAGAGGGAGAAGCAGGCTCCATGCAGGGAGCCTGAAGTGGGACCCAATCCCAGGTTTCCAGGATCACACCCTGGGCTGAAGGCAGTGCTAATCCACTGAGCCACCTGGGCTGCCCTCTCACAGTTAGTTTGAACCTCTGTTATGGCACATACTATAATCTGTCCCAAGTTAGAGCAATTCCAATGCATGTGTTGTACTTTATACTTTTTTACCTTTCCAGTGAAGCATAATAATAGTAAACACATAAAATTTACTAGGTGTCTGGGAATAGTCTAAGCACTTCACATATATTGAGTAGCTGAACCCTCATAATAACTCTATATGGTATGCGCTATAGCACAGAGAGATCGGTAAACTTGCCTGGGGTCACAAAACCAACAAGAAGCAGTGACAGGGCTTGACACAGGCAATCCAGCACCAGAGTCCATGCCATGAACCATGGTCTGAGCCGCCCGCATACACATAGCACGATCGCAGTGTCTGCTAAGTCAAAAAATGAACAAATATACAACTGCATGAATGCAAGGTAACCAATTTAGTGTAAAATTAAACAAGCCAGTCACAGTATTTGACTTATTTGACATCCAGTTGCCTCAAATTCATAGCATTAAAAAGAACATTTATGTAGGGACGCCTAGGTGGCTCAGGGGTTGAGTGTCTCAGGTCATAATCCCGGGGTCCTGGGATCGAGTCCCACATCGGGCTCCCTGAGGAACCCACTTCTCCCTCTGCCTATGTCTCTACCTCTCTCTGTGTGTCTCTCATGAATAAAAAAAAATAAAAATAAAAATAAAAACCTTTTTTAAAAAAAAAAAAGAACTTTTATGGAGTCATCATTGATTTTTTTCATTTATCCAGCAAAATTTTTCTATAGATTATGTTTCAGCCCCAGGGCCAGAAGCTAGAGTCTGTATCTTGAGAACTCACAACAAGTCAGTGAGAGGAACTTACAGGTGCCCACTGAGACATGCAATATCTGGAACTCTGTAACTAACTGTACTTGGCTTTCTTACTGTTGTAACCAGTGGACTGAAGCAGTGGTTCAGTCTAGCTGATTCTTCTCTCTCCATCTGGCACTGTCCAGAGACATTTTTGGTGTCATAATTGATGTGGATGGTACCAGCATCAGGTGAGTAGAATCCAGGGATGCTCCTAAACATCCTAACATGCACAGGACAGGACAGTCCCAACAACACAGAGCTATATTGCCCAAAATATTGATAGCACTGAGGCTAAGAAGCTCTGTATCAAAAATGTAAAGAATAACCCTGTACCAAAAACTCAAAGAGGCAACTAGCAGATAAGTCTTAGAAACCTATTTACACAGTACACTGATTATAGACAACAGAACTGTACTATAAACACTTTTTATTTATTTGACAGAGAGAGAGAGAGAGCACAAGCAGGGGGAGCAGCAGTCAGAGGGAGAGGGAGAAGCAGGCTCCCCACTGAGTAGGGAGCCTGATGTGGGGCTCGATCCCCGGACCCTGGGATCATGACCTGACCTGAAGGCAGACACTCAACCAACTGAGCCACTCAGGTGCCCCTGTACTATAAACATTTGACTTGCTAAGAGACTAAATCTTAATTTTTCTCAACACTAGAAGAAATGATCATTACATGATGTGATAGACATGTTAGGTAATGCTACATTGGCAGTCATATCGCAACATCAATGTATCAGATCTACAGATCTTACACAACATTGTATGTCAAATATAATCCAATTTTTCAAAAATCAGAGATGAATACAAAGCTCTCATTTGGGGGTATCTCTCAAACTTTTTAAGGAAAAGACCTGTGTAGAATTGGAAAAAAATAAACCACAGCACTGATAAGAAAATAAAGTACACACACCAAAATAAAATCAAGTTTAAAATACTCCTTTAATCTGCAGTGCTGGCAAATTAATCTGATTACCAGGAATTTTGCATATGCTGTCGGTGGTGCTGGTGTGCTGGAAGGAAGAAGATTGAATTTCCAGCCTCCCCCAGAAATTCTCTACGGAAAATTTGTTAGTTAGCCCTCCTTACATGCTACAGAGCTGAGGTTCTAGAATGAGAAACTGCTTCATCTAGGATAAAACATGACTTCTAAACCTGAGGCAGACAGGATTTGGGAATACTCATTCTATTTTAGAGATCAAATATGGACCTAGAGACCACCTCCTACAGACCAGGCTTCCAGAGGAGTGAGATGGTGACCCCTTTCCTGGCTGCCCCGCCCATGGTGTGGGCTGCTATTGGGATTTTAAGGACCCAAAGAGGGGCCCATTACCCAAAATACTACTCAACCCTAAATGGGAGGAAGCATTCACTCTCCTATAGGACAAAGAGAGTAAAATACATGGAATAGCACTAGAATGCCTGTGTTCAAATCGAGCTCTCCCCTTTATTAGCTGTGTGACCTTGGATAAATTACTTAACCTCTCCGTGCCTCAGTTTTGTCACCTGTTAAATGAGGGGCAGCCTACTTCATTAGGTTCTGGGGGGAATGAACTAAATTAATTTGCAGGTAAAGCACTCAGAATAAATCCTCACACATACAAGAGCTATATAAACAAACCTTAGTTATTCTTATTAGAGTATGAGCCTACTGGAGAAAGAAGTTGCATCACATTTTTTGGATTCCCCTGGGCCTAGTATACTAGTATAGAGCCTGTATTATTCCTAGAATATGTGACAGTGATTACACCCCCAAGTGGCTTTGCTTTGGTTTGATGTCAATATTGTGCTCAGGCAGCTCCCTCATCAGTGTTAATACAATTTGCGCTTTTGCTGAGTCACTAGATTATCTGAGAACTTTTTTTGAGTTTATTTAGAGTTAAAATTGAAGGGCAGTCTAACAGAAACTTAGATTTAGTACTTTAAATGCTTTTTTCAATTGATTTTTAAGAGAGAACACGTGTGCACACAGTCATGTGAGTGGGAAGAGGGGCAGAGGGAAAGGGAGGGGGAGAGCCCTTAAGCAGGATCCACACTCAGCCCAGAGCCGGAGGCAGGGCTCAAACTCATGACCCTGAGATCATGACCTGAGCTGAAATCAAGAGTGGGATGCTCAACTGACTGAGCCACCCAGGCGCACCAGTACCTTAAATACTTTTTAGAAGTGTTTTGGTCAATATGAAGAAAAGGGACTGAAAAAGGTTCACCTGGGGTTGGTGTACAGGAGTGGAAGGTAGGAAAGGAAGAACAAGTATCAAAATGTTTTCTCATTTCCATCAGGATTTCTTTTTTGATGCATTTATTAATTTTATTTCTACTTTTTCTTGTATAAAGCACCCTAATCCAAGGGTACAGCACAATGCACTTTACATATGCATAACTGTTCATAACCACCAGATTCAGAGCTGGAAGGAAGATTTCTAGTATCCCAGAGGGTCCCCTTGCTCCCTCCTAATCCCACTCTCCAATTTCCATCACTCTCAAGTAGTTTTGTGAGTTCTTGCACTTGGTAAAAAGATGCCTTTCTACGGGTTTTAAATTTTTTTTTCCTGAGAGCTTTATTGTTTTACTTTTCACATTTAAGTCTATGATCCATTTCAAATACATTTTTTTTGTGTGTGTATGGAATGAACTTTTTTTTTCTGTACATATATCCAATTGCTTCATTCCTTTTTTAAATTTTTTTTTAAAATTTATTTATGATAGTCACAGAGAGAGAGAGAGAGTGACAGAGACACAGGCAGAGGGAGAAGCAGGCTCCATGCACCGGGAGCCCGACGTGGGATTCAATCCCTGGTCTCCAGGATCGCGCCCTGGGCCAAAGGCAGGCGCTAAACCGCTGTGCCACCCAGGGATCCCCAATTGCTTCATTTCTATTAACTGAAGAGACTGTCATTTCCCCACTGAGTTGCAGAGGTATCTTCATTATAAACCAGTTGACCTGTACATGAGGGTCTGTTTCTGGACTTTCTAATAGTCTCTCTGTGTTCCTTTGGTATATTTGATTATCCTTTATTAGTATCATACTGAGTTAATTATGATAGGTCTATGGCTTCATACGTTTTAAAATTCGGTAGTGCACAAGCCCTCCAATTCTGTTCTTCAAATTGTCTTAGGACTCTAGGTCTTTTGCATTTCCATATGAATTTTAAATTTAACTTGCACATTTCTACCAAAAGAAAAAAAAAAAAACCTTTGTTGGGATTTTTAATACAATTGCACTAAATCTATAGATCTGTTGAGGAGAAGCAACATAATAGCCATGTTTACCTTGTTGTATGAGCATGGTATTTCTCTCTATTTACATACCACTTTCTTTAATTTTTCTCAGTGATGTTTGGTGTGGAGATCTTGCACATCTTTCACTAGGGTTATTCCTAAGTAGTTAATGTTTTTTGATGAGACTGTAAAAGATACTTTTATTTAATATTTCATTTTCCTTTAATTAGTTTCTACTATATAGAAATGCAAAGCAACAAACATGCTAAATTTGTTGATTAAATCTAACAATGTGTACACTCTAAGTTGCTTTCCAATTTTTACCTTTTGCTTCCTTATCTCATCTTTTTTCCTGTATAAAACCTAATGAAGAATGTTGAATGGCAGTGGAAATAGAGGTCATCTCTTGTGCTTAACTTCTAGAGGAAAGCATTCACTATTTCACCATTAAATAAGATAGTTGCTGTTGCGTTCTTGTAGACATATAAGTGCCAGTTTTTATTCCAGGCTTGCTAAGGATCTTTAATGCAAACAGGTATTGAATTCTATCATATGATTTTTCTACATTTATTAAGATGTTCATTCATTTTTTTCTCCTTTTAGTTGTTAATGCAGTAGATTATATTGATTCATACTTTTGAAAAGTAAAACAGCCTCTCTCTCTTCTAGAATATTACTTAGAATGCATATTACTTAGTCATAATGCATTATCAGGGGTTCCATTTGCTAATATTCTGTTTGATTTTTTTTCTCTATGTTTCTGAACTATATGTATCTATAATTTTCTTTTATTTCATTTCTTTTGTTAGCTTTTGGTCTCATTATTACACTGTCCTCATATGGTAAGTTGGAAGGTGTTCCCTCTTCCTCTATTTTCTAAAAAATTATGCTTAAGATTGGTATTATTTCTTTATTAAATGTTCTTGAAGACATCATCACCAAAACATCTAGGCCTGGAGTTTTCTTTGTGGGAATATTTTAAATTACAGATTTAACTACTTTAATATATGTAGGATTATTCAGATTGGCCATTTCTTTGGGGGCAGTTTTGGTAAACTGTGTTTCCTTCCTTCCCTCTTTTTTTCCTTCCTTCCTTTCTCTTTTTTCCTTGATCAGTTATGCATCAGTGTTCATCAATTTTATCAATCTTTTCAGAGAAATAACTTTTAATTTTGTTGATTTTCTGTTTATAATTGCTTTCCATTTTACTGACTCTACTTTTATCTTTATGATTGTGTTACTTTTACTTGCTTGGGGCTTAATTTGTTGTTCTTTATCAAATATTTTTTATAAACAGAAGCTTAGATTGTTCATTTTCAACCTTTCTTTTTTTCTATTATTTTATTTAAAGCTATAAATCTGGGCAGGCTGGGTGGCTCAGTGGTTTAGCGCTGCCTTCGACCCAGGATGTGATCCTGGAGACCCGGGATCAAGTCCCACATCGGGCTCCCTCCATGGAGCCTGCTTCTCCCTCTGTCTGTGTCTCTGCCTCTCTCTCTGTGTCTCTCATGAATAGATAAATAAAATCTTAAAAAAAAAAAAAAACTATAAATCTAAGCACCATTTTAGCTGCATCTGGCATGTTTGGGTATGCCATATTTTTGCTATCATTCACTTCACAATATTTTCTAATTTTTACTGTGATTTCTTTTTAAATTCATGAGCTAATTAGAAATATGTTGCTTAATTTCCAAACAATTATAGGTTTTCATTCTGCTGAAATCTATCTTTCTGTTTTTGAGGAAAGAATCTGTATTCCTGTTTTGGCTTTTAGTTCAATTCCACTCCTGGCAGAGAATATACTGTGTATTATTTCAATCCTTTAATTGATTGGAACTTGGTTTTTGTTTCAGCATATGTTCTATTTTGGTAACATGTAGCAGACAGTTTGGGAATACTGACTTTTTTTGTCTTCTTATTTTATCAGCTACTGAGAGAGGTATTTTTTTTATTATTATTATTTTAAAGATTTTATTTATTTATTCATGAGAGACAGAGAGAGAGAGAGAGAGAGAGGCAAAGACATAGGCAGAGGAAGAAGCAGACTCCATGCAGGGGTTCTGATGTGAGACTTGATCCTGGGATTCCAGGATCATGCCCTGAGTGGAAGGCAGATGCTTAACTGCTCAGCCACCCAGGTGTCCCTGAGAGAGGTATTTTTAAATCTACATCTATTGTTTTGGATCTATATGTTATTTTTGCTTTATATATTTTCAGTATATATTAGAAAACATACACATTTAGAATTATGTTTTCCTGTTGAATTAACTCTTGGATGATTTTGAAATATCCCTCTTCCAATCCCTAGTTCCCTTGTCTTAAATTGTACTTGGATAGCCACAGCTGTATCAGCTTTCCCTTTATTATTGTTAGCATGGTGTATCATAGTAAACATCCTTTTACTTCCATTTTATCTGTGTCTTTATATTTAGTGTCCAAATTACAAACAGGAAATATTTGGGATAATTTTTAAACTCCAGTCTGGCAATTTTGGTCTCTTAATCACAGGATTTAGTCCATTAATGTTTAATGCAATTACTAACATATTTGAATATAAGTCTGTCTTTCTTTTTATTTCTATTTAATCTTCTGGTTTTTTGTTCCTTTGCTCCTGCTTTCTAAACTTCCATTTTAAGTACTCCAGTATTTTTCAGTATTCCATTTTGTCTTTTGTGTCAGCTTTTAAAAAAAGATTTTATTTATTTGAGAGAGAGAGTTAGCAAGAGAGAGCATGAATGGGGCAGAGGGAGAGCAGGCTCCCCATTGAAGCAGGCTCCCCACTGATCAGGGAGCCCAACGTAGGGCTCAATCCCAAGACTCTATCATGATCTGGCCCAAAGGCAGATGCTTAACCAACTGAGTCACCCAGGTGCCCCTCTGTCAGCTTTTAATTATTTTCATTTTATTCTTTTAGTGGGTACTCTAAAGACTGTAATATGCATCTGATTATTAACTAAGTACAATCTACCTTAAATTAGTTCTTTCACCACTTCATCAGTAATGCAAAACAGTTTAATTCCATTTACCCTCCTCCTGCTTTTGTGTTATTGCTTTTGAAGATTTTTCTCTCTGAAAATGTTATAAACCCCGTAAGACATTACTATCGTTGTTGCTTTAAGTTGCAAATATTTTTCCATATTTATCCCCAGTTACCCTTCCTCGGAATCTCCTGTCTTTCCTGCAGATTCTTGAGATCATTTTCTTTTCCCTTGAAGAATTTTTAAAGGATTTCTTCTATATAAGTTCTGCTAGTTACAATTCTGTTCAACTTTTAGTTGTCTTAAAACGCCTTTAATTTGCCCTAATTTTTGAAAGATTTTCTTTTCAGAACACAGAATTCTAGATCAGCAAGGTTCTTTTCTTCCTTCAGCATTTAAAAAATAAGTATCATTCCACTGACTCCTACTTGCATAATTTTTGTTGAAAAGTTAACTATTTGTCTTACTATTGCTCTTTGAAGAAGATCTAGTCAGAAGCATATGTTTCTTAATTGTCTATATTTTCCATATCCCTTCATCACATAGTATGATATGATGGCAAGGACCATTTCTGACTTGTTCATTCTCAGCCTCTAGAATTGCACCTGGTGGCTCTATATTTAATGCATAATTTTTAAAAGAATTTGTAAATGAATGATTGAATTACTTAACTAGGGCAATACCAAAAAAAAAAGTAGTGACTTAACAGAGTGAATGAATGAAGTCATTGTCTCTTGACAAAATCCATACTCTTATTTCTAAGAGCCATTCAGACTGTTTCACAGACCTCCTGCTTAAACTAAATTTCACCACTGCATAAACATTGTCTTATCTACATTAATAGCTTTGATAAATTCTACTTGCATAACATATGTCTGGATAATAACATCTGAAAATAAGATATTATAGAGGAGAGATTCTTTATAGGTTATTTATTATATTTAAAGATGAGCAAAACCAAAATCTGTTCTTTTGCAATTAGTTTTTAGATAAATTGATTTCATAATGTAATTTCTAAAAGATGGAGATTTATTAGACACAAAGATAAAAGGAGGTTACAGTGATTTTAAGTAAATAACGATGATGCTCATTCTCAGCATCAGACTTAATAACCAGCAGAGCCAGACTTACAAATAGATGAAACTTCTAATCCTTGCCAAGATAAAGGAAACAAATTTAAAACAAATAGGTTTTGCATATTACTCTCAACTATTTTTTTGTAAACAAGAATATTCAGCTTTTAACAAATGTTACAAAATCAACATAAGTTTCACTTAAGTGACTGCTTAAAGACTTCTAGGTTTCCTTTATGTTGCTTTACCACACAGTAGGCAAGGCTCTGTAGCTCAGATATTCATCCATCCTCTAGTTCTTTAATGGAAAGATAAAACAGGCTTTGCATTAATCAGAGCGAACAATTGCTGTGCCATATCCAGTAGCAGTATGGAAAAGAGTGGGGAAATGAAGAATTAACCATTTGTCTCTGAGCCACCCTACGTGATCTTTGGATAACTTACACCAGGAACTTCTCTAACAATGGGAAGAGTTGAGACCTGGCTATCTATATTTTGAAACACTCATCTGGGACCAAGCTTTCTTGCAATCAGGAATAGCAGTGGATATGCTATTTGTTTGTTCAACAAATTTTTTTGTACACCTATTATGTGCTTTGGTGAGTTGGAGTTTTTTTGTGAAAAAAATATAGTCAAAATCATGATGGTCAAGGAGCTCACGTTCAGTAGGAGAGCCTGAGAAGAGTGACAGAGGCAAGAGAGTGAGAGAGTGCTATGATCAGGAAAGAGCAGGTTGCAAGGCTGTTGAGAGTAGGATGCACAGGAGCTGGCTGGATGATGGGGCAGAGATAGTGGGGTGGAAATGAGGAACTCAGAGCATTCATAATGAGTCAAGAGATTTTCTAGAAACTAGGAACATGGAGATATCAGAACTTTCTGACCGTGAACACATTTCCCAGCGTAATGGATGCTATGTGAGGTTGACAAGCAATAAGAACTGTTCTAGCAAAGGCTTTGAGAAAATACCCCTAGGGCTACTGTGAGTGATAATTATTTCTTATTAGTACCTATTAATGTGATAACAGCCGCAACTCTTTGTGGCATGCTTGCTCTATACCAGGCTTTACACTGAGGCTGTGGAGGCTGCCTCACGTTACCCTCTACTAACCTAACGGTGTGGGCACATTTTAATCCTTATTACAGACATGGCCACAAAGACTTAGAGAGGATAATTTGCTCAAGTTTGCAGAACTAACAATTTGTGCAACCACAGTATTAATGTGAGTCTACCAGATGGCAGAACTACTGTGCTTGGTAAGGTCAGGATAGGAGTATCTGACTGAGTATCCGGAATTATTTAACAAATACTTATCAAGTATCTGCCACGGGTCAGAACTGTACCAAAATTATAGAATGGAGGGGGCTTCCATATGTCTAATCCCCTCATTTCTGGCATGAGAAAACGGAGGCTTATAGAAGTTGAGGGAATTTATAATAAAGTGACATCCTATCTTTGTCACCCATGACTGGGAAACAAGAGCTGAAAACAACAGAAAGAAATGATAGCTGTATGGATTTTTAAGACATTTAGGTGGCGACATCACCATAATGGTGTGGTAGGAGACCTCAGCCTGTGGCCCCCCACAAAGACCAAACCTTACACAGCCATCCAGAAACCAGACTCACTCAGGGGGAGCTCAAGAGTCCAGTTAAGCAACCTCAGCAACACAGTAGAACACTGAGAACAACTGCATGGAAATGGAAGGAAGACCAGCTTCATTTTGCCTCCATCATTTCACCCTGCAGACCAGCGCTGTTCTAGGCCAAGAGGGAAGGCGCCAGCTAGAGAAAGTTCTCTTGCTGAGAAAGGGAAAGCACCCCCTCAACCAGCTTCTGAAGCCTTTCCAGATAGTCGCTTCCATTTCACTCCACCTAAGGACCAGCAAAGCTGAGAAGTAGAGAGATACTCAGGGAAGAGGAAGAAGAATGGGGGCTACCAGTATGAGCCATGTGGCAGGAAGCTCTCTGTAGAGGAGCCCAGAAGCTTTTGCCCCTGAAAAAAAGCAATGGCAAGCAACTCATCACATAGCCCATGCAGATTTTACTGGATTTTTACCCCATGGGCATTTGCCAGCCACCTGAGTCCCTCTGGGCTCCCTAGCCTGCTCCACCCCCACCAGCGCCCAGGATCTCCTGGCAACAGGCAAGCCTCTGAAGCTGCAGAAGTACAAAATGCAAGGCCATGGTCCCTGTGGTGACTCTCACTCACAAGTACATGCTTGAGGCTAGCCACTCCAGCTGTGCACCTGCACACCCTTGCCTGATTCCCAGCACCAGCCTCCATTTCTGTACACATGCCCATGGGGAAATCCGTAGCCACAGGGGTGTCTACAAAGAGCCGAAAGCCCCTATGGCTGCTCCTGGGACTGGATTTAGCCCTGATCTGTCACTGGCCTCCATTCCGGGTCTACTTGAAACTAGCAGTGCCTCTGCACTCTGCCCATCAAGTCCGCTCACCAGCCTATACTGTAACATGTATACCTGTGCCTAGAACCAGAGGCTGTGGCTACAGCTTTCAGTGTGCCTGAAGCAGAATACAAAAGGAAGAAGGAAAATTGTTTGCTAATGACATAAAAAAATACCAATAATTCCAATAAAAACTGTTAGAATAAACCAATTCAGTAAAGTTTCAGAATATAATCAGTTACATTTCTATGTACTAACAATAAACCCTCTGAAAAAGAAATAAAGAAAACAATCTCATTTATAACAACATCAAAAACAATGCAATATTTAGGAATAAGTTTAACCAAGGAACTGTGAGACCAAAACTATAAGACATTACTGAAAGAAATTAAAGGAGACACAAATAAGTGGAAAGTTATCTCTTGTTCATGGATCAGAGAATTAATATTGTTAAAACAGCCATACTATCAAAAGTGATCTACAGATTCAATGTAATCCCTATGGAAATTCCAAAGGTAGTTTTCACAGAAATAGAATTAATGATCCTAAAGTCCATATGGAACTACCAAAGATGCCAAGTAGTCAAAGCAATCCTAAGAAAGAAGAACGAAGCTGGAGGCATCACACTTCCTGACTTCAAACTGTACTATAAAGCTATAGTAATCAAAATCATATGGTACTGGCATAAAAACAGATGGATCTGAAAAAAAAAAAAACAAACAAACAAAAACAAAAACCAGAACTGAGAGCCCAAAATAAACCCTTGCATATATGGTCAACTAATACTTGACAAGGGAAGCAAGACTAAATGATGGAAAAAGGCTAGTTTCTTCAGTAAATGGTGCTGGAAAAACTAGGTGTTCATATGCAAAACAATGCAAGTGCACCCCTCTCGTACACAACTCATGGAAAAGTAACTCATGGAAAGTAAACATAAGACCTTAAACTGTAGCACTTAGAAGAAAACAGGAAAAAAGCTCCCTGACATTGGTTTTGGCAATAATTATTTTGAGATGACACCAAAAGCACAAGCAATGAAAGCAAAACCAAGCTAAAAAAGGGTCCATACAGCCAAAAGAAATAATAAAATGAGAAAACAACCACAGAGGGTCAGGAAAAGGGCAGAAAACATTTGTCAATCATATATCTAATAAGGGGTTAATTTTTTTTTTTATAGATAGAGCTTTTTTTTTTTTTTTTTTTTTTTTTTTTTTTTTTTTTTTTTTTTATGATAGGCACACAGTGAGAGAGAGAGAGGCAGAGACACAGGCAGAGGGAGAAGCAGGCTCCATGCACCGGGAGCCTGACGTGGGATTCAATCCCGGGTCTCCAGGATCGCGCCCTGGGCCAAAGGCAGGCGCTAAACCTCTGCGCCACCCAGGGATCCCTAATAAGGGGTTAATTATCAAAATATATAAGGAACTCAAAAGACTTAAAAGCAAAAAAAAAAAAAAAAATGAAAAAACAATTTAAAAATGGCCAAACCCCCAGTCACAGAGCCTCAGCCCGCAGAGGACTGGGCAGTCTTCCCCTTGAGCCTCCGGCTGCCTGACGCTCCAACCCAAGGCCCACCTTCTCCCACCACCTTCCTCTGTTCCCACGGAGGAACAGGAATCCTAGAATACGTCCCATATCCAGAAATTCCACTCTTGCGATCTCTTTGTAGATGCAAGTAAGGGTGATGCTCTGCTTCCTGCTGGCACTGAGGTTCTATCCATGTAAGAACCCAACAGAGAAATGGCAGGAAGACCCTTTCTACTGTCTAAAAAATTGCTGATGATTACGACAAAGAGAAGCTAGTGAAGGCGTTTCAGAAGAAATCTGCCTGCAATGTGCTGTCTTCCAGAATATGGAGAATCCAGGTACCGGGCAACCAACAGGAGAACACCTGCCAGTTCCCCCCTCCTGGAGAATGGACTGGCCAGGCACGACCAGCCAAGGTTCGCGGGTTTGAAGTACTTTGGGCTCACCGAGGCTTACGTGAGCATTTCCTTCCCATGAATAGAATTCTCCTTCTGTCCTTTGTTACAAGTTTAAAAACCTCACAGCTGGTGTAGTGTAAGCATTTGGGGTCTGCTTTGGACTCGGGCTAGTCTTTCTCCCTCGGGCAGTAAAGCGGAGAGAGCCGGGCTGTCTCGTGCCGAAGTCCGCAGAGGTCACGCCTGAACCCAAGCAGTCACGGGCTGTGCGGGTCCAGCCCGGAGCCCCAGGATCACAACCAGCTGTGCCAGGGCAGAAGCCCCTCAGCTCTCGCTCTTCCGAGTTCCCTGCCCAGAGAGAATGTCCACACCTGAAGAGCCTGCGGTGAAGCCAAGAGGACCGGGTGGGCTGAGACAGCACCAGAGGGAGTCGTTGGCAGCGAAAGCAAGATCCCTGGTGTCTCCCACCTGGCCGGACGGGCAGAGCTCAGAGCGGCCACCCTGCCCCTAGTGAGGTGTGTTGGGACATCTGTTGCCACCGCAGTCTTTTGGGCCTGACAATCCCTAGCTCACTGACGCCCAAGCACCAGAATGCGAGGCCCACCTTCCATCAGAGTTAAACTTGACGGAGGAATAAACCTCACACTGACGGGTCAGTCCCGAAGCTGGCTGCCGAGCTCCCCGCTTAGGAACAGAGGCCCAGTGGCACTTGCAGTAACAGCCTGGTTTGGGTTTATTTTTTCCTCTCGGTTTTAACATTACAAAATGCCTTCGAGCCTTTATTTAAATAAAACTGGTGTTGGGGCGCCTGAGGGGCTCAGTCTGTTAAGTGCCTGCCTATGGCTCAGGTCATGATCCCAGGGCCCTGGATCGCCCCCCACCCCCTCACCGTGGGCTCCTTGCCCAGGGGGGAGTCTGCTTCTGCCGTCCCCCCTGCTTATTATATGTGTTCTCTCTCTGTGTCAAATAAATAAATAAAATCTTTTAAAAAATACAAACTTGTTTTCAGAAACAAAAATAAAAAAATGGTCAGAGAAATTGGGTGTGGAGAAAGGGGAACACTGGTGTACTGTTGGTAGGAATGTAAATGGGTGCAGCCGCTATGGAAAACAATATCAAAACACTAAAAATAGAACTACCTAATGTGATCCAGCAAACCCATTTCTAGGTATATATCCAAAGGAAATGAAACCACTATCCCAAAGAGAAATTCGCACTCCCGTGTTTATTACAGCATTATTCATGGTGGCCAAGATATGGGCATATCCTAAGTGTTCATCAACTTAGATAGCTGGGTGAATCGATAAAGACTGTGTGAGACACAGATATAGATGTCTAGACATACACACAATTGCATATGATTCAGCCATGAGAAAGAAGGAAATCCTGCCATTTGTGACTACATGGATGAACCCTGAGGGCATTATGCTAAGTGACATAAGGCAGAGAAAGGCAAATACCGGACGATCCCCCTTACATGAATCTAAAAACACTGAACTCATAAAACACAGTAGGATGGTAGTTGTCAAGGGCCAAGGGCTTGGGGAAATGCGGAGATATTGGCCAAAGTCAACAAATTTCTAGTTAAGACGCATAAAGTTCAGGGATCTAAGGTAGAGCATGGTCACTGCAGTTCATAATATTGTATTGTGTACTTGCAAGTTGCTATGACAGTTGAATCTCAATGTTCTCACCCTAACAACAAAATGGTGATTATGTGCGGTGATAGATGTGCTAACAAAACTTACCGTGGAAAACATCTTGGAATATATGTGTTTCAAATCATTCCACTAAACACTTTAAGCATCTGCAATTTTATATGTCAGTGAATAAATTCTGGAAATCTAATGTACAGCATGATGATTATAGTTAACCATACTGTAATTTTTACTGAAAGTTGTTAAGAGAATCTTAAATGTTCTCACCACACACACACACACACACACACACACACACACACATTATGTGAGGTGATAGAGATGTTAATGTACCCCATTGTGGCAATTATCTTGCAATATATAAGTGTATCAGATCAACCTGCTGTATACTTTAAACTTATACAATGTTATCCTGTAAATAACATCTCAATAAAGCTGGGGGAAAAAACACTGAGGAGATCAGACAGGTAAACATTCCTTATAAGTTCCTGCTCTTCTGTTCAGTGAGTCACTGAGAATGATTGAATCAAGAAAAAGTTAAGGGGGGGCAGCCTGGGTGACCCAGCAATTTAGTGCCGCCTTCGGCCGAGGGCATGATCCTGAAGACCTGGGATCAAGTCCCATGTCAGGCTCCCTGCATGGAGCCTCCTTCTCCGTCTGCCTGTGTCTCTGCCTCTCTCTCTCTCTCTCTGTGTGTGTGTGTGCGTCTCTCATGAATAAATAAATAAAATCTTAAAAAAAAAAAAAAAGAAAAAGTTAAGGAGCCTTACTTTTTCCTCCCCACCGAAAACTGCTTTCAGTGTGAAGGTTGTAGCTTATGTGCCTTTTTTGTCTGTGCATTTTCGCGTTATATGCTGTTAGGTACCTTTCCTGGAATTATCCTCCAATGTGTTTATAATGACTGTTCATAAACTGTTTGGAGACAGGGCTAATTAAATATGGCAACTGAAAGAAGTATGGCCTCCCCAACAAAGGACATGTGGCTTTTAACTGGAGTCAGGATGACTGTAACCGTTCTCCACTTTGGCCCACCAAAAACTTGGAATTTGCCATTACAATGGCACCACATGAGATGTAGTCACTGAATTAACATCTGGGCATGGTTATCAGTTGGTTTTCATCTGGAATATTCATTTTTAAAGTTTGGCCCATGCTGCCCATTTATTTTTCAGAAGGTGTATTAGGTTCCAAATACTTTAAGCACCCTGTGGTAGGCGTCAACCTGGCTCAATTCTTGGAAAGAATGGACAACAGAGAAACCCCTAGGAGCTAAGTCATACTCACATAACTGGGGCAGATTGTAGTGGGGAGGGACATCAGGTTGATACTAATTACTTAGCAGGAGGTTCTTTAGAGAACCCACAAAAGAAAACTTTAATCCAGTTCCAGGAATTCTCCTTGATTCCTGTCATGTAGCCTGACTAACAAGCCCTGATTTATGGGAGGGTTGTGGCCACGATGATTATCTTCAGCCAATGAGACATGTTCGCTCTCAGGAGAATGGGGCACCATTTTCAAAGTATATTCCGCAGAACACTGATCAGAAATCAATATGGAAAAAATAACTTAAAAAAAAAAAGTCTCTCAGGCAAAGAGGTTTGGCAAATGCCAAGTGAAATTTAAGGTAAATGAGTTTGTCCATGACAATATTTTAGAATGTTCAATGGTCTAGTGTGCCTCTCCAAACTTACGTGAAGCTAGTTGTTTGTTTGTTTGTTTGTTTGTTTGTTTGTTTGTTTGTTTGGCAGAGTATCCTGGTTTCATCTTTTCCTTGCAGCGTGCCCCCTTGTTTTAGGGCCAGTCACCAGTCACAGCTTTCTAACAGCTTTCTCATTTTCAAAATAGAGTAACACCTATTTTTATGGGTTCAATACAGGGATTGAGTAAAAGTTTATATACATATGTACTGCCTTGTAAAAGATAAAGTATTCAAGTGGCTCCTTTCAGGCATAGGCATGACTGGTGATAAAGACTATACTATACATGTCTCTTCACACCTTTTGTTCTTTTGAAACACATCTATAGCCCCCTCACAGCTTTAAGCCTGAACATTTTCTCTTTCTTGGGCAATCTCATCTCTGGTTACGCTATTTTGACCTCTGTTTCTTGCAATTCTATCCAGGGCCTCATTATTGCATCTGTCCCACCCCATGCTAATCTAATACATACCTATTCACAGCATTCTCCAAGATGTGAAATTGGGGGGAAACACAAGATTAAACAATGTTCAACAGATGTTACACATTTCACTTCAGCGGGACATCTCAGAGCCGTAGTTATGTATGGCATTATGCCCCTCCAAGAGGGAACTATAACTTAGAGCATGTTTTCCAAATTTATTTTACAATGGAACTCCACTCTTCTTGACGTGTCTATGGGTCCCAGTGGTCTACAGAATGCACATTTGGAAATGCTACCGTATAGGCTTGGTGGAAGTGAAATGGCCCCACTGCTAAAGTCAAGGAGAATCTCTGAGACTATATCTCCAGTAACCTCATGCTGTCTTGGTACTGATCAAAGGTTAAGAATGATATGTACCTATAGCATCCAGCTTAATTACATTATCATAAAAAACATTTTGATAATGTCACAGCTAAAAAACTTCACAGACAGCAAAATCTTGAGTAGCTTAAATTTCCCAGGGTACAAAGTACCTGAATATATTGTGTTTTCTGGTTAATTTCGGCTAAAAATATTTATAAAATCGATAGGTATACTTTTTGGACTTTGTCAATCAACAAGTAAACATAATTAAACATGTCTTGATGATTTGAGTTCTTTATTTGTGGTATTAGGAGATGGGGCCTTTGGGAGGTAATTAGGTCATGAGAGGCATGCAACCTGACTATAGGGATTAGTGCCCTTCTTAGAACAGGCACGAGAGAGGTTGCTTCTCTGCTCTCCACCAGGCAAAGACACAGGGACACTGCTGTTTGTAAACTAGAAACAGGCCCTCATCAAGAACCCTTCCTGGCCTTCAGAATTGTGAGAAAGAAGCATCTGCTGTTTAAGACACCAAGTCTATGGTAACTTGGTACTGCAGCCCAAGTGGCCTATGACAAGGGTCTTACAAAGGCATGGCAGATATTGTCAATGACACAATCCTTTATCCCTTCTAGGGACAGGAAGGGCCCCAGTTAGCACATTAGTTGCATCCTGTTTGATTGCAGATTTTTGCTGAACACATTGACCTCTGACTCCTGAGAGAGGACTGGCCCAATGACTCATTGCCTGAAGGCTTGTCTATCATGACACCTTCTGTCCTCGTAGGGCTCAAATGACATGAAAACAGTGCTGCTGTGGGGAATTAAAGCAAGGACAACTTCCATAAAGCAGCTCACTTGACTGCAGAGGAGAAGGCATTGAAGTAAAGGTCTTCCCCCTGACTCTTACCAATATGCAGGTGACACACGCTCTAATATCAAGGAAAACTGAGTAATGTGCTTACTTCTTCATAGTAGAATACCTGGATGACTTTCAATGACACCTTGACTTTAAGGAATGAATGTTACAGCAGTCACAGATTCTAGAGGTGATACATCTTGAAAGTAATCACATGACTTGACCTAAGAACAACAACAACAAAAATCCTGAAGTTTCCAAAGAGAGGTAAGCTGACTTAATTTCAAAGCATTCAGATTCCCAGTCTTGTATTATTTCTACCATTTTCCTGTTAGACTCAGAAGTTTCTTGCTTTTGTATCTTGTTCTTGCCTTGCATATGTATCTCTACCACAGCAGATGCCAGGTAGATATAGTCAGAAATAAGTAGCTTTTAGGAGAATTCTAGAATCATAGAAATCAGGCTCCCAAGGTTTTCCAACAAGTCTTAAACCTAATACTTGCTACTGGTGTCTTCCTGTCTGTAACAGGGGTTCCTGGGTGGGGTAGAGAAGGGAATTTCTTTTAATCTGTTCCTGACAGGCTAGAGAGATACAAGAAGTTAGAAAGAGGTATACTCCTTTCACGAGTGGATTTAGGAAAGAGAGCCTGTGATTAGGTCATAGAGGAAGCCTGGGATGCAAAAGATAATTAACAGAGGATAAAACCTCAGAGAGCTAACCATGACAATATGCTCAGGGAGAGCCTAATCCAGGATACTACCAAGAGACAGAGAGCTATTAAGCCTTATTAATAATGTTCATTAATAAGATTAATTAACTTTTTATAAAATTTAGGTCAGTGGTTCTCAACCTGGACTCTGCACATCAGCATCCCAATACCCAGGCTGCAACTGAGCCAGTTAAGTAGAAGCCTCTGGGGGTGGCAGCCAGGCATCAGTTGTTTGAAAATCTCTCCAGCTGATTCCAATGTGCTGCCAAAACTGAAAACCACTGATTCAGGCCGATCTGAGAGAGAAAGATGAAGAATATCAGCACATATTATTTCAAACGTTATTAGGTGAGATTCCTATTTGAGAGTTGGGGAAGATGGAAATACTGATTATCTCCAAGCAAATGGGCCAGGTACAGGTGAGACCTGGCAGGCAGGAAGCAGCAGAAAAACAAGAGGTCTGGGCCTCAGGAGCAAAAAAATCTCTGCAGTCCACAGGGTTTGTTCAAACAACAGAGGTTTTCAGCAAACCCCAAATTTGTTGATTTCATCTCTCCTTCTATGCAGGAGAGATGCTCCTTCTATGCTCACATCATGCAGAATCTGGAGGAGTGTGTCTAATGGAATGCAAAGAGTTAAAGCAATGAAGACACTGTGATTGAGCAGTGTCATTATAACTAGGGCAAGAACTAACCTCAGAAGCAGATGAAGATTTTTATTTATTTACTTTGAAAGAGAGAGCCACAAGGGAGGGGGAGAAGGAGAAGCATACTCCCTATTGAGAAGGGAGCCTGATGTGTGGCTTGATCCCAGGATCCCAGGATCATGAACTGAGCTGAAAACAGATGCTTAACTGACTGAGCCACGCAGGGGCCCCCAAGATGAAGATTTTAAACATTCAGCTGAAAGGAGTAGGGAAATGAAACATTATGTGACATCCCACTACTACAGAGAAAGTTGAGGCTCAGAGAAGGAGACCTCAATGTTTCTGATGCTATTAAAGCTGGTAAGTATTCAAGATCTAGAATAGTCAAAAGCTGAGACAAAATGGCCAACAAGCACCTGAAAAGATGCTGAAGGTCACTAATCACTAGGGAAATGCAAATCAAAATTATAATGAGATACCACTTCTCACCCATTAGGATAGTTACTATCACAAACAAAACAAAACAAAAAAGAAAAGTGTTGGTAAAGATGTAGAGAAATCATAACTCTTGTGCACTGTAGGCGGGAATGCAAAAGGCACAGCTGGTATGGAGAACAGTATGGAAGTCTCTCAAAAAAGTAAAACTAGAACTACTGTATGATCCAGCAATTCCACTTCTGGCTATATATTTTTTAAAAAATTGAAAGCAGGGTCTTGGAGAGATATTTGTACATCCATGTTCATAGCAGCGTTATTTAAAACAACCCAAAGGTGGAAGCAATCTAGATATCCATTGATGGCTGAATGATAAACAAAATGTGGTCCATACATGCAGTAGAATATTGTTCAGCCATAAAAACAAAGGAAATTCTGACACAAATGACAGCATGGGTGATCCCTGAGGACCTTATGCTAGGGAAATAACAGTCATATAAAGATAACTCTTATATGATGCCACTTACATGGTTAGAATGGTAAATTTTATGTTACATGTATTTTGCCACAATTAAAAACTATAGGGGCACCTGGGTGGCTCAGTGGTTGAGTGTCTGCTTTTGGCTCAGGGCGTGATCCTGGGGTCCTGGGATCGAGTCCCATATCAGGCTCTTTGCAGGGAGCCTGCTTCTCCCTCTGCCTATGTCACTGCCTCTCTCTGTGTGTTTCTCATGAATAAATGGATAAAATATTTTTAAAAATAAGTAAATAAAAAATAAGTAAATAATAAAAATTATATATAACCAGATATTTTTAGATTAGAAAAAAACAAGGTATAGTAGAGTTTCTATAATATGCAAATATTTTTGGCTAAGGAAGAATAAAACTTAGTATAATCTCTTATTTCTTGCTTTATGTGTGTGTACACATTTTTGTATGTGTGTATGTATGTGTGCTCATGTGTATATGTATTTTACACACATGTATATTTAGACCAAGAACCAGTAGAAGAATAAGTAGGAAACTAATAAAATATGGGGTGGAGGGAAGTGGGACCCAGACCTCTGGTGACACCTTTTTAATAGTTTTGACTTTTGAATCAAGTAAATGTATTGCCTATTAAAAATTAAATTGTTCAAGTAATAAATCTAAAAACGGACAAAGCTGAGGAGAGAAGAGGCAGCGGAGTGAGGGTTGATCCCCTGCGGGCCTCTTGGGGCCTAGTATTTAATAGACACATCAACAGTGGCTTTATTCCAAGTGTCTGCGGTACCCATTTGTCTTGGGCTAAGACAAATGTGAGATTAAAGGGAAACTCTCCTCGGAAACAGACAGCAAAAGCCTAAGAATTCCAGAGCGAGAGGCAGGGGAGTCCCACCCTGCCCGGCAATGCATGAGGCCCAGCATCTTGCTGAGGATGGGGGAATCCAGGGAATTGGGAACCTGGAAATGCTCCCAGAGGGCTGTACATTACATATGAAGGGAACCACAGTCCCAGGAAGGAGGGAAGGCCCTGTCACCCTGGAGGAATAAGGAATGTAGGGCCCAAAGGGGAAAGAGCAAAAACTAAGCTCTGTATATTGAGCTGGATCCAAAGGGAAAGAATCCTGGAGTGTCTCAAATGCCACTCGTTTCGAGGGGAGTTAGTATACATTTGGGTCCTCTCTCCCCATAGAGAAAGGTAGCATCCCCAGTTAACCCCTTGGTGCATCAGCTCTCTCTGTGGTGACTCAGTTTACAAACTGTACACTCACTCTGGAGCCCAGCTCAGCTTGACCAGCATCCTGGCAGGCTTGAAACCAAGGATATCTTCTCTCTGTGTTTCCCTCCCCTTCCTCTTCCAGGCAAAGCTAATTCACCACTTGAGTCTTTGGCTGCAAAGCAAAGTAGGTTTGGTTAGTATTTTTCCTGGAAAATTTCTCATGTAGCACACATTCTTGTTGGATACATTTCCAGAACTGGTCTCGAAGTGTACGTGCATTTAAGGTTCTGACACACATTGCCAAATTGTCTCCTAAAGAGGCCATTCAATTTCTACTCTCTCGGCAGTCCACCACGTTCTCGCCAACACTGTGCACAATCAGACTTTTCTGTATTTGCCAGACTACTAGGGAGAAGTGATCTCATAACTCTTAAATTTGAGTAGAGTTGGACATTTATATTCTTCTAATGGGAATTGTATTTTCACGTCTGTTAAGAAAATTTTAGGTGCGCCTGACTGCCTCCGTCGGTTAAGTGCCACTCTTGATTTTGGCTCAGGTCATGATCTCAGGGTCCTGGGATCGAGCCCCAAGTCACATGGGGTTCCAAGCTCAGTGGGAAGTCAGCTTGTCCCTCCATCCCTCCCCCATTTGTGCTCTCTCTCTGTCTCTCTCTCTCTCTCTCTCAAATAAGTACAATCTTTAAAAAAAAAAAAAGAGAGAGAGAGAGAGAGAGAGAGAAAAGTTTATCCTTTGCCATAATATTTTCCCCAGTTTGTCTTTTGACTTTGTGGTAGTTTTTTGATGGGTGGGCATTTATTCACCTTTCCTTTCATGACTCCTATATTTTGTGTTTTGCTTAGAAAGGCTTTCCCCACTCTGAAATTATATTTTTTTAAAAAGTTCTCTCTTGGGGATCCCTGGGTGGCGCAGCGGTTTGGCGCCTGCCTTTGGCCCAGGGCGCGATCCTGGAGACCCAGGATCGAATCCCACATCGGGCTCCCGGTGCATGGAGCCTGCTTCTCCCTCTGCCTGTGTCTCTGCCTCTCTCTCTCTCTCTCTGTGACTATCATAAATAAATAAAAAATTAAAATAAAATAAAATAAAATAAAAAGTTCTCTCTTGTGTTGTCAGCCTTTTTTCAGTTTTAGTTTTGGTAGGGTACCTTAACAGAAACTTATTTTGAGGTAAGGCAGGTTTCCACCAGTCAAAATAAAGAAAGCATTTCATAAAACTGGACATTTTTCTTGTATATATGTTCCCCCCAAGACATTATGGCTCTGGTTTCTGCCTCCCTAGGACTGTTTTCAAGTAGTTCTCATAAGTATAACCTAAAAATACATCTATAGAAATTTTGCTACCATCGAGCAATGCACAAGCAAGTTTCCGTGCCGTGGGCAGCCTGCATTCTGTTCTGGCAGCCACACAGACATTGTTTTTATAGTCTTAACAACAGTTTCCAGTAAACAGATTACACCGCGTGGGAGAACTAACTTTGAAAGGGGCCTCAGTTGAACTTTCATTATTTGTCAATTATCAGCATGAAGCTACTTATAGATTTCATGTGACCGGTTGTTAATAACATGGGCGAGAAGATGTCCAGTAAGGAAGATTCTAAAGGGTTTCATTCAAAACATCAAGAAATATTTCCAAAGCAATGGTTTCATCAACTTCAAGACAGGGTCAACTTTTAACTTATCTTCTTATGTGATCTGAAAAGTCTGCCAGCAATTATTTATTCTAATCCCCATCTCTAGGAAGAATATTCCCAGTGCTTATTCTTTGCTGGGACAAAACAACAAATATACTGGATATACTGCATGTTGGGTGATGAAAATTCTAGAATTCTTGGTAGGAACACAACCCCCCATCTAAATATATTTCCAAGGATCTCCACCACCAATACAGTTCAAGCAATATTAATATGGAGCAAAATGCTGTTCTCTTTTGCATTCTCCATAGTCCCCTGTACCTACCATTAGCTGGATGGCAGTGAGATGATCCTTCCTGCCAAATCAATAAGAAACAGAGAAAATGGAAAGACAATAAAAAGCCATTATTTCTAGGGGCATGTTGGCGGTGCAGTCAGTTAAGTAGTTGACTCTTGGTTTTGGCTCAGGTCTGATCTCAGGGTCATGAGAGAGAGCCCCATGCTGGGTTTCAATCTCAGCACTGAGTCTGCTTCAGATTCTCTTTCCCTCCCCCCTTCCTGCTTGTGCTAAGTAAATAAATAACCTCAAAAAACAAACAAAAAAACCAATGCTATCATCCCTCAAAGCCATGAACTGTAGAATCCTTTGGTTCCTCCCCAGCCCCTAGCCCATGAAGGTGATGAAATCTGGATTCCACTCTCCATACCACCCCACCTCTGCACCTTCTGACCTTCAGGTACTCAATACCGCATCTGCAATGTGATTGAAAGTGTTTTTAATCACCAGCACCTGGAAATACAAACTTTCCCAAGGAGGGAAGCCAGATTCAGCTAAGAAGAATATGGGATGCCCGGTTAAATTTGAATTTCAGATAAACAATGAATAATATTCAATAAAAGAATATCCTATGCCATGTTTGGGACTTTGACTAACAATTTTCATCATTATCTGAAATTCAAATTTAGGGGCACCTGGGTGGCTCAGTCGGTTAAGCATCTACCTTTGGCTCAAGTTATGATCCCAGGGTTTTGGGATGGAGCCTGCTTCTCCCTCTCCTTCTGCCCCTCCCCCTGCTTGTGCTCTCTCTCTCTCTCAAATAAATCTTTAAACAATAAATAACATAAATGCAAATTTAGCTGATGTCCTATATTTCACATGACAACTCTATTCTCAAGGCAGCTACCTTAGAACAGCTATAATGAATAAAAACTCTTTCTCATAATGAAATAAAAATCTGTCTCCTACCTATTGGTGGTCCTTCAGATATTTAAAGCAAGCTATAGAAGCACTAAAGTCAGACAGACTTGGGTTTAGTTTTGTTACTTTGTGCCCTTGGCAGTTTCTTTAACCTGTCTGTTTTCTCATCTCCAAAACGAGAGATTATTATCTGCCTTACAGGGAAACCATTATTATTATAGCTCTTAGAAGCCCCAAATAATGTTGTTCAGCCTAGTTAGAGTCGTGGTTATAATCAGCCACAATTCTAAGTAGTGTTAACAAAAATTTAGAGGTGACTGTTTTCACTAAAATTGTTGTTACCCTTTTCCTGGGAGATGAAAGGGAATATCAGTTAGAGAATGTTTAGAGTGGTCAGAGAAGGCTTGGCCCCTGATTACTGCACACATCATCTATAGCTAGTCATGAAGATGGGCTCCTGAGCCTGTTGTCTCAAAAGTCCAAAGAGCATTTCTAAGGTATTCACAGGTTTTAGTAGTTATTTCTCAACTACAGTAACTGTAATCTTGAGAGAGATTATGTTCATTATAGAGAATGTTAGTTGTTGGAAAATAATTGTTAGTCCATTTAATAGTCTAAGTGAATTTTTTCATCAAAGCTGTGATAAGGTACCTATTAACTATGATTTCACTGGTCTGTTATAATTAAAGTAAGGCGTGCTAGGGCGGCTCAGTTGGTTAAGCACCTGCCTTGGGCTCAAGTCATGATCCTGGGATCGAGTCCTACATCGGGCTCCTGCTCAGTGGGGAGCCTGCTTCTCCCTCTCCCTCTGCCCCTCCTCCCTCCCTGCTAGTGTTCATCTTTCTCTCTCTCAAATAAATAAATGAATAAAATCTTTTAAAAAATAATTAAAGTAAGCAGTATATAAACTGTGCAGATTCTCTTATAAAAATAAATTTCATTGGAATAAAAAACTGTAGGCATTTATATTAAACATACAACATGAAATCTTGTTCTTTCATATTATTATATCCATTTCCAATATAGTTCTGAGCTGCATCTTGGCCTCTCACCTGTAGAAATCAGCCAGTTGCCCTCATCTTATGATGAGGTATCACGGTGGAACAGGATTTTCTCTTCCCTTGTGCTGGGCATTATATTTCTAGTAATAAAGCTCAAGATCCTTTGACACATCACAACTGACTTCCACTGAGCTGTCAACTACAATCACTTTTTGTTCTTAGATATGCTGTGGATAAATTTCTTGTATTTTGCATTTGGTTTCCTCATTCCCAAATTTATAAAATTTGTTAAAATTCAGCTTTTATTTGTATATTGCAAATCTAATATACCCAGATTGTTTTTGTACTCATCTAAATCTTTACCATTTACTTGTTTTTGTTGTTGTTGTTGTTGTTGGTAGTGGTCACAGGCAACATTATTTTTTTAAACCATATATTTAAAAAATATTTCTTGATTTAGAAACTCAAGATTTGAGACAGGATGACTGAAGAATCTTATGTTTAAAAACTAAAAGAGACTCCCTCTGTGTAGCATTGTAGGAGAAGGAAGAGGTTTTTCTTACCATCAAGAAAATGCTTGGTAACCATTGTTCAGGTCAGTTAACATGGGTGACCGGATGGCTAATCACTCTAAAGTATCTATCTAAGAGGAAGATCATGAAAGGAAAGCAATTAACAAAAATAAAAGCAGGTCTTTGCAATATTTTGAGCTCAGCAGAAAGTAGATAAGCTTTATTTTGCGTTTTCAAACATGTGTTCTAGAACCAGGTGATCAGGGCACCTGGGTGGCTGGGTTGAGCATCCAGCTCTTGATTTGGGCTCAGGTCTTGATCTCAGGGTCCTTTTGGCTCCATGAAGAGCCCACTGGAAAGAAAAGAATCAGGTGATTATATTTCCTTTATTTTCCCACAAACCTGTTGGTAGGTACACATTGCATAATGTAGTTCTGGCATTTATAGTTCTATGTCTAGCTTTGGAACAGCTTTCTATGTGGCAGTGGGGAAGAAATGGCACTTCTCTGCAAAGGCCATCCTTGATCTTAAGAGACATAAGCACCACATACGAGAGATAAGAAGCAACTAACTACAAGCCAAGATCACTGATTCTTGGCAAGAAAGATGGACTCCTCCTTCCAGTTGGAGCCATAAATCAGCTTAATCCTAAACAATGTTTACATATTATCCTTTAAAGCTAAGGATTTCCTTGCAAAACATCACAAACCAATTGGGCATTTTGAATATATGTCACAATGTAAAAGAATCACATTTCTGTTGCTTTCCAATTGTCATTTTAAACCCATCTGCCTATCTCTTTCTAATCTTTTCCCACACTTAGCTCTCAGGTAAGTAATGTCTGTAGAAACGAAGCGAATTCTATTTTTTAAAATATGTGCTTTATTTCACCTATTTTTGGCAAGAGAAGCAGGATGGGGAAGGATATATTTTTATGTTTTTTTTTTTGTTTTAAGTTGCTAAAGCACTCAAATTAGGAACAGATAAGCAAGAAACTGATTAATAAAATGTGGGCCAGGACACAAAAAAATAACTCTGAAAAATAACAGCTCACAAATAGCATAGAAAGACAATAAGCTTTGGGTTGAGCAAGAACTAGCTAGTAAATATGGGTTCCTCTACTTATTAACTAGGTGATTTTTAAGCATGCAATTCTCAGAGATTCAGCTTCATCAAATACCTTACCAGCAATTTAGGATAACTATTTCTTTATCTTTTTAAGATTTTTATTTATTTATTTGCCAGAGAGAGAGCAAGAGCATGCACAAACGGGGAGCAGAGAGGGAGCTACAGAAGGAGAGGGGGAAGCAGGCTCCCACCCTGAGCAGAGAGCCTGATATGGGATTCCATCCCAAGACCCTGGGATCATGACCTGAGCCAAAATCAAGAGTTAGATGCTTACTGGAGCCACCCAGGTGCCCCAGGACAATTGCAATTTCAACAGTTGGGTAAAAATTAAGAAAACATGATTCCTAGCACAGAGACCTGTAAGAATCACTCCCCATTCCTTTCATCCTATCACTGTCTGCCAACATATAGTGAAGGTAGGAGGAGTCAAACCTCAAAATGGCTCAGTATTCTTTTAGCTTTTCTCTAGCAGTAATAAAAACTGGAGAACTTCCCTGTCCCCTGAAAACTGTTCTATGTATATGGTATGAAAAGTGCTATCTATCTTGATTGTTTCTGGGTTGTTTTAACAGTAACTCAGAGGCAAGCTAGCTCATGCCGACTGCAAATAAACTTTAAATAGTTTTGCTTCCTTATATATAATATTTTTTAGATAAACTTTCCTTTGAGGTTCACAAAACAGTTCCTGCTCATGAGGTGTTTTGTGTACTTTGGTTTTCTAGAGAATGCTATGAAGCCATTCCTTTGACTATGAAAGTGATCTTACTGGCACCAACCAAATGTCAAACCACACTGAGAGGTGTGTACAAGGAGGGAGGGCCCATAAAAACATGTTTCATCTATTGCCAAACTTTTTTCCCCCTGCTTCACAAAAGAGTACAGGCCTTTTAAAATTCATGCACTGCTAATGTGAGATCCCTTGGGAAAAATTTTGAATGATATACTAACTCTGACCAGCTAGGTTAATTCCTTGGAGCTACCAGTCCAGCAGAGGAGCCTTTTGGGTGCCAGTGACAAGTACATATTCCCAGCCATGAATATTAGGTGTTCTCCAATAGAGAGCATCTAATGTTTCCATATAATAGCACCCTTGAGCCTCTAGGGTTACAGAGGAAGTGGAGTTAAGAAGAAGGAAGTTGAGGCAAGGCAATATTTAACTAAGAAGGAGTGAGGTAGGTTCTAGTGAATTCCCAGCCTAGAGTCTTCATCTATTCAATAGTCTCATCCTATTTGAAAAATGCCCATTAACTTCCCTGTGGCTCTATTGTCCTTGTTAGGGAGCCACTGATGCTCATTGTACTGTTTTTGTTGTTGTTGCAAATGTCAGACGACACTCCTGTGGCCTGGAATAGACAATCTTTGCTTGGTTGGCTGTGTTGTTCACTTCCCAATATTACAAATAGCTTTTTAGCAAAGTGAAGTTTTGAAGAAACATTCCCTTTCTAATCTTGATTATGCTGAACCAATAATTGGATTTTGATGTGTCATTCCATTCATGTGTGATAAAAAGGATTTTGAGATATTTCAGAGCTTTTAAAAAACTTTCCTCATTACGTAAAGAAGTTAAAGGATTAAAATATGGCTTTTATGATTTAATATTGTGGTAGGTAGCCTTCAAAGATGGCCTTCAGTGCTCTCTGCCTCCTAGTGGTCATGCCCTTGAATGTGGGCTAGACCTAGTGATTTGCTTCTAATAGAAGATGGCAAAAGTGATAGGATGTCATTTCTGTGTTTAGGTTTTGAAGACTGTGACTTCACCTTGTTGGACTGTATTGTCTTTTTAGCTTGCGTACTTTGGTGAAGCAAGCTGTTATATTGGAAGGGCCCATGTGGCAAAGAATTGAGGGTGGTCGCTAGCCAACAGCTAGCAAGGAAGTGAGGCCCTTAGTCCAAAGCCCATGAGGGATGGAAACTTGACAACCAACCAACGAGTGAACTTGAAAGCGGATCATACCCCAAACGAACTGTGACACAGATTATTGAGACCTCCGTGGAAACTTTGATTGCAGTCTTGTAAGAGATCCTGAAGCAGCAGACCCAGCTAAGGTTTGCCCAAATTCTTTTCTTTTTTTTTTTTTTCCAAATTCTTGGTCACAGAAACTCTGAGATAAGTTGTTTGAAATCACCAAGTTTTAGGGCAACTGTTGTTCAGAAATGGAAAGCAATACAGGTATCATTCTCTTCTTAGTTTTAAAGACTAAAATAACTACAGATAAACAACTTACAGTGTCTTTGGTCTTTTTTGTTTCATAACTGGGCATACCAACAAGGAAGTATAGCATGGCTTCAAAATTTAAAACAAAGTAACAATCACTCACAATATTTACCAGTGATTTATTCTAAGTAGTGGGCTGGTGAGTGATTTTATTTTCCTCTTGGTGCTTTTATGCATTTACTAAATTTTCTACAGTTACCAAGTGTAGTTTTATGATAGAAAATGATAATGAAATGTATCACTGAATGTGTAAGAATCCTACTTCCAAAATGCAGTCAGTCAATGGACTATATCAATGGACTATACTAAATAAAAATTCTTCACTGAATTAACTACCTTTTAAACATGGTCTGACAAAAGGAGAAGATTCTGACACTGATATACTAAACTGACATTTAAAAGATACGTTTTTCAGGGGTGCCTCAGTGGCTCAGTCGGTTAATCATTGACTCTTGGTTTCAGCTCAGGTCATGATCTCAGTGTTGTGAGATTGAGCCCCATGTAGGGCTCAGTGTGGAGTCTGCTCAGGGTTTTCTCCCTCTCTCCCCTTTTGTGCCTCTCCCTGCTTGCACTTTCTCTAAAATCAAAAAATAAAAAAATCTTAAAAAAATAAAAATGAGAAATGTTTTTTCAGAGTAGTGTGAGAGTAAGAGTGAGCAAGAGGACATGTGCATGAAAGTACGAACATGATTTGAAATATATTTGAGTGATAGAATTAGGATAAATGCCTAGGACCACTTTGTGAAGTACTACAGTCAAACTAAGCAAAAATGAAGCAGGAAAATCTGAATGTACGTCATTCCTTACATATCTCTCTTAGATATTTTTTTGTTTAGGTCAAATTATATAGATCTTTATACAGATCTCTACACCCAAAAAAAATTTTTGAAAAAGGCTTGATTTGAAAATATTATATACCATGACAGGTCAGTGAAGAGTTCCAACATTTATCCACACACATTGTCAATGAACTCAAGCAAAAGGCAGAATATTTAAGTTTAATTCAAGTAAGTCATTTAGGATACTTTTGCTAGCAAGAGGAATCAGGACTCTGGTAGCTAAGTGATGAGTCAACTTTACAGGGGAACTCGTTACGCATCTTGTAATGGTTGGAGGGGAAAAAGATGTTAAATATTAGCTGTCTCAAATCACACCATCTTACTCAGCAAACCAATTTTAAAAGGTTGCTACTATTTTGGAACTTGATAATTTGATGAGACATGAAACAATGGAAAATTAGTCTAGTTATGGGACACAAGACATTCCCAATACTCCAATTATCTCAAGATGAAATTTGCTGCTCTGGAAAACCCAGATGTGGTGCGGCTTCCTAAGAGAGGTCAGGATCATGTCTTCCTTATGAAAGCAGCATCTTTAGAAAAGAATGTGTAGGCCCTGATGTCACGGTGATGTGTAGTGGAATTACTACTGGTCTCAGCATGAAAAGATTGATCTACTCAGTCGTTTTCTAGCTGTGTGAGCTTGGACAAACAACCACCCCTCTAGTTTCATTTAAATTATTCATTAAGTGAAAAAAAATATTCATTAAGTGCACTATTATTCACTATTTCAGTGACTGGTTGGCAACCTCCGTAAGATACACTTTTGTGTTAAAAACTTTATAAACCCAAATTGACACACAAATGTTAAGACTAAAGCATCAATATGGGTATAATTGGGTATCTAAAGAAGCAAAAGTTTTCCCAGGAGAAACAACTCCAAATTAATCCATGATCAGATGTTATATACGTTACATCTGAAGACATTGCTTCAAACCTGTTTTATTTCCCTGAATTCACTGGTCAATTCCCAAGTAGGTATACTGTGACTAACCTGTTGACCAGAACATATTTCCACAACTGCTTGTTTTTGAACAAACTTTTGTTTGCTAGTAATTAGAAACATAACCATGTTATATCTTTCTACCCTGGTTTGTCCTCCTTTCAAAAATATAGTCTTCGTGGCAACCTATTTTTAACTCTTGCCCACAGCCAGATCTAATAAGTATCTATCAACATACTATACTCCAGAGGCCTGAGACTTCTGCCTTGAAAAGCCAGAGCTAAACACACACAACCCCTAGCCTACTTGGGACTTTGAAGCACAGCCTATCCCAGCTGAAAGGCAGGAACTTCCACCCATTCCTCGAATCCAGGAGGTGACTATTATTGCTTTCTCCATGCAGATTCTGCTACAAGCACAATAAAAATCAATGAAGATGTGGGATAGCTGAGAGTAATTAACAAAATGCTGAGACCATCAAAATTCACATTCTTGCAACCCTTAGACAATGCCCCAAATATAAGTCACTCTTGGACATACATCTGCTCCTGTGTGTTCATTCATACTGCTCTAGCATTCTACTGCCCTGATCCAAACTCCACTCACAGCCTGCTTTCTTCTGGGGAGCCTAAAACCTGATTCTCAGGTAAAACCCATCCTTTGCCCTCTGCTTCCTTCCATTGCTCCAACCGTTTGCTCTTCCTGTTCAAACCTGACTGGATCAATTAACTTTCTGTCCCGTCTGTTCCTACATTAGGTCACACCCTGGAGATCAGGGTAACTATAAATCCATGGTCTCGCCTACTTCAAACCTTCTCTGCTCAACTCCAAAACCTTAACCTATAACCTATTCCTTAACCCCAGGCAGGACACTGTATCTTCTAATTTGCTGAGAGGAGTGTCAATGCAGGGTAACTCCCTTAACTTCTCTTGTCCCATCTGAATCATTCTTTACCTCAGAAAGGCATGTCCTTCCCCATGAGCCCAATTCCTCTGACATGATGATGTCAGAAAACATGGGAAGTAAGGAGATAAACAGGTGGTGATTGTAGCAGGATAGGTGAGAGGTAACAAGGGCCAGAAGTCAACTGTGGCTTTGGGAATATTGATATGTTCCCCCACCCCCACCCCCCCAACCTTGAATTTTTGAATAGCTAACATAGGCTATAATCACTATAACCACTAGCAAAGGTGTGCAACCTTGCATAACTAGGAGCAGAGGGGAAAGGAACTTTAAAGCATCCTTCTATCCTGTGGAAAAGATGGCTGGGTAGTAGCAGAATAAAATAGTGTAGAACAGTGATCTCCAAAGTAGAATGTATGCAAGGTGACTGCATAGGATGTGGGAAAATAAGATGTCTATTTATAATTACATTTTGTCTAAAAGAAGAAGAGGAAATTAACCTTTAAGAACATTTACTACAGACTGGCACTGGTGCCTGCCTTCCAGTGACATTCAATGTCCTCTTATGATCCCTATCTGAGGTGACCTGAGGACAGAGTGGGAGTCTCAACAGCTCCCAAACTCCTCAGTTTGCTTTCAGCATGTACAGCAGACTGTGGTTTATCTAGGTCAAGCTGGGTAAATTTACAGATTTTATGTCTTTTAATAAAATAATGTACAAAATGGATCCCTACAAAGAAACCATGAATTTAAGACACTTACCGTGCAACAAACAAGAAAGTGACAGAGATGACGCTTCCAAAACAAGCCCTTCATCAGCCACATCATGAGTTACACTATCAAATCTCCTCAGATTTGATAAAAATGTGGTCAAAAAACTGTCAAGACTAATTAAAATATGTACATATACCCACACTTACGTTGCTAAAGGTCAATCTCAAACATTATATTGAGCCTTGAAAATTTAGCTAATGATAAAATACAAGAAAAAATACCTTAGGAGAAATTGATAGGCATACATTGAAAATATTTGCTCAAAAAACTTTTATTGGTGGAAATATACTTCTGAAGAGGTCTGGAGACCACTGGCATAGAAGTTAGACTGTAAGGCTGTGGGAACTAAATACCCTAGTCTTTGCTCTGCGGTAAAAGTAGTTATACCTTAAGATTAGTAACATTATAAAAGAATGGTTTGTTTTATCTGAGGATAACTTTTGAAAGCTTCTTAATCTCCAGTTTATTTTTTTTTTAAGATTTTTAATTTATTTATTCATGAGAGACACAGAGAGAGAGGCAGAGACAGAGGCAAAAGGAGAAGCAGGCTCCCTATGGGGAGCCCGATGCAGGGACTCGATCCCAGGACTCCAGGATCATGCCCTGGGCTGAAAGCAGATGCTCAACCTTTGAGCCACCCAGGCGTCCCTCCAGTTTATTCTCATATCTTATGCAGTCTTTAATTTAAAATAATGGAGTATAACAGAAGTGTGTGTAAACTAATATAAAATTCCTTTGAACATATTTTGCGTTGCATATATTCTTAGCACATTAGAGGCAGAGTGAAAGATTCCGTATTTTTGTTGTCCTTCACCCAGATATGTAACATATCCATAGACTCTGAAATTATCTAAAATCAACCAAAGTTGTACAATTCAGTAGGTTAAGTCAGATTTTAAATAGTCATATGAACTATTGCACAAACAAGTCACCCAGGACTCCATTCTCTTCCCAGTGGATTTTGGTACATCAAGTCAATCCCTATGACAACTGAAGGGCACTTAGTAAAATACCAAAAGACAAAGTATCTGTCCTTGCCTTGCCTCCTTTGTGGGACCCCAAAGGCAAGTTCACAGCTAAGTGGCAGTGTTACTAGCTAGACACACACACACACACACACACACACACACACACACGCATGCATATACTGTTGGGTGGTTATCAGATCACTTACCTGACAATAAAGCACATGAACTTCAAAGCACCTTGTCAGAAAAGGAGTAAATCACCACACCTCATTAGTTCTGCTTCTTGTAAACATTTAAAGCAAATTTTGAAATGATTGAAAAAAAAAAAAAGGGAACAAGATCCTTTCCCAGTTTCTCATCCTTTCATCTTTTACAGGTGACTCCCTGGGGGCCATCAAGGCCCCATCCAAAGCCCTTCCACCAGCATTTCTCGCAGAAAGAACCAGATCTGAGATTTGGCCAGGCCCATGCCCTGACATCAAAGAGGATGTTTCATTATTTCAAAAGAAGGTAGCAAACATTACATGACTGATAGTTTTGATTTTTAAGACAAAAAAATCTACTCCATGATTCCCTAATGCTTCAGAACTATTATATTAGCTAAACAAGGAGGCCATTTGACTGAAGTGACTCTAAAGCCTTGGTGGCCTACCTTAGCAAACCAAAACCTAAGCCGGTAAATTCCTCAATGTTAAAAATCAAAATACCGAGTTCCCCCAGCGCCGGCCGCTTCCTGGTCCCCGTCGCAACCATGGCTGAAGAACCACCTCAGGTTGAACTGTTCGTGACGGCCGGCAGTGATGGGGCCAAGATTGGGAACTGCCCCTTCTCCCAGAGACTGTTCATGGTACTCTGGCTCAAAGGAGTCACCTTCAACGTAACCACTGTTGACACCAAGAGGCGGACCGAGACGGTACAGAAGCTGTGCCCAGGAGGGCAGCTCCCTTTCCTTCCCTACCGCACTGAAGTGCACACAGACACCAACAACATTGAGGAGGTTCTGGAGGCAGTGCTGTGCCCTCCCAGGTACCCCAAGCTGGCAGCTCTGAACCCTGAATCCAACACGGCTGGGCTGGACATATTTGCCAAATTTTCTGCTTACATCAAGAATTCAAACCCGGCACTCAAGGATAATCTGGAGAAGGGGCTCCTGAAAGTCTTGAAAGTTTTAGACAATTACTTGACATCCCCCCTCCCAGAAGAAGGGGATGAGACCAGTGCTGAGAATGAGGGCATCTCGCAGAGGAAGTTTCTGGATGGCAATGAGCTCACTCTGGCTGACTGCAACCTCTTGCCAAAACTCCACATAGTACAGGTGGTGTGTAAGAAATACAGGGGATTCTCCATCCCAGAGGTGTTCCGCGGGGTGCATCGGTACTTGCATAATGCCTGTGCTCGGGAAGAGTTTGCCTCCACCTGTCCAGATGATGAGGAGATCGAGCTGGCTTATGAGCAAGTGGCCAAGGCCCTCACGTAAGTCCCTCCTGAGGCTCCGTCTCTCCTCTCCATTTTCTCCACAAAGGCACCAGCTGGTTTTCACGTGGCTACCCAAAGGACACACTTCAAAATGGCCTGTGGGCAGAGTCCTGAAGCGCTTGTACAGGGCTGGCTGGGGGGCTGGAGGGGATGATGGGGAATCTAGGTTAAGATTTTTATTGTGGGGTGGTGCAGGTAGACAGTGTATTTCAGTAATAACATACAGATTGGAAATTAAAAAAAAAATCAAAATACCAAGGACAACCAATCACCAATAGCCAACTAGGCCTTAAGCAATAGCCAAACAATAATTTTCTTACATTGCTTCTGCTTACTCTCTGAGTGTCTTCCCCTGAGCTCCTCCTGTCAGTGGAGCACATACCCAACCACTCCCGGTTTTGGTGCTGCCTGATTCCTATAGATTTTTGTTCAAATAAACTCCTAACATTTTTAATAAAAATTCGTTTATCTTTTAACAGAACCAAACTTTAAGGTTTTTAGAGTTGAGATTCATTTCAATGCCCTATTTTTTAAAGAAAAAGAAAGAAGAAAACAAAAGAAAAGGAAAAGGAAGGAGTGTGGGTTGGGGAAGAGGGTTGTCTGCTGCATGCCCTCAAGCTTATGTGGGAGGACTCTTTAGAAATCAGCCTGAGGCTCAAGGATTAGTTGGAGAGCAAACAAGTATCCGGCATCAAAGTCTGAAAAGCTCCCTTCGAGGGCAACTACTGATAACTAGGAGTAGTTCCTTAAGAATTCTCTGAAATATCTTAAATCACTTATCTTTTTCTTCAAAAGCTTATTAAACTACTAAAAAAAAAAAAAAAAAAAAAAAAAAAGCAAAATCCCAAGGTCTCTACTCTAACAGGGGTGGCATTCAAAGAGGCTGAGATAAAATCATTCCCTTAAATTTCCTTGAAGTGGAAATGTGATCATCTAAAAGCACCAAAGGAATAACCATTTCAACTACTTTCTCAGATGGTATGTTAATAATCAAATGCATGAATTATAACATATGATCTATTAGGTAGAATTACCCTTTCCATCAAGGGCTCTCACCTGAGACCCATGCTTTCAAAAAAAAAAAAAAAAAGGAATTACTATCACCTAAAAGTGGCACCACCTAAGTTCTGTCCATGTATGGGCAGCCCGGGTGGCTCAGGGGTTTAGCGCCGCCTTCAGCCCAGGGTGTAATCCTGGAGACCCGGGATAGAATCCCATGTCAGGCTCCCTGCATGGAGCCTGCTTCTCCCTCTGCCTGTGTCTGCCTCTCTCTCCTCTGTTTCTCATGAATAAATAAAATCTTTAAAATAATAATAATTTCTGTCCATGTAGTCTCCAGGCTCTTCATTATTGGCCTTCATGAAAAAAGGCCAAGCAGGGAAAACATAATACTATTCCCTTGAGCCTGAACACCACCACTGCCTTTTGTTGAAACAAATTTACAGTTATGGGAAAAGTCATGACCCGTCATGTCCAAAATAACAATCTGCTGTTCTTCTAATTATCTATGTATTTTAGAGGTTTATATTAGAGAGAGTGCACATGAGCGGGGGGAAGGTAGAGGTAGAGGGAGAGAAAGAAGCTGACTCCCAGCTAAGTGTGGAGCCTGACACAGGGGTTCGATCCCAGGACCCTAAAATCTGACCTGAGCCAAAATCGAGTGTTGCCCACTTAACTGAGCCACCTAGGCATCCTACATATTTTTTTTAATAAAGATTTATTTATTTATTCATGATAGAGAGAGAGAGAGAGAGAGAGAGGGGCAGAGACACAGGCAGAGGGAGAAGCAGGCTCCATGTGGGAGCCTGACGTGGGACCCTGACGTGGGACCCGATTCCGGGACTCCAGGATCGCACTCTGGGCCAAAGGTAGGCGCTAAACTGCTGAGCCACCCAGCGATCCCCGGCGTCCCACTTCTAATTATATTTGATGCCATTTTTCTATTTAGGGAAATTTGATCATTTGATTTTTAAATGCACATAGGTCACAAGAAGATCATTGTTATTACCTTAATGATAGAAGTAGCCACCGTGTCAAATATCTCCTGGTTTTAGTTCATGGTTTTTTTTTTTTTTTTAGTGATTTGCTCATTTGTTTATTAATTTATTAACTGTTTCCCCTTGTATATAAGATGGCAAGGAACCTACACCCTCCGGGTAATACACTGGCTGGTACACAGTTGTTACTAAAAATATTTGTAGAATATTAGGTATTTGTTGATGTCATTTTTATTACATATTTATGATCTATCCCTGCATTTTGATGTTTCCCAAACTTATTGTCATGCTATTAGTAAAAATACATCAGACATACAACCTTTATTAAAAACAAATGATAGAAAAAGTTCTTTAAATAATCAGGTATTCCATATGTTCAAGTGAATATGTTTTATTAAATGCATACTAATATCTTTCTATAGTATGTGAGTATACATAATAAATTAAAATGTATATATTTATTAAATATAGATATAATACCAGAACATGATTATTTCAGATGAGAAATCAAAATAAACCCATTTTTTAAGTATCTTTTGGTCACTCCAAATTGATATTGCTCATAAAAAAATACACGGATTTTCCCTGGGGAAAAAATTAATTCCATAGCAATGTAGTTAAGGGACGTGTTTTATTTCATAGCTTTCTGCAAGCAAAATTGCTTTGATACAAAATGAGTTCAATGATACAGGTGCTACTGTCCACTCAAGCAAAAGAAAACCTCACATTTATATGAATGCACTTTATAATTATATTCTTACAGTATAATAGGTCTAATGTCCAGGATGCCTCTGGCCTCATGTGAAGCCATGGCACAGAAATGCTGCAAGGTTCTTGAATATCATGGCACTGGCAAGTGCTTAGAGTACCTTCCTGTGAGTTCTTGGTCAGACACTGCGTAAAGAACTGTGTGGACGTGCAGTCTGCTTTTAGTTTACATTTAAATCACCTCAAAATATATCCCACATGTGTGTCTTTTGGCTTTTCAGAGTTTCTACAAAAGCAAGAAGATGTCATGAGGTATCCATCACATTAGCTGCGGCTGTAGTGTGTGGCTGTCAGTGAGGAGGTGGACTTACCTGTAGGTACAGTCATGGATTTGAGTGTGTGCCCCCCCCACGTTACAGTGCAGAAATGTTAGTGCATGTTAAACTCTCTTCCCCTCACGTATCATGTGACTTTCACCCCAGAATATCTGACAAAAAAATTATACAGATAAAATAAAAAGACAAATACACAAATAAGGCCATCTGCAGAATTTTAAACTCACTTCTTGCAATTATTTCACAATAATTTCTACATCATATTTTACATCTTTCAAACTTAAATAATAAATGCTCAAGGAAGGGCCGTGCTGGAACCAATTGCACTATCTCTTTGAGGACTTGTCCAATTTGCTGGCCGGTGATTTCCTCTGGGGCGTGGGGATTTTGGAAGGCTTGGCTGTGGATGGCCGAGAACCTGCTCGGGGTGTAGGCCTGTGTGTCGGGGGGACAGTCTCCACGTCTGAGCACACAGACTGGATTTCTGAAATGTCAAAGTCTGATGCATCGCTGCCTCGGCGGCTGCTGGCCCTGCTGCCAGCTTTGCTTCCGGCTCGGCTTCCTGGTCGGCTGGGAGTCTTCTTGGGATCTGAGGAGAGAAGACAGAGTCGAAGCGCCCTTTATTATTACCGGGTCCATTTGTGACACATTCTTGAAACCTAACGCCACGTTTAATCTCAACAATCTTTCCTGTCACCTAGTAGCACTCAGCGGACACCTGTGGATGCGTGGCCTTTCTCCATCCTGCTAGGGTAGGCAGCCTCACTCTAAGTAGATGTCATAAACAAAAAGCTAGGTTTACAAACTAAAGGTACGTTTGGACTTAGTCGCTGAAAACAGGATTCCACTGACTACAGACAGATATGAGGAATATACCTATATAAGATTATGCTTTCCAAAGTCTAACATGTGTACCCAGGGATGTGTGCAGCACCCATATGGAGACAACTCTTAGGTGATAAGTAATTCAAAGCACATAGGAATTTAAAAGTAAGACTTGAAACTTGAAAGATACTTCAGGCTTGCTGAGCCCAGAACCCCAGGGACTGGGTTCACTCTTCTGTGAAGAAATAGGAGAAGCACAGGTGTAAGGCCCAGGATGGTTGAGTTTTTCCAACCACCTGAGGTAGAGCCTAAGGCAAGTTCTAAGCAGGCAGGAGAGTCAAGACCTTCCAGCATGAAAGGACAGGACACTGCTGTGGTTTTTCTCATGTTCATCTTTCTTCGGTACTTTCCAGAAAGGACATTCCTGTCCCTTGTCCTCATGACTCATTTATCCCCTACCTTAGCTGGAAGACTGGGCTAGGTGTCATTTCAAAAGAATATAGCATCATCGATTTGTTATTTCAGCCCCAATGAAGAACAGCAGGGACTTTAGCCTTCAGATCACACTGCAAAAAGCCATTAAAGAAAGACCCCATTCCACACTCACCAGCAAACTGTGTTCGGACTCTGGCGGCTGCGGTAGTTATCAAGCCACTGTCATCCCCAGAGTGGAAGCCTTTCCCTGATAAATAGCCTGGGAGTCGAAGCTTGCTTCCTTGGATTGGTGTACCCTGTATTTAATCAGAAAAGGACACATCAAGAAATTGCTCCTGTTGGATGATCTGCCACTGACACCACATTACAGATGGGTGGAAACCCTCCACTGGCCCTCTTCAGGAGGGGGAGCAGGCGGGAGGGGGGGGCAGCTTTTTGATTAAGTGGTATGGGATCTTACTGATTGCTTTCCTCATTTCTTTTTCTTTCCCTGAATTCAAAAGGAATTCATGTTGTAGAGAACACACAAAAATAGAGATCCCCAAATGATAGCAAGAGGAGAAAAAAAAAAGGCAAATTAAACCATGAGCATATTAGTATCTTCCAGGCTGTCTGCGAGTATTACAGAGTTAGGACAGTACTGCCAGATAAATGGGGACTGCATGGTATAGAGAGCAGGGGACTCTGAAAAGTTGTGCTTGGATATTCTGTTGCCTCCAAAGCTTTTAGGGAACCAGGCAGAAACGAGCAGAGAGAATTAGAACAATAAGCAAATAATGCCTAAGCAGTCATCATTAAACAAACTTAACTCCAAAAAACACATAGTGACATTTTATAACTTGGTACCATGCCACTGTACCTACTTCTAATACCTTCTACGGTCTTTCCACATGAGACATAGAGATGATGATTAGGGAAAACCCTTTAAAAATTCACATAGAAGCTCATTGAGAATGCCTAAAGTAATCACAACTATGAGATTTTATTATAAGTCTAAAATGACTGCATTTTTTCCAGATCACTACAACATTCTGAAAATTCTCCCAAAGTTAAAAAAATAAGACTCCCAAGAAGTACAAGGGATATGAATTTTGCTTCAATGAACTCATAGGGAACTGTTTGGAGGAAATGAATCGGTGCATATTATGTGTGTGTGTGTGTATGTGTTTTATTTTATTTTATTTATTTATGATAGTCACACAGAGAGAGAGAGAGAGGCAGAGACACAGGCAGAGGGAGAAGCAGGCTCCATGCAGGGAGCCCGACGTGGGATTCGATCCCGAGTCTCCAGGATCGTGCCCTGGGCCAAAGGCAGGCGCTAAACCGCTGCGCCACCCAGGGATCCCTGTGTGTGTTTTAAATTAGTTTTTTTCTCTTATAAGTTGTAAATGTCTAATAAAGCATACGTAAGACCTTTTGATACATCAGAGTTGCAATTTAATATACATGTAATATCTGAAATTCATTTACATATGTACTCTATACATACAATTTAAGGACGGAATTTATATGTGATTTGTATAACTATAAAATTTTCACACAGGTAAGGATAATCTTTATTTTTTTTAAGGTTTATGTATTCATAAGAGACACAGAGGGAGAAAGAGAGAGGGGGAGACACAGGCAGAGGGAGAAGCAGGCTCTTTGCAGGGAGCCCGACGTGGGACTTGATCCCGGGTCCCCAGGATCATGCCCTGGGCCGAAGGCGGCACTAAACCACTGAGCCACAAGGGCTGCCCAATCTTTACACTCACCTACCTAATCACAACTTTTTTCCATATGTGAAAGATGAGGACCTGAGGAGGACAGTGAATTGCCCAAGATCTGGCCGCTCTGATTTAGTTAAATTCCTAACTTTGGAAGAATCTTAACAATTCAAGAAAACAGTGAGGACCCTCAAATTATGAAATATATCATTTAAGGTGTTAGAATTCATTGCCATATAAGAACCAAATCATTCTTCTCATAAAGCCCTGATTGTTCTTATTTTATTGTCACAAACCCTACCTAGTTCTCTTACAGAGCCCTCCATAGAAGTATACTATTGTTTTCTCTGTTTGGCTTTTTTGTCTGATGAGGCTATTTGAAATAAACATAAATTTTATAGTAGTTAAAATAACATAATTTAGCTCTAATCTGGGAGAGACTATGCTTTTTAAAAATCTGAACTAACATAGCAGCACAGTCCCCAAAATTTAAAACACATATGTTGCTTGAGGCTCCTTAAACTATTCTTGGTTTTCATTAGGGGAAGGGAAGGAAAAATAAAACAAGACAAAATCAGAGAGGGAGGCAAATCATAAAAGATGCTTAAACATAGGAAACAAACTGAGGGTCACTGGAAGGGAGGTGGGCAGGGGTAGAATTCTACCTCTGAAACTAATAATACAGTATGTGTTAATTAAACTGAATTTCAATTAAAAATAAAAAAAAAACTTCTCAGTTTTCTACAACAGATCCATCCTTAGTTGACAGATCTCTAGATAACCTATGATACTAGCCCTTCCCACCTGCGGGAGGGGGTGGACATGAGGGGTCAGGGAAGGAGGAAGGAGGAAGAACTGAGGGGGTTGTTTCTGCCTTGATTCTATCACCGCCAGCAACGATATTTGCATCATTTCCATCTGAGTCATGAAAGTAATGAAACATTCTGTTTACTTATTATTCATGTGAGGATTAAATAATAGATTAGAAAGTGTTTTTGAAAAGCATAAAGGGCTTTTTAAAGGTACTATAGCACCTTCATAAAAGGGTCCTGGCCTTCAACCTGAAATCCTTCATTTCAAGACAAGTTGTTTAGGGACATTTCCCCCTCCTCCTTATTGTGATTCTAATCAAACATATGATTATTTGATACCTATGCGTGTCATTTTAGAGAACTTTCTTTCAAATATATTTGGTTGACTTTCAGTTACTGTAGATGATCTGTATCTACTGTAGATGAAATAACTTGGCAAATTTTATATGACCTATCTTATCCCCATAAACTATGCCATGTTAAAAAGCTGGAGCATACTTAAATAGTAATCATGAAAGTCTAATAGACACATACCTATTGAAAAAGCCAGGTAACTTTTTGCATACCTCCGCCTCCAAACCACAGCACTGATAACCAAAAGGCTTATGTCTTACCCACCCAGTGTTCTTGGGCAGAAATAAAAGTAACAAACATTCGGAAGGTCTGTGCTCATGACGGGCACTTTATAAACATTCTTTTAATGTAAGTGATTCTCTTGCAAATGACAGTGTCTTTCACTCTCCCTTAAATGGGGGATTGTTGCATTTCTTGCTCACATTATGTCTAGAAGCATGAGCATAACCAGGAGCTTTAAAAGAAACTTTACTTAGGTCTGAATATAATCTCCTTATGTATAATTTTACTTTTCTCACAAGAGGAAAAAGTAAAATTAAGTATGAGTAAGAGAACAGAAAGAAAAAGGAGATACACAGGCCCTGCAAGTGTGACTATGTTGGACTATGTTCAGCTGACACCATTCAAAGAGCTACAAACTGTCTTTTCTACATGAACCCCTCACTCATGTCTTTCCAGAAATGCTGAGTTGATACTTATCTTACAGAAGTCTATAAAAAGACACAGCATTAATCAAAAGTATGTGTATTAAGAGAGGGTTGAAGCAATGTTAGTGCGTGACAGTGTCAATTAAAGAAGACTGTTAGACTAGAATCTGGGGCCTTACGATACCTCTGCAGATGGCACGGAAAAGTCTGAGCACTCTGCTGGTTTACAAGGAGTTGACATTTTGCTGTTTGTCAACCATGGTTTACCATAATTGCGTGTTAAAGGATGGAGAATCTGTATGAAACAATGGCAAATCAAATATAAAGGACAGTAGATAAAAAACAAACCACAGAAAGAGATATTCACAGCAAAGAGTAACATTTCACAGTAAGAATGATAATAATTAAAAATAAATGGAAAGATTTGATGGCAAATCATATACACCAAAAAACAAATAAATAAAACTTTATTTAAAGAGAAAAAAAAGACATACTCTGAAAGGTAACTAAAGTGCCTATATAGATACTCTCCATATGGGCCACAAGTCTCCAAATGGGCCTCCACATATAATATGCACACACATGTATGCAAATCCTTCATTTGTCTTACTGAGAGAAGAGATACAAATGGAGAAGACTGGCCCCATAATTTCTAGGGTCCTAAAAACATTCAAAAGTATACTAAAGACAGTGACTGCACGGGAGAAGGACAACACTTCCTATGTGAGTCCTACCTTGGGTGTGCTGGTGGCAGGGACCTGTGGAGAGGCTGCCTGGCCAGCCTGACTGGATACAGAAGTTGATCGGTTGGGTGAAGCTCCTCGTGATGACGGCCGTGATCTTCGGCCCCGGGGTCGGAAGGCAGCCATCCCTTGACTGGCACCATCTGCTAGAATGAACTTCTCCCGGAGTTCCATATTTGTCCTTCCTTTAGCTGGATTATGTGATGCGCACACACACAAAAGAGGAGGGGAAGAAAGAGGTGCTCTGTCATTCATAGGAAAAACCACCACCTGGCACCACAGATCATGTTGAGGATTTCAAGAACATCTTTTTGCCATGCCAACTCCAACGCAGCATAACAAAAAGTTAAATGCATTCTTTTGCAATGCATTCCTTTTGGATACAAGTGAGTTTGGGAAAGAAAAAAAAAAGTGTGTTTATTCTAACACTAGACACCAGCAAGAATAACCACTATTAAAGAAGGAGTCAGCATGAAAATGGCAAGCTCATGCTAAAATACTGTTAATCCACCAGCTACTGATGCCCACATGGTCCATCACCCCTTCCCCACACTGAGAAGACAAGCCAGTAAGGCAGGGACTGTGGCTTTTGCATGTACTACTGAGGTAAGGAGAAGGCCAGTATTTATTTAAACACTGGAGTTAATTAAATAATAGGATTACACAGAACGAGAGATGGCTTGTTAATCATGATGACAACATATAAAACCCTCAGGTTTTTCACTTAAATGAGGCAACCAGTAATTTTATTTTATGCCTTGAAAAACTCGGTTTAACCAACATGCAACAACGAACACCAGACTCAAGGATATGAGCTAATCGGTGATGCGACGCTCATACGAACACATATGCACATGGAGGACGCTCCACGAGAACCCGATGAGCAACGTGTTAGCATGTGCTTGATCACTTATAGAACACCTACGTTTATGACACACCGCAAGTGTGCCAACGTTTCAGAATTTAAATTTGGAAGCACCAGCTCAGTTGGATATGAGTTAAGCCATACGCGATGGATGAAGCGTGTTATCTTAAAACAAATGATTAAAGCAAGAATGTCAAAGTAGGAAAGAGAAAAGGCAAGAGAGGAGAGGCAAAGAGAGGGGTTGCCAACCTATAGTAGGCTGAGTAGTAGTAATTGAAGAGTTTGATTCCGAACGTAACATTTTACTCCCATGATGATGAACTAGAAAAAATGACACAGGATACCAATCACATTAAAGAATACTGTTAGCAAGAGAAGAAACAAAGTACAGTAGTTGAATATGCAAGGGGTGCTCAGATCCGGCTTTTAGCACACATTTTAGAAGAAAAGTTGCATCAGGAAAAGAAGCACTCAAAGATTTGACTCAAAAAAAAAAAAAAAAAAAAAAAAAAAAGATTTGACTCAGTAAGAAAAATGTATTTGGAAGATTTGGCCACGGTCACGCTAACTTTTCTAAGCAACTCAACAGGACACTACACATTCTAATTGCTGTTTCGTGAGAGGAACTACATTACTTGAGGCTGCATTATTTTCAAAATATTAATAAAAGGAGTTTTTGTGATTTTATCCCTTCCATGGATGCATCAATGACTTGCAGAGAGCAGAGCTACTGAGTAGGTCTTATGACAATCCAGGGTGCCCTTAGCAGAGTGGCCTGCTCACTGCACAGGAAAACTCACTCAGATGTACCTGTGCTCAGATGCCAGGACTACAGTAACAAAGAGGCCTCACAGGAGGAACCCCAGCTGCCAACTTGGTAGCCAAAAACAGTTATCAGCACAGATATTTGCTATTGTTTGTTTAAGAGGAACGAAATGAGTTCACAGGTTAAAGAAAATCACAAAAATGTTGTTTGCTTTTTCTTTTTTTTGAAGAAAAATGGGCCTATTAAAAGTAAATGGGACCTAACCAGCAACTGCAATCAAATGACCACTTGTGAGGTCAATCAGTAAAGAATTCCACAATCGACTTTAGGATCTGAAAAATGAAGATTACAAGATAATCAAGGACTCTTTGGCTGGTGGATATAAAGTGAGCTATAGTATCATATGTGTACATTTTTAATATGCTAATCTATAGCTTTGAAATAAGAGTCAAGTTTGCAGTTGATCACTTTCAAAATTTTTAGGTATTATTTTCTGTGCTACCTCCTGCCAATTTGAAAAACTTTCACTTTTAAACTTCTACTGTCCAGCATGTTCAGTCTCCTTCACCTCACTCTCCTTTCACTGTACTTTGCTATGTAATGACAGATGAAATCCTTTCCGTAGTTGGTGTAATTACTCATTCTGAAAATTGTTGATGGAAGCATTTCCTTAAAAAAAAAAATTGATTTCCTGCCTATCAGTCTCATATTTATCTAGAAGATGTAAGGAAAAAAAATGAGAAGAACATGGTTTACATGACTGCCACAAGTTCTCTAGGAACTCCAGGCTGACAGGGACCAATGTGAAACATTCATTATTGTAGATAAATGACCAAAATTATACCCAGCATGTTTTTGATGCTGGAAAATAATACAAAATGGATATACTTTAATGGTGTTATTATCTTGACATAGCATCTCCTTACCCCTGCAAGGATCATTTTTCACTAAGAACTCATCAAGTGCCATCCATCCACCTCCAACACGAACCATTACAGTGCTTCGAAGGATCCGAACAAGTCGCAGTTGCTGAGAGTCTCCAAACTGTGAAGACGAAGGAAGAAAGAACCTCTAATCGTCAACAGCAAGTCTATGTGAAAGGGCGATGTGCAATCTGCAGTAGCTTAAGCAACCAACTTAAATTTCTTGCTTTAGTTCACAGTGATTAGTAAAATCTCAGAAAAGGGGATTTGAGATGATCTGCGTTAGACTGCTGCATGCTGATTTAGCTCAAAGGAAACAGTTTGAAAAAAGCTAACAAAGGTTATCAAGTATAATACTGAAGCTTTGTTCAAGAAATGATTTTTCTTTATGATAGAAACAACATTAGTAAGGCAGTAACTGAAAAATGTTTCTAGAAATGAAACACAGACGTGAAAATAAGCATTGGCCCACTAGCCCAGGGCTTACACAAAATAAGATTCTAAAGAAAATTTAATAAACTCTGATTCTTCTTCATTAAAACTTCTTCTAAAAACTAAAATTGCTTTCCACTGAAATCTGTGAGAGAAATCTCCATAAATTCATTTCATTTTCTCTAAGAGCAGTTTTGACTTAAAAGAGATAAGGTAGTATATATGAACATGACCAATAAAAAATTTCACAGTCAACTAAAATTTCTGCAACACTAATGGTCTGGTAAACCAATTTGTTAGAGGCTGGATTAATGTGTCATTTCGGATTACTGTGATATTAGAACAGCCAGTGACACATTATTAATGATACAGCTTTCAAATCTAAAAGGCTTAAAGCTGTTTGTACCATAATTACTGACACTAACAAGCTGTTTTTACTCGTTCAATGGATCTCCAAATTACTTGGATATGCTACAAATTCTCCAAGTCCTGAATAAATGTGTAGACTACATAGTTTCTAACCATAAGATTTTGAAAGCCCATGAGAAATAATTTTATACTTTTAAATCATTTCTAATAGGCTTGTGTTCAGCTTGTAAAAATCACCATACCAAATTTCATGGTTGCCAACCCAGCAGATACCACAGCACAGTGAAGAGTCCGGTAAACATAAATAGCTTCTTTTAAAGGCAGGTGAGATACAATTGTGACTTTGACTATTGTCTGGGTTCATCTGGATAAGCAGAAAGCTTTATTTTAAGGAGAAACAATATGCCATTTTTCAATATGCTTTAACACTGAGTTTCAGGAAAAGAACCCTAAAGCAAAGCCAACCATTCCAGACCCTGAAACTCAAAAGGACCTGGAAAGCATGTTAAATGGACCGGCGGGAACTCATGTGTTTTACAGCATCTTTTTTATATTGCTATTTCTAAGTCCATTTTCAAGCCTTGAGATTTAAACTTTCCTATGATTGACCTGGTTCCTGAAATATAAATTAAAATTTTAAAATCAAAATATATATTTATTTTGTTAGAAAAAATTTGGTGCTGCTAATAAGCAAAGGAAAAGGAGGGGATTTAAAGAAAATTACCCTTAAGAAACCAGATAATTAGACCAGATACTTGCAGTCCAAGATTATGTTTATTTTTATTTTTATTTTTTTTAAGATTATGTTTAAAGCAAAAGTTTTAAGGAAATGATGTTAGTATTTTGTAGAGATATTTCAATTCTAACAAATATGATTTAAATTTTGATTTTGAGAGGGTATTCTCTAGATAACTAACATCGCCTTAGGAATTTCCCTAGTTTTCCTAACAGCCAAATTGTGAGACAAGAAATCACAGAATCATTGATTTAGGACAAATGGACAATCCCTCTTTGGAGAGAGCACATTACTTGTGGCTGAGAGCCAGGGAGAGTTCTCACTACTCTGTCTTCCCATGTCACTGCCCAATCCTGATCCTTCTCCAGCTACTTGTAGACCCTATGATCTCAATGTTTTGTTTTGTTTTTTTTACCTAAATGGTTAAACACACCATAGAGATGTATGCAGAATCAAATCTGTGTTCCAGTAAGTATTTGCATTAAATATACGCTAACAGTATTATTATAAACTGGAACTAAAAATTGCATTTGTAACACTGTGACCAGTCAAGCTACAATTTATTATCTGGTTTGCTTAAAAGTAATGTCCTCATCTGAGACACACGGCAAAAAGGAATCCTGGATCAAGGACCCTTACAGCGTTTACAGAAACACCACGCCAACCAACAATGTAGTAGCTAGGGCAACAGCATGGGAAAGATTGGCCATGGCAAGCTTTAATGACTATGAATTAAAGTTAAAAAAAAAAATCATTGGGAACTTGAGAATACATTCCACTGGTTTATACCTGATTTCCCAGGAAGAACTGATAAAACAAAATAAAAAATGGAAGAAAGACACAATTAGTTCAATAGGAAACTTTCTATATGACTCTAGAACACACACATACAATCTGTCACACTCTGGACTCCTGGATATAGTATCTAGGTTAGAGATGTGCAGGTACCCACCTGTCCAAACTTCAAGCCATATAATCAGAAAATTTTCCATAAAAGTTTTTTTTTTTAAATCTTTGGGTTTCAAATTTAGGTCAGAAATTCAAATATGTCGATGAATATTTTTCAATATAGAAATTAAAAAAATCAAAGTTAAAAAAATTTGACTTGTAAGTAACATACTGTATTAGGGAAACTCAGCACATTTCCTATCTAGCTACTACATGTAAGAGATATTCCAAAAAAGAGAAAAAGAAGAAGAGTGACAAAGTCCCACTGGTTGTTCAAATAACTATTTTGAAGAAGGGGAACTGAGCTTTTGAGATTTTGAATAAAAGGAAAAACAACTGCATGAGTGGAAAACACTGCCTCTTTTTTGTATTTCTAAAAATGATTCAACATTTTTAACTTCGTGCTTCTGTTTTGGAATAGCTTTTTTATCAAAAATATGAAAACTTACCTCTAATCATAATAAAATGTATCATAAGACACAGGAAGCAACCTGAGTATGTGAGATGTGCTTTTCTCTTCCAAGTAATGCACGTGTCAAAGACATGTCCTAATTTACAAAATGCAGGCTATCTCTACATAATTTAAAAAGACAAAAGTTGGAATTTCATAGAACATTCTATTGTGATGTGAGGTAAAAAATAAATAATTAGCATTCCTGGAAAGCAATGCAGATCAAATTGTATACAAATTTCCATTTTTATCCTTCAAGAGAACTAAACAGTTAATCTTGAAAACTCACTCTGTATTTGTTATCTCCGATCTGTTCAACTTGAAATCGTTTTGCACATTTACACTTCGCCACCTGCCTTGTCACCTGCCAAAAAACAATGATGAAATGTCACTTTCCTGTTAACATTACATCACTCAGTCCATAAAAACCTGGACACAACAACTCAAGGTGGAAGTAAATAAAATGGCTGCATGAGTTTGAGCACGGTATCTTGGCAGCGCACACTGCTGCTGCTGCAGGCAGCGGGGGATAAGGAGTACCTCATCTTCGATTTTGTCCGCATCTGTGACGGGTTTATATGCATCTTTATTAGGGTGGAGGGCTGCTACAAACTCATAGTAGTCAATATATCCATCGCCGTCTCGGTCAAAGATGTCGGCAACTGCGCTCATTTCCAGGCGGCTGGTTGGAAACTCTAAAATTTTCAAAGTAATGGTTAAGTTTTCAGAATAATGCTAAGTGGCATTACTTAGGTATAACTGATAAATAAAACTGTCAGATGCTGAGAGGTATACATTGTGATGATCAGATCCTTGTACGTGTTGTGAAAGGAGTCCTCCCATCAAGTTAATTAGCACATCACCACCTCACATATTTATCTTCTTTTTTTTTCAACATTTAAGTTCTACTCAGAAAATGTCAATTACACAATACAGTGCTATCAACTACAGCCACCATGTTATACTCTAGATCCTCAGACCTTACTCATTGTGCAGCTTAAAGTTTGTACCCCTCTATGGGGCTCTCTGTGTTTCCTACTTCCCAGCCCCCAGCAACCACTCTTCTACTCTAAGTCTAACTCTGTATTTAGATTCCACAAATAAATGATAATTAAGATACTCTCAGCATAAGCCATATTATCTTCCCAGTGAAAGTTTTTAAGACCTGCTATTTACAATAACATTTTATAAAAAGATTTAATCTTAAAGAAAAGTAAATGGTTTAATTTGCTAATTGTATGATTTTTTATCTTAAGGTAGCCAGTTAAATTATCAGGGTCATCAAATATATTAAAATCCTTTCAAGAGCTGATTTATATCCTAACAAATGAAACCACTATATATGGGACCTATCTTTAATTACTGCCTGGGTGGATCATTTGAAATTGCTTTTTTTTTTTTGGTTGAAATTGTTTAAAATTAGCAAATTTCATATGGTTCAACTACCACTTTACTTAAGGAATATATGAATTTTATATATGTGAATTCATACATACATTCGTACGATTATATTAAATTTACTTTAAGACTTACTTCCAGTAACCTCTGCCAGAGAAATCCTGTCCATGTGACTAACTCGGTGACACATTTTTATAGGGTTTTGATTTCCCACTAATGATAATGATCAGATGTTAATTAGAACAAAAAAGGAAGAGACTGACTTGAATTTATTGATTTCCCATTATATGTCGGACAAAACAATCTAAGAATCACATATTATTAACTTTATTATACTGAGGATGCAGCTGCAGTGTAGCAAGGAATATACTAGCTGTGGCTATACAAGGATGAAGTATGCCTGACCCCAAAACCATGAATTCCACCAAGGACACACTTCATTGACGGCAGTGACCTCTTCACAGCCAAGTTTAAAGGAAATGCTTTATCAGTAACATAAGTTTAAACTGTGATTTTCTTTAAAAATGGCATCATTTGTTGTCACCTCTCCTGGGACTTACTTGAGGAAAGAATTCCATCAATAAATTCTTGTCGGGTTATTTTCCCATCCTGATCTTTATCAATTCTCCTGAAGAAGTCCATCACTCGAGATTTCTTATGATTCATCCATCTCATGTATTTTTTGCGCCAGATATCAAAATCAAAGTTAGCAAATTCCCTTAGCTGGAAAGGACAAAAGGTATTTTGGTTAATACAGTGCTCTGATGATATCTTATACTTTATACAAAAAAACGTTATTTTTAATGACCTTCCAGAAAATTCACAGATCTTTCCCACTTTAAAAAAAAAAAGTTCTGATCTTGCAAAGGGAAACACAGTAACATTTTCCCTGTGATTTCACTACTGTCACTGGTTTTTCTTTTCAAATAAAAGAAACAAATGAAGCTCCTCAAAAAGTCAAACTGAAAATTTCTGACAGTGCCAATGTAACAAAGGTGGACTGCCCCAAAGGCACACTCCTGGTGAGTTCTATGCCCAGCAGACAGCAGGCCCAGTGGCACAACACGTATCTCTGCTTTCTCTCTGCTATTTGCCATTCTACCCTCTCTAGACTTCTAAAAATCTTCCAGTTTCAGAATCTGAAACTCTAAATCTCAGATCACAGAATATATATAATGAAAATACCTGAATTATCAATGGTTCTATTTCCCAGGTCATACCAAGCAAACTCATGTCCAGCTGGATCTTTTCTTAAGGAGTCGGCTTCTGATGATGTTAAAACTTACTATAGTTGACTCTTCAACAACATGAGTTTGGACTGTTTGAGTCTACTTACATGCAGGTTTTTTGTGAAACAAAAAAAGATATATTGTCTCTTCCTGTGATTTTCTTAGTAATATTTCCTTTTCTCTAGCTTACTTTATTATAAGAATACAGTATACAACACATATACAAAATTTGTGTTAACTGCTCATTATTGGTAAGATGGTAAGGTTTCTGGCAACTGTAGGTTATTAAGTGGTTAAGTTTTGGGGGAGTCAAAAGTTATATGTGGATTTTTGGCTTTGTGGTGTGTGTGTAGTGGGGAGGATGTTGGCATCCCTAACCCCCACATTGTGAAGGGGTCAACTGTAGTTTTTTCTTTATTGATTCCCTAAACCCATATCCCATATATCAAGGGTGCTGAATTTATGAGTTTTCTAACCTCTTCCAGTCTGTCCAAGGCGTCATTAAGCTTCCTCCTCCTTTCCAATGCAAGGAGCCAAACTTGCTGCCATTTGCTCACCAATAAGTTGACCCTGGGATTCTTGGTTTCGATTTGTGTCTGTGATCCAGAAGGATATAAGCTTGATGCTGGAAAGCGTTTTCCTGTTAAAATACAACTTTAGTTAGGAGAGCAGTTTCCAGGGCTCTGAAATATGTTAAGGTTTGGCCTTTATTATTCCTAGCTAAGACTGAACCAACTTAATTATTTAGATATATCTTATTTAGCTGATACATAATGTCCAAGTCTGTTTTACCTTCCAAGCATCACATACTCTTCATATAAAATAGAGAAACATATCCTGTTGAGGCATTTAAATACTGGAAAGCTCTCTTTATAAAATTATGTTTAAAACATTTTCTAGCTTAAAATCCATGCCATTTCAATGACAATGAAGTACTTTGTAATCCTCTCTTTTGTTAAGGCATGATAAGAGAAATCTCCCCAGGCAGTGAGACTTATCTTAGGATCAGCTCCACAAACCCAACTGCCCTTCTTAGAAAAGAAGGCTGGAAGAAGGGCAGGTGAGGGCAGGAGACATGGGCCATTTATTAGAGTCACAGCAAAATACTTCACAAATTCTGATTAAACACAGACGTATGTGTATGAACCCAGCTTTCACCCATTTTTCATAGATTGCATGTTTCCTGTGCATAGTATCATACCCCAATTTACTGCCTTACTAACGTTTTCTCCTTCTTTTCTATTTTTCACAAGTTTCTATAACGTCACAGAACAATCATCTCAGTGCATTTTCCTTGTCTAAACAAATGATTAAATGAGGCCTAGAAAAACTACTGGCCTACAGTCATATAGGAAGTGAGTGTCCAAGCTGGGATTTGCCCAGAGCTCCTCACTCCTATGAGGGTTTACAAAAATACCAAGAGCTAATCTTTACTGAGCATTTACCTGCCCGCCAGGAAGTACGCTAAGCACTTCATACACATTAGCTCATTTAATCCTCACCAGAATCCAATGAAGTTATAATTATCCCCTTTACAGATGTGTAAATTGAGGCCCAGAGAGAGTTTAAGTAACTTGTCTCAGTTGTATTTCCCAGTTGGTAAGCAGTGATGATAGCCAAGAAGTCTGTCTCCAGAGTTCTTAACCACTTTGTTACCTTTGCCCCCCCAGTGCAATACAGCAACTACAAAAGATCTGAAATCATTTTTTTAAATCAGAAAAAAAATTTATTCAGAAATACATCAAAGTACCACTATTCAGATATAAATTTTGCTTCTTTTAAGTCTTTTCCAAGCCAGCTATTACTGTTTTTAATGTCACAAAGTCAAGGTAGCCCGAGAAGTAAATAGAGCCTGAAATTATATGAACATGGGCACAATCTCGGTGACACATTGGTCCCTAATGAACAGTTAGTTAGGTCATGAACTTTAACCAGGTCATGGTCCTTTCTGTTACATTCCACTGTAAGGTTATTTATATAATAGAAGCAAAAGGGAATAACAGTTTCTGTTCTTGTTGCAAATTTTTTCCAATTTCTTCTAGCTAATCTAAAAGCTACCCTTCCAGCAAATCAAATTACATAGAGAGACCTGGATATATCTTTTTCTTTATTTTTAAATAAGCTGCTACAATATTTGAGCCTATATATTCTTTCAAGGAAACCTTCTATGATAGAGAGCACTCAGAGAATCATCACTTGCTCTGAAATTTCAAACAACAACTCAAAACTAACTTCTTTGATTTAATCATGTTCGTTTGAAAGAAACTGGCACTGCTTACTTCCTGCTCGTCCCTTATCCAGGACCGGAATATGGGACTGTAATGAGGAAGGATCAGCTGCTCTCCTCTTATAGGTCTTGGTAACTTTGTCCACATCAGGTTGTTTTCTGGTCATTTCCTCCATGAAGGTCTGAAAGTCAATGTTAATTAAATATAAGTACACTGGAGAAAACTACCTTTAGGGATGAACTAAAAACAAAAGATAAAAGGACCATGCTATTATTTCTGAATTCATTCTGGAAAAAAGGCATAAACCAACATGTTATATATTTATGGGGGGTGGGGGAGTAAGCAAGGCACCATAGCATAACATTTATTCACATCTGAAGAATATAAAATGTTATACCTGGCAAGTAATTAGAGACTGTAAAAGTAATTTGTTTCAGTTTGAAGACCATACATGGGAGCAGCTGTATAAGTAATATAACCTGTCAGTGTATCAACCAGGATCTTAGAGAGCCTCTAAGCTCTTCCTGAAGAATCTTAAAGTGAGCATTTGTCTACAAGGCAACTAGTTAACTGGGCTGGTCCTTGAGACTTCTCTGCAGCACATTTCACTTACATATTTGAAATATTTAAGACGGCTTTGATATACAGTGACATACAGCATCCATATTAAGTATGGATATATTTTAAATATTCCTAATGTTACAAATACTATGCCAAGGAAGACAAAAGTTATTCAAGTTAAAGTTTCCATTTAAGAGGTTTGACTATCTTGACATTTCTTTCTTTTTTTTTTTTAAGATTTTATTTTTTTTATTCATGAGAGACACAGAGAGAAAGGTAGAGACATAGTCAGAGGGAGAAAGAGGCTCTTTGCAGGAAGCCCGATGCAGGACTCGATCCCCATACTGGGATCACTCCCTGAGCTGAAGGCAGATGCTCAACCCCTGAGCCACCTAGGTGTCCCATATCTTGCCATTCCTTAGGTTTATTACTATGGTTGACTTCGATATCCCTATATCTGGAATATGTGACAAAAACAAGGACTGTGGTGAAAAGGGATGGAGAAAAGAGGAGTGGGATAAGTGGGATAAAAGTGAAAAGTGGAGTGACACATTTCTGGAATATCTGTCACACTGGAGAACATGGTGTGAAATACTCCAGGGCTATTAGAGACATCTCCAATCTTTTGAGAAGTATGGCAGTGAAATTATAACAGTGTCTGAGAAGATAGGGGTTAGGATGATATTTATTTTACCTGGTGTTCTGCAATGAGGGCTTTCACCTCTTCAATTTCCTGGGGGATGACTTCTTTGTCCTTATCGCTAAGTGTAGTTTCAGCCCACTGCAACCAAGCCAGCAAAGCTTCCAACAATTCCTGTTTCGCAATGAGCCCAGCCAGAGCACTTGCTAATCTCTGTTGATGCTGCTTCGCCCAGGCCAACACCTGTTGGGGAAACACATGTCTCTGAATTTCATACATCTTAGTTAATAATTTAAGTGATGTAAAAATATACAACATTTAAATGCAGATTCAGATCATCCTGGGCCTGGGATCATAACACTTCCAGTCTTTCTAGAACCCATCAATGGTACCAAGACCCAGCTTGTGGGGGGAAAAAGAGCCCTCTCTGAATGATTGCCTCCTTACTTAGAGATGGATGGTAAACACCCAGGCTTCCTTTAGATTGCTAAGTTGAGTTCAAATATGCATTCTCTGAAAGCTCAACGTATGTTTACTCCAAGTAGCACTGAGTGGAAATAAAAATAGGTAAAAATCTTAAAATATCAGAATTCAGTTCATGTATGCAATCCATTCCTCAAGCTTATACTCTACTCCTCTGAATTACAATTTGGGTGCTGTATCATCCAACAGAGACAATGTGGAAGTGGGACAAAAAGTCATCCAGGGAACCAAATATTTGCCTTTTCATGTTTCAGGGACATAGCTGCAAAAGTGCTTTAACTTTTTAAATAAAAGCAGGCTGCAGAGGCAGGTAATGCACACAGGATGGTATGTTAAAGAGTATTTTTCTTTGCAGAGGCCTCCTGTTCCCACGGTCATAAATGTATCTCAGTTGCTGAAGTTTCTATGCCCCCAATTCTCAAAGCTATTGCTGTTCTAATGATGACCTGAGACACACTAACCTCCTCAAACCTGGCCCGGATGATGGTTATCCAGTGCTTAATGGTGGTGATGGAGTCAGGGTGGCAGATGGCCAAGACAGCATCTCCCATACTGGTAGCTTTATTCAGTGCGGCTCGCTTTTCTTCCAGTTTCTTCATGAATTCCTACAGCAGAAACAAAGGCTTTGATTAGCTGGCAGTGGCTGAAAGCAACACTTCAGTGACGTGTGTGTGACCATCAGAGTAAAACAAATAAACAAGTACTTTAATCGGTTTATTCACAGTTGGAAATAATTCACTAATTGGGGAATTACGAGAGGAGAGGGGACAAAAAACGGGAAATGAAGTACTTTCTAACAAGTATTTCACAGCACCAGTATCGGATAACATCTTATGCTTTACAAAACACAGTATACAAAAAACACACTTTTCTAAATCTGGATATATTAGAAGTATATTAATGGAAAATTGGACCAGAGGAGGCAGAAATGATTAAAAAAAATCTTCCAACAAATAAGAGTAGGAGGTTGTATATGTAGCATGAATTGTGCCAAGAATGATAAGCATATGTACCCAGAAAGTGCCAAGGAAGAGAGAAGGCTTTGCAAGGAACTATACATGTTTAGGGTAAGGGAGAGAGGGTCCAAGTGTCCAGCAGGAAAGAGTCAGGGAGAGCCTGAAGGGGATGATCCTGACAGTTGCCATGAGAAGCATCCCTTCCAAAGGCCAGTAACAGTCATTCCTTGCTCTGGTGGGCTGAAGAAGTCTTAATAGGCTTCAAAATGCTTTCGAATCAACCTTTTTGCAAATGTCTCACACACGTAACTGTACTTTCTACTATCAGAACCGCGTCCATAGATACATGAGTCCCAGAACTCTGAAAGTGTAGTTATAAATGAGGACCTCTGCCTTAAGAGGTCTCTTGCTTCCAAAACCTCATAATGAGTTTCAAGCACCCACCAGCACCCCACTCTGGACCCCAGCACTAAGAGGGACTCCTTAGTTATAGCGACAGGGCTGCAGAGGCTGCAGACAAGCTCACACTACACACTACTTATGCCATCTGATCAGGGTGATCATGTGGGACCAAAAGTGTCTCCTGTTTTGTCTAGTGGCCTTTTGTTTTCTGGCTCTGTGAAGCAGCTCTGTCATATACCTCATATTCTGGCATTTTGCTATGTTAAAATAATCCGTTTACATATATCTCTACTGGACACTTAGGTCCACAAGATTGGAAGACCATGTCTTATTCAATTTTGTGTCTTTGTGATTGAATAAATGCCTTTTAACTTTTATTTACACATTTTTACTGTTGTCACGTCAAGGTTTGGTAAACAATAGGTTCCACTAACGTGATCTACATTTTATTTTTTTATTTTTTATTGTTTTTTAAGATTTTATTCATTTATTCCTGAGAGACAGAGAGAGAGAGAGAGGCAGAGACACAGGCAGAGGGAGAAGCAGGCTCCACGCAAGGAGCCCGATGTGGGACTCGATCCCGAGACTCTAGGATCACACCCCCGGCTGAAGGCAGACGCTTAACCGCTGAGCCAACTGGGCATCCCTGATCTACATTTTAAATATCATCTACTTTTTTTTTTAAGATTTTATTTATTTACTCATGAGAGACACACACACACACAGAGGCAGAGACTCAGGCAGAGGGAGAAGCAGGCTCCCTGCAGGGAGCCCAACATGGGACTTGATCCTGGGTCTCCAGGATCACACTGAAGGTGTGGCGCTAAACCGCTGAGTGACTCGGGCTGCCCAATATCATCTACTTTTAAAAGTATTTTAATTTCCCCCAATATAGATCTACTTACTGGAAGGAAAAAAAAAAAAAAAAAAAAGCTTTACTAGGAAGAGAAAACCAGAGATCAATAACAGCTGTGCTTTCTCCAAGGACAGGAGATCTGACCATGTACTTTTGATCATTCCTAACATAGGAGTGCCAGAGTCCTGCCCAGAATGTTGTGGACTGGGCCATGAACCCCCTGCTTGCATTCTGGGCTCTTCCAACTTTGTCTGAGTGCTAAATGGTTTGTGCTCACCTGGGGAAGCTTCCCATTTTTAGAAAGTGGACTATACTAAGAAGTCTCTGGTCCTGGGGATACGAAATTAAACATTCTGTTTTACTTTTATTTGGTCAATGTGTGAAGGAAGTTGAGGAAATTAGGAAGAATGGATGGTGTTGCTGCAAATCATTATATGACTAAACAGCTTTTTATAAAATTACATGTAATTTTACATTATCTAAAAATATTTAAGGATAATTTGTCGTAAAAACAAAAACAACTCCCAAAACCTGGATACCTGCCTCCTGATGTTTCTTGGTGTTTCCTGCTCCTGCTGTAAGGGGGTGATGCCACAAGTGGGCTCCTTACTGTAAGGTGTTAGATATACAGCCCAGGCTTCAAGAAGCTACTCTAAGACCCAGTATATCAGTGGAACTTGACTCTGGCTGATAGGTCAGCCAACTGTAATATGATAGATCTTCAAAACATTGAACTGAATCAAACATTTACAATGAATTTGATGTGATTTTCCTACTCTTACATTCTAGCTTCAACTTTAAATGGTTTATGGAGCAGTTCATTCATCCAGATAATGTTAGACAAGCTCATACCACTTTTATTAATGACAAAGCAATATTTCATTGCTATGGATTAGGGAACCCATCATTGAGAGAGCACAGTAATCACAAATCAGAAGTCTCCATAGATGATGTAATCCATGCTACACGGTAACAAATGACATACTTCCAACCTGACTCTGAAACATGAGCTAATTCAGTGGAATTGAGCAGATCTTTTATTTATTTTTTTTTTTGAGCAGATCTTTTAAATGGAAATGTTGACATCAATACTGTATTCAGTGTTAGCATTGCAAATTTCTAATTTTTTAAAGTCAAAGGTTAAAAAAATAATGTGTTAAGAAGTAGTTAGACCACTCTACTAAGAGTAAGTGCTAGTAGTTCTATGCACTTACAAAATAGATGTTGACCTGAAAACTGGGGGCCAGATTTTTATTTGGTTAATTATTCTATTATATACTTACAGAATTCATTTTTAATTTTTAATTTATACAGTGGGCTACTTCTCAAAAGAATTTTAGGTGGATCTCCATTAAAACCAAAACTGGCAGCGATTGAAAAAATCTGAAGACTAGTTATTAGTTACTTGCTTACTAAGGTCAAAATTATTAATTTACAATTCTAATGGTATAATTTTATAAATCCCAAATGCTCATTAAGGAAGTTTCATCTTTGAAATACACATGCAAGTGCAAATAAAATCGACCAGTTTTGGTCAGAAGCCAAATAATCCCCTAGAAAAATCAATGTACTTCCAAGAGATAGGGAAACAGGGACTAATTTTAAAATAACCACTTCATAAAGAAAGCATAAAAAGATAGCTATACTTAACTAGGTGCATAGGGGCACATCTATGTAAGCAGATAAATTCTCAAATATGCCAGATCTTTAATTAATTCTCAGGAAGGGAAATATTCATGCAGTGATACCTACAATCATAGTCTATTTGATTTTTCATTTAGTTTTATTTAGCATTTATATAACTCACTTTATGCTGATCAATGAGAGTCCGAAGAGCATCTTCATCATCTGGGAGAGCTCCATGGAAACGAAGGGTTTGTTCCGCCTCAGCCAGCCACTCCAGGAGGGCATGCACCACAGAGTGAAATTCCTCTGCCTAACAGTTCACACACACACACACACACACACCAAAGAAGATCCCCAAATATGCTTGTTAGTACAGATTCTTCCTCTCAGTGAAAAGTCTTAAATTTACATTGACTAATGATATGGATTATTCCCACTAAAAAGATAAAGATACATGGAACTACATTTTAAAATGTAAGGCCTCTAATAGATCAAAATGGCCTATATAAAGACTAATTTGCCATTTTAACAATCTGATTTTAGATACATGGCATTTAGATGCGTTCAAGCTGAAGAATCACTAAAGTAGCACTTTTATGTGAGGATGAGAAAATTTCCCCATGTAAGTATTTCAGTTCTTGGGGGGAGGACTAAAGCAAGGATGCTCTAAGAACCTGCTTCTCGATCACCATCCCAGTTCTCCACAAGAGCAGTTCCTGCTGAGGCTTTGGTACCTTTCTCACTACACCCAACTGCAATTTACAGGACTTTTACCTGACGCAAGGCTGCTTCCAATCGTGTCTGCTTTGATATGGAAAGTGCACACACGGTTTCCCAGCGTGTGCTTAATTCCTGCATCTGGACCTTGACCCAGGAGGAGTCATCTCGGCTGCCCTCTATGAGCTCTCGTGCTGAGCGCTTCAGGGCCTGCACGCTGCTGGTCCTCTTCCCCAATTCTTTTTGGAAAACCTAAAAAGACCATGTTTTTATAAAAAAAATAACTTTTAATTACAAAAGCAAATCAGTAAAGCAGAGTTCAGAATATATGTGTACATGACCTCAAGTACCATTCTCTAAGATCTACAGTTTAATGACCCATACTTTTCACAGAATCTTCAGTGAATCTAAGTCATTGACACACTGCTCCTATCAGAGTGCTGTTAAGAACACGGTGTTGTATAAATGTGCTCAATCTTCTAGCATTCTCCCAAGAGAACCTTAATTTTTATTTTTTTTATTTTATTTTTTTTATTTTTATTTTTTTGAGAACCTTAATTTTTAAATGATACATTGCATTAAATAATAGTAGCCACTCTTCTTTATCTCGATTCCACAAAAGAAAATATCAAATTCTTTTTTTTCTATAAATCCTTAATATGGCGCCCTAATTCCTCTCAAATCCTTAGTAAGTGCCAAGAATGCGCTAGCTACCTCATTATTCTTAATTAATAAACATACCTCACAGACTAACAAATAACTAAGCAACCCTGGGATACCACATAGGGGTATTACAGGGAATGGCAGGGAGGCTCAAAAGGAATTAGTATGTAGTGTTTTTCTCTGTAACATGGTTTCAGCTTTCATAGTATCCTGAGAACTACAATGTCAAATTTTAGAGGCTTAAATCCTTATCTATCATTCTGGAGGAAAAGCTTTTTTCCCCTCCTTTTGCCTAATTCTGATAAACTTTGATGTACCAGGAGTTAGACTGGCTTCTTTTGGCCACAGACTTACCCAAAAAAATGAGCCCAGGGTACTTCATTTCTGATCTAAGAGTCTGCATATTCAACTAGATCTTTCAAATTAATCAACCTTACATATAGAATAAAATTAGCTTATTTTTCTACTAAAAGATGATCACAAATGAATACTAATTTAATAAATAAATATTAAATTAATATTTTATTTTATTTTATTATTTTGGCTATATCCATGAGTTTCTGTTCTGATAATCAGATCGTTCATAAAAGTGAGCCCATCAAAAATAGTGCAAACATAGTGTAATGAGTTCTTTTCCTGATTTCACTCTAAAAGTGTTAAAGGAGACATGCCTGCAGACAGACAGGCACAATCAGAGACACACACATATACATAGGAATGGAAAATACAGTGTCTATATAATCTCTTTGTGATAGGACTAGCTCAATATTTCTGAGGAGGCTTTCCAGTGAACTTAAACTTACTTCTTCCTGGGCCTTCCAATTGTATTACTAATGCTGAATGATTAACTCATTCTTGATGACCTTTAATATATAAAAAACCTGGCAAGTGCAGAAGGCAGTAAATATTTAGACAGTGAGTTTATACAAATGGCATTTATGTAAAAAGTAACATTACACTATTCATTATTCATTGAATGAATGCCAAGGAGTAAAAAAGTCTATATTAATCATGCACAAAACATTTGTTTCAATAGAGCCAAAGCAACAAAACTCAAAATTTTACATTTTTGTAGGCCCGATCACTGTCCTTCATTTATTCTTTGATTTTTTGGATAATATTCAAATGTAACAAACTCTCTTTTATAGGTGTAATCAGAAAGCAGAACCAGAGAAGGGGAAACAAATATGCAAAAAGGCCAACTATTTAAAAAGGAACAGGTAAGGTCAAAATAGCATAACTAGGGACATTTTAAAATGAAATAAATTTTCTGAATTCAAAAATAACAGGAGAAATAAAATATGAATTCAAGTCCAGTGCTGTAAGATATTTGCATATAAAGACTACTCTGATACAACCACCCTCATTATTCTGTGCCTCAGGTTGTCTTCAAGGTTCTTTAAGTTATAATACCACATTTTACCATAATTTGGGACCTTGAGCTCAACATCAGCTAGATATCTTGAATATTTCCTTCGATTGGCACAAAAATTTTAAATACTGCAAGGAAAACACTCTTTTAAAGTAATAATCAAATCCCTCAAATCCTTGCTGATAATCTTATAAATTGCTATAGTTCTAGGGGCAAGGTTGAAACAGTTTTTAAAAATAGAGAAGCAGCTTTATCTTGACCCCCATAGATCATGTCACAAATCCATACACTTAGGCAGTGACAAAGTTCCAGATCACTGACTGAGTAGTTTTAAATTATATTACATACTTATTTACACAAATAACAAAAGACCATAAAACTTTATTCAAACATGTTTTAAAGCTCCAGCGAATGAAATCACCCTCTAAGTTCTAACAAGTTTTAGATCTGGAAATCAAAAAACAAACAGTATCTCATTGATAACTAAAGTAATTTTCCTGTATCACTTTTAAAGCTGGCTTCCGGATTCTGCTCAAACGTACACAAATATTGATATTAAAGACGGTTATGTAGTATGATATATAGCCTCTAGATTTTAAAAGGCTAAGGGGTTATAGTTTCCTCTAAATTCAACATAATCAAATGAGATCAATAAAATGTCCCAGAAAATAATACCTTGTGATTATCGATCAGGTTCATCACTAAATCAATATCTCCATGGACAGGTTGGTCTTCTGCCAGCTGAGGTTCAACTCTATACAGCCAATCAATGAGGGCCTGCAAGGCATCTGTGAATTGTCCAGAAAATAACAGGGCTTCCTCCAATTTGTTTTGTCTGGGGGGAAGAGGTGGAAAAATCAATTTGAGCAACAAAAAAGCCACCCTATATATCCCAACATCTAAAATCCACTTATGGAGCTTGAGCAGTACTCCAAGAAAAAAAAAAAAAAAAAAAAACCCACAATATATTGGTATCCAGTGCTGTTTCTTCGCTTTCCTTAGAAAATAACACAACTTTTCTCAAATTTTCTTTTTCATTCCTTAAATCACATCTGCTCTTGGAAAATTCCCTGTCATTACCTCCAGAATTCAGTGACCTTTCAATTTCTTCATAAAAAAATGTCTTAAAATTTTTTTATATTATCATAAGTAAGCTTGACTTTTTTGAGTGTACAGTTCTATGAACTGTAACACATGTATAGATTCATGTAACCTTCATCATAATCAAGAAACAGAACAGTTCCATCATCCCCCAAATCTCCCATATTTTGTTTGTAGTCACATCCTGCCCCATCTCCAACCTCTGGCATTCACATGTCTGTTTGCCATGCAATCATTTATAGGACAATGTAAAAAGCAAATAACCTTTTAAAATGGAAGGTTTTAAGGATTTTTAAGAACACCAAAATTTCTATATTCTTTCTGTATATTCTATAGATAATACTCTAATTTTCTATTGATTTTATTATTAGAATAAAATATTCTATTTAATCTTAATACTGACAAAAGTAATCAGACCAAGGATCTATGAATTATTTGAAAACATTTCTAAGATATTTGAACTCTTCTACTAGGATTGTACTTTCTAAATACTTAAAAGATTCTGGGGTAGCCTGGGTGGCTCAGCGGTTTAAGCGCCTGCCTTTGGCCCAGGGCATGATCCTGGGGTCCCGGAATCGAGTCCCATGTCAGGCTCCCTGCATGGAGCCTGTTTCTCCCTGTACCTGTGTCTCTGCCTCTCTCTCTCTCTATCATGAATAAATAAATAAAATCTTTAAAAATAAATAAATACTTAAAGATTTTGAAATTCGTTTTCGGCCTTCATGGTTCTTATAATGAGAAAGAAGACTGGAAAGGAGTGGATGGAAGTTGGAAGGGAATACCGGGCCAGACTGGTAGGACCTTGCCACACCATACCATGTTAAGGAGCCTGTGTTTTGGTTCACACTCAATATTAACTTCTTGATAGGTATGAGGCAGGGCAATGACAATATCCCATTCATATTTTAAAAAGATCGCCCTCCTGGTTATGTGGAAGTTGGATTAAGGAAGACAGGAGCAGACCTGGGGAGACCTGTGAGAAGTCAGGTATGAGATGACTGGCTTGGAGAACAATATCACTTTTGAGTGAATCAAGTAATTAAAAATAAATAATAATGAACAACAAAGACTTCTCAGTGCAGGCACTATGTAAGGAGGATATTACAGATGACCAGAAGTTCCCAGGCAAAGGAGGTATTTAAGGTTCCTAGAATGTTCCTACAAAGCATCACTACTGTACACTCGAAAGAAGTCTACAAAGTAATGAGACTGCCTTAAAGAACGTCTTACCTTTCCACAGACTTGCCACAGATAGTATCCCATTTGTCTCTGAGTTCACTCAGCATGTCATCCAGTTTCAGGTTGTCATCAGCCAGAGAGGTTTTCTCCTTCAGAGAACGTCCAGTTCTGTTGGTGGTGTCATAGACAGAATGCTTGGCTCCAAGTGATTTCTGAAACTCCTATATAATTTAACAAGAAAATAGTGTGGATTTCTACTTAGGACTAATAAACAGGTAAGAGACATTACAAGAGGCATCCCTAATAAATGGAGTCTTAATAGAGGAAGACATCAGCAAATAATCAAGTCAGATAGTGTAGTACTGTACTCTATACAGGAATGCACCAGGGTGGAAAAGAATCTATTTTTCAAACTGAGGAATTAATTTTTCTCAGAAGCCAGGTGTCTTTGAGGGTACTTATTGTTATAAAGACAATAATTTCAAAGCAAAACAAAATCTTGAATATTTTGTAGCTATTAACCACAAAGAGTATACTAGTTATAATAAAATGAAATTGCTATTGAAAGCCCCAAGAGTTTGGAGAGGAAACTCAATGAGTAACTAAAGGTCCTATGTGGACACAGAGTAACTCATAATCTGCAATTTACTACAATTTTGCTTATTGGTCAAACAGATCTGTTGTCACACATCTGAGATGCTCACAATGCTGTTACTATAATTTTATCCGCAAGCCAGGATGAGGGACAAAGGTGAGCCATATTTCGAGATTCCTATGTTCTGACCTATTGCTCAGTCTGTTTATACCCCTTGGCAAGCCTATCACCCTCCCCTCCTCCTCACCTCTAAGATGCCTTATAAAAGTCTCATAAGATTTGCAGATTACTTTTCAAGTATCAAACAGCCATATTGCTAATGTGACATCTATACTTTGCCATTTTTACATTGTTAATTTGCATGCTTGTGCATGTAAATTTGTAAGTGTGGGAGGGCTGGATTATATTCTATCTACACAACTCAGCCACAAGCTTTTATAGAGCAGAGGCATTGTCTTTTCATGCCTCTCATGATCATCTTACATTTTGCATGTGTTTGTAAGTATGTAATAGCAAGAATGAGACAGCTGCTCCTGAATATACAATCTCAGGGATGGGAAGGAAGGAAAGTCAACCAAATGGGTATCTTACAAGCTCATAATATATGACAGAAAAACTAACACAGTGATTCTAAATCCTAGTAGCCCATTTGAATCACCCTAGACAATAAAATGCTATTCAAATATATAATTTTCCAAAATAACTTCGGTTATAATTACCTAATGATCTCTTACTGCCTTTAAAAGCTGGACGCTTTAAGTGTCTTAATATGACTAAGATATTTATTTTGTCTTATAATAGGAAGCCACTTCATCTGGGAATTTCTTTTTTAATCTGGGAATTTTTTTAACAATAAACACCATTACAGGAGCACATGACCTCTATAGTTTGTTTTCTGTAATTATTTTTTCTTGTTATTCAATAACAGAATGTTAGTTTTACAACCATCATCTTGACAGATTTTCTTCAAAAGAGCAGATACATAAAAAATGTTATAGCTGAATACGGACAGATTAAAACCTTTTAAAAACAGAAAAATACCCAAAAGATGAACAGAAAAGACTTAAAATTGGCTTAATGTAACTTGTATCCTTATCTCAGACAAATGGTGACTTTTGCAACAAGTCTCACTAGGAAAAATAGAGAATCTACCAGGGTTCTTCACATATTTTTATTTCTAAGGTTCTCCAATTTAAATACACAATATACTTTCATAAGACTACATGACATGATATCTATGTTCAAGTGCAAATAAGCATTCTATTTTGAGAAGGAGGCTCTCATTTTTCCATCAGAGGTGAGGGAAGGAAGGTGCTGCTCACTGTCACTGTACTGTTAGTACTGAATGTGGCAGCCCATGGGCAGAGGGTGCCAGCAGACAAGCCACTCACAAGTTTTCCTCTAGTCAAAAAAACAGGTGCACAGTGTTTCTTTTGGCCACTTGAGGATCATGACTTCCTGAGGTTAGTCTGAACTACCCATGGAAGCAATCAACTTGTACGAAGATGATGGCTAGAATTTTCTGATGATGATAAACCCTACATCACTCTAATTTTTTCCAGCTTTTATAAAATTATCATGTTTCAAGCAATAATATATATATAGATGCTTACAACAATAAAACTGTTTCTGCAGGACCTTTTACCCATATACTCACTCTGAGGGCTCATGATCACTTTATAACCAGAATGACAGACCCAAATCCAAAAGGCTGAGGAGGATGAGGGGATTGTTCTTTGAATGTCATGTGGTATGAATATAAAAGGTAAAAAATATAAAATAATATGTTTCTACACCTTCCAGTCTACATAAGGAAGCCACTATGTGTCTTTGAGGGTAAGGATGGAATTCCATATACCACACATAGACAATAAAATACCAGTTTGTGTAGAAGCAACCAATTGTCTCCACTAAACGTTTGTATGGCAAAATTTGCATTACTTTTTGTTATAAAGTTAGCTTCTCCATAGCATTTGGTCTATGAAAGAAATTACAAGACAAGACAGTGAAAAACTGAAATGCCAACTCTGAACTCCTATAAATCTTTTATGTTATAAATTATAGAATACTTCCAGTTTTAATTTTGTATTTTTTCTTTTAACAATTAGCCCTAGAATCGTAGTGGAATGGTCAGCAGAGAGTAAAGATACTACTGCCACCAATGTAAAGGGCAATCAGTTTTAAATTTAATGGAGGTCCATTTTTTCTAGTGATGAATCAATATAGCACCAAGTAAGAATTTAAAAGTGAATTTTGAGATACAGAATGACCTATATACTTTTCTTGTTGACCCACCTTATGCTGTGCAAGTTGTGTTTTTATCTTGTCTGGATCGTTGGCGATTTCCAGTTCAGAGTCCAAAGATTTTTCTGATTCCTCTAGCCATTCCATAAGTTTACTCCAAGCTTCATGGAACTGTAAAAGAAATGCACATCTCTGTCTAGAAAATTTTCTGGTGTGTTCGCTATATTTTAAGTCTAGCATATTTTTAATAGAAATTTATGTTAATGAAAATGTTTAAAATTATTAATTCAAATTTCTCCTAAAAAAGAAAAATGTAGTAAGTAGTAGCTCCATAGGATCACAAATGTCTTCGTAACCCCTGGCTTCTGTGGTCATGCCCCCACAGTCACTTTGTAGTTAACTCATTCAAACACATAAACTTTAACAGAAACAGAAATGAACCTAGAAACAGGGAACACCAGAGAAAAATTCCTTCCCTTTCCTTTTGCTGAGTTACTAATGTAAACTGTCAAGAGAATTTTATTTGCTGTCATTGACAGATCTGAGTTTATTTCTAAAGTGTTTCATTTCCATGTTAAGGAAAAGAACAAAAAGGGAGAGATGAAGGATAAAATTTATAAACTGGTCTTAAAAAGTAACAAGAACAACAACAAAAAAGGCCATAGCATTCCTATTTAATACAAAGGGAGTTCAATATCTTTATTGCTGCTATCAAAATCCTCAAATTAATGCCTGTGCCTCACTTACTGGTTCTATATGTAAGAGCGCCCATGGGATGTGATTTCTAAAAAAGTATAATTCTCTTTGGCATCTATGACCTTGTGATATTCTGGTGCTATGTATACTTGATTTCAGCCACAGTCTCTTTTCTGTTTATCACAGAGAACTAACAGGTACTATTTTTGGATACCAAATTGTGAAATTGGTTATAAATTATTTCTCATAATAAACTTAAGTGAACAGATACATAACAAAAAACTGAAGTAATCAAAATAAAATCTGTTTTATATCAAAGCACATGAATAATGAAATAACAAAAAGACACTTAGCAGTAAGCACAAGAGCACGGGATCACAAAGCTGGCAGGGCCCGATGAGATCATCTCATCGCAAACCTGTTCTCTGGATACATCCTTCCCACAAGTCCAATTAATCTAAATATGAAAATACAGAGGCCAGAAGAGGCATAGAAACTGCCAAAGTGAGAGAACTATGATCCACATTTGAACCCTAAACTAAGATAGTACAATGATAAGAAATAAAGAAATAGTCACAGTGTTTGGTAGTCCTACTATAAATACTGTAGGCTATACAACAGATGGCAAGTTTAATGACACAAATGCATAGGTTCTAAGACTCGTCCTGCTTTAAAAACTATTTTTAAGTCACATAAATAAAAGAAATGCTATATTTTTGCACCACAAAGCAGTAGAAAATCCTGACATATTAAACAAAATGAAAAAATAAAAATACACAACATGGAGAAATACTTTTATAAATTAAATGTTCATAACCCAAGCAATGCCCACACTACAGAGGACACTGCTACATTGGTAGAGAGAAGAATGTCAGGCTTATTGTTAATATTGTCTTAAAAAAACATTAAGAGACTGATTATATTCACACTCACTGATAACACTGAACACATCATACATCCCACTCAAAAAGAAAGAATACAGCATGTAATCCTACAACAATGCAATTTGTCATTTCTAAAGCTTTTAACAAATTTATGCTGAGAACTTTGAACAATGAAACATGTGACTCCATGACATCTTTTAGCCTGGCTCCCCAAAAGAATGGAGCCCAAAGCCAATTATAGAAAAATGCAACTAAATGGGGCAAAAAGAATCATTAGAAAATTCAGCCACAACATTGCACTGAGTTTCCAGTAAGATTCTAAGATACATGCCAACCAAGGCGGGTGTATCTCTCTCTTCCCTGGAGTACAGAGACACGTAACTTTACTTCTCCTCTGTGTTTAGTCTAAGAATGGAATAGGAATAATAGGTGAAAAGAGTAGGGGGCGTTCCTTGTGAGATTCGTGACATTCTATAATTGAAAGGACAAGGAAAAAAACAGCCCTAAAAGGTTCAAACAATTAATTTAAAAGCAGGGTGGAAAAAATAAAAATAAAAAAAATAAAAGCAGGGTGGAGCTGTATCAAAACACTAGAGAAGAAAGCAGAGCCTGTCAACAAGTGCAGATTCAGAGAGGTGAGGAGTACCCAGCAACTCAGACACAGAATCAGCTCTTTCAAGAAGCTGCCTGGAGGGTCAAGTGTCTGCCTCTCACCCCTGAGAGTCTGTGGACCAAACCTGGCTTAGGAACTAAACACAAGATAGCGATATAATAAAGAACGATGACTTACTCTGGCTATGAGAGTAGAGGTTGCAAGGGCAAAGGGAAAAATAAACAAATGTATTAACAAAAAATCTGAGTCTCTTTCTGGACCTTAATGATAACAGTTACTCCACAAAGCCAAGCTATAATCAGACTTTTCAAGATTAGTCCCCAGGACTGGAAGGTGCTGCCAGGGCAAAAAGTGAAGTCACCATAGAATCTTAGGCCACAGCCCATTTAGGAAATAAATACCTTGACCTTGTGCCATGATTGTTACAGCTAATTCAGCCTGTAATAAAAGTACTTTAACAGCATAATGTATATTGCAACACCTAGAAATGATTTTTTGCCAAGTTCAGAGAGTTTTATAAAGGTTTACCTGCTTGGCTCTCTTCCTTGCATCATCCAAAGATCTTCCTCTTTCTACTAACCGTTGAACTACCTTTTCCCATCGACTCTGTACACTGATCAACAGATTCTTAATTAGGACAACATCTTGTTTCTGACTGAAATATTTCAGGTGGGTTCCAGTTTTGTCCAGCTCTATTATCTGCTCACGGTGAGAATTTACTTCATTTGCAAAGACCTTTCCCAAAGAAAAAAAAGGGGTGGGATTAGAAACAAATGAAAAACTGTTCTATCTTAAAAATGCTTCTAGTGCCATAAGCTGAAACCATTTTAAAGGACAAAACAAAGTTTTCAAACTACCAAATTCATGCTTCTGACATTAACACAGTCTGTTGTCTAAAAAGGTCTGAAATGAGAATGCTAATCCATCTGAGTTACAACATACCTTGTGTTCATCAATTTGAAACAAAACTGTGTCCAAGATAAGACTTGGCCGAGAAGCTACATTGAGGGTCTGTTCAGCCTGGGTTAACCAATTGATGAAGTCTTGGAGAGAATTGTGGAACTCCATTGCCAAGTTGAGGGCCTCTTCCAATTTAGTCTGAGAAGACAGATTATTTAGTATCTGATGATATTTAATTTCCCTCCCTCCCTCCGTGCCTCCCACCCCAGTTTAACCACACTCTGGCAGATTTCCTTCCCATCCACACTTTATTTATACCTAATCTGTATTTCTATATTACCTAAACAGTTGATGAATGTAATGAGCCTTCACTAAAATACTGGCAAACCAAACTTCTTTAAGTATAGTGAAAAGATCTCACTGCAGCTAAAAAGAAAAATCTAATATAAACTAAAATTGTGATTTTGGGGCATTTAACGACAGAACACAATTACTAAACAGAAATCTGTAGAAAGAAAACTTGACATTCACATGATTAATTTTGGGGGTCAAAATACTATGAAATATATATACATTATGTTCTGTCAGTGAGGGCACACAATCTAGTATTCCTAGCCTATCATTTTTCTTATAGCATTAAACAGTGATAATTTTAATTCCTTTTCATGGACTTTTGTTATGGAAGTGCTTATTATATACACAATCATCTCACTCTCTTGACCTCCCTCTTTCCCTCCCTACTACACACATAAATAACTGTGATTAGAATTATTTAACAATCCAGAATCCGAGTGGTTCACAAATTTAAAGATATACCTAGTAACACTAGATCTATGATCTGTTTGAATAAACTGCTTTCACTCTTTTCTCCTGTGTTAAAAGAGAATACTATTTTCAACCAACCCCCTGAAATCTCCAAATGTATACAGAGAAAATTTAAACACAGATCATTAAAAGTTCCACTGATAATTCTACTCAGAGATAAAGTAAATCCCATGAAATAAAACAATGAAAGTGTTCATTCTATGACATTTTAATTAAAGCATATACCTTCCTTTCATTGAGTTTGGTTTCCACCGATTCCCATTTTTCTTTCAAGTTGTTTAAGTCTTGGTCAATTGTCTCTGCAGATTTGGGGCATCTTGCAAGCATCTGCTGGCCTTTCTGCATCAGACTTTTATATATTTCTTCTTTAACATCAAAGGCAGCACAGATTTCCTAAATTGAGATACCCCCCAAGTTATATCATTTTAAATAAGAGAATAAAATCCAAGAGGTTCTTTTCCAGGTCATCAATCCCAAGCCTCTGATCATATATTCACCTGTATCCAACATACAGAATAGCCCTGACACATTCACATTTTTCACTCTATTGAAACAACACCTAAACTTATAGACATACTCTGTTCTGCCAGAAATTTCAGGAATGGTGCTATCATTATTAGTCCTTTCCAGCATGCTAAAGTTTGCGAAGTAATATTTTAAATGTTATCAAGAAAGTTATTCACTGTACTGTAACCAATCAGGTCTGTGACTCTGAGCAAGTAATTTAACTTCTCTGGGCCTCAGTTTCCTTCTCTGTAAAATGGGTTTTCTAAGTCTCTCCTCAAATTGTGAAACAATGGCTGTGGTAATTTTTGGTATGATTCATCCCTATGCTCAGAAGACAAATAATGAATAGAAACTAAAGACTAAATTGTTAGACACTTGAAGCTGATTATTCAGATTTTGGAATCACAAAAAACAAACTTGTGGTACTACAAATATTACTCTCCTTTATAACATTTTTAAAGCTTTCAATTGGAATGCAGTATGTTTCTTCTACAGAAAATATTTAAAAATTATGAAGACAAATTAAAGATTTAATATCAATTAAAAAAGGTACATTCATGCAAAAACTTAAGACCAGCTCTATTTCATTGGTTCAACTATAATATGGGTCAAATTACAGATCCCACTGAAAACTATATTCTGTGTCTAACATCTGTAGTAACACATTTCAATAGTTTTTAAAACTGAGGAATAATTCATAAAGTTCACCATTTTAAAATGTACAATTTAGTGTTTTTTAGTGTATTCACAAAGATATGCAACCATTAGTATAAACTCCAGAACATTTTATGCTCTCAAAACTTTGTAATTTCTTTAACCCTAAAAAAAAAAACCAAAAAACAAAAAACTTTCTAAACATTGTTATAAGATCATCCACCAAAAGCCTTTAATCCTAAAGTAAAACTTTTAAATATAGCTAAATCTTAGGAAACTGTAATATTCCAAGTTTTCTAGCTTCCTTCATTTCTTTTTTTTTTTTTTAGCTTCCTTCATTTCTAACACAACCAAATCAAAAGAGCACTACTGGGCAGCCCAGGTGGCGCAGCGGTTTGGCGCTGCCTGCAGCCTGGGGTGTGATCCTGGAGACCAGGGATTGAGTCCCACATCGGGCTCCCTGCATGGAGCCTGCTTCTCCCTCTGCCTGTGTCTCTGCCTCTCTCTCTATGAATAAATAAATAAAATCTTTAAAAAAAAGAGTACCACTAAAATGATATTAACAAGTACCAATAACTGTTTAGAATTCCTTAAATCACGAATTTACAATTATATTGTGTTAAAGCAAATTCATTTTAAATACCTCACCCAAACCAAGTGGATATGTATAGCAATATTTTTCCAAAAGTAAAGTATTTCTAAGATAAGCTCTTTGCTTTCTACCTTTTTGTTTTATTCTTCTAAGTCAACATTTAAAAAATATTTGTAATAATCCCAAGCATGTTTGTGTAAGAAATCATTAAGCTTATACTTAATGGACACTGTAATAACTATGTAGGTAATTCCAGGAAAGTAAGAAGTATCTGGAAGTCAGGTTTTATGGAAAAGACTGCCAAATTATTACTTAGTCAATTATTTTTTTAAGTAAAACAAATGGGTCCCCTATGGCACCAAAAAAAATGACAGTAACAACAAAACTACCACGTACACAGTAATTTTCTAAAACAATGAATATACATTAAAGGTTTCTAGGAGATTCTATACTGGATTGTTAGAATTGATTTTAATTGCTCACAGCAACTATAAAATTAATCAGATGCTACCTCTGTTGTGTTTCTTCTCAACCCCTATAAGACACTTCCTATTCGAAGCACCAAATTTAAAATTATGTACAACTAAGTGCTGTTTCAAATAAGCTCTTACAACAACACTGGACATCTAATAAAGAAGACAGGCTTTAATGCATAATGGCCCATTTCTTTTGCCTAATCTCTAAGTACTTCTCCTTTAATTTCCCAAGTTAGTAATTATCAGTATTTGAATATTAAACATTCTTCTGATGAAAATTCACAAGTATAAAAGAGGATGCGTTTCCAAAATCTGAAACAGACGGTTTTCTCTTAGAACTTCTAAAGCTGAGTTACAATGTAAATGAATAGGAATTGTCAATAAATCGAAGTCTAAATTTAATTCGTCAGTCCACATTTCTGTGAAAGAAAGCCAGAGTCTCAAGTTTCATTATATATTTCTCCTTATGTTTAGGAGTTGACAGTGCCACAGAATCGGGGTGGGAATGGCCCAAGGGCACAATACTCCCAAATGGACAATTAAACAGAAGCCTCCTCTTGTCCACAGCTGGTATAGGTGTGAAGTTTATGATACAGCCCCATCACCACTACAACAAACAAACAAGTAACTCTTGAACAGAACAAGAACATATTTTCCATCCTTCTAGGAAACTAGGTGGGGATATCATGCTTACAGCAATAATTTTTAAGTCAATTCTGATTACTTTAGGGATTTTTCTTTTCACTCAATTGTATGACAGTTTATAATTTATACTATGTTGTATTACTATCCATATAAGCTCATCATTTTATGGGGATAAGTTTGCTTTTAAAAGTCTTTAGAAGTCCAGACTTCTAAAACCTTTTTTCAGATACTGACACACTAATCTTTGAAATAAAGAGTAGGTTCTGACTTGAAAATTTTAATCGATAAATGGCGTTTCTAGCACTTACACATAAATATTTCTACTGTAAAACCGTATATCCTTTAAACCTTCTCCCACAATTTATTTATCACCAGGGCCCACACAAAATGGTCAGTGTCTTAATCGGAGGCTAGAGCTGTTGGAAATAATATACTTACCATGTGGGCATTAAGCTGCTCCCTGGCTGTTTCCGGTAAACCTCCCAAAGGTTTGGATGCTAAGAGATGACGCTCTGTGTCAGTTAGCCACTGATGCAAATCCTCAATCTCACCATGGAACCCTTTGGCCTGGAGTGATAGAGAGTTTTAAGTTTGGGCCATAAACACATTGTCACTTTCGAGCAGAAAACAAGGTTTAAACAATCCCCGCCTGCTAAGCTTCTCTATGCATTCTTAAGAACAGGCAGGTGCAAATGGATTTGCCTGCCTTTCCTCATCATGAGAGCTCTGGCAGATAAGACTATTACACTAAGAACCAGAGGGCTGCCTTCTCATCTGCTCTGTTCTTTATCCCACTTATTTTTACTCTCTCCTTGAGGTATAAAAATTAAATAAGGGTCTGCAAACCAATGAAAGGATTCCATGCTAATTTTTTTTTAATTTACTTCTTTTAGAGAGAGAGATACAGAGAGAGAGACAGACAGAGAGAAAGAGCACAGGGGTGTGGGAGGGGCAAAGACAGAGGGAGAAAGAATCTCAAGCAGACTCCCAACTGAATGCGAAGCCTGATAACTGGCCTCAATCCGATGACCCTGAGATCATGACCTGAGCAGAAACCAAGAGTTGGGCGCTTAACCAACTGAGCCACCCAGGCACCCCAGAATTCCATGCTATTTTGGTCTCACAGGCCAACGAAAGTTTGAGAATTTATTTTCTTATTCACCTGGCGCAAGGCACCATCCAGCTGCTGCTTCCTTTGTTCTGTTTTTTCCAAAACATTTTGCCAGCGTTGATTTAAAACCTCTAGCTTGTTCTGAAGGTTGCTTGCTTCTTCTCCTGCACTTGATTCAATTAGATCATTTCCTGCTTTATTAACGGCTTCCACTGTAGACTGATGAGCTAATACATCATTTTGAAGCACCTGAAAGTATTAAGATAACACTGTGTTTACTAGCTCATAACCTGTTAACATCACTTTTAACACATCTTTTATTCGCTGAGTATAAGACTTCCTTTTTTTTTTTTTTTTTTAATTTTTATTTATTTATGATAGTTACAGAGAGAGAGAGAGGCAGAGACACAGACAGAGGGAGAAGCAGGCTCCATGCACCGGGAGCCCGATGTGGGATTCGATCCTGGGTCTCCAGGATCGCGCCCTGGGCCAAAGGCAGGCGCCAAACCGCTGCGCCACCCAGGGATCCCGAGTATAAGACTTCCTGAAGCAAAAACATCATATGCATAGAATTTTAGTACAAGAATGTGTTAAAATGTTGGACTTCTTTTCTCTTAACTTTGCAGCTTTCCTGGATATACCTTTAGTCTACCAACAGCCCCTGAAATGATTATATAAGAACATTTTGTTAGTTCTTCCCATTAGAATAATCTTGAAATTAAAGACATTAAATATCTGGGGATTATAATTAAAAGGTTCCAAAAGTTTTCATTTGATTCAAACTCATTTTAATGGAATTTAATTTTCATGTCTTCAGTAAACAATTTTTTTTTTTTAGAAAACAATTTTTAAAAAGGAGTGATCTTTATAAAAAGCATGTACTTTGACAGGTTAACAGTACTATTAATCACTTTCCAAGATAAGAGTTAAATCTTCTTGTGGTCAAAATATAAAGGTAATTCCATAAAATTCATTCTTCTAAATGGTTTAAGTCCTACCACATAAGGCAGAGCCTAAGAACCAGAGGAGAAAATAGGAGAGGGATAGAAACATTCCTCCCTTCTTCCAGTAACTATGCTGGTGATTTTAAGCCCTTTAACTTCTGACCTTTAAGAAATGGAAGGAGAAAGGAGGAGGAGATTTCTAACTGCTCAAAGATAGATAAACAGAAATAAAAGATCCCTAACTCATGCCCTGCCTAAATAACTGGATCAGAGTGTGTCATGTTCTCACCCTTACTGTATTCTATAAAATTCCTATCATTGACATATGTTGCTTTTAAGGATAACTGCTAAGTTTATGAAAATGTAAACACTATATAAACTTACACTACAAGAATAAATATTTTTTTATGCAGAGTCAGTCTGACTAGTCATTATTGCTCTTACAGAGGTGTAAGACAGACATTAAATAATAAAAAATACTAAATAAGCCCTAATTGCCTCATCAGGTATCATTAGGCAATGACTATATAGGCAGAACCAGGTAAAAAAGGGAGAGAAAAATTTTTAAAAAGACCTTTTTAATAAAGAAAGACAGAGAGCGAGTGAGCGTGCACACTTGTGTGAGCAAGGGGAGGAGCAGAGTGACAAACAGACTCCCCAGACGACCCTGAGATTGTGACCTGAGCCGAAACCAAGAGTCGACACTTAACTGAGTGAGCCCCCCAGGCACTCCAAGTGGGAGAGAAATTGAAAGTACAGTACAATTACTATAGGGAAAAGTATGAAAGAAGAGAAACTAAAGCAAGAATACTAAAAAACTTTATCATGATAGTAAAGTACCAAGAACCTACCTTTCATTTTAATATGATAATAAATATGTAAAATTATCAAACATTTTCTAGAACCTAACCTTAGATAAGATGCCGCTATTAATGTGAATGCTAAAAGTTCTATGAAACACAGTTGACTGTCAGGATAAACTCTACTGAGTGTAACTTATTATTCATTAACCCCATTGACTTATGAAATAGAGAATTTTCTTTTCATTTTTTTTCTCTGTGAAAAATTTATTTATCTCATTTTTCCTGGCCAAGTCAATGGCTTCATTCATTTGCACAAAGATTCTAACAAATGGGTTTCAGGATTTATTCTTCTAGGCAAATGAACTTTATCGTAATAAGCTAGGGCTCTGCTCTCAACCCCTGTGAGGTCTGCTCTGATGACCTAGGTATCATCTAAACCCAGAAGATGCCTCCCCCTGGCAGTTTGGGGCCTGCTGTGATCAGCTCCATGCTTTCCTCCTCCCTAAACTCTTCAAGCTGTACAGAGATAGGGAATTTTCTATTAGGAACTGTCAACCAAACGTCACAAAGATGACAACAATATAAAGTTGTTTTGCATGTATCTCAAGATCAAAATTTTTCATTTTAAGCTTTAAATCAAGTTCAGGACATATTAAAACCCTTTTAAACATAGTAAATACTGTTAAAGACTAACTCAGAAAGAAAAGGACTAAGAAACAGAAAGCCAGTGAGAAATAAGAGACACAGAGACTGAAGAACAAACGCCCACATAGCAAGAGATATCTAGGAAAAATAAAGATGTTAGATATGCCAGACAAGCAGCAGGTGAGACACACAGAGATAAGGGTAACTAGAGAAAAAACATACACACTGCCCACAGTGGAATATTTTGAGCCACCGACTTGTTGGCTTTCCCCAGCAATTTTTAAAACTAGGCTATGTCAATCCAGTGACAGGGATAATCAGGGATTTAAACCAATGTTTGCCATGCAACCTTAAAACTTAGCCAGAAGTTTCCCATCCTTGCTGTTTTTAACAACTGCCTTGAATAGTGAGAAAAAATTGTGATTGCAGTCGTTTAAAAAGTGTGTGTTAAGTAGTTCAGCTGTCAGTTACAAACGTGAAATGTGAACCTGTGCTAAAATCATAAACTTGAAAAACACATAAAGAGGTAATGTACCAGAAAACAATCTGATGACACTAAGAATGCATAGAGAAACAGCACACAAGGAGAGCTACATACATGATGTTTGGCTAGTTCAATTTCAATGGCCTTCGGGTCTCCTCCCACAGGTTTCTGCTCACTTAGCAGGCCCTCTGTGTGTGTCAGCCACGTGAGCAGCTCATCCAGGGCATGCTGGAACTGGCCCAGTGCTAACAGAGCACCTTCCAGCTTATGCTGCAAAAAAGTGGAGAGGAAGAAAATCCATATGAAGTCAATATTATTTATAAAAATAACAAAGGCAAAAAAAAAAATCAATTGTTGCATGCTGTGTAATTCCATGAGCATATCCAATAACCATACCCTACATTTTAAGTTTGAGATTCCTTGTGATTAAAAATGGCATGTGAGAGGCAGGAAGAATTCTAATAAAATAAGAATTTAGGGGCGTCAAAAGTTTATGTACCTAATTGCCTAATTCTATCTTTTAGTGATGATTTTACCTTAATATAGGAAATTGAACTTCTCTAACTTCTTAACAAAAGTATCAGTGTTTACCTGTCTGTTGATAATTCTTTCATCCAGACTATCCCATATCAGTTTTAGCTCCATTAGTGGGTCTTGAACGGTGTGTTTGTCACTTTCTTCTGTCACTTTCTTCAGCAAAAGCTCTGCTTGATGGTTCAATCTCTCCATTTCAATCTGTTGTTGGTAGGCCTCTGACTTAAATTGCTTTTTAAAGAAAAAAAAAAGATATACAAGGAAAATTTGTTATAAATCAAAATTTTAAAACAAAAAAATTCTATGGATTCAATATTTATACTAATTCATACTTCTTATAGCCAGGGAGGTGAAGAGGAATAAAAATCTAATACAAAAGAATTATAAATAAAAAGAGATGAAGGAAGTCTTTTTTCTTTACTCATTGTTTTATGATGGGAAGATATTTCTATTTATAATTTTGATATTTCACCCTTTTGTTCTCTACAGTAAAAAACTAAGAAATTTCAAGGCTAACCTTATTCCACTGTCTATATATATTCAATATGTGAGCTTTGAAATTATAGAAAATAAAATTAAAAAAAACTGAAATATATGAAACCTCCCAAAAATAACGCTAAGAAACTCAGATTAACGTGGCCTGCTCAAAAACATACATACATCTTGCATCCATTGAACATTTTATGTTTTCTGTAGCTGTGCTCTGTTCATTTATATTTAGTTATTCCTATGCCTCACCCATTGCTGACTCAGAATAACACTATTTTTTTCCCCAGCACTCACTAAACATGTATTTAATAATCTTGGCTTTGCCAACCAACACAGGTGAGCAAATGGTTGCTTGTAGTAGGAAACTGTCCTTTCATAAAATTTAGTTTTAATCTGTAATAGTAAATCATTAAATAGTAAGTCATTAGTGGCTAAACAGTCCCTTAACTTTTTTCAAACATAAAAGCAATAATAAAAAATAATAACTAAGGTATCATGAATACTTAGTTTCCAACAAGCTTACAAAGAAAATAATTTTATATATAATTTTATTCTCAATTTAAGCTAAACTTATGAAAGTGAGACCAGTTAGATAACTGTCCCAAGATTGTTTGGCTAAGAAAGTAGATGCACTGGGATATAATCTCAGACAACCTGATTTCAGAGAAAGCACTCCTAGGCACCCTGCTGTATGAAAACTACCAAGATATATGCAAATATCCAAAACTATACACCTGTGAATGTACATAAAGTATTATCAGGTGTTTACCACAAAGCCACATAAAGTTAAGGGGAAAAAAATTGTAATCTAATGATGATAATAATTTCTCAGTGAAATATTCTAGATCACACTTAGAGATGAAGATACTACAATCTTAAAGCCAGGTAACAATTGTATATAAAAATCTCATAGAGTTCACTGAAAACGGTGTGATGTCTCTGTGGATGGAAACTTGAAATTAGGAAGGAAACAGCTAATCCCACTTGGGATGAATCAGCAGCAGCACAGAGGAATTCAAAGAGGAAACCAGTCCAGCCATTTTAACAGCTGGAGATCAAGAACCACAAAAGCAAAAATTACAGAGGAAAGAAGATGGAAAATAACAAACATTTTTACAAAACAAACATTTTGGGAAACACTATTATACCAGGGATGTTTCTTTAGCCTGTTAGACTATGTGGATTACTCTGATCCACTGAAGAAAACAAAAATATTGCTTTATGTGTACTGAGGGCAATGAAACACTACTGAATCTGAAATTAGAAAAACCCTTTAGTATGAGCTACATATATATAAAACACATCCCCACACCCCCATAAATCTCTTCCCCTCCTCACTGTGTTCCCAACATGAGGATATCTAAAAGGCTATAAATCAAATCTTAAGAGTAGTTGCCTCTAGGTACATAACATTTTGGGCGGCTTTAAAAAAAAAAAGCCACCTTTTATGCTTATTGGGATTTTCTGACTTCTCTATAATGAATAGGTATTGTTAATAAGAAGAAAACTAGTATTCTTTATCATTTAATGAGCACTTACATGCTGCTCATTATGGAGAAGCATCATGTTAAACCAGTTTCATGATCAAAATGTTAATACTTCAATTATGTAAAATAAATTTGTGTAAAGAATCCCATGAATAAAAAACATAAAAATGCAGTCTTTGAAATTAATGAACCCCATGCATACCTTTAGCTCTTCAATCTGCTGCTTGACAGTTTCAAGATCTGTTCCAATTGGTGACATTGAAGCTAATTTACCACCTGCAATATCTACCCAGTCAAATATTGCCTGAAAAACACATTAGTCCGTGAGTCATTAGTACATCTGAAATCATGCTGTAACATCAAGTGTTACAGAAAAGTACAATCATAAATCTATACAGGTATTATGGAATGAGACTATTTTTCAAAGATGGTTCACCTAGATAAAAGCAACAATATATTGAAAAAGTTGTCCCAAATATGCAAAGATGTAACCTCCAATTCTGCATCCAAGTTTGCAAAGGAAATTCTTTTCTGAAAACTTTTTAGAAAACTAATCAGGACTTTTAAAAACGTGCGTTTGAAAAAAAAAGTGTTATAATTTAATCATATGAAAGATATTTCTTCATTCTTTCTTATATCTAAGAGGCAGATTATATAAATATATTGAAAGAAAAAGATTCAAATCCATCTGCTTATTCAAATAGGCAAGAAGTTTATTGTTTAGCACTTGAGCAAAATCTTTGGCCCAGCTAAAGCCTTACATATTATTTAGATAAGCATTAAAATCTTGCACCTACAAAGATTAATATTATGACCATTATTCTGAATTACAACACAGACTACAGAATCTATTTTTCCTCCTCTTTTTAGGTAATATAAACATTTTAGAAAGGCACAATTCACATTTCTTTCCGAGTACAGAAAATTATAATGGACTTTAATGAAGTTCCCAGACTATATAGGAAAAATAATAATCTTGGAAACTATTTGGTATTTTTGGTTATCAATAATAAACCCAAGAACTTAATTAAGCAGCAACCTGGGAAATAAAATTTATTTTACTTTACAATCAAACCCTGAAATGTCGAGAGCTTCTGGACCTTTTAACATCTAGCTCTAAAAAAAGAAAAGAAAAAAAAGAAAAAAACCCCACAAAAACAAAAAACAAAAAACACCACATCTAGCTCTAGCTAGCCCCAGCTATTTAATAAATGAAGTGGCCCTTCATTCCCACAGGTGATGCTACTTACCTATTAGTGGGCCTTGTTTTTCTAGCAGGGGTAAAAAGAGACCATAAGTCCTGATTGCCTAGCTAGTGACCTCTATGGCTAATGGCTCCTGAGGTCAAAAGGCTGCAAACTGTGGCAGTGCCATCTCTAGCCATGGAGAAGGCACAACTCATCATTTACCAATAGAATGGGAAAATCATGACCTGGTCTCACAAACTGGAGGCTGGAGCCCAATTACTTAATGGCCATTGAAACCTAACAAATAAATTATCTCTTTGGCTAAAAAGTAAGGGGAGGAGGAGAGTTATATAAGATATTATTTGTAGTGAATTTTTTCATATATTTCCAAAGTTCAAAACACTTTCAGCTGGCATAAAGCCTGGCTTGTGATATTTATTTTTACAAATATAGAAATGGAATGGCATAATAAAAAGGAAAAGATGTTCTCATCTGAGCTTTAAAAATATTCACTTGGTGTTATGGAAATACTCAGAAGGGCTTTTTCCATACGGTAGGAGGGTTGACAGAGTCAACGCTGGCCAGCCTGTTAGGAAATGGAATACTGTTGAAGAAGGTAGGGAGAGAAATGTCCCTAAGCTGGCTTCCTGTGACGATTTTTCATAAAACAGGAAGAAACTTAAAACACGGTTAATAAACCGAATGAGAGCCCTTAAGGGACGTGCAAAACAACTGCGAGAAGGAATTATGTATATGGAAAGGAAGAAAAGCATTTTACAAAACAGATTATGACCTAATAAAACAGAAATCTATTTTAGTCCACAGGGAATCCTGGCTTCACATCAAATCTCTTTACTTCTGACTTTCGTTAAACTCAGTGGTATTTTTAGATGGTGTTTACTCCTTTCATCTTACTCCACTCAACTCTAGAAGAGAACTTCAATTCGGTTCCATCTCACTGTCTGGTGCTGAACCATTGCAATGTTTTAAACATTAGTATTTTTCTCTTCAATGTAAATTTCACTATGTGTATCACAATGTACTTAAATGCCTTTAGAGATCTACACACATATCAAGAAATAACCTTCTATAAGGGAAAAAGCCAACTAAAGTAGCCGAGGCAACTGCATGCGCGCTTGCAGCCCCTGGGCGATGCCCACGTGAGAGTCCATAGACCTCAGTCAGGGATTCTTCCCCCAGCAGACCGGCCATGGCCCTCTTACCTGCAGTCCATCTTGGTACTGGACAGCAGCCTGCATCGCCTCCTCAAGTTTGTCCACCCGGTCTTTCCAAGCCTTATTTAGAGACTCCCATGCTGAATTTAACTATGACATAAATATTAGAACTCTTTTAGGGTCACCGGTTAAGTTTTCAACTTCTTCTATCAAATGTACTTTAGTTATATAAGATCTCTTTACAAATGCATTATAGGGAGAGAAGGAAATATGCTAGCTGTACCTCATCTATACTCTTCTTGACAATGGGCTTATCAGGTTCCCCACATGCAGCAATGAGTTCAGAACCCAGGTTAATAACCATATCCAGCTCTTCCTGTAGTCCATCTATTTCTTCCTTTATGGCCTACAATATGAAATAAGAGCCTTTAAGCAAAAACACACTGGAACTAAAAAGATGCACACAAAGATACTAATTGGAGCTATTTTTAGGAGGTGGGATTATGATCAATTTACTGCTTTCTCTTTTCCAAGCTTCTGCAACAAATTTTTTCAATAAGAAGAAATATATTAAAGAAAAAACAGTGTCCTTTGTAACAGACATCAAATGTTTATTATCAAAACAATATTTAAAGAATTAATTCTATGTAACAAATACCAGAACAACTTCCTTTAAATATTAGTAACAATGCAAAGTGTAGAAATATATCTTGTTTTTCAAACAAAACAGTTTGGCAATATTCACTTAAAATAGAGGTTAATAAAAAAAAATAATAAAATAGAGGTTAATCTAAAAAAAAAAATCTAAAAACCCCTACTCCCTCCCCACACAAGAAAACCAAGTTTACAGATACAGAGAACAGATTGGTGGTTGCCAGAGTCAGGGAGTGGGGGAAGAAGAAATGGATGAAGGGGGTCAAAAATACAAACTTACAGTTATTAAAAAAGAAGTCATGGGATTATAAGTGCAGCAAGGTGACTGTAGTTGTTAATACTACTGTATTGTATATCTGAAAGCTGCTAAGAGTAGATCTTAAAAGAATAAAATAGAACAAAATAGGCACAAGTAAAATATGAGTTTGAAAACTTCAGACAACTTAATGTACTTGTTAGTACTTGTTAGTAGATTAAGGATAATCTAGCTCTGGATTTATATTTTATGTCATTTCCCTAGGACTTGTAAACTACCAAAAAAGAAAAAATGCAGTGTTCTATTTTGCTTTCATCTTCTTCATTAAATACATTTATTTAGTAGAGAAACACCTAACACAAACCAAGCCTTGAATTAGGTGTTGGGGGTACAAATAAAAATAGGGCCATTCCACTCAAGGAAACAAATGTACACAGATAACAGAGACTAGAAGGAGCACACAGCAGTGCTAGGGGAAGCCACTTTCTAATAAAGGAGTAGCAGAACAAAATGGCTTTGGAAACACAGGCTGGACTATGCTAGGATGTGAAAGGCCAGTATGCTGCTGTAGGGACTTTGGATTTTATTCAGTAGGCAGTGGATGTCTCAGAGGGGCTTTTAACCAGTTAAGAGTGGATCTAGAGAGAGAACTCATGCATGGCAAAGCTTGAAGCCTGGCAAGGAAAGAGACTCTGCAGGTAGGGCTACCACTTTGGATGACTTCAGAAGCCAAAAACAGAGCTAACAATGTCCTGAAATAAGGCGGAAGCAGTGGGGATGAAAAGGAACTTTTAAAATCCATACTCTCTAAGTGAAATTTGTGGGTATAATCTCCTACTACATCACTAAGCATTCCACTTTGAGAGTGAGATACAAATTTTAACAGCAATTCTGAATATTTATCAACAGAATACAGGTTTCATTATACTGCAACTATTTTTTTTAGCTTTAAAGGAGATTTTCTGCTTACCTCTGCTGCTTCTTGCTGCTGTTTTACTACTGAGGGATCAATTCCAGGATCCTCTAGATCCCGGATGAAATCTTGTGTATCTTTAGTAGTTACTACCAATGACATGTGATCACACCAGAACTTTTCGGCTAATTCCATTACATCCAGTAGTTTGGCTTCCCTTTCTTCCACCAGTGTGTGTATGTTCTCCCAAATGAAAACCATTTGGTCAAGCTTATCTTGAACAGCTATGACACAAAATAGTATCAAAAAGGCAATCTGTTAGCACCATTTAAGCAATAAAGCAGAATGTTTTAGTTCAGACAGCAACATTTATTCAATTTGCCAAGTATCTAACACTGGATCCAATTTTGGTTGACCCCAGTCTATAGGGTATCACCAGGCCCAACACAGCATATTCCAGAAAAATGCAAGATCTCAGGGTATCCCACCATTCTTCAGGAACCAAGGCTCTTTCTCACGAAAGTACATGCTCAAAGGCAAGTGAGCTCAGAGTAGACCTAAGCTTATCAAGTTTCAAATTCACCAAGGCTGACCTTCGTTCCAAAGAAAATGAAATAACCACCTAAGCTCTCCAAATCAAGAATAACAATGTCTGTTCCGTCCTAGGAATATAACAATGTAGGATATGTATTTTGGGCTTGTTTCTAGAGTACCCTTATCATAAACTTCCACTAATCTATGTGTGTGTTTTTACTTTTGACCGCCCAGCTTCCTATCTTTAGGACAGCTGGCTAAGGTCATGGTTGCCATTTCTGTGGCTATGGGAATACCCATTCTGTGGTACCCATTATATAAAGTAGTGTGTAATCAGTAAGAGGAAATCCCAAAACCCTAGGTTTGGTGTTATTAGCATCGTCCTTTAAACAAGTAGTTTAAAAGTCCCAGAGAACATATGGCTTTTGCATAATGGTACATTGTGTATGTAACTGATTCTACAAACACAGGAAAACATTAATGAGGGATTTAAGCACACAGCCTTTCAATCTCACTGGTAATACCTTTTCTAAAATCTGGTATTTTGTTATGCAACTGGACTGTCAGTAAACAGCATGAAAGTTTAGAATTACTTTAAAAATAAAGCTCAATTGTTTCCTTATTCTGAAATTATTACCTTTGGCAGATATGTCTTTGTCAGTACCCTCAGATCTTGCAATCATTTCCTCTCCCCGCTTTTTAAGAGTTTCATACAATGGCTGTAGCTTCTCCATATCTACTGACACATTCTTATTCTCACTGATTTGCTCCTTAATCTTTTCCACCTCAGCTGAGATCGAAGGCGGCTGCCTCAAACGCTCCACGATGCGTTCCAGGCTCTCAAGTATTTGGTCTATCTTGTCGTGGAACTAGAAGTAAATCAAAGGGATCATTTATGGGGGAAAGACCTGTGACATCACAAGGGAAATTTAAATGAAAAAAAAAAAAACCCGTCTATTCTCACAATTGAGAATTAAATCTTTGCTTCTTTGTTGACATATCTACTCAATTGAGTGTATTAACTGAACTACCTGATATCAGCGTCTTACCCATTGCTTCGTTTTATCATAATTCAAATGAATTTTAAAAATTAAGTCCAATAAACTATCTTTCTATCAAAATTGTTTTGTTCATTTTTACTCATTACTTTGACATCCTAAAAAGTTTTATTATTAAATGTAAGATTCATGAACATTTTTGATGAGAATAAAGGTATTTAAGTTAAAAATTTTCTGAATTGAAAAATATTAAAAAATGAGACAAAACAAAAGCCTCTCTGACATTGTAAGAGAAGTTAGAATTTCATTCATGGTCAAACACATGATCAGATTCATGAAAGCATTTTAAAGTTTTGTCTGCAAAAGTATCACAGATAATAAAGCAAAGTTAAAAAACACGCTCAGGCACAGGTCCAAAAAATGGACCATTCTAATGTCAGTGTATCTAATGATTAAAGCCCAGCTCTGAATATGGAAAATCTGTAGATAATTTCAAATTCAACTTCTTGAAAAAAAGTATTTTTGAAAAATAAAAATCTCAATTTCCAACTTCATATTTTTTCTTTCTTACTCATTCTACAGCCTTTCTTCTTATTGCTTTCTTGGGAGTGTCTCATTAATAACTGACAATAACACTTTCTTATATCTCTCCCAAAGGTAAATATTCCTTTCTATCTGGATGAGCACTTGCTTAAATATTTGGACAATGATGACAATTGTATGTTTCTTAAGTCACTGAAAATTATTTTGTATTGTATCTATAATGAGACAGAGAAATATAAGGATGGGACCAAGCAAATACCACCTCTGTGAGGCCAAAACATCAATACTCAGATTTAATGGAGTGAAATAATTTTGGTTGAAATTTAATCAAGAGAATCAAGAAAATGCTTTTCCATGCTCTGCTGTTCAGAAGAGCTCAATCATACTTCTAGTGTAAACGATTACCTGAGTAGATTGAGAAATAGCTTCATCCAATGCCACGGCTCGCTTTTTGACATCCTCTTTAATTTGACTGTAAAGGGTGTCAGCTGCCACGTACTTCTCTTGGATAGAAAAGCCTTCGCCTGGGCTCAATTCCAGTAACTGTGGCCCAGTTTTGTTCATCTTATCTATATGAGGCTTGTGTTCGGCTATCAACTCTCGCAGTTGCTATAACAAACCAAACAGCTTCTCAGTATCTTAGGGTCACGCCTCCATATTACAGCTGTCTACAGGCCCAATGCATCCAGCTGGCAAGAGACTCCAAACACCCTCCCCATCACAAGGCATTTAACACAGGATGGCTCATACTGCTCTTTGCCAGCAAGAGATGCCCCTGACAGAAGGAATAAACAACAGTCTGGTCATGTCAAAGTCTCTTTAAGGATAACATACAAAAATGCTGGTTGAGTGAAATAACGAATCCCAGTTAATCATGCATTTCCCATCAAGAGCAGTACACTTTGACAAAGGTCATATTACATAAAAGAATTAGGAATACACTATGTCCCCTATCTATGACCAAGTCATAACTCTTGGTGTCCCTTTCTGTACACTCATGATATATGCAAAAATTATTTAAATTATTTAAAATGAAGGAAGGAAGAAAGAAAAGGAAGGAAAAGTAAAGAAGCTCAGCAGAGGGTAGACGTACTGCCGAGAGAAAAAAAAAACCATACATAAAGCTAAATTAAGAGGATATAAGCCCACAAGGCATTGTAGTTATATATATAATGATATTTATACTAATGAGTGTGTAAGACAGGAATCTCCCATTCCTTCTAAGGAGACCAATGAACCCTAAGTATCTATACTCCGTAGAACTTAGGGCCTCCACTGGGCCTAAGAACTTAGGCCTCCCTAAGTTTTTGATGGGCCAAATCGAAAGCCACATCCATCCTTGCTTCCAGGTTTCTCTGAGGCTAGCCCCCCTGTAGCACTCAGGAGCATCACATTAGTGCTAGGTTTTTTAACCAGAAGTTCCTTGTCCTCAGCAGAAGGTATATCTCCAAACTATTTTGCAACCTGGCCCCTAACAAAAATTTCTCTGAAAAATTATATTCAGGGAAGATGGTCTAGAGAAAAGTTACCAATCTTCCCCTGCAAATGGTTTCATTTTTATCATTCATCAAGAAGAATTACCAATACGGCCACATAACTCTAGATTTTTTTTTGAAGTGCTCTAAAATCAGCAATACAAATTCTTTTGAAAACCATTAAGGAAATTGGTACATTACATTATCAACAATCCCCAATACTATTCTTGAAGTTTTTCTGAAAGTAGTTTCAAAAGTCTTGAAAAAGAGCTAACTAAGCATAAATTCAATTTAAAAAGAGAACAGGAGTGGTCCAAATCTAACCTCTGGACATAAGAACATGGGAGAGTCATGTTTGCAATCTAGCTCCTGTGTGGTCCAGGCTGAGATTTTCTTATTTTCGTTTTGTTTTATTTTATTAGATCATACATTCATGCTGCCTTACAGAATGGAGGTAGTAATGCTGATATCAGCTAACAGACAATCTCACAAAAAAGGAATGTGTTACACATGTTCTGGTTTCAATACACTACAAGGCATGGCTATAAAATCAGCTTACACTTTGAGTTTTTAAGAGACTCTCTGGTAAAATGACGAATCTCTGCTGATATTTCCTAAGTTGCCTAGCATCTAGGTAGATCTCATTTGTGTAGCACCACCACTGGACACCTCAGTTGGGAAGTACTGAGCCGAACCTTTCTTAGACCATTCCTTTTTTGGATGTCTAGTAGTACTAGATATCTCCTTGGGTGGATGTGTGGAGAAAAGGGCCCAACAGGAGATGTCTTTTGCCTCCTATGTAACAAAATGATTTTTGGCAACATACTGCCAGAAGAGTGTCCCGTCACGCTAAAGGTACTTAGTGTGACCTCAGAATATGTACCATATAGAAACTAGCTCTTGGGAGTCATTTTTCATTTTTGGTTAGAATGAACTAGATATTCTCAAATAGAGCTGAAGTTAATGAAGCAGTGGAGCTGCAGAAAAAAATGCTGTTCTGGAAGGCTGTAAATATGAATAACTTAGTTGAATAATTTGAAGACTTAGCTACAAAGTTTGGTAGTTCCTTTATATATTAAACTGTAAATTTGAGAGCTGAAAGATTATGCTAAAAAGGGAAAACTAACTCTGTTTTGAAATTCAATAATCATTCAATAATAACCCTTTCATTATTTGATATTATGCAAGAAACTTAGCTACTCAAATCTCACCTCAGAATAGAAGAAATCCATAGAACATTTTATATTAGAACTTATTCAGTGGATAGCCATCAGGATTTCTGCCACAAATAAACCTTTATACTAAAATTAAATTCAATTCTGCATAATTTTTAAGTATTTCTCCTGCTGATGATGTAGACAGAACTCAATAAAATTTCCATTTTGCATTTAAGTGTTGACTAAAGCTCTTCTAAAGAAATACTTAGAGATATTCTTCAGTGCCAATACATTAACAAAGTAAACAAACAAAATTAATAAGTATGTCACATTCTTCAAACAATGATGTAATATACTAAGTTTTTATGCATGCATACACACATGTACACACATGCACACATGAATAGCCTCCTCAGAGTACAAATTGTACAGATCTGGGAGACAGCAACTATGTTCATAAGTCCATAAATGACAAGAACTCCAGATTTTTTCTGATAGTCTTGAACCCTCTCTCAGTCGAACCATGGCAAAATTTTAAGCTATGTTGATATTTAAGTAACTACTGAAATGAGGGCTTCATAATGCTATTTTATTAATGTTTAAAATACAGTAAATTTGTAGATGTAAATATACTCTCTGGTTTACTCATACAGACTTAAAGGAGCAAACACCATCGAAAGAGGTCCAAGGTGAAAAAAAAAGGAGAAACAATTTGTCTTTGTACTTCAGCACATGTACTAAAAACACCATAACAATCATGTCTCTCTTTTAATGAGGAATACAACATCCTCTTTAACATCAATCTTACCCGATGTTCTTCCTGCTGTTGTCTTAGTGTCTCATATTCAAGGGCTGGGGCAGGAAGCTGAGAGATGACTCTCTGTATTTCTGTCAGCCATGGCCAAAGCTCTTCATAAGTTTCCCAGAACTGGTTAACTAGGGACTGTGCCCGTTCTAGCTGTAGATACCTCTCTGAGTTTATCTGGCAGATAGCATCATAGTTCTTCAGTACCTTATCCAGTTTTTTCTAGAAAATAAGATAATGAAATGTGTTTAGCTGGCCAAGCAGGCCCAAAGAGCACATGTACCCCAGAAATGTTTTCTCTAGCACTATATGCCTCGTGCAAAGGAGGCACTCAACAAATCAGTATGTTTAATGACTAAATCATTAAAAACCCATTTAGATTGTAACTATTTCTATGTATAAAAGATCACATTAAAGATTTTATTTATTTAAGAGACAGAGAGACAGTGAGGGACAGAGAGAGAGCACGAACACGGGGATGGGCCGATGAAGAAGCAGACTCCCTGCTGAGCAGGGAGCCCAAGGCAGGGCTCATCCCAGGACCCTGGGATCATGACCTGGGCCGAAGGCAGATGCTTAACCAACTGTACCATTCAGGTGCCCCTTTAATAAAATTTCATTAAAATTTAAAAAGACACTTTAAGGGGCACCTGGCTGGCTTAGTCAGCATAGTCTGTGCCTCTTGATCTCGGGGTTACAAGTTTGAGTCCCATGTTGAGTGTGTAGATATTACTTAAAAAAAAAATCCTTCAGGTTCATCTATTGCCTTCCTTCTTAAGGCTGAATAATATTCTGCTATATGCTAATGTTGTATTCTTACCACAATAAAAAAAAGAACATTTTCCCATATATATGTAAAAAATAGCAAAAATGTGGAAAACATCTTAAAAATACAACAATTAGAGACTAAGCTAATAAATAATGATGTAGTCACATAATGGATTTTATGCCATCATCAAAAATCACAGGATTTAATGACAATCTCTCCCCTCCAAATATTAGGTGACAAAACCCCAAATATAAACAAATAAATAAATATCCTCAAGTTTTTATGAATAAGACACTGAGCTTTCCAAATATAATAAGCAAAATTCTTCAACTACGTTTCTAGGTCTTGCAGATCTTCTAGATTTGAAAACAAGGCTCATAAGAGTCTAGCAACATTAACATTACTTTCTAGTCAAAAAGAAGGACTACCTTTCACAAATGAAATCGTAAGAGGAACTACTAGTCAACAAAATTAATTACATATATTAGAATCAGAGTAGAACATTATACTATACACTATATTTTGGGAGCTGGTCACAGTGATCTAGATTATGGTATAAATTCACATCATAAACTAACAGAAGAAGATAGAGTACAAAAGTAATCTAATAAGCCGCAGAATGACAGAGAAATTATTTTATGATGATCTCTATTTTTCATGGTAAAATCTTTGTAAAAATAATAAATGTTCAATTACAAATAAGTGAATTGCCAGAATAAATAATAAAGGAAGTATCACTATATAGTTACATTCTATTACTTTGTCTCTGGTATACCTTAAAAGCAATGCATACTCTAAAATGTGATCTTAGGCATAGACATTTGTATAACTTTTTTGCTGTGGAATATTTTCCTATCAGAAGCATTAATATACATTAATTTCTTTAGTCTGCTCAGATGTCTATGAACTGAACTAAACGGTCTTACTTGTGGCTGGTTTTCCATCAATTTAAAGGATCATTTAAAATACATAAACTAGATGCTTCCTTAATTATTCAGCTGTTTTTCCTATACAACTTACCAAAATGTTACACACAATGGATTTCAGCATTAGAGAGAACCACATATTTTGAAGCATGTAAACAACAGTTGACAGACACATCTAGTAACAATTTATACTGATAATAATGTCAGTTATCCAGCAAACATTAATTGAATGTTTAAAGTGTGCCAATTATTCAAGGACACAAACCTTAATAGCTTTAGCATCTATTAAAAAAAGAAATTGTCCCCAGGGTGATTCCCTTAAGGAATATTCCTTTTACTGTCACTCTGTAAGCCTGAAAAATGCCTTATTTAAAACTAATGATTTAGCTGTCTAAATGGCAGCTGTGAATAAAGGAAATGTGCTTCTCTAGGATTGAGAGCTCAACGCAGCCCATTTATTCAAGAGTCTCATCACCAGTCACACAGACTAGATTATATACCTTCATTGATTGCTTTTCCTCTTCACTGCATGTGGCCATGATTTTATGTCCAGATTTAACAAGTTCATCAATAATATCCTTGTGTCTCAAAATCTCCATGGTGAATGTCTGTGATTTACCAAAATAAAGATTAAAAAAAGAGAGAGTGTATGACTAAAATGAAAACAATCAGGCAAAGTAGTTAAAGATACCAAGTTACACTAGAGGGGTCTTGCAAAATAAATCATGCACACACTGTCTAGACTTGGGGCACACTAACAAATAATTGTGATATAATTGGAAATGCACTTCTTCACCTTTTGAAGCTGCAGCTGAGCAGACGTCTGGTCTTGCTCAAGCCTGATGTCACCCAGAGACATCAATTTCTTTTCGGTTTCAGTAATCCAGGATAACTCGGCATCAGCTGCTTGGTCAAACTAAACAAAAGATAAATAATTAGGTCAGTAAGTTCCTATAACTGGTGCCAGAAAAATACCTATCTACATTTTTTAAAAAATCCAAATTATACAAGTAGAAATTTTGAGATTATCTCTTCATGGATCCTGAAATAGTTTATGATGATGACTAAAGTAATAAGAAAGGAGAACTTCCCACAGAGTAATTAAACACAAGATCTTAAAATGCGTTAAGTATATAACACAGCATAATGATTTTTGGACAGCTAACTCTGTTGTCTTCTTTTTGGTAATTATAAGGATTTTCTCTTTTAAGAGTACTGTCCAAACTGAACAGCTCAAAAAGTCAATAGCTGGATACCATCTTTCAATCATTACACTCATCACTGTAATCCATATGCTATGCAGGCAGCATTCTGTTATCTACATATAAGACTCCTAGCAAAACTCATGAAATATTCACATTTATTTACCAGACTATGTGTGGATAATCGCATGTGCAAAGTATGTTTCTGTATGTAGAATATATCCCCAAGCATCTCAAGTATAATTTTTTACATCTCATTTAATAGCAAAAAACACGTCCAAGAGTATTCTTAAAATATTTTAAGAGGTTTTATTTTCCTGATCTTAACAATAATTCATGGTAGAAATTCATAAAGTACAGAAAAATATACAGAAGAAAATTAAAACCTGGAGTTAATACTGTTGGTATTTTAGTGAATTTTATTCCAGAAGTTGAAAAAGATTTATAAAAGTCTGGGATAATATTGTATGAACAGTTTCATATCCTGCTCTTTCATTTAGAACATTTCCATGTCATATTCTTTAAATGTTAATTTTAAATAACATCATTGTATTCTAGCATACCTGGATATTTTTATTTAGGCTCACCACATTTTTTGCTATTTTATAAACAAACCTGTAATAAATAGAAATCTCTAATGGCATCTCCAATTAGCTCTTTAGGGTAGATTCCTACAAGGAACTGACTACCAAGTCAAAGAGCATAAACATTTTTGATACCTTGCATCAGACAGAAGCCAATGCCTCCCAGGGCCAAGCAGTTATCGTAAATGAGCAAAGTGGGCAAGTGCCCCCTGAGCACCAGTGGTATAAATGGTAACTACAAGGCCTCAGTTAGAAGATTGAATGGGAAACAGACATTGTGAGCATTCAAGTCCCGTACCGCCAGAACTGGACTAAAGAAAGATAATCAATGGACACCAGGACCCAGATGACAGAAATGTTAGCACTGACAAAAATTTTAAAGCACCCATGATAAAAATGCTTTATTGAGCAATTTCAAACACAGTTGAAATGAATGAAAAATTAGAAGACCTTAGCAACAAAATAGTCTCAGCAAAGAAAGAGGCTATAGAAAGAACCAAACAGGGCAGCCCGGGTGGCTCAGAAGTTTAGTGCCACCTTTGGCCTAGGGTATGATCCTGGAGACCCAGGACTGAGTCCCAGGTTGGGCTCCCAGCATGGAGCCTGCTTTCTCCTTCTGCCTGTGTCTCTGCCTCTCTGTCTCTGTGTCTCTTATGAATAAATAAATAAAATCTTAAAAAAAAAAGAACCAAACAGATATTAAATATATAATAACAAGCTCAGTGGATGAGGTCAATGAAGGGCACAGAGAAAAGAGTCAGTAAAGTAGAAGACAGTACAAAAATTATCCAATCTAAATAACAGAAAATAGACTGGAGAAAAAAAAAAATCAACAGAACCTCAGGGATCTGTGAAACTGTAACAAAAGATCTAACATCCATGTCATTGGAGTCCCAGAAAGAGAAGAGAGAGAGGCTGTAGTTAAGAATAAGGTTTAATACTCGAACATTCTAGAAATGATAAAATTACAGAAATGCAGAAAAAATTTGTGGTTGCCAGGAGTTAAAGAGAGGGTAGAGGTGGGAGGCTATAAAAGGGCAAAATGAGGTAATCTTGTGGTGATGAGATGTTCTGCATCTTGACTGCATCAATGTCAACATCCTGCTTGTGATACTGTACTATAATTTTGCAAAATGTTACCACTGGGGAAAACAGGTAAAGGGTACAATGAGATCATCTATTATTTCTTATAATTGCATGTGAATCTACAATTATCTTAAAAAAAAAAAGTTAACTAAAAGCAACAACAACAAAGTTCTGAGTGGATAACTCTCATGTGAGTTCCATTCGCACTTTCTCTTTTAGAGATATACTACACCAAACTGTCCTTCAGAGAGGATGTGCTAATTTATGCACCCACAAGCAGAGTTTTGCTGTACCCTCAATCACCATGGGGTATAATTTATTTTTTAATAATATTTTCCAAGCTTATCACTGGGCTTCCCTTTATTATAAGGAAATAACCTGTCAGCCATAACCTGGCACAAATATGAATAGCATTGAGTAAAGAGTACCATTATGCTTTCAATCGCCTAAGAAAAAAATAACAAACTATACAAAAGTGAAAAATACACAATGACATTATAAATTATTACCCTTTTTTTCCTATATATTATGAACCCATTTGCTCTCACCTTTGCAACACAAGTTAAACAAGTAAATACTGAAGCTATTTGCAGGTCAATTTCTTTTAGTCAACAGTTCAGGATAGAAAAAATTTTAGATAACCATTTAAATAATGGGCCTGAGCCAGAAATATAATAGAGGTAAAAATAATAGTCTTACATTTACCTTTAAAAATTCAATTGCATAAGTACATGAAAGGGGAATAGGGCTTAAAAGACCTTTCTCTAACAACCTCCAGAACTGCTACTTGAAGAAAATCTGAATATAAACCAACATCTACCAAAAAATGATGCAAAGTCTTAAAGACTAAAATGGTGTCTGGGCAGCAGTCACACTATCCTATATGCTGATGAGAACCCTCTTTTATGCATCACACGTTTACGAGGACCACTGCCCTGCTAAAGTTGTTCCAGATAGAAATTCAGAACTTTAGTCCTCAGGGTTGGGGAGCTCCCTTATAAGGGCAGTACTTCTCAAATGACTGCATACATTTATATATTCAAACAGAATTATTAATTTTTCCTCTATTTCCCATAATATTATACATTCTTTTTTAGGGAAGCCACATTTTTCATAAAACTTATTGAAGGGGTTCATAGTAGTGTTAATAAATGTTTTTTTTCCATTGATTCATTACTTTTTCTGCTACCAGGACAAATCAGAACAGTATGGATTCCAGAAACAATCTTGAAAAACCACATGAAAATTTATATCTTGGGGCACTTGGGTTACTCAGTTGGTTACGAGACTCTTGATTTCGGCTCAGGTCATGATCTCGGGGGCGCTGGGCATGGAGCCTGCTTAACATTTTCTCTCTCTCTCCTTCTGTCCCTCCCCACCTCTCCCTTTTAAGAAAATTCTATCTTAATCTGGCTCAATAATTTTTACGTTAGTTTCAAATGGAACTACTCATTAATTAGCAATAATTTATCAATGTGAAAAAGAAAAAAGAAAGCATTTTGGGGCACCTGGCTGGCTCAGTTGGCGAAACAATTCAATTCTTGATCTCAGGGTTGTGAGTTCAAGCCCTACGCTGAGGGTAGAGATTACTTAAAAATAAAATCTTTAAAAAAAAAAATTCAACTAATTCAGGAACTTCAGATGTAGAAAAAGAAATCCTCATGAAAAACAAGTAGAAGAGTCTTCTATGCATGGATTATTAGTTTTCAGGCCATATACAATGAAAGTTCATTCGTGATTCCCTTAAAGAGTACAAAACTGGGGCACCTGGGTGGCTCAGTGGTTGAGCGTCTGCCTTTGGCTTGGGTTGTGATCCCAGGGTCCTGGGATCAAGTCCTGCATCAGGCTCCCTGCAGGGAGCTTGCTTCTCCTTCTGCCTGTGTCTCTGCCTCTCTCTGTGTGTCTCTCATGAATAAATAAATAAAATTTAAAAAAAAGGAGTACAAAACTGAGCAAAACAGTCCAGGCCTTTGTACCTGAGTGCAAGTGCTGCACGATAATCTGAATAAAATTTAACAGTAATGACTTTCCTCCTCTATTGGTTCCTAAAAAAATAAAATGACACACCACCCCACTTGTTTGTGATCAGGCTATTTTTAGCATTTATATGACAGTCCTAATAAATAAAGTCAGGCTGTTAGTGTTAATATTAGTTTAAATCTATTTCTCTCTTTTTTTTTTTTTTAAAAAAAAAAGGATCCAGTGAAAAACAGTATGATGATACATTCTAAGTTGCCAAAATGGAAAGCTGAAACTCAAACACAGTTTCTTCAACCAAGGCAAATATTTGCTCTGCTAAAAGAAAACAAGACTTCAAGCAGAAATGTCCCTCCTGTCTTTTGAGAATTTTTTTTTTATTAAATTAGCAAATATTTATTGTTCAGCAACAAACAGAACAGCCACAAGGCCTTTATTAAGCAATATACAGTAAAGCAAGGCATTTTATTTAGGCCTATGAATCTTTCAAATGACTCTATGTGTGCATTTGGAATAGACCATGAAAACTGTTTATTTTACAATGTGAGCAATATGGAGAGCAAGTTTACTGGACCAAATTTTCATACTACTATTTGTTTACTGCTCACTCAAATAGCAGAATTTGACTTCAAATACATTGTAGATCATCTCAGTATCCGTAATTGCATTCTGGGAAATATTTTACTAGGTATTGTCAGTGAAGTCTAACCACCGACTTACTCTAACTTCTATTACAGTAGAACTAGTATTTCAGGAACTTCTAATAAGATAGTGAAAGACATTTTTTTTCTTAAGATTTTAAAAAAAGTAATCTCTGCATCCAACGTGGGGCTTAAAGTCACTACCCCAAGATGAAGAGCTGTGAGCTCCACTAACTGAGCTGGCCAGGTGCCCTGAGAGTGAAAGACATTTTATTTATTTATTTATTTATTTATTTATTTATTTATTTATTTATTTATTTAGTAAATATATTTTTCTATTGTTGTTTGATTTGCCAACGTAGAGTATAACACCCAGTGCTCATCCCGTTAAGTGCTCCCCTCAGTGCCCATCATTTTAATTGTCCATTTCTAAGTATCCTGAAAAACACTCTAAAACAGTAATGGCCAGCATTTTACTGAGCACACTACATGCTTCCCACACAGTATCTTCTTAAATCCTAACAACAATTGCATGATCTGGATATTAACATTAACCCCATTTACAGCCAAGAAAATGGAGACAGAGAGAAGTTACCTGACTTACCAGAGGTTGCCCAGCTAATGTTGCATCTGAGACTCAAACCAAGGTGGCCTGACCCCAGGGACTGCATTGTAGTTGCCATATTAGATCATTTGTGCTTTGTATGCAGTTCAGGTTTCATGAACTCAAAACAGTCATGTGATTTCACCCAAAATGGCTCAAATACCATGACAGTCAATAAATAGTAGGTCTTAACTTCTTAAACATTTCTCCAATCTCTGACAAACTGCTTTTGTATTTACCTAGGGTTTCTCTTAAGTGGAAATAGAGATTTAAGAAAGGCAAAATGATAAGTGAATCTTAACTCTAAGGACATCCTTTTACTCCCTTCTCTTGGCTGAGGATCTTGTTACTTTCTTTTGATTAGCATTTCCTTCCATTTTGCTCTGCATTATCCATAACACAACCCATATTTTCCCACCCCCAACACCTGGTGGGTCTCAACAAATCTCAGTTCCGTGGGGGAAGTTTCCTTCTAATTCTTTAAAATAAAGAAACAGGTGTTATCTTTCTCCAAGACTGATTCCTAACGACCTGATGGCCTGCTTATTTTAATTGCACCCAAATCATCAGCCTGTGTGCCTTTAATACAAAGGGGTCATTGCAGTGACTAAAATAAGTCAAGCAATTGGAACTGCAGAAGAGTGCCTGGGATTCCCAGCATGGTGGGAATTTAGCGAAACACATTTAGTGACTTTGGACAATCGTGCATATTTTAACTGCTCTGAGGTTTAAACAATCACAAGGGTCTGACTTCAGGCTACTAGTCTGTGCATTTTTTTTACCTGAAAGTGCCTTTCCCCATTTTCACATTGCTTGTTTGGCTCAATTTGCAGTTAGAGAAAGAAAGCCACTAAAACAGGCTACTTTGAGCAGGTTTATCATGCAAAAAAAAAAAATACGTACAGTTGCTAACTTAGATGACTGCATGTGTTGTGAGAGGGAGGTGGATGTTTTGCTTTGTTTATAAAGCTCACCATCACTATTTATTAAGCTGCCCTGTTCTTCTCAGACTTATATTAAAAGCAATGAATGGGCCAAATTCTTATTAAAAAAAGAATATTCTTGGGGTGCCTGGTGGCTCCTTTGGTTGGCTGATTCCTGGTTTCAGCTCAGGTCGTGATATCAGGGTCCTGAGATCAAGCCTCATGTTGGGCTCCTCGCTCAGCAGAGTCTGCTTATCCCTCTCCATCTGCTCCTCACCCACCCCTCGTGCTCTCCCTCTTTCTCAAATAAATAAATAAATAAAATATTCTAAAAAATGAATATTCTCTTGAGATCAATGTCTGCCAATACAGTTGCATACAGTCCTCACACATTTGTCTGTAATTGAGGCAGTTTGATTATTTCTCAACCAGCAATAAATACCACTCAAATTTACATAGGGTTCTATCATAGGATAGGGCTCTATGATTTCAAAACTCAGCGACACGTATTTTCAAAACTGTCACTATGATATAGGATTAAAAGAAATCTAACCACATCAAATCAGAGCTTTACTCAAAACTATTTATAAAGGGTGGTTACAAAGTCATGCTAATTAGCAGTATCTGTGTGCTCCCTTTCTTTTTCAAAGTAATAAAGCATATTGTCACTATTTACTAAGCTGCCTTTTCCATGTTTTCCTATACTTCTTTCTTGTTGATGTTTGAAAGCCACTCTACTGTGGGGTAGTAGCCAGACACTTCACAGTCCCCTATGCTTTTAATGTATTCCAAAAAGCAGGCTATAGCATTATAAAGGAGGTAGATCTGTATATAAACAACTTTAACACCTGGCAAAAAGTGAAACAATTTAATAGAAATTTGCTTGGAAACAAAAACATTCAGTTATTTAAAATCTAGCTTAATTTAGCCAGGTTATTAAGAAACAAAGCACTAAATCTATACATTTAAAAATTACCACATCATGTTTAAAACACATATCCTTTCCCTATTAACTTGTGGGTGTAGATATGTTGAGGTTAGGGGCCTGGAAAGGAGTAGCTGTTAATAAAACATAACTATGGGTATGTCTAAAAAGATGGACGGGGGTCAGATCATGTCCATTGTTTCAGAGGAAGAAGAGACTCAGGACAGTACATGATTTGTTTATACACCATAAAATGGTACAAAATATGTGGCTAACATCCAAGTCTCAAGATGTTTTTGCATCATCTCTTCTATTGCATGGATGTATTATCATTGTGTAAACAGAAAACAAATATTTTAGTATCAACTGTACTCTGGTCCTAATTCCAAACATTTATAAGCAGGCAAAGTTACAAAATAACTTCAGTGATGTATCAGCTCCTTTATAAACTTGGAAATTCTAAGTTTAGAAACTGTCCTTTCGGGTACAAAATTAAATCTCTGCCAAACCAGGAAAACAGGTACCAATTTAATTTGTTTTTAAATTCTTCCAGAGAATGGTATTTCATAATCTTGTCAGCACTGTACTCTCCTGGCTCATGGTCCTTGTAGTTGGAGATGCTCTCATTACATACTTCCATTTTGCTGTAATAATGGCACCCTTCTTCAGATTACCGGAGGAAGTTAGAAAAATTAGGTCACCCTCAGGATTTTTCCTCTCTACATAATTTGTAAGGAGGCATAATAGTGAGGTAGAATGAGATCTGGATCAAATCTGGATCCAACTCCACTACATACTAGTTTTGGGGAGCACAGGCAAGCCCCTTCACTGTACATGTTCTTCCCACTCAAAAACTGTATGTTTTAAGCCTAGCTGGAAGATCTTTTTCTTTCTTTCTTTCTTTCTTTCTTTCTTTCTTTCTTTCTTTCTTTCTTTCTTTCTTTCTTTCTTTGTCTTAAGTACATTTTACTGATTTTCTTGATTGCTGGAGGTACTTCATTGGAAAGACTTATAGGCATTTCAAAGGAAGGCACATATGAATACAGAATAAATACATGTGAATAACCAGAAAATATTAATGGCATTAATATTAGCTGTAAGACCTACTGGTGGTAGTAAGACATTGCTACTACACAAATTCTCTGTCTCTTTCTCAGAAGAATGACTAGAAGAAGTCCATGAGTTTGTATGTATTCTTTCAGAAAATCTTAAAATTTTCTATAATGAATGATTTTTATCAGAAAAGGCACGAGTAACTGTTACTTTCCTAAAGGATATATGTTTGGGATATATTGACCTGGTTCCTTTTTTTTTTTAAACTTCAGAAAATATTTGCTAAGCTCAAAAAGAACCGAACTATGGTTAATGACACTGGCACATATCTGAAATTATTAACCAAGACAAGCTCCACCTGCCATCTTGCCCTCATCACTGACTTACTTCACCAAACTGACCACCCATAGTCAACTCCTCAAGAAATATCAGACTCTAAAAGTACAGAATATTTGTCTTGCTAATTTAGGAAATCTTCAGTGCTAATTCTGAAATGTTGGTATCAGTTTTGGTGAAAAAAATCCAGCATTTTCCTATAGTTGAATAAACTTCACAAATAAAATGCGTTTATTTTCCTGTAATAAGGAGGCACAGAAATTGTGCCAAACTTGGAAAACAGAAGTCATGCAAATACATTCCTCAGGCATGAATGCTCTTCCCTCGCAAAAATTTCTTAGGCAGGCCTTTTGCTGTCATTGGTTTTCATCAGCTTTTGTGATTCCAGAGCACTGACATGAGGAGTGAAGCATTGTGCGGTGTAAATCATAATATTTAACAATAAATAAATTACACTTCTACAGCAACCTTTGAAAATTAATTTTGGATGGTCCCACACAATCCGCTTGATTTGTGTTTCTTGCTTTTGGCACATATTAGTACAAGCTTAGTTATGTACCTTCCATAGCTCTGCTCTAAAATACACTGCAATAGCGCATTAGCCCTGTCACAGAGAGTCTGCAGTAAGAGTCTGATGACTTAATGTAAATAGTCCAAAATAGTCAATAAAAGTTCATCAAAGTATGTCATATAAACTTCTGTTTCCAGAACCCCACTCATTGCCCACAGCTTTCTGAGGGAGCTGTGGTGAGGGCTGGGTGCCTATAAAACTCTCTGGAACTATAAACTCTGCGTGAGTCGCAGACAGGTCAGAAACTATCGTTTTTTTCCCTTGAGTCATCTCCAGAAAAAAACACAGTATCACCAACACCACTGCTTCCTTTTTAGAAAGAATATAGCTCTCTCTTTGCCATAGCAGTATGTAAATGAGCAGTTAATGCTGACTTACACGATAACTCAAAATATTTACTCACATACAGATTAGACTTAGCCAAGGCATAAAATTAGTATTAGCAATTCACATACATGGAGGCAAAAAAAGCACTTTGTTTGGAAAGCCGGGCTGATCTTCCCAGGGACTGATTTGGTAAGGATAAGTCTGGGCTACAGGGAGGCAGATGGCTGTTAACAATGTACAGATTAGCCTTGCCTGGTCTGGCACTCAGATGTCGAAGGAACCTGAATTCTTTTCAAATCCCTCCTTTTGCTTCTGAAGCATAACAAATGAATGGAAACACTATTAGCAGAAATCTTTGTTCAGGTAAAGACTCGGAGAACAACTGGGGAAAATGTATTGCCCAGACAACAAACCGCATGCCCCTACCTGCTGGGATCTCAGAATGGCGGCATCAATCTCCTCCACCTTTTGAGTGATGGTGTCGCTCACCAGTCGGTAGCGGTCATTGTCCTCGGCCACCATTTTTTCAAGCCCCTCCCTTGCCCTCCATGGGACCAGCTCCAGTAAAGCACTGCTCACTTCATTAAGGGAGTCTAATAAGGCTTTGCTGTTCTTAGCTTCCTTTTTCAGTTCCTGAGAGCAGAATTAAGAAAACATACAAATCTGGGGGTAATGCTTAAGAGTTTGAACAGGCTTTTCCTTTTACTGTCCTTGGCACTAAAGTCCTCTGCAGGAGAATAATGCCAGGCATTGGCCCCTGTGTTTCAGTTAAGTTTAGGAACCTTTGTTCCTTAAAGCTATTTTGTAAAAAGGGAAGTGTTTCCTGAGGAGTTCCAAAGAACAAGTCATTGGTCAACATAGCAAAGATTCTATCTTTGAACTTTAATACAAATGTTTAAAATTTGGGAAATAAAACCAAGCAAGTTAACGTGTATTATTCTTTGCTTTCTGATAACCTCTAAGTAAGCAGGTATCAGAAAAGTGAAATAAAGAGTGAAGTCCAAGAGTAAAGTCCAAGCTAGAACTGAAGTGACCCTCAAAATGAGAACATATTGGCTTTAAATCATCCCAGTTGAATCATTACAGGCTCTGTGAACCTGACCTCCCCAACTCCTTTTCATCCACATGTGATCATACTTCAGGGCTGATAAAAACAGAGGCTATCTCTGAAAAGAAGAAGAATCATCATGATAGAATAACACTTTTGCAATATAATTAGAAAGGCTACCTCATGCTATGCATCTATCTTAGAGAGATATTGTTAATTCTAAGCAAATGCTGTATCCCTCTAAAACAATCATTTTCCTTTTTTAAATTTTCCTCCTTTCCATTTTCATCATTCTGTCTCTTGTGCTATAAACTATACTCTCAACCAGAAGACTCTGGAAACAAATTACAATATGCTATTTTCATCTTTGGACTCCTTAAAGTTTTAAGCAATTGATCTGCAGCCAATTTCTGTTGGGTCCCCACCCATCAAGGCATCCTTCAGTGTATTAGTAACAACATGAGACCATCTCTCTAAGAGATAACAAATAGATTCAAAATGCATAAATCCGAGCATACTTTCTGTCTCGCTTGAGCTTGGCTTGCTGCTTCTCCTGTCAGAACCTGAGTCTCATAGGAAAGTAATTCCACCTCCACTTTGTCCAGCCAGGTGCAGAGCTCTTCGCGTGTGGCGTGCAGCCGCCTTGCAAGCTGCAGTGCCTGCTCCAGAGTTTTGGCAACATCCGTGCTCAATTTTGTGATATCTTTGTACCTTGCTTTAATGGCCTCCAACTTATCTTGAATTATTAAAACTTCATCACCTAAAATGTCAAAGGCATGTTATATCTCAAGAAAGGAAAGAAAAGGCAAAGGGAGGATAGAGTTTCTTTAGATATTATTGTATACTGATGAGATTTTTCTATGGTAAGAAAAAAAAAAAAAAAGAGCATTTTCCCAAAGATGATCTGACCCAAGAGAAGCCTTTTTCCCAATTTTAATCTTTTCCCCCAGGATTTCTGGCAAATCTCAACAGCTCTGAAAATACAAATATAAAATTGGAAAGGGCTACAGTGCCTTCAGTTATGTGAAAGCATCATCTTTGCATCTAACTATATGGTGCTTTCAGTTTTTCAAGCATAGGGGCTAAACACCACTCAGGTTCAAATATTGACTTTGTGGCTTGTTACCATGTATAAAATAACCTCTCTGGGCCCTTGTTTACTCAACTTTACATAGGGATAAGAACAGAATCCACCTCATCAGGTTATGATAAAAATTCAATGAGCTTATTTGCGAAGTGTTTAGAACAATGCCTGGCATACGTGTATGTATGGATGGACACGTGTGTACGTGGTACATATGTGTGTTGTGTGCATGTGTATACATATTAAAAATAACACACTCATCTGTACTATTTCAACAGATCCTCAGTCGCCTCTACCTCATTTGCAGACACACAGAGAAACTGTGTCCTAGGCTTCAGACTCCTAGTCCGAGGTTCTAGATACTACGTCAAATTCCTCCAATTCATAGTGAACATTACTCGCCCATACCACAATATGGTGCTGAACTGGACACAGGTATAGTGAAAACAAGTTAGTCTGTATCTGTTTTCTTAGTGAGTTTAAGCATGGAAAAATGAAGCCTGGGGGTGGGTAGGCATGGAGTGTGTGTTTCGAAATGCCAACAACCTTAAAATTTTAAAAATCTGTTTACAACCTATGCACGCATGTAGAACAACTGCCTCCCTCAGTGGAAAACCAACGTAACTCTGCTGTGGGCTTCTCTGAGCATCTCCTATGCCACAGTGCTTTGTGTTATGAGTAATACACGCCACTTCCATTAAGAACCCCAGTGAGATCATGAGAAAAAAAGTGAGATCATATTCCAAAACGCTCTTGGATCAGTCTTCAAAGCATTCTGCAGAATGAAGTCTTGGAGTGGCCCCAAAATTATAAAATATTTTGTTTTTCCCCTCTCCCTAAAATATTTAGAAAGCAATGCAAAATGCTAACAGTAATGATGAGTTGATTTGAAAGATTCTCACCTGTTGTTTGTTTCAGTAGTTCTAAACCATTTAGTAATGCCTGATCGACATTTTGTTTTCTGAGTAGGATGTCCTCTTGCAGAACCTAAAACACAGGTACCATTTTTATATGTGTGTGTGTGTGTGGAAATTTAAATAACAATTAGCTTTGGTTAACCTTAGAGAACTCTGTGTTTCATAGAGATTTGAGTAAACACCTCCCATTTTCAACTAGCCATTCCTGTTGCCTTGCTTACCCCTCTTCTTTACACTATCATGGCCCATGTCTCATGTTCAGCTATCCTAACCCATACATTCTCCTTTTCAGAAAATGGCCTATGAAGTCCAGTGAAGATACTGGACTACTGGTTAATTAGAGGTCTTTGTAAACAATCATAAAGTAACAAAGAAAAAGTGAAGAGTCTGGCTACTGGACAAATTTAATCTGTATACACAGGCTAAGTCTTTTTTGAATATAGCAATTCACCTAAATCGCAAGAACATAAATAATATAAAAATAAGGAAGACAAAGAAAATAATGACAACTGAAATGAAAAAAAAAAAAAAAAAGAAAGAAATAAAAATACCCGAAGTTCAGACTGCTGCTTCCAAAGCCCCTCAGTGCTGTAATCCTGGACTGAGAGCTTGCTCAGTTTGTCATGTACTTCGTTCAGCCAATTCATCAGCTCAACTTCATCTTCCCCAAAAATCTTAGCATTACATAAGGCCTGCTGGAGGAGCTCAGACCTGCTGTGACTTTTCTCTTGCATCTCAATGTACCACACTTGAGAGGAGTCTAATTTATTTTGCACCATATCTTTATCCTCCCTGGAGCTCAAAACCTTTAAGGATTGGCCAATGCTAACAGCCTGGTGTAAATGTTTATTGTGATGGATGATGTCATCTTCTAAAGCCTAAAATAAAGTTTAAAAAAAAGAGAAACAGAAAGGATGGACAAATAAAAATGAAAACATAAACAGAACGAAAGAATGACATTTGAAATGGGCTTAGTTTGCAATCATGCATAACACAATAGTGCATAACTCAAATTTATGACATAAAACCATGGAGGAGACGGAAAACTGAATCTTACTAATGTGCAAAGGGTGTCTTACTTTGTGCTGTGTAATTTGTTCTTCAAGTTTAGATGCTTGGGTTCCTATGGGCTCACAATTCGCCAGCTTCTTTTCTATGGTTGTAAGCCACTCATTCAATGGTTCTAGGGTTTCATGAAATTGCTGTGCTACCACCGAGATACCTTCCAACTGACGATTCCTATACATGTGCCAAGATAAAGGTCATTTAGGGATGAAGAATGTGTGAAATATTCAACAAGAATCTTTACTCATGCTCCTGCATATGAGACATTTTTTTTGTGAAAAACATCTAAGGTTAGAGTTAAGATGTTCCACGTTTCAAGGACATGCTAAAGTAATTTTCCCATTAAATAAAATTAAAAGTGAACCAGAGACCAACCCCAAGTACCTAAATCTTATGAAACTCTTAAGAAATCTGGTTATAATACTTAAAAAATAATAGCTGTTTAATAATAATAGCAATGTTATAAAAACAATAGCAGAAATAATGACAATAAAAGTAACAATTATGGAACACATATTCTGCACTAAGCCCTGTTCAAAGTGTTAAATAAATACATTCATTAACTTCAATAAGAGCACCAGTTGCTGCGACTGCCTTAATCAACTCATCAAAACTGGATTACCCACCCTCCATGGAATGAACAGGGATTCCTAAGTAGTGCATCAAGTATATCCTCCCCCGTCCCAAGTACAGTGTCAGATATATTTCCCAATAGCAACAGTTAGTATTTATGGATTAAAATATCACAAAAGAAGAAAAATATGCTCCAGGTCTCTAACCCTTCATAAACGTTATATGTCTAAACATCTTAGCCTTCCATCTACTTTGTTTCTTGGCTAACTCCTACTCCTTTAAGACACAGCTTAGCTGTCATTTCCTTGCCCCCAGACTAGGTTCTTTCTATCATATGCTTCCACAACACCCTATGTTTTTGCTCTGAAACATCACTTTGTCATTACTTTTCAAAGGCTATCAAGCTCTACTAGACCATGCCCTGAGGGCAGAGATGATCTGTCCAGTTCACCTCTGTAACCCAAGGTCTCGCTCTGTGCCTGATTCACGGCAGGCAAGCAGTTACTGTGTAATAAATAGATGAATTACTCCTGGAGAACTATTTTTCTTAAAATAAAGAGTTGAAATTTGGTGACTACAAGACCTTACCATTGGAGGAATGAACAGTGAGGCACCACAGCCCTTGCTGCCTGTTTACATACATGGTAAACATAGGAAAATGACAATTTGGAGAAAAGCATTACCAAAATGCAAACTATTAGCATGAAAGCCTTTGCTACTCTTTCAGAAGACCGGAAGTATTTAAGTTACCTCGTTTCAGCTTTATTAAGTAATGCCTCCCATCTACTATCCAAGAGACTCAGCTGTTTCAAAATCTTCACTTTATCCGCAGGTTCTGCTGTTGCAGCAATTTTTTCTCCTTCTCGTTTGATTACCTCCACAGTAGATTTGCGGTCATCTAACAATCTTTGGAGAAGCTTGAGACAGAACATTAAACACCAAAATTAAAAGGGGGGCAGGGAGGGCAAAAGAAACTGTTAACATCATGGAAAACACAGTCTAAGTACTTTTGATATGCGACAAGAATACATATTTTGTATAGATTCACGTAAAAAAGATTTTAAAAATAACCCGTTTTGTTTAGTGATTCATTGCTATCATGTCAGACATTGTGACTGGGGCTTTTCAAGCTAATATCGGTAAGGCCATAAGCCATTCATTATTAATTTTTTTATATAAAATAATGAGAAGGTGCTGCTCAAGGATAACTCTACTCCACTTGAAGTACAAGATCCCCGCTACTGTAATGAAATGGGAATACCCTAAACATTCAACAGTCACCTGTCCTACTAAGACAAGTAAGATTACTATAAATCACTAATGTTTTCCAAACTTTTCCCATGTTAAACAAACCATTAGAGACAGGGAGACTGAGACTCAGATCAAGTTCACAAACTGATGAGGCTAAAACTAGAGGCTCCTGCCTCTCTGTAGGTGGAACTAGCTCCTAAAATCCTTCATGAGGCTGAAAAAAGAGCCTCTAAATACCATTTCCAAAAGGAACAGAGGATGGAACAAGTCAGAAATCCTTGAAGCTGGCTAAATAAGACCAGTATTTCAGGATTTAGCAGCAGCAAAAAAAAAAAAAAAAAAAAAAAAAAAAAAAAAAAATCCAATTTAATTCTAAGCAAACATCTCAAAAAAGCCAGGAATGGAATGTTTGACAGAAGTAGCCAGAACTCAGGATTACCTTGCTCTAACCTAATCAGAATGATTATTTCATGAGCAAGTGCTAAGTACAGGCACTGTGTTAATAGCAGTGAGGAAATCACAGGTATATGAAATGCTAAATACTTCTTCACTGCCTCCTTAATCTGATCCTGACTGATAGTTAAGGATTAGAGAAATCTACAGCTACCCTGAGGCAACAAGCTAAAAGAGTATCCTCTCACTTTCATTTTGGGACCACCAAGTCAGATGGTAAGAGGAACATGTTTACAAAGAAAGGGAAGAAATGCAAACTCTCTTGTTATAGGTTACAGTCATTATAAAATCAAGGCACAACAGGTGGTTTAGGCAGTAAAGAGAACTAATTAAATGGATTACTTCTGATAAACTTGAATTGCAAAGGCTCTAGCAATTAAGAAAATCAAAGTCAACAAATACATTTTGTTGGCCAACATAGTTCATTGACTTAAGGGAGAATGACAAAGGTTTAAATTACATTACATACTGAATGGTAGCAGTACATTATAATATATTATACTTATTAAACACACATTACTTTGTTACATATTATATATTACACATATATTATTTAAAAATCATGCAAATGCAATGTGTTTCCTATTTTGTTTCTGTAATCCTTATCTCTAAATCTATTTCTAAAAGGTTAATTTTCAGTATACTAGAATCTTCAAAGAATTTTTAGAGATGGTACTGAATGTCGAAACTAAATTAAACCTCTTAATCCTTTCCCTTCTTTTTAAATTTCCACATAGGAAAAATCTTACCAATGTGCTGTGTGCTGGGCCCCTCCCACATGCCATTTCAAGTCATGGCTGAGAAATTAGTACTGAAAATATCACTAAATGCTTCTTAATTGACCAACACCATCAGGAGCACAGAATTTTTTAAAATATGTTATTATCCCTTTAACAGATGTGTCTTTCTTTCCAACTTGGTCCCATATTAGTTGTGTCAAAAGACACAATAGCATACACCTTAGTATGTAAGAATCAAATATTTGGAGGGGGGGGCGCCTGGGTGACTCAGTGGTTGAGCATCTGCCTTCGGCTCAGGTTGTAATCCCAGGGTCCTGGGATCAAGTCCCACATCAGGCTTCCCACAAGGAGCCTGCTTCTCCCCCTGCCTAGGTCTCTGCTTCTCTTTCTGTGTCTCTCATGAATAAACAAATAAAATCTTTTAAAAAAAATCAAATTTTTGCTTCTTTAGCATAGGCCGAGTCACAAAACACTGCCTGTATTTAATCTATAAATAAGGAATGAGAAATACAAGCTTCTAGTTATGGAATGAATAAGTCACAGGGATGAAAGGCACAGCATACGGAATACAGTTAATGGTACTGTAATAGCATTAAGGCAATTTCATATAAACTGGTTTAATATATAAGGGAATAAGGATACTAAAAAAAAAAAGGATATTTCTGCCAAAATCACCTTTTTAGTGAGTGAAGTTTTCCTTGACTACCCTATTTCAAACTGCACACATATACAACCCCAACTCCACTCCAGCACTTCCTGTCCTCCATCCTTGCTCTGTTACTTCCTAATTCTTATCTCCCACCTCTGCTTTATTTTTCACTTGCAAACTTATCACAGCTTAGTTTACTGTCTCTTCCTCTTCCTCCCTGTCCACAAAACCTTAAACTCAAAGAGGAACTTTCATCTTTTCTAGTCAGTGATTATCTCCAGCACCTGAAAGTGTCGGACCCATGGCAGATGTTCAGTAAATATTTGTTGCATGACTAAAAAATAATTTCTAGAGCATCAGTGGCCAGTCAACTAGAATATCCTGTTAATTCAAAGAGAGTTGCAAGGTAAATTTCTACTGTCATTATAGTGATTTAACATGAAACACAACACAAAAGTATCACTGACTTACCTTTTGCTCTTGTATCTGGGCCTTCACCACTTTGAACTCAGCCGACGGAGGCTTCTGATTGGCTACAAGCTCCTCAGTGTCCACCATCCAGCTGAGCAGGGACTCCAGGGCATCCTGGAATCGCCCACAGTGCAGCAGGGCCTCCTGCAGCTGGGCTGCACGCTGAGCCACCTGCAAAGTTTCAGTTGCGCCAACTTATTTACTTGTTCCATGACAAATGAAATTTGCCCACCAGCCACCACTTTTCATGCTCATCTTCCCATCTGGTCACAAATTTTTCTTTTCCTTTTCACTTAAAATCTGCCCAAAGCATTGACATGACTGTGGTAGAAGGGAGTCAAAGTGTATCAAATGAGCCAAGCAGAAAAGGTATCCATCCCAAACAGTAGTGTAAAAGGTGAAATCTTTGAGATTTTGGAAATACCAAATACATTTGTGATTGGAACGAATAATTCAAATATTTTAAGGTTACTGAAAGAAACAATGCCTAATTCATTTTTATCAATATCCTTTTGATTCATTTTTTTATTTCCTACTGATGACTATTTTAAAAGACTACGTTTAGAAAAAACCTATTAGAGTAGAGAGAAACAGATTTATATTTTGCTAGGCAAAATACCTGTAAAGTATCTGATTAAATTCAGCTAGCTCCAAGTCCTGGAGTCCTTTCTGACAAACCAGGGGCCTTTGTATTCTAGTAAATGGAGTCTCTGTGTCCTACATAGAGATATCCTATTGCCCTTCTCACAGATCTTTTCCTTTAGGATTGAAAAAGTAGTTGGTGAGATATTTTAAGCACTATGGAATATATTTACACCTGACACTACATTTCAGTGGTGTTTGAAGAGCACTCCAATATGAATCAGACTTTATAGAATGATAAATGTACTTTTGAGATCTGGCAACAATTGCTTAAGATTTCAAAGCAGAGAAAACTACAAGAACAAAAACCACCACCACTAGATAAGCACTGCCATCCTATACAATGTTCTGATAATTTATGTCATGTGAAGGGCTGCCATTATGTTTCAGCATTATCCCCGTAAGGTATCAGGAGCATTATTTTCCAGTGTTTTCTCCCATGGACATTTAGAAAAAGGTGGAATCTACATCTCATAAGTAAAATAATATTTAGAGTTAATAGCCTATGGCGAGGGTGGTAAACCCTCAGTCCAAGGCCGACAGAGACATAGTCGTATTCACCTGCACAGCGTGACCTATTATACAGTGTGAAATGAGTTACCAACATTTGAAAATTATGTTTCACAGAAAAAGTGAGATTTCCAAGTCCCTTTGAAAGTAAGTAAACAATTTGACAACATTGAATCTAGATCCCTACGTGGGATGATGTGCCAGAGCTAAGTACCGATTGATTGTACCTTTAAAGGTTTGTGAGCTCCCTCAACACAAGGTCATGGATCATGGGCCGCCTGCCATCACACCGGCACAACTGTGTCTCTATCAAAGTCAAGATAGTGATAGAGAGAGGTTCTATTTCACTCAACTCACTTTTCTCATTTATGTTGCCTACTGACCTCCTGTGGGCATCTGAGTTTTGGCCATCTAATTTATAGCAATATAAAAAAAGTAAGCATGTTCAGGGAAGTTTAGCTACTATAAATATGATTAGTTGTCACAACAAATGTTAGAGAAGAATAATCAACAGATATGATAACAAAGGAAAAAAAAAAAAACAAAGGAGATGGAAAAATTACCTTCTTATTGAGAGTCTTCCAGCGTGCATTGACATCATCCAGGTCATGCTCTAAACCCTGTGTGCTGGTGCCTTTAGCAGCACTCTGAATAAGGCCTTGACCTAACCAGTTTACATCTTGCTGTTTAACCTGCAAAGGTTCAATCTCTTCTTTTTGGAATGCCTGCAATTAGAAGAGAAATAATTTATATAAATTATCTATCTTAATACAAATGTTGTGTAATTATCAGCTATCCATTATTACAGGTAAAAATAATTTCTGTTATCTATTCATATGTCACAGCCACCTTATGAATAACAGTAAGAAACTAAACTAAATGCAAATTCATAATATTATCAAAACCACTCAGGAATTTGAAAGAATGATATTCTAAGTACCTTTAATCAGATTACCTATAAAACCAAAAAAAAAGAGTTTATCTGTCCTCTCCCTATTGCTTCATTAGCATAACACTATTTTCCATCATTCCAATTTAACTCTAGTAAAAAAAAAAAAAAAAGGTATGGAAAATGCAAAGGAGCAAAATGATAAGATGGGCCCAAGAGCTTTACTGGGCAAGGAGCCTTATCAGCTCCTCTATGGACACCTGCTGCTAGCTGGCAACTGTTGAAGTTTGAGACCCAAATTGGAAATGAAGATCAATAACAAGATGTTGAGGTGAGCCAAGAGGCCAATCTATAGTTTGCCAGTTGGGCCAAAATACAGAGAGAGGAAATGAGAAAAGATGTAGGCAGACACTGTAATAGTATGGATCCCTACCCATCCAGCCCCCTAAAAGCCTTGCAAGTGCACAGACCTCATCCCATGGATTTGCTCACACATGTCACCCAGCACAGCAACTCTGGTTACTCTGGTCGCTGCTTGAACCGCCAGCCATTTGCTAGAGCTCTCCTTCCTCTTCTCAGCTCCGTCCAACTTACAGTCCTCAAATGCCTGTCACTGGCAAAAAATCTCATGTGCTGGAGTAAAATCCAAGTTCCATGAAAGCAGAAATTTCTGTTTTCCTTATAGTGGTTCTATGTCCTGGACCTACCATGGTACCTAGCAATAATTATTTGTCAAATGAGTTTCAGTAGAGAAAAACTATATTTACATTTTGGTGTGGATGACATTAACCCCACAAAGGGATAGTACTGATGATACATCAACTCTCATAGAGATACAAATGTTTTATATAGAGAGCCTAAAGGATGCCATAAAGAAAATAAATTAATTTAACCAAGGAAGGAAAGTTTCAGCTAGATATTAAGACAAGACAAGGTTTTGGAGTTTGAGTCATTATACTATAGGGCACAATAGATCAATAGTACAAGTAAATGGACAGTTAACAGAACATACGAAAACATTAAAAAGGCAAATAACAAAATAGTACTTAAAAAATTATAGCCATAGTATGGAAAGTAATTTTTAAAGATGTAGAGGCTACAGCAGAAACTCTCCAGACTCTGGCCTAAGGCATGGCATGCAAGATAGCCCTGTGTTATTGCATAAATGAGTAAATTAGGAATAGCAAACAAATAAATGATCATTTCCCTTAGAAGTCTCCTCTCAGCTAAAAGTCCAAGTTTCTTCTTCTATATAAAATCCTTACAGACAATTTCCACACTGGCTAATTGTTTCTATATAACAGTACTAAATATAAACAGTCAATTACACATGACCCAAGAAATAAGAACTCAAATCATTGAGGAAAAAAAAAGTAAGCTTTTATAATTTTAAAAAAGGTATTAAAAGTTACCTAATAAGTCAATACAAAGTTGCAGCAAGGCGGTGAAAATAGAATTTGGCACTACCATTCTACTTCTTTTCTATACCACTTCTAGGAACTAATAGCTATGGATATGTTTTACTACTTACAGAAAAAAAGTTGGGAACGGTAGAAAACTGCTACATTCTTAATTCCAGGAATTTGCCAGGGAAAAATTCTACTCTCTCTCTCTCAGATATGTTCAGGACAAAAAAACCTGATATAAGGTTCTAGTAAATTGCTTTAACCTCTGATCTTGGTTTTAAAGAAACTAATTTTAGGGTTGCACATCAGAGTAGCTCTGGGTGAGTTTGTGGTAATTATCTAAAGTGCTACAAAGAATATACTGTGGGTTAAAAAAAAGAGAACTACTGAGGAATCTGTATATTCCTAAGAGCTTAACTGCTTTATACAAAAGAAACTGCTAAATCCTTTACACAAAGAAAGTACTTTTAAGCTTTTAACCTAGTATGCCATTTAACACATGCATCAGAAAAGGGTAACACTGACTGGAGTGATTAGTTCATAGGCTGGGAAGAGGACCTGTTCTGATACTGTCCAAATTCCTTATCTCTCAGTGGTAACAAATACTTAGGAAGAGAGACTTTTCCCCTAATCTAACCCATAAGCACACCAACACAAAGCTTAAAATAAAATAAAATTACCTCTGAGGCAAAGTTTACCAGAAGAGCTTAGTAAAAATACCAAAATAGCTGAACTTCAATCTGAGTGGGAAGAAAATAATCACAGGCTTGACAAACAACCTCTACTTATGACAAGGCTGTACCCTTTACTTTCTTACCTCATTCACCACTCACAAAAAGTTAGGAGCTATAATGACTACAAAATACAGCACAACTTCTCTACTTCCACATTCAGAGCTTGTGAGAGCAGATTTTCAGCACGTTTTAAATGTCCTTAATTTGAGCAGACTACTTTGCAGACCACAGCAATATAAATACTGTGTGCTTGTACCTTCATGACAAGGCATGTTCAACCTTAATAAATCCACAAAAACTACCCTTAAGTGGTAGTGTCTTAAACCACAATTTGTGTAAAAGCCTAATGTTAACATAAATTCACAGAGGGGGCAGTCTAAACGCAGGGAAACAGCCACTGCCTGCCCAGTTAACAGGACTCTTAAACAGCTGGGAATAATCATTCTTCTAAAAGGCACCTGGGTGGCTCAGTGGTTAGATGTCTGCCTTTGGCTCAGGTTGTGATCCTGGGGTCCTGGGATCGAGTCCTGCCACTCAGGTGAACTGGAGAAGCAGGAGAAGCTTGCTTCTCCCTCTGCCTATGTCTCTGCCTCTCTCTCTGTGTCTCTCATGAATAAATAAGTAAAAAATTTTTTAAAGGTGCCTAAATTAATTTGTTGTAATGATCAACTTATCAATACCTGGCATCTTGCAAGGTACCAGCAAATCCCCAAAACAGAAGACAGAATTTGAGCATTATTCGAGACACTAGTGACCACTTTAAAACAGAAACACAAACTACTGGCATTACAGAGTTTCACGTTCCCGTTAATTACCTGAACTAACTGAAAGCCATTACAGACTGGGCCCAACATTCCAGCCTGGGCCCTTGCTTTTCTGGGAGCTGCTTGCTTTCTTACTGGTATGAATTTCGGGGAACACTTCATATGGACCACGTCCATCTCCTGGGCAGAAAGGGGTGCCTCCACTTCCTCTTTAGATGCTAGGTTGGATTCTTCTGGATCATATGGTGTCAACAGTGTCACATTTTTTACTAAACTTGTGCTACCGCAATCTGCATCATTTCCCTCCAGACCTGTGAGAGAGAGGTGTAAAACCTCAGAAGAAACTTCCATCAGTTCCCCACTTGGTGCTGTGACTTGCGATCCTCCTGGTCCATATGTTTTTCCTCCTCCAGTGTTAGAAATACACTGGCTTTCTCCATCTCCCAGTGTATTTAATGGATCACACTTAATGGTGCTCTCTTTCAAATCATTCTGCAGGCAATTTTCACTACGGCTTTCCCCTTGACCATTTACACATTTTATTTCCTCTAGAGGAGGAACATCATGTAAAATCATTTTGAAATTTTCATCAGGGTGGGCACTCCTACATGAAAGCAAAGGGATTTTCTGTTCACTAATGGAATAAACGGAAAAAAACGGTCTGTATTGCTCTGCTATATGAATATCTTCAGCAGAAGACAAGCTTCTAATTCTTGACTGGTCTCCAATTAAAATGCCCTGTTTTTCTTCCCTCTCTGCTGGAGGGCTACATAAACCAGAGTCATCCTCCTCCGACGTTAGAGAATTAGTACCCCATCTGCACTTGCTGGCCTTGGTAACAGCATCTGACATATCAGTAGGTTCAACAAAAGAGCTTTCACTTTTGTTTGCATAATCCATAAAATTGGCTGGGACAAACATTCGCCATGACCGTCTATGTTCTTTCTTTTCTGCATGGGATTTGGCTTTGGGTAATCCTGTGGTTCGAATGATATCACTGTTTAGCTTGAGTGCATCAAAGATCATCTTTTCATCTAGTTTGTTAGCTTCACGACCTCTCAGCTCAAATACACTGGAAGAAGCAAGGGCACCGTTAGAGCATAAAGAGCTAACATCCAGTGTTCTGTGACTGTAGGGTAAAGTCCGATCTGTAAAATGCCTGGAAGACAGGCTGCCCTTTGAACCAGAGTCTATCTGTTCGTTTAGTCTAACAGTATCATAGATTGACCGCTGTGGGACATAACAGTCTTCGATATTTAGGTCCTCTTCTTCTTCACCTTTCCCCACACATGGGGGATTCTGACGTAAACAGTCCGGTCTGCTGAGTGGCTTCCCCATTTTCTAAATAGTTAAAACAAATATTGCAGCTCTTGACACAGAAAATAAGAAATAAGGTAAAGCATACTTTCGAAAAAGTATACTTCTGATCAGAGCTATGAAGTGTCCTCAGCATAAAGACATATGCTCAAATAATACAGGTCGTGATAGATGAGGTGTTTAAGGTATCATCATCAGTGTGTCACTCTAAATGCAACTAGCCTTTTACCTGGTTTTTAAAATGAGTCTAAAAAATAAAGTGCATCAAGAACACAGAACAGAATCTCCTTCCTCCTGCCCTTCCCCCCCACTCCCTCAAGGTCCCTATCACACACTCCAAAACACAGAAAAGGAAAAAACAAAAACAACCAAACCAAAACAAACACACACTTAACAGTGGCTCAAACAGTCAAAACATTCCGTTGTCAGTCCATTTCCCTTTTTAGTCTAATTTTGCATCTGAGATTTCCAGGTTAACATTTCCAAATGAGCAAGCATTTTTAACAGGCTGAACGTTAGTATCGGCAGAACTCTTGTTTAACTGTAATCCACTTAACGATGGCTTGCACAACTCCATCTCCTTTATAAATAAACCATGCTTCAGAAACTTAAAAGACAAACACAGTGACCACGTATTGTTCAGATCAAGGCACAAAATAAATCTTCAGAGCAAAATAAGTTGTCTAATGCTGTTAAGAAAGTTAGTATCTTCTTTTACTTTTTTTGGGTGCAGCTATAAATAATCTTGATTCGAAAGGCAGTTTTTCTTCCCATATTAAGCTTCTTTGAGGCTACCCAAAGGGGGGGAAAAAAACACTTTTGGACAGCCAAGCCAGGATAATCCAGCAACCGTTTAAGGTAAACAGAAATCACGGTGTACTATAAACTCCCCTTAAAAAAAAAAAAAAAAAAAAAAAGCCATTTCCAGAGTCTTATCTGATCTTCCTTAAGGCTTATTCCACCTGAGGAAACTGCAGCAGAGAAGAGCTCCGGGTTTCCTCTAAGGCACAAGCAGCGCAATTCACATTCAGCTGAAAACCGAGACTACGCTAGCCTTTGAGACTGACCCACTGTGGCCGCGGGGTGGCTTTCATTTCAGCTATAGCTGGAGAGAGGCAGAGGTGGCCGGTGGGGGGGGGGGGGGGGGGGCGGGGACCCTGCGCTGTCCCCAGCTCCTCGGGGCAGTGCGGTCCCCGCAGGCATCCTCCCGCGCCCGCGCCCGCGCCCGCGCCCCCAGCGCCGCCCTCTCTCCCCGGGCGACCCGGCTCCGCTCCCGCGCCGCCCGCCCGCCCGCCCGCCCGAGCAGCGCTACCGCTCGGCTGCTTCGCCCGCCCGCGACTTCACTTCGCCGTCATCCTTTCTTGGACTCCCGGCCCCTCGCGGGAGCAGGCGAGCGGCTTCAGGGGGAGGTACCGAGAGGCCGGGAGGCTGCCGCGCAACAGCTTGGCGGTGACATCAGCGCGCATCAGACCCAGCGCTGGGACGGGGAGGGGACGGGCGGCTCGGCTTCAGAGGTCCCCCGAAATCCCACCAACTACGTGGTTCAAAATGGGGAGGGATCCGAAGGGCTTGCGGCGGCGGAACTTGACACCAAGCGATCGCTGAAGCAATCCTTTGGCCGACGCCCCGCCACCGTGCTCATTTGAATATTAAATGGGGGGGGTGGGGGGGAACCACACAGGTCCCTATCCTTCAGCTGAAACCACACCCTCACAGGCTGCAGTTGCAGACTCCGCTTCAGTAGCATTTGCGATGCAAAGTGCGGATCACTTTGAGTCCAGTGTTGAGTCCTTCCTTTTTAAAAACCCAAGTTCAAGTCTAACTGTTCTCCAGAGTAAATTATTCCTGTGGGCCCAGCCCTGAGCACTGCTGACATGAGTATCAGTAGTTACTAACACACAAGTCCCCCGGAGCTTAATGCAAGGCCCAGGCAAAAATAAGTGCAGCCAGGCACTCTGGATATTTAATAAACAAAATCACATCCGCAGATTGTTATCTCCTGGACGCTCTTTCAAAACACTGTTTGAAAATACATTCAGCAAGACAAACCTTAACCATTGTGAGAAAAATTAAGTTTTATTTAAATAAATAAAATCCATCCATTCTTTATTTTACAAAATAAGCAACACTACCATTGTAGCAGATAGAGTTATAAGTAAAGGCAGATTATTTTTCTCAATCTCGCAAAATAATAATCATTTGAACAGAAATAAGACTGTGCTGACCTGAGTTGAAGGCAGTTCTAGTAAAAAAAAAAAAAAAATTAACAACCTTACATACTTTCTCTGATAATTTTGCAGAAAAGATGTGGCAGGGAACTTTTGCACTTTTAATGAGAAAATATTATTCCAAAATTATTTTTATAGACAAGAACTGAATTAAAAAAAAAACTATCTCCAACCAGAACTCTATAGGTAATAACACACCCATTCAACAATTATTTGATGCAATTCAGTATATTAAGTAGGGAAAAGAAAAATACATATATATAGCTATCTATAAAGAAAAATATTTGTAAAAAAATACCTATCATAGGCAGGAAGTAAAATATTTCAACAAGCACTTGATCCTATGGTACTGAGCAGAGTGTCTGCTCTAAGGTGCTAATAATAAGGAAAAAGTGCACACAGTTACTATGTTTGAACAGTAGACTGGGCACTAGGCTGAGGATCGTGAGGGACCAAGGGTTTTACTCACAACTGCCCCTATCCTGATATGTAAGACTGGAAAGCTACTTATTCATGGCAATATTAATATTCAAGTTTCCATGAAATGTGGATGAGTACCTTTGATCCTCATAGAACTTTTCATAAGAATGGCCCAAATTCACCTTAGACTGTAACTTTGAATCATCATCACAAAATTGTTTTGGCTTTATGTAAAGCTAAGAAAAACAATGTGTAATCTTCACATTTGAGGTGGATAGTCTATTTTTAGACTTTAGACTTTAAACTACATATATAATTCATTCATAAATTCAAGCATTCATCAAAAACTGCTCACTATCTACCAAACACCATAGTAAGCACTGGTAAAACACTGGTGCACAGAGATTCAGCACCACTGTCCTTATATAACTTACAGTACAGTAGAGAATATGGATGAAGAAAGGGCACAATATATAGCTTGAAAGTAAGGAGTGCTATGGAAAAGTGCCCTTTGGTGGTTATGTTTGAATATAACCCGTTTATTCAATAATGGAATACCTATTTTTTTAAACTAATTTCAACTACTTCTACAAATTATAATCCTAATAATTTGATTCAAGTTAAATGTGAACTATTAATATTATACTGGTATTTATGACAACTATATACATACACATATTTGTGTATGCATATCTATCTATCATCTATCTATCTATCTATCTATCTATCTATCTATCTATCTATCTATATCTTTGTTACTTAAAATCACTTTCGGTGTCTCAGTCGGTTAAGCACCCCACTCTTTGATTTCAGCTCAGGTCACGGTCTCAGGGTTGTGAGATCAAGCCCAGCGTGGAGCCTGCTTAAGATTCTCTGTCCCTCTGCCACTCCCCACCCCCCAATCACACTCCAAAGGTGTATCTACATTTAGAGCAGAATTAGACTGGTTTATCTTTCCCTCCCAAATTTGACTTATACAGCTACTTTAAATATTATAGTCTCTAACGTTAATAAAATTAAGATACCTTAAACTGTTAAATATTATCATATATAGACCTCTTACATTTTCATAATACACAATAAAATGAGCAAAGTTTTTCTGAAAAATAGTCAACACTATTATTTCATATCTACAGAAATCGTAATGTTAAATGTTCCCAAAATGTAACTTTAGGTTCCCTACTAGATGTTCTTTAGCTAAAGTATTTTCTAAAGGCAGATGATTTTGGAAAAGTACACAAATTCTAACTGTATAATAAACAAAAATAGTACCATTTTTCATTTTTATATTTCTAAAGTGAAATTAAATATTTGAAAAGTAAAGTTCCTGAAAAATCTTACCACTAAGTGCAACAATCCATTTCATAGAAAAGCTAAAGACTGATTTTATCAACTGAAACATGGAGTTTTTAGGGCTGAAAGATTGGTAATATTAAGAAATTCAATGTGCAATAAGTAGCAAATGTGTGAGTAAATATAATCTTATCCATGAAAACTGACAAAAGTATTTTCCTGGCCCAACAGCTAGCTACTGAAATCTGGATCAGAAGCCAGACAAGAGATACATGGTTTGTTGGCCTTTTTTTTTTTGGCTGTGATACAAAAATAAGCCTTAGGAACAACAATTTCTGTTCTTTCTAAAACAGATATACCATTAGATAATGAAAAATTTAAGAATCTCATGTTTTTAAGTTTGCAAACTAATAAACATCTTCACATAAATAACTAGAGAATTTTCAAAGATATTTATCAGATGAATATGCAATAGCTATTTGTTTTAATAAAAATAGCTTATATTTAAAAGAAAGTAGAATATGAGGCCCCACCACAAAAGCAAACAACTTCAGAAACACTTAACAGACTTACTGTCTCATCTTGATGGGAATTTATCTTGATGTGAATGTTAATAGTTTTAATAGGCCCTTGCTATTTTTCCTGTAAGTTACTACAATACTATTTTTTCCTCTATTTTCAATACAGTTTTCAGATGGCAGTGGATAAAAAAATACTCTATGTAACAGAAAATGATTCTATATATAATATTGCTAATTTAAATATATGCCCACGTGCATATGCAATTTCTAAAAGTTAACTTTTTTTCCCAAAGAAGCCATCCAGCAAGCAAAAACCAATGCACCTGTTAATGATCCCACTCAATTTCCTTCAGAAAACCAAAAACCGAACAAAACCTGAAAACATTTTTCATTCTAAAACACTACTAAAAGAAATTAACTATTCTTTAGATTAAGGCAATTAAAGTTAAGTGAGCAACATAGTATGTGAGCAGACATTTTCTCAGGGTATGCTGGTTCCTGGACGGCTCCAAAAGCTTTTCAGCTAACTTTACCTCTCTGAGACAATACTTAATGAAGACTACAGACCTAGGCAACTATTTAAAAAACATTTAGAGGTCAAATTTTCTTATCAAGAAGCCAATGTATAATTTCGTAACCACAAAACAAATTCTCTCACACACACAGACACACCCACACCTTTAAGCAACTTTCCACATTAATAAATTATGTAGATCACCTTTTACCTAAGGGAGGACTATGATAATGACAGTAGATGCTATAGTTCGGCACTTCTGGGAGATCTCTTTAAAACAGTGATATAGTTTTATCCCATTAACAACAAAGCAACCAAACAAACAAACAAACCTCCTTGTATAAAATCATAAAATCTCTGGTTAAAACTGCCCTCAGAACAACTTACTTTAATTCCCAAACTTAAAGCAATAGAAGAAAGGACCATGCAGCATAAAGACTGAAAGTATTAGTTAGCAAAAGCAGAAAGGGAACCCACATTGCCAAGTTCCCTTTAGATGGCCCTTTCAGAGTAGTATATCCTTGTGTTTTATGTGGGAAAGATGGCACCTATGTATTCTGCTAGTTTTTGTGAGTGATCAGCTCCAGCATTTTGTACCATAGTGTGGTGGTCTCTGCTTGGGTGGAACTTCTTTACTGACCATCATGTATGATAGTCTTTCTTCTTAAAATCTTAAATGTCACATTGATGTACCTGATTAAATGATGTGACCTTCCTGTAAGGCCCATGCATTGAGTCATGGTTTCTATAGTGAAAATATATTCGTTAAAAAAAAAAAAAAAGAGGAAGATACCATACAACTGCCTTACTAATATAGTCACAATAACAGAAATCTAGTCAAGTAAGATTTTTTCCCCTAAGAAAAATCTCTTGGACAACAGCTTTACTTAATCTCTTCTTGTTCCCAACAAAAATGTGTAATAATTCACCATGGACATCCATATAACAATATGGGCACACTTAAAATCCACTATGTTAAAGCATTCATTGAACAAATTAATTTTATCCATAAAAAATATGATGACATCATAGACATCATTGTTTTAGGATCCTTTCACAAATATCTTAGGAAGGTATTTGGACAGTGATTGATTTCAGCCATACTATTTACAAATAGGGCTCCCATTGCCTAGTTTGTGTAGCCTCATGATAGCTCACTTATTATTCAGATGAAGATTCCTGGGTTAAACAATGCCTTCACCTGGACCAGAGAACATGCTTTGATAAGACATGAGGTAGGTGTTCTGGTCTTTGTCTATGGTTTTGACTTGGCTTAAAAATTCTCTGCTTCATATAATGCTGTTTCAATTTTGAAAATAAAAAGAAATCAGTTTAGAGAGACTTTATACTGGCGATATGTTCATTTGTGGGGACAAACTGAATTACAATTTGAGGCAGCAACAGAATAGCCAGAAATAAACAGTAAGCAGGTTCTGAGGTAAGACTTTTTATGATGGCCTAGATAGAGGTGCGAAGGACATATATTCAGCTAGGATGTGACTGTATATGTTCGTTAAAACATCAAATGTCTTTGATCTTCACTGAAATTAAATCAATTCAATATGGTGACAATGATTACTTCGTGATGATCAGAAGATCTGACTGGCTGTTGATGACATCACAGGAACTGCTGGGACATGTTCCTTGTATATAGTTGGTTACATGTGTCTTTGATAAATAAAAATGTGGAAATATTAATATTACTTAATAATGTAGTTTAGATTTGAAGATAATCTTAAGATAGTAATCTTTAACAGGAGGTAGGGTTAGAGGGAACACCAAAGGCAATTTTTTTCTTTTCTGCCTAGGAATTTATGACAATGTGCATAGAATTTAACATAATATAGACAAGTATAAGTAGAAAAATGATACTTTAAGTTATCAACAGTAATAGAAAACACCTCATGCTTCATACATTTTAGCCTAGTGACTGATATCTAGAAGTCAGAAAACATATGGTAAACAGAACTCACACAATCAAAATACTTTAAAAACTTTAAGCTAACACAGAAGGTAATACTAAATCTATTTTCAAAAACTTGGAATAGCTTTCATGGACAGTGAATTAGGACATTTGGTTCAGAATAGCATTTGTTTTTAATCATTATGTTTGGGTTGGTATTTTAAGTATGAATTAATTTTGAACTTTCAAGGATATTAACTGCTATTTCTTAAGTTAATTTTTAGAAAAAAATGGAAGCAGAAAAATGTCTTACCTAATTCAAATAATCCATTATACTCCCTGAGCATATAAGGTACCCCCTACTGAGTGGGTAATAGCTACTAAGTTTCAGTCCTACTCTAAATTTTGTTTCATGAAAAATTAAGATTTCATCTGTCATATTAGGTTAAACTAAAGCTACCAGATAAGAGTCATGTCAAACTGGATTACATTTTGAAGTCTATAATAAAAATAGATCCAGTACTCCAGTGCTCCTTCTTTTTTATTTTTAGGAACTATAAAAATAACTATTTTTAGCAGACTATTAGTTTTTCACTCAATATAGATTATTCTACTTTAAATTCTTTAAAATCCTCCTAAAATTCTGTGTTCAAAATAATGTTCAACAAAAACCAAACTGAGATCTGACTTGCACACAAATTGATTTACCACTTGAATCAAGAAAGATCGAATGACTTAGACAATGAAATGGTTAGTTCTATGTCAGCAGCAGAGGTGGTGGTAGTGAGCACCATCACTATCAGCATTACAGCATCTACACACCAGTTTCTAGGGAAATTCCACACACATTTATGTCATTTTTCTCAGAGCAGCCAGTTTTATAGAACACTTTCATTAAGTGGGTATTGCTAATGTTTTGGATTGAAATGAACAATTTAGCTACTTAGGCCACCCAAATTTGGCTACGGCAAAGAGGTTTTAAAATTTCTCAGACAAAATATTAGTGCATCACGATGAATCAAGTTGACACGAAACACTGTATTATTTCTGCCAAAACATGCAAGCTGTGACACTTACTACCTGTGTAACTTTGGGCAAGTCACCAGAGGAAGAACCTCTGGCTCTCAGCTTCTTTATACTAAGATAAGGGTAATAACAGCAACCCTGTCTCTGGACTGTTAACAGGATTACAGACAGAGTTTAGAGAAACGCTTGACACATACTAAGCCCTCGATAAATATTAGTTGTTATAACTGCTTTTTTTTTTGGACATACACACACACAAATAAATAGAATTAGTGACTGTGTATGCTGCCATCTTTATTTATCATAATTACATTCTTGTTATTTTTTTCCCTCTGTCCTGAAATACATTAAATGCAGATGATTTGTCCACTTGGAAATTTTTATTTTAGTCACTGGGTCTCAAGACACTGAAGTTGTGTCAAGATGTTCTTTATTACTAAATTTCATTAAAATCAATCAACTCCTTGCAAAGTAATCAGAAAAGAGACAACACAGCATGCTAAGTGGTTTATTTTAGAAAAAATGACCACTTTATTTCTCTTCACAATCAAATAAAACAATCACTGTAACCATTAATGGTAATGATGCTTTAGTGCTTTTGGGTTGCAAAACACTTTCAATGCAATGGTGAAAGAGCTCCTCCTACCTTGCTTTTTCTTACTTTCAAAAGAACTCTCCATATAGAGAGACACATTTTTCTTTTTTTTTCTTTTTTTTTTTTTTTTTTGATAACTATATTTTTCATGCCTGGAACACAAAGAGGGAAGCACCTACAAGCAGCAGCACTAATATTATTACTTTTGCCCATTTTTCTTACAAGTGGTTCAAGTAGGAGAAATGAAGTCCTTCTCTTTTTCTTCTACACAAATTCACAGAAAATCCAGAGAAATGATCATGTTTCACAAAAGCACTGAACATGCTTCAATTTCACCAGGAAGAAGGCCACCTGATTACTGTCATTTAGGCATTCAAATTTTGCCAGGGTTCTACAGAAAACTCCAGAGACTCATTCATCAAGCTCTCCCAAATCTCTCCCAAATCTCAGTTCCCCTGCCATGGAACTTTGTTTTTCTAATAGTGAATTCTCTCATGTGAAATCTCAATTTTGCAAACTGGCAACAGGAAAGTTTGATAGGCTAATCAAGGAAGTAAAGTCTACAATATGGTAGCTTTCATGAAAACTAATGAAGGGAAACTTCCCTAAACTGGGGGTGGGAAGTTCAAGAGGGGGAGCTCTCAAAATCTCACAGGTGGAGGCTATCTATTTTACTGCTGTGCAGACAAGAGGAAGACAGGCCTACCTTTTCCTCCGTAACCCCTCCAGCAGTCCAGTTGATGAGAGGCTGTCACAACTCAGCCAGTGAGAAGCCACCATCCTTTCAAATTCCAGTTTACTCTGATGGACATTTTGTTTCTAATAGCCTTCTCAACTTCTAGCTTTCCTCCACAAAAGAATGTTTTTCTCCTTTATTTTCCAGACTTGCCTATGGTTTTGCCCTAGCTTGCTTGTCCCATGCTGCAATTCTCTGCTAGTCTCAAATAAACCTATCCTTTGCTGGTAAAACAACTGGCAGTTTTACTTTTTTTTTTTAATGATAGTCACACACAGAGAGAGAGAGAGAGAGAGAGGCAGAGACATAGGCAGAGGGAGAAGCAGGCTCCATGCACCGGGAGCCCGACGTGGGATTCAATCCCGGGTCTCCAGGATCGCGCCCTGGGCCAAAGGCAGGCGCTAAACCACTGCGCCACCCAGGGATCCCCAGTTTAATTCTTAAGGTGGGTGAACAGTTCTTTCACCTTCAAAAATCACTATCTATACAGAATCACAGGTTTTTGAGCCCTGAAAGAACTGGGCCTTAAAGGTATTTTATAAACAGCAAATAATCATAATCATAATAAGAAAAAGAAGTGATTTTTCAAAATTTAGTCACCTTAATAATATTATTAAAGAGGTCAAATCCAGTGACACTGAACGTGGCCCACCATTCTTATTTAATGTTCCATTTATTAAGCAACACTCAATGCTATCAAGTGACAGGCATTTCTTGGCACTGAGGAGCTTGTAGTCCAATCAAAAATAATATATTCCTAATCCTCTGGAGCATGAGCCCAAGATCTTTGCTTTATAAAACCAGGATTACAACACTGAACTCCTCTCTGCCTTTAAAAATATGAACTTTTGGAAGAAAAAGTTTACAAAAGAAATTAAATTAAAAATGATAAGAAAACTAGAAAAAATAAAAGAGCAGGAAAAGACTATAATTCACCACTTAAACAAAATGCTGGGAGACAAATATGAAGAGAACAAGCTTTTTGTTATAGATTGGCCTCTGCAGCAAAGTTCAAAACATGGCTCTGCTCACTCCAGATGTCAGTTGTGAATGACATCAGGAACAGACCCTACAATGTTAGTTTCAGGCTCATCTAAACTTTTCTAGCACCCTTTGAGTCTTGATATTATCTCAGGTCTTATCCCACCAGGGTCCAAATCCTCAGGAGGCTTGGAAATCCCCACATGCATGGATATTACCCCCATATATGCTCATTTCAGCTCAAACACTGTATGACAGCCCTACTAGAAGGTTCTACAAAATAGGCAATCTTCTTTCTGTACCAATTATAAATTTCTTTTAATAAAAAATTAAAAAAATTATTCTCCTAATAGAAATAAAAATACAAAATAAAAATTTTCTTAAAAAAAACAGTAAAAATAAAGAATTCCCTACCTTGAACACATTAAGCTGTTGGTTAATTGTCTCTGTTTCCATACCAACAGGGCCTTGAGACTCTTCATGTTCTTCAGCCTTCTGAAGCAGAGTAGAAAATTCCTTCAGTTTGCTGTAGAATTCTTCAAGACGTTCAATTGTCCCTTCCACCTGCTCTTCTCGGGCTTGTGCTCGGTCCAGTAACTTGTTGCACTGTTTGCTTAAAGCTTCTAAGTCCCTTTTGATTCCAATGAGATCTGGTGAGGTCTCTTCCATGGCCAGCATCATCTTGCAGGTTTTATTAGCATTGTCATTGCTTGCTATTAGGGCTTCCAGTTTCTTCAGAAAGGCTTTAATAGCCTCCTTCTGCTTTTGCAATGTTTCTACATCTCTCCCCACTGGGGCCATGCTATCTAGTTCATCATCAAACTCTGCAAACTGAGAAAACATTTCTCGGATGGTATTCTGGAAATGCCCAATGCCCTGCAGTTTGGTTTCCAAGAATGAACACCTTTCATCAACCTGCTGACTCAGTGCACTATGTTCCTGAACTAAGGATTCTGATTGTAATAAAACATCAGAGGTTCCCTTTGAGTCTGAGGCTTCTACCACAAGGTCCTGGGCAAGTCCTTTGACCAAATCTACCTGATGCTTCAAAGTCTGAAGTCCCTTCTGCTGGGTCTGCAACACGCTCAGGTACTTGTTACTATAGGCCTGGGGTCCTAAGGAGTCATGGACATCCAGCTGTTCCTTTGTACACTGAAGCTGCCTTTTAGCTTCTTTAGAAACTTCTTGAAATTCTTTAAACTTCTGGGCCATGTTCTCCAGAGAGAATTTCTTACTGTGAAGTTGTTCAGTGACCATGTCTATCTTCTGGATCAGTGATTTATTCTCATCTGTAATCACCTCTTTATCTACCTCACAGACACTGAGCAAGCTATTGGCTGCATTATTAAGCAGTTCTACCATTCCCAAGTGTTGGTTCATTTCCTTCTGCAGAGACTTTAACCTGGCAGTAGAATTCTCTGTTTCAGTGGGATCCAAGCAAAATTTTATTTCCTCCAGGTTATTTTGACATTTGTCTATCCATGGCCGGAGGGTCTCTACATGTTCTTTATACTTGAGGGCTTTTTCCAGTGAATCTTTTACTTTGTCTTCTCGTTCTTTCACCTGCTTATTAAATCCATCCCAACTGGTTTTAATTGTGTTAAGTTGTGACTGTAAGGCTGCCTTCTCAGACCCTTGTGTTTTTAATAAGAGATTTTCACCTTCCGCAATGGTTTTTTCATAGATACTAGACTGAGCAGACAACATTTTACTGAAGTCCTTCTGGTCTTTAAGCAATGACTCCAAGACATCAAGTTTGGCTGATATTGGCGGAGAACTATTTTGCTCTTCTTTCTTTGTATCCAGCCAAACCTGAAAATCTCGGGACATTTGCTGAAATTGGTGAGAGCTCGCACAGGCTGATTGGAGGTGCTGAACATGATTCTCTAAAAATGAAATCACAGACATGTTTATTTTACATCAAAATGTAGTCCAGTCTATGAAAAGCCAAGAGAAGAACCACCAAATAAATGTACGGAATGGTCTAAAAGGAAGATGCCTCTTCTGCTTGTGTGGTTTTTCCATATCACAAAGGCACCATGTGGCACACGGGAACTGCATGGGTTAGGGTTCTGGTTCAGCCTCTCGAGAGCTATTAGACCCTGGACAAATGATGAAACCTCTAAGTCTCATCTCCCCAACTCTAAGTTGGCAAAATTGATAGAAGCTGTTCTGGCAATTAAATGATAGAATATGTAAGGTTCTTAGCTCAATGCCTGGCACATAAAAGTGGTCATAACAAGTAATCATCATCATTATCATAAAGAGCTAATATTATCAATATCCCGTCAAAATAAAGGGGTAGGACCGAAATGGTTAGTGCTATGATCAATAAATAAACCCAATCAATTAGTAAAATATAAACTATTTGCTAATTGCAAGGCACTTAAGGTTACTTTTCAAACAGAACAAATGTAGCAGCCAAATGTGCTCTTCTTTGGCAGGCCCGTCTAATAGGCTCACTACTCACTACTGCCACCTCTGACACCTACTGGGACGTCTGTGCCAGAATCAGGGCCACAGCAGGTGAGAGAAGAACACAGTGCCAAGTGCTTCTCTTTCACACATTTCTCTAGAAAAGCTTTCTGTGACAGAATGAAACAAAGTAACTACAGATGAGTAATGGGCAGCCTTTTTAATAACCGTATTCACCTGTTTTTCTGGTGCAATGAAACTGTCACATGGCAAGAACATAAATTTACATCTTTTAAAAACCAGCTTGAAATACCTGAAATTTCAATGGGCCTTGGTTTTGCCAACTATTTGTGCAGCACTGCCCTACTGCTGCATCTACACATGGACACAGAACTACTCTCTGTGCTCAGGAGAGTGGCCCCTCCTTCATCTACACTTTCAAGGAGCACAGATTCTCTTCAGGATCCTAGATTCCTGGCAGAGGCCTGGAAAGAGGTACTACATGATCTCCATTTCCAGGAAATACATGCATTAAAAGAGGACAGACAAACCTGCTTTTTGTTCAATATCCTTAAATGATTTCAAGATGCCTTCTAGTTGCCTACTAAGTTCTGCTTTCAAGTAATCTTCCTTAACCAGTGCTGACAAATCCTCACAGAGGGCCTGGGCCACTTTTATCTGCTTCATTTCCTGCTCTAGTTCCTGCTTCAGTTTTTGGGCTGCTTCCAACTGCTGGTTCATAGCATCAGGGTGTGTGCTCACAGCCACACTAATGCTGACTTTATTATCCAAGTCACTCAGTTTATCAGAAAGGCTTCTCAGCAGGCTTTGATACTGTGTGCTTTTAACAATGGCTTGGTCAATCCAGTCACATCTGTCACTCAATTGTCCTGTTAGGCTGTCCCACTTTTGGGTCACAGCTGCCAATTGCTCTTTCACAATCCCATGGAAAGAAGGGTGTTCACCAGGTTTGCTCAAAATGCCCTGACCAGCTGCTGTTAGCTGTTCATACTGAGTTTTCCGAGTATCAAATTCTTGCAGCAGAATCTAAGGCAAAGAGATAACGAGGGTAAATAAACACACAAGTTATTGGATAATTAATTCTTTAAAACAGAGCTCTAAGTTTCTAAACAGACAGAAATGGTATTTATCTATCTAGTTTTTATTTTTGTTTTTAAGTTCCTGTTTTCCTAGTTTTTATTTCAAAGGCAGGGCAACAATCTTAAATTAATCTTAAGAGCGATGGTGCTTCGAAGAGATAAGATTTTGTCTAAAATCACATCCCTTAAGGGGGAAAAAAGAGGAAAGTAAATATGGAAGTCTGGGCAGAATGAACAACTGATGTACACAACGGGAAGCACTACTGCTGGACAAGTTCATACCACACAAACATCAAATTTTTATTTTTCCACTTGTAGTTTTCTCTTTGTAGACTATTTTAAATGTTCTATATTTTATACGAAAGGAAATGTGCAGCACTAACAGTGTTAGAATACATTAACTGATGGTGCATTATTTTTACAATTTTTAGATATAAGGTTTATTGACATTTATAGTCGCTAATAAATCATGTTGCTCAGAATGTGCAGGCTCAACATTTATCTCATCATACAATGAATAATCCAGAAAAGTCCCTTTTTTTTTTTTTTAGTATATTTTACCTATCTCAGAGGAGACTACCAAGGCTAGGGACAATTATTTCTTCCTAAATATTTATTTATATCTTTTGTTTTTGTTCTCTTCAGATTAAGAACATACATGAGCTAGGACATGTTGACTCTCAATGACCAAGACTGGTTTGTATTTTCAAAATATAGAATTAGCCGAACTGCTCTAATACTATACTTAGATGTAAGGAAATTCAACAGAGCTTTTGATACTACATCTAACTTATATTTCAGGGACTTTTTTTCTCCTTGAGATTCATCTGCTTTATAATTAGACTAGTCTAACCCACTGTGTTTCAAGGTTTACTCTCTGTTTCTCTTATTCTTTCTCCTCTTTTTATTCTGTCTCTCCACTCCTCAGGGTTGTATTGCATGAGTTTTACAAGTTTCATTATCTTCTACCACAATCAAAATGAATAAAACCTCAAAGGAGTAATTTCTAAACAATAAAAACCACATAGAAGCTTCTCATAAAAATGTTATTACTTACACAATCACATTAATATTTCAAAGAAGGCCCTTTTAACAGGGTCTGCATAAACCACAATATGACTGAAATGATCAAGGGACTTGACCCACTCATGGGCTCAGGAGACTGTTCTGGGATGCCTCCTGGTTTTGGTTCTCTGGGGGGTCTCCCACTAATCTCAAGATAGTATCTTATGGCCATCTGAAACATTACAAATACACTTCAAGGCAGTTTAAGCACATACTGTTCAAAGCTAATGTGTTTATAATGAAAACATTTATCTTGTTAAGTCACATGACACTCACCTGCACCTGCTGCCTTTGTGTATTTAGCATATTTGGGTCAATTGACAAGGGCCCAAGAACACTGACCATCAGTTCTTTTTCCACAAGCCACTGTTTTAACTGAGCTTCTACAGTCTGGAATTGGGTTAGGTTATTAGAGGATTCTTCCAGTTTTTGTTGTCTATCAACTGTTAATTGATTGAGTTCTTGCCACTTAGAATCTAAAAGAAAAAGATAAAAGATGAAAGTGGTGTTTGGTCTTTATCCATTTAACATCACTGTATGTGTGAAGACCTCAGGGTATGACTCAAAATGATACAGAATGGCTATCATTCTATCTTTGCAACTCTTCTTACGCAGTTGATTAAAGCCTAATCTAAGAGTTAATTGCATTTAATGATATAGATTTTATGGTCCTGGAGCTGTGTGTCAACTGAAGTTTATGAAGATAAACTGGAATCTGACTTTAGAAGGTAATGTAGAAAATGGAATGAATATTCCTTAAGGCAGACAGGATCCAGAGAGACCTCACTTCTTCTAGAAGTCTACAGTCTGTTTATTCAACTATAACTGATTAACTAGAACAAGGAACATTAATCCTTTCTTTTAATAGCAAATCTTCAATGATCAGTGCTGGACAAATGATTCTCACATTTGTGTATCTATGCCCATTCTCTTTTATTCAAATCACACACAATGACAACCAACTGCTTGAAAGTTACAAGTTTAGGAAATCTCACTAACCCTCTAAACATTAAACACACACACACACACACACACAACTTTTTATTCCTTTTTATTTTTTTTTAATTTTTATTTATTTATGATAGTCCTCACAGAGGGAGAGAGAGAGGCAGAGACACAGGCAGAGGGAGAAGCAGGCTCCATGCGCCGGGAGCCCGACATGGGATTCGATCCCGGGTCTCCAGGATCGCGCCCTGGGCCAAAGGCAGGTGCCAAACCGCTGCGCCCCCCAGGGATCCCCACAACTTTTTATTCCTATCAAAAGTGATTATTTTTCTGACTTCTAGATTTCTTTGAAAGATTATTCTCTCTTCCATGTCACTAAAGTGCAATAATTCAGAATGTTCTTTCATGATTCTCTTAACTCTTATCTCCTTGGTTATAAAATCTTCAGTATATCCTTTACATTCCTAGTGCCCTAACTCCATTTTGGTCTTCATCATGTTTTGCCTACACTAGTGTTTCTCAAATTTCACCTGCATTACAATCACCCAGAGGGATTAACACAGGTTGCTGGGCCCCATCCCCCAAATTTCTGATTATAGGTCTGAAGTGGAATCTGAAAGTTTGCATTTCTAGAAAGTTCTCAGGTGATACTGATGCTGTTGATCCCAGGAGCACATCTTAGAGAACTAGAGTCCTAGACTATTCTTCTCACTCCCTGTAATTAGTATTTCTCAGCTGCAGCCCATTGGGTTCTAAAATAATTTCCTTAAAACAATCATTTAAGTATGTTGTTTCTGGGCTCATACTGTTTAATAACTAACTTCTCACCACCTACATGATAAAATATGAAGACTTATGCCTCACATTCAAGGGATCCCACAAACTGGCCCTAGTCTAGTAATATTAGAGGGTCTGCACCCTGAGATGAAACCTCTAATCTGGTCCTGTTTACCCTACCGCTATCATCCAAACAGGCTTCTGCTTACACAAGCCCCATACCTAACACACTCTACTTCTTCTCTGTACATCCCTGCTCTAATCTTCCATCACAATTCCACCTGACTTTATGTCTCTGCTAGAAAGCCTTTCCTGCTCTTTCCACCCTTAAGACAGTATGCTCCCTGAGGCCAAGAGTTCTTGAGCAGCAGTTTAACATATTAGTCACTCAATAAACAGTCACTGATGGGTGTGATTAGTTGACCTGACAGATTTTTTTCATCTAGCACAATACAATAAATGGCCAGTTCTAATAGAACATAACCCCTGAAACCTTACCTAATGACATCATTCTATATGGCATGTTCTAGTCAAACAAAATCTGATGATAAAATAATTCAATTCAAATAATGAATTGAAAGAGAGAAAAATAAAAATTTTTAGGAAGCTCATTCCTCACTCTACCCCTATTCTAAAATGTCTTGATAATACTGCCCCAAGTAATTCTGATTATCCCAGGTGAGAGCCACTGAATTAGGAACAAATTAATTATAATACAACAGGAAAGGAGTCTATAGTTGGATTAGGTATACCTTTGAACATTAAGGTCCCTCACAATAATCTTTTTTCAAACTAAAACATACTTACAGATTTCTAACATATCTGACCCTATTGGAATCACAATATTTAGCTCAACATAATGGAACAATTGAAAGTAAAATAACTCTTATTATAATTGTAGTAAACACAGAGCACTTCCTATGTGCCAGGTACAGTCTGTCTGACCTATACACACATGAATTCACTGAATTCTCCAAACAATACTATGAAGTAGGGAAAATTAGTACCATTGTCTTACACATATTTTCCAGAGCATTATATTAATGGGAAGGGGTGATATGATAAGACTTGTGAAGAAAATTCTGTTTATGAGAAATAGTTTATATAGGGACCAGATGGAGATGGGAGGATAACTCTGGGTAAAGAATGAAAACCACCAGACTTCTGTGGGGAGTTACTTTTTAAACTTGACTGGGGAAGAAAAGAATAAAGTAGGGGCTAAATAAGTCTCAGAGGGAACTCCAGGAAGGAGAAGGGAGCCTACCTTTTCCAGACAAGAAAAGTTATATAAAAGGAATATTTAAACTAAAATGTAATAAAGCATAAAAAATAGAAACACCAAATATCAAGTAAAAAATAATAAAAACATGGTACTTGATGTACAACATTTTATTCACTAGTATCTACCCTCTTCATAAAAATAAATTTGGTTACGGTGTTTAGCAAGAAAAATACAAGAGATGTCCAGTCTCAGCACAATATAATTTGAAATGACACTTTTAATTATACAGCATCTTAAACATGAAATATTAAAGCAAATTCAAATATAACTTAGGCTGGTGGATACATTTTGTTCTGATAAAGACTGTGATTAAAAAACAATTGTACTTCTTTCTATTCATGGACTCTGGGTAAGTGACATAACATACCAATTTCTGTCAACATCTGTTTCCATTTGGGGGCCTCAGGAGTGTCTGGGTTCTCCTCCAACAGTTCTGTCAATTTGTCTTTCAACTCCTGCACTTTGTTTACATTTTGCTTCAGTTCTGCCTCAAATGACTAAACAAGGGGAAAAAAAACTATGTTACACTCTGTCAACATCAAAAAACAAAAACACAATTATAGTAGATAAAAATATACACTGTTGAGTGGTGAAGTGGGTGAGGGACTGAAATTCAGCAGTTATTCTCCTTTCCTATTAAACAGTCTTCAACCATTCCTGATAAAGGAATCCCAAAGAGAAACACTACACTATGGAGAAAATGACTCTAGTCTCCAGTAGCTAGGAAGAATTTCCCATTATTCTCAATCATATCCCTTTGGAAAAAAGGAAAATGACATCAATAATACTGTAACATAAGAAAATCAGTCTTGATAAAGGCTGCCAGGTTTGAGAATCCATTAATGAATCAACACTTTTCTGGATAAGAATTGTAGAATTCAAATATAGACAGACATTTTTGCCATCATTGTCACAAGGTAAAATCATTTCCCCAACCTTGTCAGTTGAAGAAAGAAAGGCCATATATTAAAGAAAGGGAAAGTGTGAGCTACTCTATTTTTTTTTAAGATTTTATTTATTTATTCATGACACACACACACACACACACACACACACACACACAGAGGCAGAGACACAGGCAGAGGGAGAAGCAGGCTCCATGCAGGGAGCCTGATGTGGGACTCGATCCTGGGTCTCCAGAATCAGGCCCTGGGCTGAAGGTGGCGCTAAACCACTGAGCCACCTGGGCTGCCAGAGCTACCCTATTGTATGTTGGACAGAAAAAATCCCTAATACACTGAACTAAATCTTTTCCATAGGTGTTAAAATCCCACACTTAACCTGATTTAAAGGTGGCAAAGCTGGGGTGCCCAGCTGGCTCAGTCAGTAGGAGCATGAGAGTTGTGGGTTCAAGCCCCACATTGGGTATAAGGATTACTTAAGAATAAAATCTTTTAAAAAATAAAGGTGGCAAAGTTGCTTACACCTAACAGATTATTCGTCATTATAATGCGCATGTAAAATAGGTGATGACTGTTATCTTTTTACAGAAAAGGCACATTAAAGAAAACTGGCACATTATTTGCTGAAGGTCATAAAGGTGGAAATCAGAACATGGTCCTGACCGCCAGGTCTGGGATCTGGATGCCAGCCCATTCTCTTGCAGATCTTCAGTAAAAGTATTCACAGAATATACCTTATTCTGCTCAACTTGAGTCTTTACAGCTTCAGTATCTGTAGGTGTAGGTGCCTGGTGCCACTTTGCCGCAGTCTTGTTCATCTTCTGTAGCCACTGCATCATTGAGCTTGATTCTTCCTGGGCCTTTTGCAATTTGGATAGTTTAGTATTCAGTTCAGCTATTTTGTCCTTAAGTAAAAGGCCAAGATCTTCATAACCGTGGCTTATGTCAGTCATATCCTTTTTAATGGATGTTAATCCTAAAAGTAAAAAAAAAAAAAAATCAGATGGATACATTTTCAAGACATTTAGAGTAGGGTTCTAGAAACAAAAGTTTCTTCATAGGATATTCCCTTCTATTTTGTCCATTTTAAGCCTACTATGGTAAAGTCATATAATTTTTTTTAAAGATTTATTTATTCATGATAGACAGAGAGAGAGAGAGAGAGAGAGAGATTAAGAGAGAGAGGCAGAGACACAGGCAGAGGGAGAAGCAGGCTCCATGCACTGGGAGCCCGATGTGGGACTCGATCCTGGGACTCCAGGATCACACCCTGGGCCAAAGGCAGGCACTGAACCACCAAGCCACCCAGGGATCCCCAAAGTCATAGAATTTTTAGAACTATCTCATAATAATGCCATTTAATAACAAACTATTTAGGTACATTGCATAATACAAGTAAAATGAAAAAGAGATTTTCAATGGAATGGAAAATGAAACCATGAAATGCTATGTATTAATTCCTTAGGAACCAAACTCAAGAAAATAACTCAACGTTATTCTAAGTGACAAAATATCTTAAATTATTTAATCAAACAGAAGGAAACATAATCAAATACCAAACCAAACTACCAGATTTCACTAACTTCGGATGAACAAAACTGCGTGGAATGTTATATAAATATGATATTTATGGAGAAATGACTATGATATTAAATAGTATCATTTTAGGGGCACCTGGGTGGCTCAGTCAGTTAAGAGTCTGACTCTTAATTTCAGCTCAGATCACAATCTTGGGGTATGGAGTCGAACCCTGTGACAAGCTCCATGCTGGGTACAGAGTCTGCCTGAGATTCTTTCACTTTCCCTCTGCCCCTCATCTCAAGGTTGAAATTTCAATATAACGGTCTCAAGAAAGATTTTCTCTCATAAAAGAAAAAAAAAGTGACTATAATCAGTAAGTGCTTAAGGTTACTATTCACCTTTATTTGCCAAAATTTCTTGAGTATCTGTGGCTGTTCCTTCACCATTTAATATTACTCCACCTGCAAAAATATTAACACTGAAGTCATCATAAATTTCTACACTATTTCTACACATTAATAGTAGATGGCATTAAATCAAACCCCGTAGACAGTAATCATTTATAAATGTTATTAGTACTGGAAAATATAAAATACTGATTCAATTTCTAAATCGAATGAAGGTCCAAACTTTACAGTCCTTTCTGGTACATAAAATTCACTCTTAAAGTAGTAACATGATCACTTTAAACATTAGAGTTTAATAAGTTTAAATTATATATGTTAATCATTAAGTATTAATTATAAAACAATTTTTGTGATAAAATTGCTTTATTGTTATTTTTAGTAATAAAGTCTTTAAAACTCATGACTGACAGGCAACCCCTTCCTTACTTAAAAGATTTGAAAATTGTCTAGTACAGTTACATAGCATTATTATGGGTTTAATGGAAGCAGAATGAGGTAGAAAGACATGAAAAGTTAAAAGTAAAACAAACAAACCCTATTGCTAAAACCCACATTGTGTCAACACAGAGAGAGAAGAGCACAGTGGTTAGGAGTGCCTGGGCTTTGGTGTATGACTCACCTGAAATTAAATCCCAGCCCCACTAAATTCTAGCTGATGACTGGACAAATTAATCACCACCCCACCAAAGTGGGGGGGGGAGGGATAATAATACCTAACTTGCAAGGCCATAGTGGGTATTAAAGACAGTTAACTGATTGCCTAGCAAATAAGAACTACTCAGTAAGTAGTAATTAGCACTCCTCTTTAATTATATAAACATCTAACCTTACTTCCTTTTTCATAAGCAGAACATTAAAAAATTCAATTAGACTTTCTCAGGCAAACATGCATTGGTTACCCATCTAAAACACAGAGACATTTTCCAAAACTAGCCACACGAGAAATATTTAAATATCTGAATCTTAATCTAAGTTTTGTCTCTTTTAAAAAAAATCACATACATTGGCATTTCAGTCAAAAATGAAAATATCCTGATTCAGGAATAATTCCTACTGTGCTTGGGAGCTATCAAGAGTAGGAAAAAAAAAATCCCACAACTTTTTACTCACTGCAAATCTAAAGTGGACCTAACGAACTAAAAACACAATAGAATTCCTTTAAAAAAAAAAAAAAACTTGACATTTCAGGAAATCTGATTAGAAGAGAAAGGAGAGATCATCACGCCATATATAATATGAGTATGCTCTGAAATGGGGTTAATAGAGTGGAATAAATGGTTGCAAGAGGCCCAGCTGGAACATCAGTCTCACAATAGGGCCAGCTGGGGGCTGGGCAGGGCACAGAAACCACAGAGGGTACTCAGAGACTCTCAGAATAAAGATATGAGATCTGCCTTTATCTGTTCCTGGATTTAAAAAAAACCTACCCTGATATTAACAATATAAATATGTTTTAAACCTAAAACTATACCCACAACTTAATTTTAGAATCATCACTTATACATGACTCTCCACTTCTGTTGAGTGGCTCAATCATGATTATGGTTTAGAGATGCTAGCTAACACGTTATACAATTGTTTTCCTTCAGAATAGTATATAAAATGAGGTAGACAGGGATTTTTAAAAATAGAGAGCTCCACTCCACAGAAAAGAGCTGTTCCCTTCCTTCCCTCACCTCTCCTTTCCCAAGAGACTAGGCTCATTTACCAAACATTTCAAGTAGAATTTGAGTTATTTCCATTAAAGTAAAAACCAAACTGGAATCTGATCTTTTCTTTTCCCCAATATAATGCTCCTTATTCTGACCTAATTATATGGCTACATTTTAACTGTAGTCTCTAAGAAAATGAACCATAAAAGGGATTTGAAATTTGACTAATACAGATACTCTTCCATCCGTGGAACATACTTTTAGGCCATGTATAGATGCCAACTTTCTTGTTACCCCCTCCCTTTGTATTTCTGAGGTTATTTTGCACATTAATTTAAAGACTAGGGGAGATGGACATAACATGGGTAGACCCAGTTCTTTGGGAGATCTGCCATGGATGTAAACAAAGCACATACCTGATTTCACTGCTGCTATTGCCTTTGCGGGGGTAGTCACAGCGCTGATTAGGTTACATAGTGAGATTCCACTGTTGTTTACTTTCTGAATCTCTGGTGTTTTTAAACTCCACTTTTCTTGTAATTTCTTGAGATATAAAAACACATTATTTTTCAGTCTTCATAATATTTTCAAAGTCACACATTATAATTCAATTTCTTAAACATATCTTAAAGCATTGATGACTGTGGATCTTGATTCATGGGGGAGTGGATAGAAAAAAAGGCACCATGCCTAGGTGTTCCAACAGCCCAGGTGACTGTTAACACTGTTAGCGGTGAGAAGTAGGGTATAGTCCATCCTGCATTCTGGTCCTAGCCACAGTAGAAGTCAGGCTATTTCTAGCTGTCATGGGTTCCAAAGTAACTGTCAACTGTCAGTCTGAAAACTGCACTTGGTGTCAGTCACGTTATATGAAGAAATGTACTAGAAATGACTTTTTAAAAATGGGAGTTCAGAATTCTATGTAATAGTGAGTTTTAATCATCAAAATTTCAATGAATTTTTAAAAATATGTATCTCCACAAAGATGGAGTGGGGAAATTACCATAACTGCTCATAAGTTTTATGATTTGAACCAGATGACAAAAGATGTGTACACTATTTGTACTAGGGATTCAAATAACTTCTATCTTCAAATACTAGTTCCAGTGATATATCTGAGCTAGAGTTAAATGCTGAGTTGAAAAACAGGATCTTTTACATAATGTTATGAGAAATGGTATAAAAAAATCACAAACTAGAGATTTGTTGGAGAAGAAAATTTGGGTACTAGGACAGTCAGCCACTCACTATAAGTACATTTCTTTTAAAAAGCAAATTAACTCAAAGTTTGGGCTCTTCCTCAAAAGGATTAGAGCTATGTCATAATTTCTAAATATCACCAAAATATACTGAAGATAAATGGGGATGTAACTTATGTGATATTAGATAAAAGGAAACCACTAATAGCCTTTTAACCTCTCATTCCTCACAAGGGCAAAGAAGAAACTAGTAACAGATAATGATTCACCTTAGTTTTTTCCAGAGATTTTCCTAAATCCTCTGCACCAAAAGAAGGCTGCACAATGGGAACTCTTTCTGTTGTTTCTTTTATCCATGACTTCAATGACTTAACAAGGACTTGGAAAGCATCCATCTGTTCTTGACAAGAAGACACAGCTTCTTTTCTAGATAACAAAAATTATTGAAGAATTTGAGCCACAGAAAGAAAATACTCCATAGGAATAATTACTAATAAATAAATAATTATTCCTGTATCAGGCTTACAATTAAGAAAAAAAAAAAAACTCTTCCCCATACACATTCTAACCATTGATAAAGGGAGGAAAGGACTCATAGGTGTGAAGTGAAATTAACTAAATAACTACTTTATTCCTTAGGCATACTCCATAGACAAAGACAAAAGCAGTTAAGAAATCTGTAGTCCATATGGTAATGGAACTCTATACTGCTACGTAAACCCTAAGGCTATATAAACAGTTTTAACATTATTTAGATTCAGCAAGCTTTGATCTGTCCACTTTATATGGTGCTTAATGCCAGCAGGCATAGAACCAGCAGGGAAACATTTACAAATCACTGATTTGAGAAAAACATCCCGCCACCTAGTGGTTACTACACAGCACTACAGTCACTTTAGTGGATGGATAAACCAGGTACTTCAGAGGATACAGATTTAACTCTCCAAACATGACTGGGGTCCCAATAACTAAAGAATATTAATGATGACTGCCTCCCCCACAGATACTCAGAAAGCTCCACAGTGAACTAGATGGATCTTGCTGTAAACTAAGCACCATGGAGTGAGGGCACATGCCCAGCACATGAATTATGAGGACAGTTCCATTTGTTATGTGGATGGCATGTGGATGGCATGTGCACGTGTGGAATACTGGCACAGAAGAGTTCACTGCAGCTGGACTAATTACTGGTGACTATATGGTTTTAAAACTGAACCCTTCTGAAAATAAAAACAACCTAGGGTTTACCTAGGAAAATCAGGTATATCATTTCCATGCAATGTGAGTTAAATATTACGTGATAAAATGGAAAATGTAGCTCTGGAAGTAGTATATCTAGCACTCAAAAGTTTTAGGTAGAGAATTCTGAAGAAATGAAGAACAGGTAAAAGATAATTATTTTCTATTTTTGTAGAGTCTTTAGTAAAACTAGATGTATATTCTAAACTAACATGATATCAGAAATATAAAAGTCTAATCACAAGGTTTATCTCTATACAGCTTTTTAGCTCAACTCAGGTGCATTCTCTTGTTTTTTCACGGAGTCATTTCTTATCCACAACTCTTTAAAAAGTAAACTATTTTACAAAAAAAAAAAAGGGTCATGAAAAACTATACTGAAATTATGCATTGTTTTTGAATTGAGCCCCAAAAGCAATGAACCATGAGTTATCTTTCAAGGTTATTTCTGCTTTTGCAAATAAAAATGTGGTCTTTGCCAAAGGCTTCAGAGACCATAATGATTTAGATTATTTTAGATTATATACACTACTACCACTATTTTTCTACATAATGATTTCTACTTTTGGTAAGAAGTATAAAATTCCTTTCCTAAATATTCTATCAAAAATGCACTTAATTTTAATAGAAAAAAATGTATCAATATAAAAGCATTTACAAAAAGTAGCCCCATGCTTATTCCTGAGTTTTGTCTCAGGTATCTACATAAGCAAATACAAATAATTCATTCTTTAATTATCAAGTAGACTAAAATCCACTAAATTCTTAAGTGGTGCTTACTTTTCTTTGATGGTAGTCTCCATTTCCTTGAACTTCTTTGACAAATTATTTGTTTTTTCAAAAACCAGAGCCTTATCACCTGGCAAGCCATGGCTGGATATCTCCTTCAGAAGGCTGTGTAAAACTTCAAGATCTTTCTTGTGTTCTAAGAATTCAGAAGTTGATTCCTACAAAGCATTTAGATATTTAATCAATCTAAGAGGTTGTTAGATCTTCAGATGGCATTCTATCAAGAGGTATGTATGGGACCAGAATGGCTTTACTTAGAATTTCACAGAAGAATGATCCTGCCTATGGCAGGTACTCTAAATAAACATGCAGTTAGGCTGTCTGAAAGAGAACACAGTAAATTAATTTAAAAATGCATTCTTTATAGTCTAACTCTTTGTGGGTGTAGCAGATGATACTTATCTTTAATATGTGGAAAGTGCACAAGGGAGAAATGGTTTCATTCCTAATCAGTGAGCTAAAGCTTTAAGAAGATGTATTTGGGATTTCTGAAGGAGATAAGCATAGATCTTTACTAATCCATCAGCAATTAAAATAATGATTGCTAATTGTAACTCTAATACATGTCAAAGCTGGTCTGAAGTGTTCATATACTTGACCAACCTCGTGAATATTAAGGAATACATACCTGCATATATTGAGACAATTCAGTAACATCTTTTCCTGGCACATCTGTCTCAGTGAGAGCCTGAGTTTTTGTTTCTAAAAATGTTTGGAGCTTTTCTGAGAGGTTCTCAAAGAGTTCTACTTTGGTTTTGAGCTCCTCCATTTTGGCAAGTTTTTCTTTGTGTTTACGACTTGCTTCTGAAAACCGAACAGACAAGTCCTTCATCTTGGCTTGCAGTGAGGATGCAGTGGATGGATCTGTTGTTTCCATAAATTTCTTCACTTTTTCATTCATGGCATTTATACTGCTCTGACGACCTGTAATATCCTGTTCCAACATCTGAAATGAACCAAAAATTGCGTATGTTTTATAATGATGTTTACAAAGAATGTCACAGAGTGTTAAAAAATGACCATCCATAACAACATAATCTTGAACAACCTGTGACTAAGGGAAGTTAACTGCTGGGGCTGACTGACAAGTCTGATTTGTCCCTTGAGGAATACCATCTCAAATCTCTTCAAGACACAGTGAAGAACAGCTGGCAAGTTGCCAGAGCAAGGCAGGAGGCGGCTGCTACTCAGGAACCCCTGGGATCTAATGGAGCCTAGGGATTATCCATGGTCCTAATTTTTAAAAGGCTAGACAACGACAAGATTGATCTGATTAACCTCATGTGCAGCTGGCTGAAGCTATGATAAACAAGATAGGACTTCTGTATGTGTAAGCCCTCTATAATGAATTACATTCATGAAAAAGTATACAAAGCTCTATCTACACTTCTTCAGGGAAAAACTGTTTTACACACATGTCTTGGTGCAAGCACTACTTTCAACAGTTACACTCAAGAAACCTCTCTTTATCAAGCTTATCGTAAATTTACCCATTCTTGGAATTTTTTAACGTTTTTGCCCCCAACTAAAAGTGTCTTTTTTTTTTTTTCCCTTTTAAATGTCACTTACAATGTTTTTACTGATCACATCCTGAAGAGCAGCAGAGTTTAAGGGCACTTGACCTTGCTCTTTCAGAGAACTTTCCACACTTCCCATCCAGTCCAGCATTTCATCCAGGCCATCCTGCACACTCAGCGAGCGGGTCAAGGTTATCTGAAGTTTTTCATTTCGTTCATTAACAGACTTGGACAGATCGTCATATCTCCCAACAATGTCATCTAGTCCAAAAAGATCAGGAAATGTTAACCACCAAGCTCTCTTTGCCCTATTCCTTTTCAAAAATTAACGAAGGCGAGTCATAAAATTTCCACACCAAAAATGGAAAAAGAAGTAAGTTTAACTGATAAATTCAAAATGCATAATCAGAGCACCATCTTAAACCTTAACAAAAGAAGAAAAAGATCACAGTGGAATATAAAATATTGAAATTTTTGTTGAAGATTTTATTTATTTTTACACAGAGAGAGCACATGCCTACACAAGCAGGGGTAGCAGCATTCAGAGTGTGAGGGAGAAGCAGGCTCCCTATTGAGCAGGAGCTCGACATGGGGCTTGATTCCAGGACCCTAGGATCATGACCTGAGCCGAAGGCAGATGCTTTACCAACTAGGCCACCCAAGCACCCCAAAATTGAAATATTAAAAAAAAATAGTTGATATACATGCCATCTGCCTTTGAAAATAGATTTTTGGATGCATAAACATCTGAATTACCCTAGAGAAATGTAATTGGTCTAAACAGCCAATCCTTAGAGTAAATGCTGGATTTACTGACATTTCAAAATAGCCAACTTGATAACTCCATGGAAAAAAAGAAAAAGGTGACAGTCATACACAACTATTCTCAAGGATAACACACAAGCATAAAAAGATTTATCAAGAATTAACTTTTACATATAAAAATTATCTCTCCCTTATATGCAACATGCCTTCTCTCTCCCCTCCTCCCTCTCTCTCACACACACATATACTTAAGCCTTCATCATCCTTCACATTCTAAGCAAACCACTCAAATGCACAGAAACTGACAGATGCACACTTCATGAGAAAACATAAATATAATGTGAAAATAGATAATGAAAGTTCACTTAAAATTAGGAAGGTTGAGATTATACTTCTAAAATAAAAATAGATTTTATTTGAAAAGTTTAATAGCAGACCAAAGGGAAAATAAATAAGGTTAACAGAATAATCTATCTCAGAAGAGATTAATCTTTCTTTAAATTCTGAAGATTTAAGATGCTAAAAAAAAAACACAAACCCCAGATTGTTCTAGCCTAGTTTTCAGTCAACTCTACAGTTCTGTATTTACATCCTACATTCTGTACTGCAGACCTACAAGAAGTTCAAAGAACAATGATTTTTAATGGATTAATCTCTCTCTTTCTCTCTCTCTGGAATAATCACCAATTTATCACTTACTGTCCAATAATTTGAAAAGTATTTTAATTATTTCTGAATGGTTAGTTGGATCTACTGTATGTTCAGTTAGCAGAAAACTCTGACCGCAAATCCCCTCTCTTCAAGTGAAACATTTTACATGCTAAACAGATTGCTCATGTTACCCTGCTGATGCAGAGTTGCCCGTTTGAGAAGCAGCTCACGTGCTAATTTGGCCCCTGGAACACAATCTCTATATATTTTTTTGGAACACAATTATATAAGCAATATTTCTCTCTGATTGTTCTAATGTATCATGAGAAAACAGTTTGACAAATTTTCACTACATGAAGAGGTTTAGATAATTTTATGAGACAGTCATGTTCCTGTCACAGAACAGAATGAAGCCCTGAGAGTACAGACTGTGGGGGGGAGGGAGGGGGAGGTGTGCAGACAGGCAGGGGAATGCATTGAGTATGCACCAAGATGCTATCAGCAGACAAAACAAGCACCAAGGTCAAATATAAGCCCTTCTTGGAAAGTCACAGGAAAAGACACTCTCAATTGCAGGTAGCGATTGATTAGCTGGTGGCTACTTCTCAAACAGGTGACTCTGTGCAGGATAACATGAGCAATGTGTTTAGCCTTAATAAGTGATTTCTCAAGCAAAGACAGCTACTGTAATAAAATTAACACATTTTGAGTGTTACTAGTTTTGTATTTCTTAGTGATAAAATATTGTCATTGAAGTGAATTCTTGCTTTTGCTAAGTAAATATTATTTTAGAAGAAAAAGATACAGAATGAAATCTACTCTAAGACTGTTATTTTTATTTTAAGTGGTTTGTTTTCTTAGAGGTCAGATCTTAGAGAAATTCTTCTACATCTTAAATATATTTTCATATATTCCTGGAAACTTATGCCAGATAGAAGTTTTAAAGTCTTAAAATAATGTATAACACATGAATTTTTAAGCTAATAAAAACAAAACTTTGTACACTTAACAATAGGAAAAATGTCAATTGCCTCCACAAATAACAGAAACACACATAATACAGTCTTTTTTTCTCCTCCAAATCTCTATGTTTCAGTACTAATAGCAGTGGTTGCCAATGTGGGATGTCAAGATGGTACATTGGGATATAGGAACAAAATATTAGAACTTCTACTCTTATTTTTATCTCACACTTCAAAATTTTATGTTTTTTTATTTTATAATATACATAATATGATAAAATAGTAAAATGTATATACAACTTAAAAATATACATGCACACATGAAGGTATATGCTGAAAATTATTTGACAGGGGTACATGACCAAAAAAGTTTAGACATCTAAGAATGAAAAAAAGTTTTCCTTTTGGAAAAGTGATTTTAGAAAAGCAAAGTTTCATCCTTCTCTTCATCTAAAATTTCTGCTCAGTTTTTAACTCACACTTTCTTTGGCGTGAAACATAGGTCTAATCATCTTACAAAACATTACGTTTTTTATTTCACACATAGAAATATATAATAACCTCAAACCATACGTTAAATACTATGAAAAGCAGTAAAGTCAAGGGGCAAAAAATACAGTAAGACAGCAAACCTTTATTGATACCCCACTGTGCATTTAAAATAAACTAAATACAATGAGTGGATACAAAGAATAACATGCAATAAAGCTCTTTTCTCAAGAGATGACTCTAATGCAAGAGGGCACAGAAGCACCACTGTAATTGGATACAAGTTTCTAGTATCACCAGAGAAAATTGGGGTAATCAGAGCCCTGTGAGACCACTCAAAGGCATCTAGAAAATGGAGAGATGGAAACACTGTTTTTAAAGCACATCTCTTAACACCATACTCCTGCTTTCGACAAAGACCCCTCAGTGAATCTCTGTTGGCCATAGGTTTAGAGTCTAGCTCTGCCCTTGTCATCAGCCAAAAGAATCTTAAGTTCTACTTTCCGTGGTAAACATTACATAAAGAGTTTTTGTTACATTTTCTAAAGATAAAAGTAAACTTTAAATATACTCTTTCCAAAGTACACAACCCCTGCTCCCAATATAAGTGCCTCCTCCCAGGTTGGGAAGCAGCACCCTTTCACAGTGAAAGGACATAAGCAACATAATATATACCAGTGAACTTGTTCTCCGAGCTAGAATAATTTCAGTCAGAACAGGGTAAACCTTGAGAAAGCAAACAAGGAAATAAACACTTACCCAGTGTTTTCTGAATATCATTCTTCGCTGGAAGTAGAGATCCCCTGGCATCTAAAAGCACTTCAGCCGTTTTTTTCAGTTTCTCTACAGCAACCTGCTGATTTGATATCTGTCCTTGCAGAGCCTGAAGGATTGAATGCTTCAATTAAACTCAGGACAAAATGACACATTTCCAATATTTAAAAAACTATTTACCGAATGATAATATTGGACATAATAATCTTTTCATAACTATAAATTTATACTAGAATCCTTACAATAAGACCAGTCATAAAGTAGTGTTAGCAAAGGCATCTGCCAGTCAGGATAATACAAATTTGGTCTTGAAATCAACTGTCAAGCATATATTCATGATACTTGACCTGATTCTTGATCTTGCAACCCTCTACTAGCCTGAGATCTCCCTTCATCCCTACTTCAAGGTCTCTGATGATGATTACAATACCCTCAACTAACCACCAGAAAACAAAAACCAAAATCAACCTAACACCAAAAAAACCCTTTGGGACTATTTGTGACTACAAGTAAGGAAATGATTAAGGGTTTCCATTTCAATACAAAGTCATATTTATTTCTGTTTATTCAACAAAAGTTACTTAACATCTAACAAATTAAAAAAAAAAAAACAACTTGCTGTGTCTGTAGTAATACAAAACCAAACAGACACAAAGCTCACCCACAGGGATCTTATGATCTACATCAGGAACTGATATGTGCTACTGGAAGCTGAGAGGAGGGCTAACTGGACAGGGAAATGATGGTGGTCCTGGGCTGGGTCCTGAAGAATGTGTGGACAAAGGCAGGTAGAAGTGGGGAAGGAGAACACTTCCCTGCAGAGTGAACAAAGATGCAGACAAAAGCATTACAGGAGAAGGGAGGGTCCCAATCAGTTGGAGAATGTGTATGGGTTAATCAACAGCAAGAGGACTGTCCAGCAAAAGAGTTTACATTCTATCTTGAAGAGTTGTTCAAGGATTCTGAGTATAGGTTGACATACTCAAAAGCTGTCCTAAGAAAAGGCTTTAAAAAAAAAAAAAGAGAGAGAAGGCTAAACTTGTAGCACTGTATGGGATAAATGACTTGGCTAAGAAATAAGCAGAGATACCAGTTAGGGGCAATATCAGCAGTAACAAAGGAGAGAGGCCCTTCTGGGCTGGGAAGGCCAAATTGGTTACAGAGTTGGGGAGGGTCTCTTGATAAGTCAACTAAAGTTGTGCCATGAGATATGGTAGCCACTAACTACATGGAGCTTTTATAATTAAAAATTAATTGAAATCAAATAAAATGAAAAATTCAATTCCTAAGTTGTACTAGCCATATTTCAATTCCTAAGTTGCCAAGGGTGACTAGTGGTTGCCATACTGGAAAAATTATAGAGCACTTCCATTGTTACAGAATGTTTTGTGGGATATCACTGCTTTAAAGGGCAGGAACAAGGGAAACGAAGAGGCAAAAGAAGTATCCAATGTTTTTGAGCCTAGGTAATTAATGGAATTCGTAAGCAAAAGTGAAAGCAAGTTTAGGAGCAAAGGAGAGTCTGTTTGGGAATTTATGACCTGAAAGAACACTTAGGACTGTCCTATAGAAAAAAAAACAAAACAGTAAAGTTGGAAATGGAGGTGACTCTGAACACAGGCTGGGACTAGACATAAAGCTCTGGTAGCTAAGACCCATGGTGAGACCTCTAAGGAAGCAAGCACAGAAACACCAGAGGAGGAGGCCATGAGAAATCACAAAGAGTACTTATACTTAAGTGATGAGAAGGGAAAGAAGAACAGATGTAGCTTTTTTTTTTTTTCCACAATGGGTTTGCCGCCAGAACAAAGGTGTCGTGAAAACCACCGCTAAACCTAAACCAAAATGGGAAAGGAAAAGACTCACATCAACATCGTCATCATTGGACACGTAGATTCGGGCAAGTCTACCACGACTGGCCATCTGACCTACAAATGTGGTGGGATCGACAAAAGAACTATCGAAAAATTTGAGAAGGAGGCTGCTGAGATGGAAAAAGGCTCCTTCAAGTATGCTTGGGTCTTGAATAAACAGAAAGCTGAACGTGAACGTGGTATCACCACTGATCTCCCTGTGGAAATTCAAGACCAGCACGTATTATATGACCATCACTGATGCCCCAGGACACAGAGACTTTATCAAAAACATGATTACAGGCACATCTCAGGCTGACTGTGCTGTCCTGAGTGTTGCTGCTGGCGTTGGTGAATTTGAAGCAGGGTCTCCAAGAATGGGCAGACCCGTGAGCGTGCCCTTCTGGCTTACACACTGGGTGTAAAACAACTAATTGTTGGTGTTAACAAAATGGATTCCACTGAACCACCCTACAGCCAGACGAGATACGAGGAAATCGTTAGGAAGTCAGCGCCTACATTAAGAAAATTGGCTACAACCCCGAACACAGTAGCATTTGTGTCAATTTCTGGCTGGAATGGTGACAACATGCTGGAGCCAAGTGCTAACATGCCTTGGTTCAAGGGATGGAAAGTCACCTGTAAAGTTGGGAATGCCAGCGGGACCACACTGCTTGAAGCCCTGGATTGCATTCTGCCACCAACTCGTCCAACTGATAAGCCCTTGTGTCTGCCTCTCTAGGAAGTCTACAAAATTGGTGGTATTGGTACTGTCCCAGTGGGCCGAGGGGAGACTGGTGTTCTTAAGCCTGGCATGGGGGTCACCTTTGCTCCAGTCAATGTTACAACTGAAGTAAAGTCTGTTGAAATGCACCATGAAGCTTTGAGTGAGGCTCTTCCTGGGGACAATGTGGGCTTCAATGTCAAGAACGTATCTCAAAGATGTTCATCGTGGCAATGTGGCTGGTGACAGCAAAAATGACCCACCAATGGAAGCAGCTGGCTTCACGGCTCAGGTGATTATCCTGAACCATCCAGGCCAAATCAGTGCTGGATATGCCTCTGTGCTGGATTGTCACACAGCTCACATTGCTTGCAAGTTTGCTGAGCTGAAGGAAAAGATAGATTGTTGTTCTGGAAAAAAGCTGGAGGATGGTCCCAAGTTCTTGAAATCTGGGGATGCTGCCATTGTTGATATGGTTCCTGGCAAACCCATGTGTGTTGAGAGCTTCTCTGACTATCCTCCTCTGGGCCGTTTTGCTGTTCGTGACATGAGACAGAAGGTTGCTATGGGCATCATCAAAGCAGTGGACAAGAAGACAGCTGGAGCTGGCAAAGTCACCAAGTCTGCCCAAAAAGCTCAGAAGGCTAAATGAGTATTATCCGCAATACCTGCCACCCCAGTCTTAGTCAGTGGTGGAAGAACGGTCCCAGAATTGTTTGTGTCAATTGGCCATTTAAGTTTAATAGTAAAAGACTGGTTAATGATAACAATGCATCATAAAACCTTCAGAAAGAAAGGAGAATGTTTTGTGGACCATTTGGGTTTTTTTGTGCGTGTGTGGCAGTTTTAAGTTATTAGTTTTTAAAATCAGTACTTTTTAACGGAAACAACTTGACCAAAAATCTGTCACAGAATTTTGAGACCCATTAAAACAAAAGTTTAATGAGAAAAAAAAAAAGAACAGATGTAATTAGGGAGATGGAAATGCGCCCGGAATAATTCTCTCCCCAAAGGTTATAGGAAGAGAGAAAATGGTAAAGGTTAACAACATAATTTGCTTCAGAAAGGATCCTGTAATCCTAAATTTGCCGAACAGAAGCCCCCATTTCTCTAAGTACATGCAGCTAAACAGTTAAAATGAATCGAGAAGAGGTAGACCCAAGAACCACAGACAAGTCTTCCAGAAGTCTGGCCCTGCATCTCTAACACCTCTGACATATCTTTGTCCAAATGGGCTGACTGTCCACACAGGCCCCATGCTTGGCTTTTACTTCCCTGAAGCTACTTGAGCTCCTCTTCCAGTCTCACATTTGGATTTCAAATTCAAATTCCCATATGTCCAACTATAGATGAACTCATCCCTGGCCATGGGCCCAGGTTTCCAACTGCCTCTTGATCATTTCCATCTGGGTATAAACCATCACCTCAAATTCAAAACACTGAATCTGAACTCATTATGTCATTCCTTACACCTGCACTCCTCCTGTTGTTGTATCTCATGACCCAAGTAGTAACTCTGAGGTTCCTTCTAAACCATTCCTCAACCCTCCTTTCCCCATGCAAATCCACCATCGGGCCCTGACAATTTTACTCGCTTGTTGTGTTCTTAAAAGCAGACTTCTGCCCTGTATACTGGATTACTGCACTCAACTGAAAAAAGCACCCTGAGCTCCCCGCCTCCCCTAATATAGTCCCCAAATGTGTTCTATCTAAACCTGACTATATGATTGCTCCCCTCTTTAAAGTCTTTCAGTAGCTTCCTATTGCCTTTATAAAAACAACAGACTTGAGCATAAAGGTCTGATGACATCTATTCCTAGTTGCATCTTCTATCTTATCTTCTACCTAGTTCCAGAAATGTCCAAAAACACAGCTGTTTCTTAGCTATTTGCTCATATCTCCATATACTAACCTTCTCACATAGCCTATTCCCCATCATCTTGAGCCTGGCTTTTGTTCATCCTTTATTTTTTTAAAGATTTTATTTATTCATGAAAGACACACAGAGAGGCAGAGACATAGGCAGAGGGAGGAGCAGATTCTCTGCGGGGAGCCCAATGTGGGACTGGATCCCAGGACCCCGGGATCATGACCTGAGCTCAAGACAGACACTGAACCACTGAGCCACCCAGGAGTCCCTCTTGTTCACCCTTTAACAGTCGGCTGGGAAAACTTTCTCCTCACCCCTACTTTGTAAGTACTCCTTGCAGGGGCTCCCATCAATACCCTGTGAATATTACTGGATTTGTCTCTTAAAACTAACCTCTTTGAGAACAAAGATTTCATTCTATTTAGCTTTCTTTTATCACCACCCAGCAGAGTGCTTGGCACATAGTAGGCCCCAAGAAAAGTTTCTAGAAGTAGTATATGAATGAAAAGTAAATAAATTAAAATATCAGGTAGAAGTTCCAAAAAGATCATCTTCTGTTTCAGCTTTCATTTCAGACTAAAACAAATGCTTACAGCCAATGGAAAAAATTTCTTCAACTAATTTTCATATTCAAGTAATTTAAATGACATAAGGACAGCACATATATGTCAAAAGGCCCACCAACCTATGGCCAACAATGGATTTGTGATCTGTATACCAGACCCTAAAATTGTCCCAAGAGGCCAAAGCATCTGTATCAGAGAAGATCTGTCTAGGAAATTCTTTCACAGGTTTACTTACAGAAAGTACAAAAAATTCCTCAAGATAGAAACTTTACGTAGAACCAGACAGAAGTCCAAGCCACAGAAACAGTTTGCTTGTATTGCATACTTATTTAAGAGATGGAATAAGGTTATGAATACCTCCAAAAAATTTTTTTAAAATGTGAGTTCTCCAAGGGGAGAGGCATGGTTTTAACATCTTTGTGTCTTCACAAAACCTAAGAATGGGGCTAGCACAGAAACGTCTACCTAATAAATATACGTAAAAGTTAGCATGGTTCTACAAAAATATCCCATACCGAAGATGGCCCTACCTAGCATCCTAAAACTTAGAAATGGATTACAAAAGAAGCATTTTTTCTTCATCTCTTTTTTTCAAAACAGCCCATACTTTTTTTCTCCATAATTAGGTTAAAGAAAGTCAATAGCTTTTAGTTCCTAGTATGTATCAGGTTATAATTTAACTAGAACAGTGCTTTTATAATACTTTAGAATAAAACTACAAAATAAAATACTCAAAGGGATACCGTATATAGCTTTTAATGGGTTTTTATGAAATCAAAACATAACAAGGCATTTATAACAGGGAATACTGAATGATTATGACCTTGGTCTCCTTGCCTAGACCAGAAAAGTGTGAAATTTATAAAAGGCACCATGGAAGACTCCTGACTTAACAATATTCCTGAGCTTAGTGAAAGCCCAGAAGGTCGACACTGTCAGTCAACATGATCTAGCTCCATGCCTAGTGCCAAACCCAGGCGTCTAAACTGGTCCTCAAGTCCTGTATTTCAGTGCCTCACATAGTACTAAAATTTCTTTTGTCCACTGATTTTCCTGGAAGCAGAGCTTGAGGAGTGCCTTTAAAGTTCAGTGGTTAACAGAGTGTTGACAACACAGCTACCAGTCCTTTGAATAATAATGCTAACAACAATGTGCTACTGGACAGAAATGTTTCAAATGAACTGACTTAGGTACCCCCCAAGTTACATTTATTATCCAAAAGAATATGCTAGTAATGGAAATGTAGAGAAAAGTGATTTTTCTGTGGTAGTCTTATGTGTTTATATTGCTGTTAAAGAAAAATAATTTTTAAATGTTAATAAAAATGAAAGGAATGGAAACTACCTAATCCTCCTAAAAACATATCCTTGCCACATGCTGAGATCATCTGTGAGGAAAATAAGAACATATGCCAAGAGCAACTTTAATTGCACATTTAATTTTTAAAATTATGCTGTGGCTTAATTAGAATTTATGCTCCTTTGAGACACAGCTCTCCTATAACATTTCTTTGGTTCCCTTACGACTAGAAGAGTCTTCTTCTGCAGTTTTCCTTTGTTTTAAAACTAATCAAGGTATCCATTTAACTTAAAAACCACAGCATTCTTTTGGGTTCTTCTTTTTCTTTTAGCTCTAGTTACATAAAAATTACTTTCATATAGGATGTAATCAGTTTTCTGATAGAGACCTCACTTAAAATGTGTTTTTATACACTCTCCTAGACTAAAAATACCTAACTTCTTAACCAAATGTTATGTTGGCAATCTTAATAATTATTTTAAGCTTTTGGCAATCTTTACCAAAATAATGGCCTTCATGTTGCGGCCTCCTGTCCTCTGCCCCTACCATATATTGTCCTTGGACATGTAATCAAGTGGGACCTGAAAACTTAATTAAGACAGATTTGTTCTTGTGCTTGTGGGAAAGAGTAAACACAAACAAAAAAGGCCCAGGACTGATAACGCACATCAGTAACTAGCAGATGCAACTGAATTCTGGAAGGCAGTTGTTTAACTGGCAATACTGTGTGGACTTTCTAGCTATAGCAGTAATGACTGCTACCTACCTGCTCAAAGGAGAGACAGAACTGATCTATGAGATGAAACTTTCAAACCCAAAATTATTGGTCATATGGAATAGGAGTAAAGGACTTCAAAAATTATCTTCCCTTACATTAAGATTTTAAAATATGCTTTAAATTTAAGATGGCTCTGCCATCGTGGGTGTACTGAGACTTTTGCAGTTATTCAAGTCTGACATCAAGCCTGCGCTTCTTAAGGAGCAGGTAAACTTTCTGAGAACTGCGCTAGGCAATAAGTCTCTAAGAGTCATCATGGGAACACTCATTAGGAACATCAGTCCTAGTCCTAAGACCCAAAATAGGAGAGTGACATCCCTTCTTTCTTTCCATCTGTTCATTCTTGAACACTTATTGAGTACCTACTTTGGGCCACATACTCTCGTAGGTGCTGCAGAGATAGTACCGAACAAAATAGAGAAAAACACCTGCGTTCATGGAATTTACTTCTAATGGAGGAGAAAGACAATGAACAAAAATAAATAAGTATAAAGATAAATAAGTGGCCAGGGCAATATTAGTTTTTCTTTAAGGGAGGAGGGAGCGGTGGGATGCAAGCCATAATTACAATGCCAGACCAGTTAAACAGCAATGGAAATAACAATCTCATTAGAAAGAGAAATGAATAGACCATGAATCAGAGTCCCAACTCCCTCCAGAAAGAGAAGTCCATTCCCATCCTTTGTTCCCCTTTACAAGGTGAAATGATCACCAAAGCAGAGGGAAGTGGATAGCTTTTAGTAAGACTACTGAAAGGTTGGATCTCTCACTTTTCTCTCTCTGTCTTCCCTTATCTGTTTCTTTCTCTTACCTTGGTCTCTTCTAATTGCCTTTGTAGATTTTTAGGGTCCACAGCGATGGGTTCAGATAAGTGTTTGCTTGCTGTCACCTCACAAGCCTGAAGCCCAGAAAGAAGGGCACATGAAGCATCTTCATAGTGTTGATATTTATCTACCAAGTCTTTAAGATTATTCCCAAGGACATTGCACTAAAAAAAAAATAAAATAAAAATAAAAAATCAGAAGAGAATAAGGGTGGGAGGCTAAAATCCCACCATATACGTGTTAAAAATCTTAGGACCTATGAGTTATGTAACTTGAAAAACACCAGAGTTCAACCAAAGTTAGTGAAAACTTTAGGACTAAGATATTTTCCTTCATGTGGAGAAGCATCTTCAAAAAGTAACCATAAAAATGAAGAGATAGTCCTAGATTTATACCAGTTCGAAATATGTTTACAAGGAAGAATTCAGATATCAATCACCAGAGGAGGCTAATCAACCAGGACACACTCCCACTGAGTTATACTCCATGTGTATAGCTATGTATTTGATGGAAAGGTTTTCAAAGCGCTTAATAAATCACTTATATGTCACGTAAGACTGAAGTTGAACAAGAAGGGAAAATAATCTAGATCAGAATGAAGCAAAGGCCAATAATCAATGATGCTCTTCAAACCATTTGTGTGACTTGGTTAGTCTGTTCAGCTTATACTGTAAAGAGGGAAATGTTTTCTTAGTCCTGCATTTTTTTAAACACAACTCTTTTGCACTTCCGCAAAAGGGAAGCTGAAACAGTCTGTTAGCCAGTATTACAATAATGCACTGATCAACTCTATCTGCAAAACAAACAAGTGTAATATTGGTGAAGGGAAAATTAATCTGATGTGAAAGTTTGGTCCCAAGCCTGAGAGGCTGCAAATGAGCTAGCCCTGCTTTCCGTCTAGAACCAAAACATAACCGCCGCCTGGTGGTCAGATCAGATACTGGCATTTTAGACTTAAGGCTGCTGGGCAATCACTCCCCCAAAAATTGAATTGATAACTTGAGGCTCCTAACCTTTCAACACATTTGCAGAAGTAAAGCAGATGAATAAGAAAGAGGGAATGAGGATGAAACCACCTTATGTCCTCTGCTTCAGTTCTTAGATTGCTCCCTTCTCATTCCAAAACAAAAGTTAAGAAGACAGAGTGAAAACTACAGTCACAGGCTGACTCCCTTTAAAAATAAAATTACCTTAGAGTAGAGAGACCTGAACCGATCACTGGCATGATCCAGTTTGCCCTGGACTTCTCTGTAGGTTGCAGAAGTATCGATATGATCCTGGGCCGCCTTGCTGCCGCCGCTCCTCCTGCTACAAGACTTAGCTGCTTCTAACACTCTGTTGCCGGAAATTGTGATGTACCTCAAGTCCCCTTTGTGAGAAATGACGTCTTCTGAGAAACTCTTCTGCCGCTTCAGTTTGGTCATCAGACCGCTGAGGTCGTCTGCGCCTGCTTCCAGGTTTTCCAGCTCTTGCTCCGACTGCTGCAGCCAGTGCTGGAACTCGCTGTAATCAGCATCAAACTTCTCTAATTCCTCCTGCAGAGAATGTGTTAGCTTCATCTTCTTCTCCGCTGTGGCCAGAGCGGTTTCGTAGTGCTCTTTCAGCTCCTTCATGTTCTTTTGCAGTTTCTCCTTCTCCTCGGGAGACAAGTAGTGGCCCTGTTTGTCAAGCAAGGTTTGTGCAGACTGAGTGGCCATGAGGACTGCTTGGTGCTGAGAGACGATCTTCTCATGTTGGGCCTGCATGGAAAACAGGTCAGCCGTCAGGTCGGAGCAGTGGCCAGCTTACATTTTTTTTCACATTTTATTGATCTTTATTCAAAATTACAAAAATAGATATAAATAAAAATAGCAGAATATAATTATTAAATATTCAGTGTACACGAGTGGTCCTCACCTCACCCAGTGAGGATTGGATAAACTCAGTTGAAAGGTCAGAAGGGATAACTGGCCATTTTTACATCTATGTAAAAATGAAACTGAAAATTTAGTGCTGGTCACAGGAGGCTCCTAACCTTTTAACATTCATAGGCATCATCACATGAGAGGCCCAAGAGGCCCTAGGAGTGACCTCTCCAGACCATTTTATGTGACATCAAAGTACACTCAGTTTAGGGAAATATCTAGACTTACAGTCAAACTCAGGAACACTAGCTGTTACACACAAGGCTGTCAGGAGGCCCCTGTCACCTGAACACCAACACAGTTAAATGAACCACAGGTGATGACTTGCTTCTCATTAAGCTTATCAAGGCACAAGGGATTTCCCTCACATTGGTGCATTTCAGGAGAGCAAGTTTTGATCACTCTAATTTTATTTTTATAGAGATTTTCTAATCTTCTTTAGAAAAAGATAGTCACAGAGGAAAAGTACTGATTTTGAGAAGTTTGAAAAAAAATGATGAATTTCTCTTCCAATCCTAAAATGAGTATCTACAGTATTGATCTCATTTTACTCCCTGCTTCTTCACAACTACCCTGAAGGGACTGCTGATGTCTTTAGCTAATTATCGAGCAAAGAAATACAATATTCTGATTAAGAAATGACACTGAGAAGACATTTAAATAGGAAAAAGAGAATCTGTTGATTTTAAGGCTATAACACCAGGATGATTATGAAGCAAGAATAACATACATTCAGAGAAGCCCAATGAAAGAGGAACATACATAATCAAAGAGAATACCGGAACTATTCAGCTTCACTGGGCCTTGGCCTCCTACATGGGGAAAATGGAGACAATTATCCCTATATATCATAGGTTTGCTGAAAGGAGTACATGAGATCACATATATGCAGAATACTTCCTGGCAAGTTTGGCACATGCCAGGGATTCAAATCCACTCTAAAGGCAGAGAGCAGACCTTCTAGCAGGTGCCAAAAGGTCACAGATGTGCTTCTTTGGTCTTCAGGACAGCTGGGTGGTGCTCAGGTAGCTGGAGTCCCTCCCTTTCTTTCCAGCCAGAGCACCTTCCATTCACCCCAATATCCATACAAATACGGCAGAAAGGGTAAGAATCTTCCTGGGTAATTTTCCACATTTCTCACAATGGTTTACAGGGAGCCAAATGACCTGATAACATTACCTTAGAGCTCTTTTACCATTTGGTCCACCTCCCACCTCCATTCCAGGAACTCCAGTCTGTTAAACCACTACCTCCACCCACACCTCATTAGGCACATTTGGGACTATTTTCCTCAGTCGTTCTTGTCTGGTAACAGAGCTTTCCTCAGGTATCTCTCCCACACATCCCCTCTAAGTCTTTGCACAAATCTCACCCTCTCAGTCCTATTCAAATGATCCTATTTAATGCTGTAAGTGGCTCCCAACCCCATACCTACCCCCTCTACTCAACTCATTTCTTTTAGCAAAAGATCGCCATCTTCTAATACTTCATATTGCATACAATTTAGTTATTTATTAATAACTATCATCCTGACTTCTCATCCTCACTATTCTCATACGTAAACACCATGACAGGGAATTTATTTCACTCACTGGGGAATCCCAAGCACCTAGAACAAGGTGGGCAACAAAGGCTAATAAGAATAACTATGCTATAAAGTAAATAGGACTGAGAAGCACTGCCGTAGGGCAACTATTCCCTGATCCCCATTAGTCAGCTGAGAACATACTCATTAATATTTGTATTCTATCTATAACAATGCTTGCCACAGCATGGGCACATGATAAATATTTTTGTCTGAAGAACTTTCTTTCCACAGACTGTGTCTTTGAGATTTGAACTATAATCACAGACTACTCTCTACAGTGGGTCTTCTACACAGAGTAGATTAGACAGACATATATAACACCTTATAAATCATCTGATCCAACCTCTTCCTTTTATAAATGAGGAAATATAGTCTGAAGAAAGAAACTGTGTGGCCTAGGACATGTGGCACAACTAGGAAGTGCTAGAAACAGAACCCCTGGCCAGTACCTTAGGCTATCTCTCCACTCTGCCAGGACATTAGAACTCTCTAAAGCACTTTCAGAGTCCTACATTCTTAGAAACAAAAAGATCAGAAGGCAAACATCATGAAATTGGCTAAAAACAAGGACTTTCCCGTAAGGCATCTTTATGTTAAATCTACCCACTGGTATTTGCACTCCTTGGGTCAAGTTACTAACCTTTCCTGACTTCTTTGTAACACACTCATCAGACATTCCTAAAGAAATTCATTAGATTTTTTCATTTTAAGTGATACTTATGGTAATGTTCAAGAATAGTCCCCTGAAAACTACAAATACAATAAATAGTTCCACTCCTCTTCTGGTTTAATTTATATTTCCTTTAAGCTAAAAACCTCAGAGCTAAAAATGCTCTCAGAGAGCATTCTATTCCAAAGACAAAGACATGGAGGAAAACACACAAAACTGCAAGAGCACATCAAGTCTGGTCATCTGACTACAAATGCCAAATGCTGGAATAAAGTGATCAATTTTGGGACACTTTGAAAAAGGTTTTCAAAAGTCGCCTCTGCTCCTGTACTAGATGTATACACTTGGGCCAGCTACTTCACTTTTGTATGTTACAGTTTCCTCACCTTTGAAACAAGAGTATAGTGTCAGAGGGAGCAGGGGTGGGAAACTCAGTGTGTTCAGTTGGGAGGAGGTGAGAAGAGTGCCTGGCCCACTGAATCTGCTCTGAGTATCAACTATCATTATTTCTATTACTTCCTTATAAATCTGCTTTGCTTAGAAGAATGCCATATCTAATGATTCGTTTCTGACTTGCTTAGAATTCTCACAGTAACTTCTATCTGACATAATGACAACCCTAGAAAATAGGACTTTATGCTAGGTGGTCGTTAAGGCTTTGAGACAGAACTCACGTGCCCCTCTCTTTACAGACCTGAGAGACAAAGTTTGACAGTATCGCTCTGTTTAAAACAACACACCTTAACTTTCTGGTACTGCTGGTTCAGATTATCCTCAGTGGGTCCAACTGGACCATCCACATCAGTTTCCAACAGGTTACCGTTAACATCGTCCTCCTCTCCCATCGCCGACATGCCGTCGCCCTCTGGAAAATGGGTCCCATTCTGTTCAATAGCCTGTCTCTGTTTCATCCCTGCCCTGTCAGAGTCTTTGTCTATGCTGGACAGCCAGTCCAAAAGGTTTTCTATCTTGGTTTTGCTCTCTTCCAGCTGCTTTGCAGCCGCGACCTGGATAAAGAAAGTTCATGGGAGGTACTGTGAATGCTGGATGAGGCACTGGTTTCAAGATATTTCAAAAGGAAATATTTAAGATGATTTAAAATTAGAGTGGGGATACTAAAAACTGACACACGCAGAAGACTGAACACAATTAAATTAAACCTCAGAGCCACAGGCAGGTTACTGGGATGTTTCCACTGTCCTCAAAAATACATTCTGAAATTTTAACTACAGTTGATGAGTCTTCATGCATTTCCCAAGTAGAAAGTCTGACAATCCCCCTTAAATTATTTTTTTTTAAGTTTTTAAATAAGTTCTTTAAAAGTATTTTTAAAAAGCTAAACAAAGCCAATTCTTCAAGCTTTCTGTGATATTTGGTCAATTATGTAAAAATATATACATATATATATAAAATTTGGTCAATTATATGACTATAAACACAAAAATCTAGTCTCTAGTCCTAAGCATCACTTATTGGCACCTGATAGCACTTAAAAATTCAAGGAGATGTTAGGCTAATCATCAACAAAGCAATGGTATACCACGTATTTGAATAAGGACCTTTTCTGTTTCTTCTTTGATTGCTGTTGTCACAACTTTATCCAGCTCCTTTTTTGACTGTTCTGCCTTTAGATTAAGCTGTTCACACTTTAACTTGGCTTCATTAAGTTTCTGCTCGATCAAAGCTTTATCTTCTCGAGACAGCTTTTCGCCATTCTCTTTTAAGAAGTTCTCTGTATTTTTCACTATTTCTGCCAAAGCCTGTGCACTTCCTTGCATATCTTTCTGTAATTCCTTATAACACAAAAGAAAAAAAAAACTTCTCATTAAATTATTACCTATTTAATTCCTCTAGAGTTGTAATTCTAAAAGAGGGAGTGAGGGATCCCTGGGTGGCGCAGCGGTTTGGCGCCTGCCTTTGGCCCAGGGCGCGATCCTGGAGACCCCGGATCGAATCCCACATCAGGCTCCCGGTGCATGGAGCCTGCTTCTCCCTCTGCCTGTGTCTCTGCCTCTCTCTCTCTCTCTCTCTATGTGACTATCATAAATAAATAAAATTAAAAAAAAAAAATTTAAAAGAGGGAGTGAGCAGAGAAGAATCTAGCATGTACAGGATAAAAAAGCATAGTCAGTTTGAGTTGATTTACTTAAATCACAATATTTAATGTGAAACCTCAAACATCATTAAAGAAAGGTGTGAGGTTTTCATGTTTCACAAAGGGATATGGTTTGTAAAACCCTGAATTTAAGGAGTGCCTGGGTAGTTCAGTTGGTTAAGTGGCTGACTCTGGTTTTACCTCCCGTCATGATCTTAGGGTCCTGGAATCAAGCCCCGCATCACAAGGAGTCTGCTAGAGGATTTCTTTCTCTCTCCCTCTGCCCCTCCTCCCACTCATGCACGCTCTCTCTCTCTCTCTCTAAAATAAATTTTAAAATCTTAAAAAAGGAAATAATGAATTTGATAATATATTCTATACAAATATGCACACACCATATATTTTTCGTTCTGTAAGCTTATCTGTAAGAACTTTTAAAGACATGGTACTATTATTTATTCATTTTTTAAACATCTATTTTTTAATACATAACTATTACTCAGGATAAAAATAAAGTAGTTCTCCCAGTGAAGTAAAATAACCTCTTCTAAACCCCAGAGCTCTCAATATGCAATATTTGCTTCTTTGCCCCAGCCATTAGGAAGCTCAAAATTAAGATCTCTCCTCAGCAGTTATAGCTTCTGTCTAGATTTCTCTATTTAATTTCTCTTCTCCTCCTCCTTTACTTTGCATTTTCATTCTCCATATTATACTGTGTTTGAACCTTCATATTATTTTCCCATATTTTTTTAAATCTTTTTTTTAAATTTTTATTTACTTATGATAGTCACACAGAGAGAGAGGCAGAGACACAGGCAGAGGGAGAAGCAGGCTCCATGCACCGGGAGCCCGACGTGGGATTCGATCCCGGGTCTCCAGGATTGCACCCTGGGCCAAAGGCAGGCGTCAAACCGCTGCGCCACTCAGGGATCCCTATTTTCCCATATTTTTAATTTAAGCCTCATCAAATTATCCTAAGAATTATTTGAGTGGAAACTGATACTACTTATTGAGCCACTACTATGTCACATTAATTGTGCTAGTCACTTAATTTACACGCAGTATTTCCTTAACTCTTACAATCAGTGAACTATGATTGATGAAGAAACTGAGGCTCGAAGAGATTCAGTTATATAGCTAACAATGTGGAGAATCTGAGAGGTGAACCAAGAGCCGTCTAGTTACAATGAGAATGTTCTTTCTCCAGACACCAAAATAAAGATATCTTTATCCATCATTATCGTTGGTTCATTCAATGAAAAGGGACAAATTGTAGAGAAAGAGGGCAGGAATAGGAGGTTAAGAAAAAGAAAGAACCCAAACGAATGGTTATTTCACCTGATGTGCAAGGGAGTGAGCTAGCCATAAATGGATGCAAGTTTTAACTCCTCACACAAAGCATTCCTGTTAGCATCCTCCTTTATATGGTCTTCCCTCAATGTCTTACCAAAACCAGTCAAGAAAATTACTGGCCTTGAAATTGGAAATGTAACTCTTAGTATATAAAGCTCACACCGGGGGCATCTAAGCATACTGTAGCTCAGAAAAGCTAAAACAATTTGGTAATAATAGTAATAAAACTTCATATCAACAGAGACCTGCTGATGCAAAACCAAATTTTACCTCCTGCTTGGACTGATACTTCTTCAATTCAACTGTGCCATCTCCAATCACAAAGGCTTCTTGGTGACCAATCAGGCGATTTTCAGTTTGGGTGAGGAGATCACATATCCCTTGGAGTTTCTCTTTGTATTCCTGCTGACGCTCTGCCACAATCTAAAGCGGGGCAAAATTAAAGCATCTTAAATGTGTGGTCCATAAACTCACTACTGTGATTACCCCTAATTAGAACACATTTTGCAAGTTTTTTCACATTTTACAAGTTCTAACTGCAAAATTAGAACATATCTTGCAAGCTTTCAGAGTATGCTGTAAACATGATAGCAGTGGGGTACATATTGAGCAAGGTGACACAGAAAGAGCATGTCCCATATACGAAGAAGGAGATCACGTTTGGATGAAACTGCTCAATAGAATACTGGCCATGCATATGTGTAAAGGATGGAACTTCTGACTGAGAGGAAGAAACATTCCATTTTCTTAAGCTCTTGAAACCTGCGACACACATAATTAATTCTGCAAAGGGATATCAAAACAGAAGTTAGTTGTGATTTGTCTGTTAACAAATTTGCTATGTGTATATAGGTTATCATGCTAGAGATAATGCCTAGGTGCTTCCAGAAATAATAAAAGGAGTGCTGCATGCAATATTTCTACTTTGTCACTATGCCTAATTCCATTCCCACCCCTTTGCTCATTGTTATTAGACGTAACACCCTAATATAATTCACTAAATTAAGAGATTAATCTACTAAATCACTACTAATGCTCGTATCTTTCATTTTCCCATTATTTATATACTAGCTATGCATCCTGTAGCCATTGATCATGTTTCCTAGGAGCCTAACACACTCCAGGTAAGTAAAGTACTATTTTACATTCATCCTTTTACCATTGTTCACAATACTACAGGGTAAGCACTGCTACTATTTCCAATTTAGCACTGAGAAAACCATGGTGGAGTGACGTGCCATGTATCACATGTGACTGAGTGTAGCCAGGAAGTAACCACAGGCAGTCCACACCCCATGTCCTGCACTCCTGTGCCATACTACCTCCCAGAGGAAAAATATACTTAACTTTCTCTACCCATATGTTTACCAAGTTATCGAAAGTTTTGAGTATATCTGGATTTTTTACTCCTTAGGAAAAAAATCAAGACTCCCATTTGAGAATGGTGGTTTCAGGGAGTCATAAAAATCAAAATAAACCAACTATACTATTCTTATGGAAAACAATACTGTCACATATTCCAGCATCTCTACGTTATACTCCGTCTACTGTCTTTCAGATCCCATATTACAAGTTTCACATGGAAGAACTAAAACCAAAGAATTCCCACTCCACAAAGAAAGGCAAACCTTCTGATCATCAAGATCCTGTTCTAGCTGTAACTGAGTCTCTAAGCATTCCACCCGGGCAGTTACTGATTCCTGTACATCAAGAAAACACTTCTGAGTTGTGTTTAGGAGCCTCAGTAGTTGTTTGCTTTGGTTGGGAGATAGGTCTTGTGCACATTCAGAAATGAAGAACTGCACATCAAGGGCGGTGGCCTCCAGCTGCACTTTGGTGTGTCCAAGGTCTTTTAGCACATTCTGTGAACAAAATAGTACAAGTTACAAAATGGGAGGTAAGCCATAATATAAAGTTTACATCAACAATATTTTAAAAATGTTGTTTCATGTATCAGGGACTCAAGGGTTTATTGACCTTTTTCATGATTCCTTTAGTTAAAAATCTCTTCATCACCCAACAGCAGATGGTAATGATGAAATTATTTAAATACTATGACAATATTACATGGAAAAACAATTCCTTTAAGAATTTTTTAAAATTTATTTTATTTATTTTTTAGAGAGAGAGAACCTTAAGCAGACTGCTACTGAGTGCAGAGCCCAATGCAGGGCTTGATTTCACAATCCTGAGATCGTGACCTGAGCTGAAATCAAGACTGGGAGGCTTAACTAACTGAGCCACCCAGGCACTCCTCCTTAAAGAGTATTTTAATCTTGCCGGCCATGTCACATATAAAATGTAACTTCAGGGGATCCCTGGGTGGCTCAGTGGTTTAGCGCTTGCCTTTGGCCCAGGGGGTGATCCTGGAGTTGCGTGATCCTGGAGTCCCGGGATCAAGTCCTGTGTCAGGCTCCCCACATGGAGCCTGCTTCTGCCTCTCTCCCTCTCCCTCTCTCTCTCTCTCTCTCATGAATAAATAAATAAAATATTTTATAAAAATAAATAAAAAATTAAATGTAACTTCAACAGAAGATAAAAACCCAATTCAATGAGCTAGAATTTGAATTTTCTGACTCACGGGGCCAGAAGCCTCAACATCCTTCATGAGGCATGCTATTCAAATTAAGAACTCTGATGTATTTTTAGGAATAATTTAACTGTTATGTATTTATGTGACTAATACACAAATAAATACAAATCTCAAGATGTCAGTGGTGGTAAGAGATTGATAAGGCAGGAAGGATAGCATGAGAATGATATCCATAAAGTTGTGATTATTTTATGGTTGTGTCAATTATGGACAAACATCTCTTAGAGGCAAAGAAAGGAAAGAATCCTTTTAGATTTAGCAGTTACTTTTTTAAAGATTTTATTTATTTGAGAAAGAGAAAGAAAGAGAGAGAGAGAGACAGAAAGAGCACGAGCAGTGGGAAGGGCAGAGGAAGAGGGAGAAGTAGACTTCTCGCTGAGCAGGGAGCCTGATGTGGGACTTTGATCCCAGGAGCCCAGGATCATGACCTGAGCCGAAGATAGATGCTTAACTGACTCAGACACCCAGGCGCCCCACCAACCATGGACTTTTTGGTAAACATTTGTTGTATTAAATCTGGAGGGTTTTAAATGTACTTTATCTCATTTATTTTGATACTTGCCTTGAGAAACTCCAAACTTTTCTTCATATGTTCAGTATCTTGTACATTCACAATCTCAATATCCTTCACAGATTTGCTCTTCTCTGATATCCAATGTGAGAATGATTCAAGTTTCTGAAGAAATTCTTCATGGGAAACTGCTAGCTTAGACTGGAAAATAAATTTGTGTGTTCATTTCTGTCAATCCCCAAATTTCAAATTCTTACAAAAAATTGTTCTGCTTCAAAGCCCTAGCAGTCTGAAAATAAAAGACTCATGACTAAATTTTCAAATAATCAAATTTTCTTCAAAACTCAAATTCTGGCTCAGCGCCAAATGTTTTGATGCCTACCATTTCAGAGTCCATGGTGAGCATGACATGTTTCATTCTTTCTGAAGACACACTGCTGAGGGAAGTGAAAGCAGTCTGCAAACTTTGGTGGCTTGTCCTCAATTCCTCAAGCTGTCCTCTGGGGAAGTCACTGGGAAGAGACTTTAAAAACTCTTCTGCCAACTTCATGTCTTTTCTTAAAATGACAGCAATTGGAGCCAATCCCAATTCAAATGTCTGCAAAAAATATATATCCCAGAACTGTTCAGTGCGAACCCACTACAATCATTCTAAATGTAATAGTATCCCCCCCTAAAATCAATAAAAACCGCTCAACACCTCGACATTTAATAGTGAAGCTTGCAAATTCCAAAGATAAAGAGAAGATTCTTAAAGCAGCAAGAGACAAGAAATCCCTGACTTTTATGGGGAGAAATATTAGATTAACAGCAGACTTCTCCACAGAGACCTGACAGGCCAGAAAGGGCTGGCAGGATATATTCAGGGTTCTAAACGAGAAGAACATGCAACCAAGAATACTTTATCCAGCAAGGCTCTCATTCAGAATAGAAGGAAAGATAAAGAGCTTCCAAGATAGGCAGGAACTGAAAGAATATGTGACCTCCAAACCAGCTCTGCAAGAAATTTTAAGGGGGACTCTTAAAATTCCTCTTTAAGAGGAAGTCCAATGGAACAATCCACAAAAACAGGGACTGAATAGGTATCATGATGACACTAAACTCGTATCTTTCAATAGTAACTCTGAATGTGAATGGGCTTAATGACCCCATCAAAAGGCGCAGGGTTTCAGACTGGATTAAAAGCAGGACCCATCTATTTGCTGTCTACAAGAGACTCATTTTAGACCTAAGGACACCTACAGCCTGAAAATAAAAGGTTGGAGAACCATTTAGCATTCAAATGGTCCTCAAAAGAAAGCAGGGGTAGCCATCCTTGTATCAGATAAACTAAAGTTTATCCCGAAGACTGTAGTGAGAGATGAAGAGGGACAATATATCATACTTAGAGGATCTATCCAACAAGAGGACCTAACAATCATCAATATATATGCCCTGAATGTGGGAGCTGCCAAATATTATCAATTAATAACCAAAGTTAAGACATACTTAATAATACACTTATACTTGGTGACTTCAATGTAGCGCTTTTTTTTTTTTTAATTTTTTTTTATTTATGATAGTCACAGAGAGAGAGAGAGAGAGGCGCAGAGACACAGGCAGAGGGAGAAGCAGGCTCCATGCACCGGGAGCCCGACGTGGGACTCGATCCCGGGTCTCCAGGATCGCGCCCTGGGCCAAAGGCAGGCGCCAAACCGCTGCGCCACCCAGGGATCCCAGTGTAGCGCTTTCTAAATGTAATAATAAAGCACAATGCTTGTTTTTCCAAATTAACACCAGCTGACTACCATTTATAATAGGCAGCAGACAGTTCTTACCTCTAACTGTTTAAGTTGGTTCCTTAAAGCTTCCAGATTATTATCCAGAGACTCTTGGTTGTCCAAAGGGGGCTTCATCTCTTGAAGTAAAGCCAAATACTCATGCATTTTTGATGTGTGCTGTAAACACTGCTGTAATTCAGTGGAAAACTAAACACAAATTTGGACATTTTAATTCGATAGCCTTTATGTAGTTTTTAAAAAACACATAAAATGTATGGGATTATTCCCAAATGTTGCATGCAGGTACTGCCATATAAAATGTAAAATCAACTTACTTGTTCCATTGACCTATCTCCAGGAGTCATTCCTTTTGACCCTGAAATACTTTCCAAATGGTCTGGGATATCACAGCATAGCTCCCCCAGCTTCTCATTGCTTGGCAATGCCGATGCACACACAGTTGAGTTTTCTAGTTCAGTATCTTTTATGTTTTGTAAATTAAGGGAACAGTGGTTTCCTTCTTTGCTTTTAAGGTCATCAAGAATGTGTGAATTTTCATCCACCATCTCAGAAGTAGAGAATGCTTTTTGATTCAAGTCTCTGACCTGTTCTACTTTCTCGGAGTATGTGTCAGCAAGCAGCTTATAGAAAATATTTTCAAGTTGCACTGGAGATACTTTAGGTGTAAGACCTCTTTTCTCTAGCTCATACTCCATCTGGGTTAATTCTTTCATCAATTCAAATGCTCCAGTAATTTTCTGGCTATACTGATTTTGCTTAAGTATATCAAGGAGAAGCTCAGACTTAAGATGTGCAATATGGAATGGATCATCTCTACTTTCTGCTTTTAGTTCTGTTGAGTTATTCATGGGGTAAACTCCAGAACAGTCACCAATTTTAAAGTCACTGGGCACACTAGATGCTTCATTTGCCAACTGTGATGTGGTAACTCTTTTAATTAAGTTTTGAATCAAAATTTTAGTGTCTGCACAGACTAAAGATTCTCCAACCTCTTCAGGACTCATAGGACCTCCTTCCAATCTTCTTTTTAAGAAATCTTTTACATTCTCAAAAAATACCTGAGATACCTCAGGAATCTGAACTTCCTTTTCTTGGAATCCTAGAGATAAGGATTGTTCTTTTTGCTGCTGTTGCTCAATTATTTCCATCTTATTGTTAATTTCTGAGAATGAGTAGTCCATATTTAAAGGGTTACTGGAGTTATCGTTTTTTATTCCATTTGTGCAGAGCTCTGGTGGCACAAAATCATTATTTTCCCCAAGGTCTTCTACATTTCTAAGAGGTAAGATTGACAGTGTGCTTTCATCCCTTTCTGGTGTGAGGTCAGCAACTCCTGTTCCCGCTTCCAAGGCACTTTCTTTAGTATGAATATCATTCTGTTGGGCCATCTCATTTAGAGGTGAGACTTCCTGGGTAGGAGCTGTCTTCTCCTTTGTATCATTAACTCCAAATTGTACATGTTCCTTCACAGCAGGGGAAGCTATCAGAATGCAGCTTGGGATACCTTCATTTAGTTTCAATGCATCTTTTGCTTTTACATCTTTAGAACAGTGTTTTAAATAAGTGAACAGGTCAGAGTCTTTCTCAGGGCTGTCAGTGAATGAATCTTTCTCAGTACTTGTATCCCCTTCAGACAAGAGAATCATATCAGCACTGATCACTTTGGAAACTGAGGAGTCAAATATTTCTTCAAGATTCTCAAAATGAACGGGACTTTCGCTAACCACTGTCTGTAGATTCTTTGGTTCATCTTTAAGAGTTACAGTTACTTTTTTCAGGCTTCCTTTCTGATTATGTTCTTCATTGTCTGTGATTCGTGAAAATGGAAACTGATCATTATCTAAATCAAGACTCTCCCTTGTACTTTCACTAGGCAAAAGTCTGAGATGCTTATTATCTTCTTCTTGACCTTTTTCTAGCACCTTTCCTTTACCTGAGCACATTTTATGAACTGATGTTTCATCTTCTGTTAGTATACTAATTTGGTCACCTTTCTTTTTAATTAGACCTCTTTCATTTCCTTGATGATCTCCGACAGTTACAGAGGCTACAGAAGACAAATGGCTTTCCTCAGCAGGCTTTCCTATTAAATCAGGCTCAGAACAAATGATTTTATCAAAAGATGAGTGGACTTGAAGAGTCACATTCTCAAAATATGGATCTCTACCTTTCAAAGAATCTGTGGATTCTGGCCCTTGGATCAACTTAATGTTCATTAAATCATTATCTACTTCAGAAGTTGAACAGATGTTATTAGTATTATGTAAAATATCTACAGAGCCAAAACTGTCTTCTGATTCAGTGTCTTTAGTGATCGGCAGCAATATATCCTTAAGGGCCAGCTCATGATTCAACAGATCTTGACTTTTTCCAACAACCTCAGTTGTATATTCTTGAAGGTTGCTTCTTTCAGTAACTAAGCTATATTTACCAGTTGATTTTGGCTGTAAAACATTTACATTTTGCTGGTTTTCTAAAGACCTGTAACTGTGCACTTTATCTGGGAGAATTCTTTTGACACTTTGACTGTCCTGACCATTTTCCTTTTCACTTACTGCAGTGGCACACAACTGGATATCCATATCCGCAGCCTCATCCTGGCACCAGGGTTCTTTACCGTCACCTTCCACTCCTCCTTCATCATCACCACCACCATCATCATAATAATAATCGTCATCAATATCCTGATCATTACTGTCACATACATAATCCTTGTAACTTTCTTCACTTTGCATAGAATCTAAATGTTCAGTATCAGATTTAAATTCTTGTCCAGTTATGTGTTCTTCTTCTCTCCCTCCCCAATACCCAATGTCATCAAATGTTAACAAAGCACTGAAGCTCTCTTTTCTTTCTATGATTTTATAATCAATCGATGAGTCAGACTCATCACTCTCAAGGATATTCGAGCTTTCCCTTTCTGAGATGGTTTCCAGAAACTGTCCATTGCTCTTGTGTGAGCCAACTGAATCTGAATGGATTCTTTCATCAGAATCGAATCCAGCTTTCTCAGTAGCAATGAGAACATCCCGAAGAGACTCTCTGTTTCCCCTCACACTTAAGCTGTCAACCAGTGCCCCCTGGAGTTCCACAGAATTTTCATTCTCTCTTGAAACATCATAAAAAACATCACCAAGAGAAGCAGTCACATCAGTTTCCTCTTGTAGTGTGGCATAGTCCTCAGGTTGTAGACAATCACGATCATCACCTTCCAGAAGCAGAGAATCATGGTCATCATCTTCAAACAGGGGAGTATCATAAAAATCACCTTCACTGTCAGTATCTGTTTCTGTCACACTTCGCTGATCATCCACAAGTGACGTTTCATAGTCACCAGCACTGATGGTTTCTTCAAGCAGCGGTGTGGCACAGACAGGAGATGTGCCAGCATCACTGGTGTTATCCTGTGGGGTCACGGCACAGGGGTACTCTTCCATTTTGGACTCAGTTTGCTTGTTTTCAGATTTCTGCTGAGAAGTGGCATGTAACTTTCCATCTTCACCGTAAGTTTCTGTAATATATTTATCATTGTGATTTTGGACCTGAGGAGCAATGTCACCTATATTTAAAGGTTTCTGTGGAGACGTTACTCCCTGTAAACTGATATTGATAGCTGCAATTCCCAGAAACTGCTCTTGAAATGTCTCTCCCATTCTTTGACCTGATAATATGGTTTGGTCGCTGAGTGGCAATGTGGGATCTTCACATTTATTTCCATTGCTCTCTGTGGTATGTACATTAAGACTATCCTGATCATTCCTCAATTTATCATGACTTAGCAAGGCACTCAGCCTGGGAGAATAGTCAAAGATTGTCAAATCCCTGTTTATGTTATCTTCATTCTCTTTCTCATTCTCATTCAAGTCACAGATTCTACTGGTTTTTGATTTCATAATAGAATTTGTTATCAAATCACTTGCGAAGTTTTGAATATTTTTAGAATGACTACATTCACCTGCATGTTCATTCGTTCTAACTTGACTTTGATTTTCACAGTTTTTAAGTATGTTTTCAGAGTCTTGTCTAAGCATGTCACCTGCCACAAGTCCAGGCTGTGATAAATAGGATGAATTCTGGACTTTATTATCAGCTACTTTTATATTTGCCAGGTTTTCTGACTGATAAAATTCACTACTAAAAAAATTATTTCCCATTTCATTACACTCTTTATCTATGGTATGCTTTCTATCTTCAGGAGCTTCTTTTTGCTTAGGTTCTCTGTGATGACATTTATCAAAACTATTTGGTGAAACTATACTGTTTTCCTTTCCTTCATTAGGAGTATTACTTGGAAATAAAACAGGGAGTCTTAAGGCATCAAGACATTTTTTGATGGGTGTGTCCTTAAATTCTGCACTACAGCCTTCTAGTAGCATATCAACAGCCTCATTCAAGTCTCCATCATACAGCAAAAGCCTCTGGCCTGTGTTTGCATCCATATAGCTATTTATCATCAAATAAGATAGAAATAACTTTTTAGTTTGTTCTGAGCTCTGAGTTGCTAATGGTTCTTCTCCATCAAAAACATCATCTTCTTGCCTGTAATCATGGACTGTGGATGGTTGGAATTTACAAAAAGATAGCCATCTTCTGGCATTTTTACAAGCTTCTAAATCTCCCAAATCTGGCATTTTATCAGGCAGTATTATACTTTTCAAAATCGATGCTGTGTTATTATCTATAATTCCCAGCTGCTTAGCAACATCCAAACCAATGACTTGAGAAGTTTCTGGAATATAAAGAGCAGCTATTTTCTGCCTGCCATTCAGTATTTTGTATGCCAATTCATTTGTAATCAATTCTTGCTGCAAGGAAGAAGATGTAGGAAATATTTCACCAGAGTGAGGCCAGATGAGTCCAACATAGCTTCGCTGAGCCTCTAGCACCAAAAGAGCACTGGTTGAAGTTATTAGATCACATTGGACTGCTTCATCCACCGTAAAACGTTTAGCAGGGTTTGAGTGGATGATTCCACCTGTTTGAACCTGATATGTGAGAATACTGTTAGCTGTGTCTCTGTCAATTACCCCTTCTGCCATAGCTTCTTCAACAGTCATTCTTCGACCAGAGTTGCAATTGATTAGACCTCCAGAAAGAAGCTGTGCACCTAATAACCTGAACATGGTTTCACGGTCTATGAGACCTTCATGAGCCGCCCTTAAAATGCTTATATTTCTTCCACATTTTAATGTTATTCTACCTCCTTCTTGTGGTCTCACAGGTAGAAGCCGTATCCCAGTGTTTTCCTGTAAAATACTTCTTTGCAAAATATCCACTAAAGTCACCTTCTCAGCGGTGCAGGGGTCAATAAGATCTTTACACGTGTTTTGCCTTTCCAGGACTTTAGAAAATAATGCTGAGGAAACAAAGTTCTGTTGGAAAGCCTTCTGTAGAGTCAATTTTTCTCCCGTGGCTGGAATAACTAAAAAGTCTGTGGAAAGTAGTATGTCAAGAACTCTGATGGCCATGGATTCTGATATCATGCCTTGAGCCAGAGCTTCCAGCACTGGAATTGTGGTAGATGACACAGTAGAAATAATCTCCTTTGCTTGATTTAGTTCTTGGAGTTGGCATACAACTTGTTCATCAATTAGGCCACGACTTTTGGCATCTTGAAGATCAAAACATTTTCTTAATTCCGGTGAAATTAGACCAGAAATCATTAGCTGTGTCTCAAGCAACCTGATTCCTGTGTCATAGTCAATAAGGCCTCTTAAAACTGCCTGAAATATGGAAAGGACTTCTCCAGTTGTCTGATCAATGGTGCCTGCAATCACTTTATCCAGCTGAAAAGAAAATACAAAAATTCTCAGGTCAGTCTGTGACCCCAGGGTGGGCAGAATTTCATGAAACATAGTTTGCATTTTTTTTTTTAATAAATAAACACTTCAACATAAAAATCCTCTACTTACCAAGGCGCAGCAAATGCTGTGAATGTTAGGCAGCTCAAATGCACAAGTGATCTATGTCAGTGATCTATTCAACAGCACAGGATGTGATAAAAGCTTTGAAAATAACATGCATCTGTGAATTGAAAACTTAATATTGTGTACATTAACAAGGTTAGTGAGGACACAACAGAGTAAATGATGATAGTGAGAAAACAGAACACATACCTAAGAAGGCAAATCATGCTCTCTGCAACTGGGTGAGATTAGTCAACTGACATGAAAAAGAGTATCAAACCCCATGCTATTGATGTTTACAGCATACAGACTTCTTCGCAGACAGTAAAAATCTAATGAACCAGAAAAACTGTTACATACCCCCAATATGTGACAAATAGTGTGTAAAGTATTCCAGGGAATAAGGGAATTGAATATAAAGATAACTTTTCAATACTGAATATTATGTTGAATACTGTAAATATATATTGTCAAGTTTCAAAAGTTTAAAGACAGGCCAAATTTTAAGTGGTTCCTGTTATATTTTAAGAAGATGCTAGGGCATCCTCACTATAACGAATGGCCCAGTATTATTACTCCATTAAATCTCATGGTTATCTCTGAAAATCAAATCAGTTCGTAACACTCTAATGTCATCTTTAAAGATGAGTCAAGGCCATTTTATAACATCATATTTATATAGTAAAATACCTAATATGGCAGCAGAAGAATGGCTTTTAAAGAGGAGAGTTAGAAAAATGAATGATTCTTTTCTTTTACCATGCAAGGCAGAGATTAAGATGTCACAGAAACTGATGACAGCAAGTGTAAGATTGCATTTAATAAACAACACTGAAATCTCTAAATATTCAGATAAACTCCATTCACATTTCTTCCATGTACACAAATTCAAGGTCATTTCTTTATCATTTATATATTACTTCTACAACCATGCGAGAAAACTAAGAATCTTGAAAGCGCTTTATGTTTTAAATAAATTATATTACCTTCTCCTCTACCTTTTTATCTCCTAAGCTTTGTGATTCTTGTAGTTGTTTCAGAGATTCACTAAAGAATGTATTATAACTTTCTTGAAGAGATTTCACTTGTTTTTCCAATTCATTTCTTTCTTCATCTGTCATTCTATAATAACCAGAAAGTATGAAAAGAGGAATGCAAGTCGTTAAGTGTAAAGATGACATATTAGGCTCAATGATTTTGTAACGTAAAATCCTTTTCTAAATAATCACATGGCCATAAAATAAAACTTCATGTACAGATTGCTCAAATCTCAGAATGACTGTATAGGAAAATTAAGGATGGCCTTTACTCATCTAAGAATCCTTCCCTTGCCTGAGAGACTGGAGAGAAGAACATAAACAAATACATCAACACTTTTCTAGCACGTATACATTTCTAAAATAACAGTGCTGTTATATGACAGAGGGAAAGATCCTATTATTAGTTCCAACATGGAAACGGGACAGAAAGATACCATTACTCAAGATAAAACTTATTCAAAGCATGAATAAAGATGAAATTTACAGGAAATTAACCTGATTCTCTAAGGTGCAGTACAAAGTCATTGTGGCATAGTTCCTGGGGACAGTTTCACAAAGAGTTTAAGAAAAGGGTAGATTTTTTTCCTGCCTGTGACACTAGCTGAAATATATGAAGTGCCTTATTGGAAAAAGTAAGACCAAAATATGAAAAAAACAGGTTATTACAAGTCTCAGCAAAGAAAATAAAGAACATACATATTTTACAAAAAGTAAAGTCATAGAGAGCACTAATTAGAATTAATTCATACATATTTTCCAAAAAGTAAAGTCATAGAGAGTACTAATTAGAATTAAGACTTGGCTTGGAATCTTTATCACTCACTAGCTACCCATCCTAAGGTCTCTGAGCCAGTTTTCTGTAAGTGACTACAAGTGACAGCTAAATTGCTAAATTTATAGTTGTATACTACATTAAGTAAATTCCTGAGTTCTATTTTTAAAACCTCAATTAAAATTTACCAGCTTTTGGGACACCTGGGTGGCTCAGTGGTTGAGCGTCTGCCTTTAGCTCAGGGTTTGATCCTGGGATCCAGGATTGAGTCCCACATCGGGCTCGCTGCATGGAGCCTGCTTCTCCCTCTGCCTATGTCTCTGCTTCTCTCCTCTGTGTCTCTCATAAAAAATTAAATCTTAAAAAAAAATTACCAGCTTTTGCTTTAACGTTAAGACCAATTTTCTACTTTGAACAAAAGAGCTAATGAAAACCAACATACTTGTCTCCATGTTTTGCCAAAAACAACTGCATGGTTTGAAGTGTTTCAGATAATTGCTCCTTCTTGGTTGATATTTCTTCACTAGAAATCTGCAAGGTTTAGAAAACATATTGAAACTCTCCCCTAATAAAGATGAGAAAATAGTAATTTTTAAAAACTAATCAAGTTTTAATTAAGATCCAAATGATGGGTGGCCCAAGTCAATATACTTATCAGTTATTATCAGTGTACAAGCCTGGATAAGAAGAGTACTTTATCTAGAATGCAGATTAAGACTCTTTTTCTAACCATAATGCCCTCATTTTCATGAGGAAATAATATGGCATTATGTGGTTCTCACATTTGTTGCAGTCCAACAGTGAATGAAGGTTGTCTCAACTATCGCAGGTGGCCAGAGGTTCTTCACTGACCCGGTGTTACCCTTGTGTGGTGCAGCACTCAAAAAGATATATGAATGTGGGACACTACTCTAGAAGAATATCTTCCCTCCCCCAAGTTCCTGTATGCCCTGCCCTTTTTAAAAAAATTAATGTGAAAACAGTAATCTGTAAGATCTGCAGACCAAGATTAAATAATTTCTAAAATTTGCAAAATTCATCTATGATAGGGGAATAAAATTGATCTGTTTAAGGAAAAGCAAGAGGTTGTAACATTTTTTCCTACTCTCTCAACATATCACTTCTGAATACTCTATTTTGGAAATTGGATGCCATTCTTTTAAAAGGAACAGAAATGAGAAGAAATGATGGGCAAATGAAAAGGTGTATTCTCCCCCAATGTACTCTATTCAGAATACAGCCAAAGTCTATTTTTCATGGTTGCGTATAATCATGAGGCCACACTGATTTTTAACACACACATTTATTATGCTATCAAATTACCTTAAATTTCACTTAACAGAAAGACCATCAAGTACTTATAGAGACTTGTAATTTAGGCACTATGATCTGCATTTAAAAAGTATCTGTCTACTTTCATGTCTAGTAGGTCTAAAATGGATTTAGTAACGTTTTAAGGAATTTAAAACCGCAGAATAAGAAAATACCAAGCTTTGTAATCTTCATGTCTCAAAAGAAACTTGTTCTCCTAAGAAATCTTTGCTAAAGTTTATGTCCCTATTTAAGTTCTTTCCTACCTGATTGGGAGAACAAAGAGGGAGAAGATACTTTAAACTAAATATTCACATAAAGTTACATTGAAGGTTTGGAGTTTAAAATACCAAATATAATTACTTTCCAAGTTCTGATTGCCTCCACACAAATATGAAATACAGTATGTAAGACTATGGGCTAATATGGCTTTATTTCAACTGAATACTAATTCAAGTATATACTCTGGTCTGTAAACTTCTCCAATGGGGAACCCCAGATACATTACATCTGCCTCATATCATAGCCAAAATTAGACAAGACATTGAAGCTTCCCTTTATTTAGTTATATCAACAATGTCTGTTTCAACTGATGACAAGTGAACACTGATGCAGAGGTAGAAGAGGAAGCTAATGATTGCAGGAAGGCAAGTAGGAAAAGTATTTGAGGAAAAATGCTGATTAACTTAGTGGAATTTTTTTTTTTTTTAATACAGCTTCAATTCCAGGGCTATCACCAGCAAGCATCAACACTGGATCTTAGATCATCAACACCCTAAGAGCTTCAAGCAGTATCATCCAACAGACATCACAGGGCACTAATAGCTCATGAGCTGTGCTACTCAACCACTGCCAAGAAGTTGAGGAACAGAAGATAGCCCTCTGCACAAAAGAATTCATGAAGGTAAGGGAAAGAATTTGGAATTTCCAGTGACTGACTAGAGAACACTTCTTTGTAAAATACTAAGATCCAGGGAAGCACAACTAAATGAAATCCTCAAAAATGTTAATACCTGAGTTTGTAGTTCTGTTGTTTTTGAACCGTTTCGTTCACCTTTGTAAGAATGAGACCATATATCTTTACAATAAGGAGTATGTGGATTTACTCTGAACACAAAACATGATGACTCTGTTCTTTAGCAACTCTCTTCACTATAATCAAGAAGCAGATATAACCACTAGGAGAAGCAGTAATATATACAGGTCAGGTTTTGGAATCAGAGACACTTCCTTCTCCTACATACTTTGATTCCTTGATCAACTTACTTAACCTCTCTGATCCTCATTATAATTGCTTATAAAAATGGGGAAAATTAAGGTAAAGAACTTAAGTGGTTTTTTTTCCAGTTGACCATGTCAATTCAGTAAGTTCTACCCACTATTATTATTAAACCAGAGCCTCAATGAATACCTTTTGCTTAGAAAAGGGAGATTTTCCAGCCTTCTCGCCATCTTTTAATGTCTTGCTGATATTTGATACCCATTTCTGTAATTCTTTGGCTTTTTCAACATGCTCTTTCTTTTCTTCTTCCAGTGACTTCTGACAAATGTGAGTAATTAGGAAAAAAAGACATATTCCAGTAAATGCTTAAGCTGTTAAACTGACCTCTCCACAGAAAACAATGTAGAAATATTTTGTCATCACACACCAGTTACTGAGTATTTTATTCATTCACTTAACCATGTTTTTCAAGTCACATGGCAGATGTAGTTCCAAAATGTTTATGGTAGCAAAGAAAGCTGTGACTCTCTGGAATGATCAGTCCAACCTCCCAGCTGGTCTATCAATATGACAAATAAAAAAACTCAATTTTATTCATGAAGCACCAGAAGACCTTTGAAGTGCTGCCTTTGCATTAGCATTACAATCACAAATGTCTAGACAGAAAAGTATCAAACAATGGAAATCTGAAAGAACAGTGAATGTGTACACACATATGAAAGATACACAAAATGAAGAAAAATCTCTCCCCATCTTCCAACACACAGTAATGCTACTTTTAATTAAGACTCTACCTGGAAATGGGAAATTGTGGTAAACATTTAATATGTAAAGAAGGTTACAATGTACAGAAAAAAATTTTTTTTCACTATAGCCTCAGGGATGTGGGAACAAATTTATATCTCTTTGAATCCATGGTGCTTTTCGAAGTGCTCTTTCAGGGAACGTAATAGATCATTTAATAACTGGGAAACCTAATGTCCAGCTGGATCCTTCCAGTGATGAAGAATTCTGAAGAAAGGATGCTATGAACTTGCTGGAGTTCATCAAGCTTACTCCATATTACAGTGAAGGCAAGATCAAAAAAATACAAAACCTTAACTTAAAAGCTAAAGGAAACCATTTTGAATAACAGTAAATATTTTTTTACTTCCAATTTTAAAAATTATTCTCTCTTCTGAACAGTCAGCTATATTCAGCCCTCAAGAAATAAATGGTGCTTGGAGTATGAGACACGATTGCTAGACTGTGTGTTTGATACCATCATGCTCTCAACAGATCATATGAAGTGGATAGCATCACCTTTGTGCAAGGTTATTTAAACGTGTCCTATTAGGAAGAATAGTAGAGGCTAGAAATTCCTGTCATCAAAGGTTCAGATACTTCTAAGAGTTTAAGTCCTGTGTGGAAGTCAAAATCAGCTTTTTCTAAAGCTTCTTTGTATGTCAACTTCCTTTTCGTTTGAGGACACATTATATTTCTGACATAGGACTTTTGATCTTTGAGTTTTGTAGCAATGAAAACATCTATAATACCTACTTGGAGAGCCTCTTCTATTGACAACCGGGAATGAATCTGTGGCTCGATCAACCCCCCTGTCAAGTACTGAAATTCCAAACATCTGATTCCCATTTCCTTACTTATGATATTTGCATTCACAGCCTCCACCACTGACATGACTTTGTTAGTGACGGGATGGCCAATCCCTGTGATTACTAATTCACACTGTCGAAGCTGCTGGGCAAACCCCTCATCAACAAGACCTCTATGCAAAGCTTCTGCTACTCGATACTTTTTGCCAGTGAGAGGATCAATTATCCCCCCTGTACTGACTTGGGCTTCAAGGCATCTGAGGGCAGTAATCCGGTCAACCAAATTTCTGCGGGAGGCCTTCAAGACAGAGATCCTTTCCCCGCTAGTGGTCAGCCAGTACCCTGCAATAGGACTGTGTGAATCCTTCTTGGGAACCAGCTGGCTCAGCAAGCAATCAGCAAGTTCTGTAAGTGTGATGAGTCCTTCCTGATACTTTCTGACCCAGGCTTTGTCAAGTGTTCCCTGCTCAATAGCTTCATTAATATTAAACTGTAATCCTGTTTTAGTATCAGTCAGCATACGAGAAGGATGCCCGTAGGATTCATAAAACGTGGCTTCCTTCCACTGATACTGTTGCCCTGAAAGCTCAAGATAGGTACTTTTTTCAATTAGGTTTCTCTGGAAAGCCTCATATGCAGTCAGTTCTGCTCCTGTTTTAATATCTACTACAGAAATCCTATGGGTTTTCCCTACATTGAGATTGGAAATGTTCCTCTCCCCAAATGGAAACAGAAAGCACTGGCAGTCTACATCAAATACACACATTCGCAGTAATTCTGAGTAATAGAGAGCTTGCTTGTTATTGGGATTAGGGAAAACTCTTGTGTTGCTGGATGGCTCATGTAAAAATTGTAGGATGGCATTATTTAACAAGCCCTGTTGCAGAGCAACCTCTGGAGGAATGCGGATGCCTCTCACAGGGTCAATGACTCCCCCGGTGGCAATCTGGGCCTCCAACATATGTTTACCTCTCTGTCTGTCAAGCATTCTATTTTCCATAGCCTGGAATACCGACAATGTCTTAGAAGAATATGAGTATCCCAGGGCTGCCTTCTCTGCCTCAAGAAGCCTAATCTTGAATTCAGCGTCAATAACTCCATTAAGGATTGCATCTTCAACAGAGTATGTGTGACCTGAAATGGGATCGATTATGAAACCTGTTGCAGCCTGAGCTTCTAAAAATGCTAAAGCTATCATTTTGTCTATTATGATTTTTTTGGCTGCTGAGGCAAATGAAATCTTTTCTTTTGTGGATTCTAGATACAGTCCCGCAATTGAGGTGGCTTTCGTCAAAAACTTGCTCAGGGTTTTCTGAACTTCATCAATAGTCTTGAGACCAAGTCGCAGCTGCTCAACTGTTTTCATGTCCAGAAGCTTAGCTTCAACCAACTGCCTGCCAGTCACTGTGCACCGGAGCCCCTGGAATTTAAATTCATCATCCCTAACTGAACATATGTGATCACCATCCAAGTTCTGGAAGCTCTCTGGTTCTGAGCCTTTCTTAAGAAAATCTCTCTTGAGTCCACTGGATGCTCTGCTCCCTTCAAGCATCCATTCTTCAGCACTGGGACTTGAGTTCTTTTCTTGTTTTAGTGTGGTGACTTCTGTGTGCATATCATACTGCTTGTTCTTAGCTATCTGTAACAGGAATTTAGGAGACATTAAAAGTCATCTAAAAAACATTGTCACTTTACTCATCCTCAATCCAAATATGATTCCTACAATAACGAAGGTAAGTAAAGAGAAGAAAATTTTCAAACCAAAGAGGGCTCAGGGACAAGTAGTAGTATTTCGACAGACTGAAGTTTACTTTAAATGACAACTAAGGTATTAAAATGGTATGTTTAGGAGCACCTTGCTGGCTCAGTCAGTAAAGCATGTGATGACTTGATCTTGGAGTTGTAAGTTCAAGCCCCACTTTGGGTATAGAGATTACTTAAAAAGACAATCTTTAAAAAAAAAAAAAGGCAGGCTTAAAAAAGATTTGAGGTGAAATCTCTACAAAGAAACTATAGAAATTAAAGTGAACTAGCTTGGTTTTACTAGCTTCTAAAAAAAAACATTCTTCAGAATATAATACCATAGATCTAACCATTACATCTGTGTATTTAATCTCAAACATTTAAAAATTAAAGAATGATAATTTATAGTAAAGATTCAAGCCAATCTCTAGATATCTATGGCATAATTTTCCGCCAGAACTACAAAGAGCCAATCTCACTCAACATTGTTAAAAAAATTTAGTCTAGCAGAGAAAGGAAACAAGAGAGGAAACATGGTATGAGGTAGCTAATAAGGTCTCAGAATCCAGAGTATACCTCCAACGGGGCCAAAAGCTTCGCCAGGTCCATTTCACATTTGTCATCTTGATACCTAACCAGGGGCCTGGAATTGTACAGAGCCTGATCTCTTATCTTCTCGATTTCGGATAGTTTTGTAATAGGGTTTGTCTCATCGAAAGTTATCTGTAATTCGGTGCTTGTCTGAGAATAATACTCAGAGTAACATTGCTGGCTTTTCTCTTTCTCAGGTGGACCCCCTGATGGCCAGAACTGGACTTCCTTTGGTATTTGTTCAACAACCCGATGTTGCCATTTTTCTTCTGACTGCTGTGGGTCTTGATTCCACCTCAACAGAGGAGACCTGGCCATTGGGTGAAGCTGCCCTGTGTTCCTAGAGGGCAGGTCTCCAGAGCGCGGACACTCATTTACTGCCATCTCAAACTCTGGTTTGAAGGTACAGTCTTTGGTCGGGTTCTTTTTTTGGATTTCACTCTGGAGCAAAACTAATTGATGTTCATGTTCCTTTATCTGTTGATCCATCTTTTGCTTTAGGCATTCAACTTCACGTTTCTGGGCTACCAGCTCATCTTCAAGTTTCCGACATTTCTGGTAATGATTTGCTTCCACATTCTGTCCTTGCTGCATTTGCTCACGGTATTGCTGAAGCTGTCTTTCAAGTTCTCGGATATTTGTCTCACAGAGCTTGGCATTCTCTTGAGCTCTGCAGTTTTCTCGCTGAAGAGACACGAAGTCAAGCTTGATGCCTGAAATGTCATTTTCAGTGATAACTTTAGAGTCCATTAACTTTTCCATCTTTTTCCGAAACTCCTCTGCTGAGCGTTTGAACTTGTCAGATTCCTCCTGAAACAGAACCATCTTTCTGTGGGTCATCTGCTCCTCTATGGTCTTTAAGTACAGTTCATCTTGTACTTTTTTCAACTTGTTATTTAACTCTTGCACCTGAGCTTGCTGTAGCTGTACCCTCTGCTCCCCTAGTCGCTTCTCCTCTTTGGAAGCATTCAGCTCTGCGCTCAGATTTCTAACTTCTTTCTCAGTGTTCTGGATGATAATGTTCTGCTGGTCACACTTTTGCTTAAATTCACTTACTAAATTTTGACTTTTGGCCAGGTCTTCCTCCAGGCATTTAATTTTTCTATGGAAATCCTGTTCTGTTTTTGTCTGTTTATGCAAGTGTTCATTTGTGTTGCGTAGCTGATCTTTAAAACCATCTGCCTGAATTTTCAGGGCTTCACATCTTTGTTGAATAGCTTGTTTCTCTAAAACCACATTTGCCGATTCTGTCTGAATTCTCTGCATCATTAACTTGGTTTCATTATTCTGCCTAGTAAGCTCATCTACTTTTTGTTTTAGCATTTCTGCACAGTCATTACTTTTCTTCAATTCTTCATTAAGCTTCTGGATTTTATCATTATTTTCTTTCTCAGCTTTAATATTTTGAAGCAACTGTGCATGGCTTTTCTCAAATTGCTCTTTTAGATGCTCTGATTTTCTCTGGCAGAACCGTATTCTTTCATTAGAGGATTCTTTCTCAGCCTGGAAAGAATTAACTTGTGAATTTAAGTGCTGAATATTCCTCTCAGCTATAGCATGGGTCTTAGTGATCCTGTCGACTTCTCTTTGCAGTTTCCCTTTTTCCTGCTGAAGAGATTCTAATTCTACTTCATAATTGTGCTTTATTTTCCTAAGGTCATTAGCTTCTTTCATGACTTCTTCAGCTTTATCTGTGGTTTGGTTCAGCTGTCTCCCCAGTTCTCTGAGCTGCTGGGAATACCCTTCCTCCACCTGATCCTTCCTTTCCAGCTCTAACTTCAGGCACCGCAGTGTATTATTTGTTTCTTCTAGTTTTTCTTTTAGCAAACGAGCCTTTTCCTCAGATGAGGTTTTTTCAAGCTGAAGGGCATTAAGTTCATACTTCAGTTCTCTCATGTCTTTCTCAGCCTTCCTATTGGCGACCGTTAGCTCGTCTACCTGCTGTTTGAGTTCTTCTGTCTTTTGTCTGTCCTGCTCTTCCTGAAGACCTGCTACTCCTCTGTATGAGGTAGGCTGTGCAACCACACAGGCTGGCAATGGCTTTTCTCTACATGAAAGCTGAATGTCCGCTATTCTTCTTCTTGCTTCCAATTCAATCTTCTGCTTTTCTTTCAACCGGTCCTCTGCTATCTGTTTTTGAAATGTCAGGTCTTTTTCCATATGCTTTATCAGCTTTAAGAGCTCCTCCTCGTTGTCTCTCTTTCTTTTTAATTCCTCCATTAACTTATTTTTTTGTTGCTCCAAGTCATTGAGACTGGAATCTTTTCTTTTAAGATGATCTTCCAGGGTTCTTCTTGTAAAGGTGTTCTCCTCTAACTGGTTCTGGAAACTCAGGAGGTTTTCTTCTACCGCTGCTCTTTTGGCCTCGGCCTCCAGCGTGAGCTTTCTTACCCGCTCCAGCTCTCGTTCTGCAGCCTCCTTCTCCCTCACGATGGCTTCTAGCTCCCTGCGGTACTGCTTGGCTTCGCTCTCAGCCCTGATTTTCTGCAGAGCAATGTCTTCTACGTTTCTCTGTTGCTTTCTCAATTCATTTTCCGCAGCCTCCTTGACCTTGGGAAGTTCTTCCTCTACGCGGGACTTTTGTTTCTTCAGTTCTGCTACCATTTTCTCCAGTTCACTTATTTTCCCCGTAAGTTTGCTATTCTCAATCATTGTTGCCTTCTGACGCTGAAGCAGATCTGAATATGCCCCATGTTCAGAAGTCTCCTTACACCTTTTAATCTACAAGAGACGTTTACAAGTGTCAAACCTGTTCTATTAAATTTATCTTAACAAATCTGAAGTGATGCTCATAAAAGTGCTTATAAGAACAAGTGAAACCAAAGGCAGGACAAGCACTATCACCTCCACCATCACCACTGCCACCACCACCTTCCTCAGAGCATAAGCTTCAGAAAGTCAGCAATGGGACAAGACAAAAAAACCCTTTGTGTCAGGTTTGCTAAACCGAATAATCGTTTGTGTGTGTGTGTGTCTCAGGAATAATTTTGTTTTAAAAATTAGCTAGCTCAAGATTTTATAGTAAGAAAGGAGAGACCTTATAAAACATACAGCATGCCCCCAATCTTGTATACATGAGGAAACCGAGGTGCAGAGAGGTCAAACAGTTTTGAAAACTCACACAGTGGGTAAGCGACAAAGTGGGAATAAAACTCACAGTAGCACCCTTTCTGCTTTCACACACTACTCAGTCTGACAAGCTAAAAGCATAAAGGAACTGAATGACACTTAAAAATTTATTTTTCAATACCTAGCCCAATGAAAATTTAAAATAATATTTATCTCTCTCTCTAAGATAAATAAATAAATCTTTTAAAAAGGTGGGAGGGGGCATCTGGATGACACAGTTGGTTAAGTGTCCAACTCTTGGTTTCAGCTCAGGTCATGATCTCAGGGTGGTGGGATCAACCCCCAGTGTTGGGATCCATGCTGAGCGGGGAGTATGCTGGAGATTCTTACTCCCTCGCCCTCTGGTTCTCCCACTCATGTTCTCTTTATCTATAAAATAAATAAATCTTTTAAAAAATATATGAAAATAAAATATTTACATCTCCCTATTTTATGATTAAAGAAACAAAACACAGAATTTTGATACTACTTTGAAGAGTCAAATCAAGAAATAACACAAGGAAGAAAGAAAATTATATAAAAACACATAATTTCTAAAGTTGAATTCCTTATTTGTTTCTACTTGCCATATTATGACAATTATAATAATCAGCTGCTAATGCAAAGACAGCTATAGTCTCTGGGGGCTTTACAAAAGATGTGCTTCATATACTCACAGATTTTGTTGTTGTCGTTAATGACATGCCTCATATGAATCCACCTTGACAAGTACCTTTAGATACTTCATAAATATAAAGATATTTGTTAAGTATAAATGTTTTTAAAAATACACTTAGGGAGTCAACTCCAACATACAGAATAAAATATAAGAAAACTTTTTTTCAATTGATAGAAGAATCAATCTCAGCTGGGAGGAGTACATTCTGTACTGACTATAGGACTGCATGATCAGGGCTAATATAGAATTCCAATTTAATCTCTCTTTATTAATACCATAAGACTATTAGATTCATATCACCAACTCAAAATCCTCATAATTAGAAACCATTTAAATAGAGCAGAGAAATATCCTAGATAGCAGATTTTTTTTTCATTGAGAGGCTTTGGTAAATTTCAAGAATTTAATTTACATTATAGACACTATATCATAATTTGCTTCTTCTAATTTTTTGATCCCCAATAATTTTGATAAGAATTTCTGTTGTTTCCTTTGCTAACCCAATTTTCATAATAAGAATTCATATAAAAACATACTTTGAAGCACAACCTGCTATAATTAGTGCTCTATTTTATTTTGTTATCAGGGTCAACTCCTGGTGACATTGAAGCATTTTATCTGCTTAAATATTACATTTTCAATATTTTTTGAGATAATTTCTCACTGGGTCTTCCTCAGTTGTTTATTAAAACTCCTTTAAAACTTAGTTGTCACTAAAAGATTTTGAGCCCTCTCTTTTCTCTGTCATGTGCTGAGGTTAGAAAAATGAAAATTCTCTCAGAAAAAAAATCTTTGTTATTAAACCCTCAGTACCTTAATTACAGTCATTTTAGTAACTGTTAATAATCTCACATTGTCTAGATAATTCTGAATTTCTTGGCAAATACTACAGAAATTACTAGAAGAAATTTAATCCTATTTGATTTGCTTTCTCTTAGCGCTCAAATTTATTCATAAAAATAAATTCCTCAAGTTTTCTTTAAATGAAAACATCCTGTCCTTTAATCTCATCAACTAACATTTGATGTACTTTTCTCTCAACATAGATTAGAAAATCTCTTTATCTAACATCCATTACAGATACTCTAAAATTTCTCTATTTTGGTTTCCTCTTCTGAAATTAACTTGTAACCCTCTTTGTTTTTATGTTTATTATAAAAAATTCTGCTCTCAGACCCAGATTTCCAATGTAAGTCTTCACAGATTCAGTTTCAGAAATATCACTCTTGAGTCTGAAAACTGAGCTATATATCTTTTTTATGAGACAATCCATTAATATGATATTTTAGTGTCAATTTTTAATCAGCAAATCTTTTTTTATCTACTTTAAGTTACAGTCTCTTCATGGTCTTCTGTAAACTATAATGTTATGACTTCCTAATTGAGTATGAATCTTTTATGTTTCAAAAGATGATGAGCATAATCTGTACATCTATCAGGCTTTTTAAAAAATCTCTTGGTTCTGTCAACTTCAATTATACTTCATCACATAAACTGAGCAAAATGGCTCATATATGTGTAATCAGATATATACTATAGGAAAGGGAAAGGACTGATATTTAACTAAATATACAATTTGAAAGATCTACATATCATTTTCAGTGGGATCATATCTCTCAAAAACTGAAAATGTAAAAAAAAATTATAGATGTTCTTGTAGAGATGAGATGTATACCAACTATTGGAATGGTTACAGATATTCTGGTTTTCCTTTCTAAGCATATAGGAATCTAGTTGTAAAGACTTGCAATTAGCTATGTTAGTGATTTAGTTGCAGAAATCTATTAACTCTGAACAGACTAAAATAGTTTGCAAAAGTAGAAAATAAGAAAGTAACATCTATTAGACATCCACTACCATTTCAGTTCTTTCATTATACGAAGTTACACTAAGTAAGTATAATCATCTTCAGAAGTTCAACAGTCTAATTTAAATGGCTAATGCCTCACAATTTACTTATTTTATCATTCTACTATTTTTGTCTGTTCTGAGGGTAGGAATAGAAAGCATATCAAGATAATAGAGCATAGTATAATCCCTTCAAAATTAGATACAATAGCCTTGTGACAATATATTTTCATAAGTAACTCCTTACTCTATTTCTGAATATATTTTTTAAATGTAGAATCAAAGCAGAGAAATCCTCCAAATTAGAATGGTACTGAAATAGTCTTTTACTATATACCGTATCTTTTGGGGAACAATAAAAACAAAACAAAAAACTCCACAATCCTTAAAAAGTAGTATCATTTTTGTAGAAAAACTTGCTTCTTCTAAACTAATGGTTTTTATGTTTTAAATCCTTAAAGATGTAAATTATTTTAAAATGTATAAAATACACTTTAAGTAGTATTTCTGTAGACATCTTAACAGTAGTAACTATACTTCAAAGAAGTATATTTCTCAAATTTGAGAAAACTGAAAAAAATTCTGCCAAGCTGCCAACATTTCATAGAGCCATTTAAGACATTAACTCTAATAATATTAGCATCTTAGAGTGAAAATAAATGCTTTCCTGTTGGAGAGAATCAAAAACAAACCAAAAAATCGCAGGCTTCTACTCTTTTTCATTGTAACCATCTAATTAAATAATTTATCAACCATGTAAATTTGTCATGAAAACTTTTTTTGTTTTCCCAAACATATCGTAGTTGCTTTTTAGTTGGCTGTTCATAGTTAGTGGTTACCTCCTCTTCTTCCAGCCTCTTTAATGAATCACCAGCAAATTTAATATATTGCGTCATGAGTGTCACCAGAGCAGTGTATCGGGTCCTTAGGTCCATGAACTGCAAAAAATGAAATAAACAATAAAAGCATAATCTCCAGTTGCTCTAAATGAGTTTAATGAACACTGACTAACAGTTATAACATTAACTAGCCTTTGTGATGGTAAAATACACAATTGCCCAATAATTGTAAGTAGGTAGGGATAGGCTTATTACTGTTGTGCAAAACATACTAAATGACAATTCTTCTCTAAATTTAATTGCAAAGTGTATTTGTTATTCTCTGCAATTAATAATTAATCTTGAATAAAGCTTTTCCAAGAATTTCTGTTGTTGTTTTTACAACCCTTAGGAAAAGCACTGTTTAGGTAGAGAGTTTCTTTTTTGGAATGAGGGAAAAAGTTCTGGAAATGGACAGTAGTCAGCATTTGCACAACAGTGTGAATGTACTGAGAGCCAATGAATTGGACACTTAAAAATGGTTAAAATGGCATGTTTTCTATTATGTGTATACAAATACAAATACATAATTTCTATTATGTGTGTACAACTATAATTTCTATGTGTATACAAATATATAAATACAATTTTTAAAGTATTGTTTCTCTCTTTTAGATCGCCTCACTTCTCTCTTGTACTTTTACTACCTCTTGAATAATGAGATCTGCTGAGCTCTGCATTCTTCGGCGTTTCACAGGAGATTTTTGCTGTGAATCTACCATGGCCCGGTAGGTCATTGTTTGTAATTCATAGTCCTGTACAAGAGTTATAAGATTCAATTAATTAAAGCAAAACATTAATGCTCCATTCTACAGTGACTCAATGCACAGAAATTGAACCTAGCTTCTTTCACTGAATAACATTTAAAAATTACTGCAAAACTACATTTTTAGGAATCTATCTAATCCTGGGATGTTTCCAAGGTGGTAATAAAAATTGGAAACATTTGGGTGGTCATAAAAGTTTCCCAAGTCTCTTTAGAAGCTCATGGAATCATTTAGTTATAATATGCTAGTTATATTCAGCTTTCCTTTCCCCTGGCTAGGCAACAGAACTGTAGATCTGGATGGCTAAATAGGCCCAGACATTGGCAACTTCAACCATGGGAACTGTCTCCTAAGAAAGTCACATTCTTTCAGGGAATATTCTAGCAATGCTAAAGAAGAGAGAGAAAAAACAAACACAAGCATGCACAAATCAGTAAGAAACCAATTTCAGAGCTATACATCTATTCTGGTGTGTGTATGTATGCTGTTGTGCACGTGTGTGAGAGAGGATGAATGAAGCAGAGGCTGACATGTGACTCACATGTCCAACAGAGAATTATTAGCTAAGTGTCACAAATTAAGAGTCTCTGTTTTCACTATTTAACAGAGTGAAGTGATTTGCAGAGACTCTTTCTTAAAGTATATTGTTGAATCATATAGCTGAAAATTAAATTTGATGCAAGTAACTGTATCTTCTTACCTTCACTGTAGTTGAGTACTGTTCCGCATATTTTTGACACTCATCCATTTTGCTCTGTTTCATTTCTATTTCGGACACCAGCATCTACAAACACATAGAGTTTAGAAGGAAAAGAACAAGGAACTCTATACTATTCAACCAAGATGATCAGGAACTAAGAAATAACCATATCTTTTAATAATAAAGCTTCTTAGCCCTTTGCACTTAATATGTAATTAGGCAAATGACAAACTTCTACATTAAGCCACATAAATGACCCACTCAGGGAGGGCTTCCAAAACAGAAATCACTAAACTCTGCAGAAATCATCCAAAGATAGACTTGAAGGCCTTGAACCCACCTACTCCTGATCAAAGCAAAACTAGACACTACTGTCCTGCAAGACAGAATAAAAATCTTAAAGAATTTAATTCTCTGTCAAGTGTGGTATTTAATTTTCTACCACTAGCCATTTTTGGGATCCCAACTATTGCAGCAAGCAGAGTACTAATAAAGAGATTTCCATACTGATGATTAAATGACCATTAGAAATTTGAACACTGTCCCAGCATGCTCTTTTCTTATTCCTTATACTTTCGAAAATGACTTCCAAAAAATCAAAGTACATGATGTATGTAGGTTTGGATTACAGGATTTTAGTATTTATGATTTACTCCTTATCTTCCTCCAAATACTTGCTGACTTTTTCTTTTAATGAGGTAAAGAAAGATAATGGTCATGAATGACCAAATGCAGACAAAACCTTCATATAATAAACTGTTTTTACATACCTTCTGCTGATTCAACTGTGTGGCTAGAGTTTTACTATTTTCAGGCTGATTTTCCTGAATCTTTCTCTGGGTAGTTTCAACTTGCTGGATCCAATCATCTAACGGGTGATAAGTATCTCTGTAGTACTTCAGTGATTTGCCAATGCCTTCTAAGTCCCGTAACCTAAGAGAATAAAAACAAAGTAGTCACTGTTTCCAACAGTATCCATTAAGAGGGTGGAAGATACAGAGAGGAGAGATGAAATTACTGTACCACAGTGCACTATGTACAACAATAGGGGTGTGTGTAAAGATTTCAAGGCTACAGCACCTTGAGGACTATCTCCAAGGGCACACCATACTGGCATAGGTCGAATATAGATATTTTGGTCCTGGAGTTGTACAACTTAGTGATACTGTTTACTCCGGGTTCAAGCCTAACTGACTAAAGCTAAAAATCAGGGAAACTGGAAACGTAATCATAATTGTTATCAATCGGTATGTCTGAAGGACCCAAAGTTTGCATAAATGGCAGTTTACTTCTGAAATAATGATAAAGTAGTTCAAAAGACAGTTCAATGTGGACTCAAGAAAGTACTTCCTAGAACTGTGATTAAATAAAAATACCTCAGTTCCTGTGATTTTAAAACCACTATATTAAACCCATATAACATGTATTTTACAGAGATTCAATAATATATATTTGAATAGAATTTTAATTCTCAAGAATGGTACTATGCTATACAGGCATTTTATATGCATTTATATAAACATTAAAATGAATGAGAAAGGACACTATTCCATTTCTTTTAAGATGAGTCCTAAAAACATTCCATTTCCTTTCACTTTTTTATTTTAGTCACTGGGTGAATGATCTCAACTGTCTTATATCCTCAATTAAAATGAACACTGAGTCATTTCAATTGCTTTACACTTCTTAGGTCTAGTACAGATTCCTTCATACAGCCCCCTCAAACACATGGTAAGAACACGTTCTTACTAAATCTTGGTTATTTGAATATTGTAAGTTAGTAATAATTTCCTTTAGAAAAGGCAAGTAGATTTACTATACAGATGTCAGAGTATATCAACAGTTTTAACAACATAGAGTTGAAAAATATTTATTTTGAAGTTAATTGTCTTGCTGATTCCACCATATCAGAAAGAAATAAAATCAGGTGGAGCTCTTGCAATTAACAAAATTAACTATATATGGAAGGTAACTATATGAAATTAACTGTATATGGAAGTTTTTTTTTAGAAACCTAGAAGTTTAGATTTTACCTAGAATACAGGATAAAAATTAAATCTGTGCTGAAACTGAACAAAAAAGGATACTAACCTGTTGTCAATCTGAACATGAATATTTTGCCACCTTTCAACCAACTGATCTGCTTTTTCCTTGTGCCAGTCAAAATCAAGGTCCCGTTCTTTATATGTTTTAAACATTTCATCACTGATGGCTTTAGCTTTCTGCAACTCATCCTCTAATGCATGGAACACCTCTCTCTTTTCATCTACTTCAGATCTCCATTGCTAAAATGCATTAATTGGTGAAAGTTATAAAAATTGTCAACCACCCACTATGTAAACACATTATTTACCTAACTTTACAATTTATTTACAAATGACTGATATAAAATCAGATCAAGAAAAGACTACATTTCATATATAAAAATGATATATTAGGCTGAACCATATGGAATTGTCAATCTCTGATGGCACTTTGACCTAAAAAGAACCCCAATTTTATAAAGTTCAAGCTAATAGAATTTGCACATCAATAAAAAAAATATATTCCATGAGTAAGTTTGCTACTTCTGTCTTTCGAACTGCCTATTTCTTAAACATCTACTAATCTCGTTTAAAAATGAATACATGCATTAAAAAAATTAATGAGATAATTTTTCACAACTACTTTGCAATGATTTCATACTCAATACTTTACATACAGAAATATCAATACAGATGAGTACAGTTACCAGTCTTTTTCCTTTCCTGAATTAACTCCTCTACTTACTTCCCTGATGTCTTAAAATAACTACCTCTTTCAGCAAGAGAATCTATTAGAAATAATTTAATTTTTTGCTTCAATTGCTTTTGCTGACCCAAATTAATTATAAAAAGCTATTATTGCAAAAAGACACAAATTTCAAATGAGAAGAACTCTCCTCAAATGAAAAATGACTTATTTACACTAAGGTACGGTTATGTAGAGATATGAAATGAAATTAATATAAATGTATTCAAATTAAGATATTTACTAGTTGATATTTGAAGATCTAGGTACTAGAGAAATTTTTAGAGTGTGATCTTAGCAAATAGCCATAAATGAGGTGCATTACCTTTAAAGTACTTATTAGATTCTCAATGTTATTCTTGTCAGCTATAACTGCTTCTTCTTCACACAGTTTAGTTTCATAGAGTTTAACAAGAGCTTCTGCTGCTTGTGTGTTTTTTAACACCAAATTAACAGTTTTCAGTCTAAAAAAGAGAATGCAACAATAGCCTCTTATTAGTAAACATTTATTTTCCAATAATGCAGTCCTGAAGAACCATTTATGATGCAAGATATAGCATGTTCTTCATCTTGGAATATGAAACACACTGACTACAAGATTAACATTCAGCTAACTCTCTTCTTAATGGAGGGCATGTGCTCCAATCCATGCCCTGCCCTGCAGATGGTATATTTTGTAAGAGATTCCAGGGTAAGGTGGTCTTCTTTCAAACCTTATTCAGAACAAGCTTGAGAGGAAAGTTCTATAAGCTACAACAGCTGAGGGACTAAACCCATAGGCAAAAATGTGGGAAAAGCATACACATGCCCTATTCCCTCAGGCATATTTCTTTTCAACAGAAAGCATAATAAATCCAGAGAAACATTTAATAGATATTATTAAGACAAAAAAGGGATTATTTACATTCATAAAAATGAATGTTTTTAAATGAACAGCATATATATATGTTTATATATATACACATAACTATGGGAGTTAAATGAAGCAAATTTATATTAAAACAGAGGTTACATACTTATCTATGTAAGTAGAAGACATAGAATAGACTTGGTTCATGTTCTGAATGACCACACCGAGCTCAGATCGTAAGGTGGGAACTGATGCAGAGGTTGCTGCTTGACTGAAAAATTCTTCACATTTATTCGTGATTGTTCCCAAATCATCTTTAAGTCGCTCCAGTTCTTTCTTTAGTTTCTATAGAAGAGAGAATAAACACGGGTATTAGGCTAGGACTCCACCTGGGGCATCTTTTCTAAAACAGCTTGAAAACACACAATTTACATTATAATCACTGACTTAAAAAACTACGTTATGTATTCTTTACTTTTTCTTTATCAAGGAAACTAAGCCTGGGCCTTCAAGTTTTATCATCAGTAATTCCTTTACTGCCCATCTCCTCGGGCACAAACATGTAACTTAGTGCTTCTGCATCCAGCAGCTGATCAATAAGCATTCACAACTGTCACTATAAGAAACCCCGAGACACTCTATCATAATGGGTGAAAGGGTACACGTTTCTGCATTTACCTAAGTCAAAGGCAAAACTGAATTAGAAAATTCTCATTCACGATAAGCAATAGATACATAATCAGAACTCACGTGGTGACCAGTGGGCAAAGCTGAGCCCATGAGAAGTCACCGGAGTCAACAACGAATGTCATTGTGACAGTAATTTACCTTGAGTCCATTATGTCCCAAGATAGTTACAAATCTCACCTCCTGCTCTGTGATTCTGAACACACTTTCATGCAAATCATCTCTTTCCAATGGAGTGCGGATCTGTCTAATCAACCGATCCTCACAACTCTCTAACCGAAGTCTAATGTTTCGAACTTCAGAGATGTAGAGGTTATACACAGACTCCTCTTGCTCCTCTGTGAAAATAAATATAATGTTTGGAAAACACTTTGTTCTCTGTCTTCTGGATGTTGCTGTTAACATTTTAACTTGGCAGTTTTACTACCACTGGACATAGCTGGTCAGACTAAGGTCACCCACCAGTCATTACCACAATCCCACCCTAAGGATATAAACCTTCAAATAATAGACCTTATAATTTATGAACAATTAATAAAATTTTCCTAATGCTATCTAAGTCCCAATTTCTGATTTATGATATCCAAGGAAAGTAATATATTACGCTGTTATATGTTCACAAAAATCTGAATTACATTAGCTACAGGTTAATTTTTAAAATTTAAAAAAATTCCTTAAAAATGAAAGGTAGATAAAGAATTTGTTAATGTTTAAAAATATTTTAAATAGATTACTAATAAAGTTTTTTGTCTCTAAGTGATATTAAAAGAATTAATAAAATATATATTTAACAAAACTTAACTAGACAAAAATCTTCTCCTTTAATCTCTGTATAAAATCCAAGTTTTGTTATGGGATATCTCTGTACCTTCCTCTCAATTTTGCTAAGACTCTTAAACTGCTCTAAAAAAAATCAAGTGTTTTTTTTTTATCCAGGTGTGATACATGGAAAAATAACTGAATCTTTTCAAAAACTAGATCATTCTGAACATTACAAAATAGTGACAATGTTGAAAAGTAGATGTATTAAGAATTCACTGCTTGTCCCATTATTTGGTTGGCATCTTTTTATTAATTGATCACTTAAAAATAAATGAACCCCCCCCCCTTGCATCTCCCTACTACAACTGTGCTTTTAATGTTCCAGCACCTGTGTCCACCTATTATAGGCTGAGTAATATAACACACCGAAGATCAAGATACCCACTGAGAGTAAAAAATAGCCTGGACTAATCACCCTGAGAGGAAAAAAAAAAAAAAAAGATAAGGATTCCCATGCTTTACCTCTTTCTGCTGATTTAAGAAGTTCTTGATAATATTGCTTACAAACATTAACCTCCTTCTCCAGTTGTGTTATATCTGAGCCCGAAAATATTTGGGATTCCTGGCTATCTTCCAGAAAATCTTCAAAACGAGATTGTAGGTTACTCAGAACTTGCTGATGTTCACCAGGTAACATTGTCTTTATCTAAAGAAGACCAATGATCCATATGATCAAATGATTATAGTACTAACAGCTAAATTTAAATGGGATAGATCTTAGGTTAGGGTCTTCTGGTGTAGGTCAGTTCATATTAATAGTGATAAATAGAAGAGTGATTTGAAATTAATGTTATTTTTATTAACAATTTCAAGTTTTAATAGATTAGGAAAAACAAGAGTATAAAATATCAAAAAATGAGATCAAACTATATCCATCCCTGTAAGTCCAAACAGCATATCTTCTCTTCCCAAAATGTAATAAACAGTGAATGAAATATGTGATCTCCAGATATCCACCATTCTTAGAAAGTGCCATGTACATAGCAAGTATGTAACAAAATATTTATTAAATGGATGAATATTAACATGGATCTGCTGGACTCCATCCTATTCGCGAACAAATACACACTCCACCCCTCATAATAATGTGCCCCACATTTTTGGACAGATTAGGCCAATATGTAGACTCATACTTACTGAAGCCACATTGCTAGCTCGAATTCTGTCAATTTCATTGATGAGATAATGCCAGGACACTACACTCTTCATGTTTATGTGAGACTCATGCCAAAGAGTCAGGACATTCTGATACTGTTGCTCAATTCTGAAATACATGAGAAATACAGACAAACTAAACACTGATTAAGCCTTTCCACTCCCTCTGGAAACACGTATAATTTTTCTTTCTGTTGTAAACTATCCCATCTTTACTAGTTCAAGATCTTTCTGATCCTATGGGTCTTGACAAAGTATTGATTGTTTTGTTAACCTTCAGAGAGCCTCCAAACACAGTTCTGTGTGTTTAGTAAATGCATACAAACCTGTTTGCAAAGTCAACTGCTTCTTTGTTTGGTGGAGGAACTGTAAAGCACACAGATGGGACCATAGCCTCATTCCCAGTAGGGCTAATGACTTTCCATTTAGCACGATGAGAATTGTTGGCCAAAACACATTCATCATCTTTGTAAATGGTTATCTGGTTTCAAATGAAGAAAAGAATAACCAAATGAGGTCACTGTTGACTAATCCTTTACTAATCCCAATCTTGGGACTTTTTGTTTTTTTGAGGTAGAAAACTTTACCACTGGTCAGCAATATGACCTCATTTTTAAAAGGTAAGAATAATGCCAAAAATTGGTCTATTTCTAGAATACCTCAATTTGTCTGTAGTCACAGATAGCTTTGATCGGAATAGAAGTTTTGAGTGTACAGTCAGGATTCCTTGGCTTCAGCTGAATTATTGTTTTTGCTCTCCCCATCAGGCTTGCTATTGTGCTTTTATACTGCAAAAGTTCTTCTTTCTCTTCCTAAGTAATAAATAAGACAGATTTTTAAAAATTAAAAGACTTGTACTCTTTCTTCTTTTAGGGCTTTACACAAGTAAAATTTCATCATAAAAGTTTTCCCTGACCACTTGGTCTAAATATTCAATCCCTCTCTGCCCCTCTTACATCTCTCTTTCCTTGTTTTGTTTGGTTGGTTTTTCCTCTTTAGCATTTATCACTATACCACATACTTTACTTTTTTATCACGTTTATTGTCTGCTCCCCCTCTAGCAGGTAAGCACCAGGAGGGTAGGGATTCTTCTCTGTTTTTTTCACTGCTCTATCTCCAGTACTTAAAACAGTGTCTAGGCTCTAAGAAGTGCTTAGTTATTTGTGAAGTGAATGACTAAACACAGACACACATGCACATACACACACACAGAATACTCTCAAAACAATTATTTAAAATATCAAGGCAATCACATAAAAAACTCATCTGTTGTACTTGTTATCAAAAAATACTAAAGCTGAATGCTTGATCGAATGAGGTGGAAATACCAAGAGTATCAATAAAACATAAAGTTCTGCACACATAAAAATACGATGAAATACTAATCTAATCCGGATTATCCAGGATTGGACTGATGAAATGCATAGGTTTTTGTATGAGTACCATTGACTCCTGAACAAGGTCTTCCAGTTTGTGAATACTGCTTGATCTATCACAGCTGTACTTGCGCTGAATGGCGTCCTTCAGATTCCTTAAGTAATCAGTTGCTTCTTTGGCATCATTGAAAAACTATAAAAAGATGAAAACTGGCAGTTAAGAGTATATTAAATGCTAGTAAACCTAGAGTTGTCAGATCCGAGTACCAGAGCCCCGTGGATCCCTCATGAGGGAGAAGAGAGTAAAATCATAAGACCACTTAATAGTCACATCACTCCTTTACCCAAACAACTCTTGAGTTTGGAGAATTATCAGGAAACCGAAGTGTCTAAAGTATATCTGTATTGCATTTTGGCCCTATATTATTTTGGCTAAAGTTCGGTTTTCCTTGAGGGTCCAAATGATTTTTAAGTAGGAATGATATTCTAAAGAACATTTTAAAACTTAAAAATTAAAAAAAAAAATAAAAGCTCTCTGTAATTATTCCCTTGTGAAAGATATTTATAAGATATTTTCTGACATTTTTAAAGGTTTTAAAGGATTTCCTCCTTAATGGATTGCTTCAATCTATCCTATAGGACCATATGTCCCATATATCCTACAAATAAAATATTTATTTTATTTCCTCTGCACATTAAATACATGTCCCTAATTAACATGAAGATACTTTTTGTAAAAAGGCCAAAATCATAGTACTATCAACTGACATTGTGGTTCGATTCGTATACCTCAAAATATGCAGTGTTTTCCTTTATGTGCTGCTCCACACATTGGCACAGCTGTAATATCCAGCTCCACTGCGTCTGCATTGCTGCTCGGTAGGCCTTAGAGATGAAACACAGCCATTATAACTGGCTGAAGAGTAATGACATACATAATATAACAAAGCTTTTAAAGGTGTAAAAACTCTGCTATCCAAATAGATGATGAGATTGTTTTAACAGAGTAAGACTTGAAAATTAGGGTAGTGAAATGACCCTCTAATATAAGAGTCCGTACTTGCACAAAGTCAGTCCTAAGCATTTACATATTAAATTTAAAATAAAAATGTAAAAATACACACAGAAATAGATTGTTCTGTAGTTTTCTTTGTCTTTGTTTCTAAAACTTGAAACAAAACTAGAAGTTCTTTGGTGGGAAGAGGGGTGACTTAGGTGTTTGTTTTTGCCAGGGAAAAGTTTGGGGAGAGTAAAGAAGAGTGTAATCTCTTATCGCTGTAATTCTGGAACTATAATTATTATAACACTAAGAATTTTTATTTAAAATATTTTTGAATTTTTAATATGAAGTGAATCTCTCATGAAGCAAAAGATAACTGAGAGAACATCTACTTCATAAAGAAAACATAAAACACTTTTTTATATTTAAGATGCCATTCACTGATGTCCAGCAGAGGGCGATCTAGATGCTTTAATGAAAAGGTCTCTTAAGCTTGTTCTTCCCCTTTGGGAAAAACTGCTGAGCTATGCTCAGGCAGGCTTTCTGAATGAAATATACAGTGTAGCACTGGAAATCTGGCAACATAGAGCGGTCATATTACCTGTGCCCTCAAATTAAGCCACTATGAGCAAATTGGCTATAAAAGACATCATTGTGAGTTGTTAGATTATTAGTTTCTTTTCTCATATAACATTTGAAATAGTGTTGATAATTAAGTAAATATTATCTGTGTACCCACAAGATGCTGAACAGGCCAATGGAATTGTAAAGATGACTCAGGCTTAATTTTATCCCTCAAGAAACTTTTAGTTAATTAGATTAACATCTCTACATAAAAGTAATCAGGTTCACATTCACATTATCCAATCCCATTAAAATTCTTGGCCTGTAATCATAATCCCTAACAGTTTTCATCTCTACCTTGAAGAATACTCTATTTTTAGTTTATCATCATACAAAAGTATATCCAGACCCTTCATTATTCTAATTTGCTTTCCCTAGTGTTTCCCCTACTCTTCGATGTCTTTAACTTCCTATATGGTATTACATGCACTTGAATGACTATATTATTATATGAAGAATGTCAAATATAACATTCCCAAAACTTCTACTGGGGCCTAAAATTTTACTAATCTTTTGTATCGTGGAAATTTCAGTGAACAAAGACTATCAGATGCCTCTCCTCAACTGCGAAAGTTTGAAGCATCTCACATTTTAAGCAGAGCTCCATTTGTTTCTTCTGCCAATATACCATGTTTCCCCATCTTTGATGCTCCTCTCATTCTTATATAACCCCCTTTACATTTAGAAAGTCACTAACTCTAACTAGTATATGTTAGGACTAAAGAGTAAATACCACTACCACATGGGAAACCTGATAAATCCTACACCAATTTTCCACTTCTGGATATGAAATGTGTGCACTATACCATAAGGCTTTGCCGGGTTGTTGTTCCAATACACCTCACAAAACCAGACCATGAATAAAATTATTAAGTAATAATAACAAATACTTCCTGAGAAATATGTACCAAGAACCGCACTAAGTAAGAGTATGTCATTTGTCTCATTTTTACCACAGCTCTATGGGTTAGAAGGATCACCCCCATTTTACACAGGTGAGGGGGGCTAAGTAGGTTATATCACTTGCACAATATCACAGTCAGGAAGAAATAAAAAAATAAAAGTTTGTGAAGTCAAGATCCTTCATATTTATTGTAATACATCTCTTTAGCCATGGAAGTTGACAAAGGTACCTTTATTCTAAGTGATGAGTGGGTGACACACTTAGAAAAAGCAAGAGTTAAAGGTAAGAATCACTATGAATATGTCAGAAACATTATTTTTGAGCCACACTGTAATAAAAGTTTGATAGTTTGTATTTTTTAATTTATCAGCAATAAAAGGTTCTGAAGAGTAATCATCAACTGTTAATATTCAACTACGACTGTTACACTTCCTGACTTACCTCAATCGTTAATCGGGCTGGGTGATTTTCCAAAAGTAGTTGCTCTGCTATCTCCTGAACAGATTTAATATTTTCTTCTTTTTGGTCAAGTTCTCTCATTAATTCCTAATGTAAGAAAGAATAAAGAAGCAAGGTTAGAAAAAAGACCTATACCTGAGATACAACTTAGCCATTCAATGACAAAGGCTGTACGTACAGCATGGTAATCTTTTTTCCGAGCTATGTTGGTATTTCTTTCACTCCAATCATAAGCAACTTCCTCCTCTTCTTTTTCATTCAACCAAATAAGTTCATTAGTTGCACGAGTTACAAAATTATGGAGTGTATCAAGGTGCCGTTCCTGATTCCGGGATGTATTCTTTATTTAAAAAAAATCAATTTTAAGAATCATGTCTTGGCCAAATAGAGATAAGGAAAATTCTTATTAAAAGTTGTAAAAAAAAAAAAAAAAAAACACTTACCAAGAGTTTTGCATACTGATTCTCTAATCGGTGTAACTTTTCGGTGTAAGTTAGTTTCAGAGGTGCTGTCATTTGGATCTATAATATGGGATAAAAAGACATTGAGGTTTTAGGGATATTTCTGACTCATACTCACTACATCTATTATTTTGTTACAGGATTTTATTTAAAAAGAGCAAAACAACAGCAAGCTAAAATGAAATACATACAGATTTTAAATTCATATACCTCACTGATTTTAGCTTCTTTAAGGCTAGATTCAAATTCTTCAATAGCTCGGTGAACATTTTTATGATTTTCTAAATGGCTTTCAACACTTGGCAAATCTGAACCCCACTCAGTGCGGTCCAGCTGCACCTTTAAACAGAAAGATACTAGAGTTAAAAGAGAAAGAGACAACAATAAAGACTGCAACTTTCAGGTAAACATTCTTTTACCTGCATTTCATCAACCCAATTCAAAAGATCCTGAACAAATTTCATGTTGATTTCCTCTTCTGTCAAATTCTGATCCAGCAAAGAAGACTTCAGAAGGGGCTTTCGGATCTGCATTAACTTTAGAGTTTGCAATGAATTGGTCTCTACTCCTGAACTGAAACTTGGAACTAATCCCCCTGATGGGAAACCAGGTGTATAAGCCGGAGTGACAGATGGAGTCAGGCGGGAAGTCAGACCTGATGAGAGGCCTGATGTCACACTAGAAGGGGTCAGGGAAGGCGTTAAACCCTGTGTCAGTCCTGTATTCAGACTGGGGTTTAAGGTCTGTGCAAATCCTGAGTTTAAACTTTGAGTAATTCCTGATATCATGAGCTTTGTTTGTTCCGTTGTCAGCATGCGTCCTTTGCTGTACACGGAGGAACATTCATTCCTTAAGGCCATAATTTCATCACGAAGTTTTGCAACCCTGAAAAGAAAATCAAAAGGGATAAATTATAAAAGGCATTGTTCACAAAGAGTGAACCCTAATGCCAACCGTGGTCTAAATTAGTTAGTTAACTGTAATATATTGATATTGGCTCATCAATTGAAACAGTTGGATCATACTAATTCAAGATGTTAATAATTGAGGAAGGGGCATATGAAGAGGATATGGGAACTCTATACTTTTCAATCCATTTTTCTGTAGACCTGAACTGTTCAAAAAATAGCCTACTAAAAAAAGTCTATGTAATCATATTGATAAAATTTTGCATCACAATTTTTTTCACTGAACTTCACGCTATAAGCACTTTCCATATTATCACATAGTCACTGCACTATACTGTGATCATTCTCCTATTGTTTGACATGTAGGATATTTCCAAATTTTGTTATTATAAAATATCTCTGACATGAACAAACAGCTTTTTTCTATATTTATTTATATATTCTCTATATTTAAAATTATTATAAATTCTTAAAAGTGAAATTACTATTATAAATTCTTAAAAGTGAAACTACCATTTATAATTTTTGCTTTACATATATCTTACATATATATTCGTAATATATACAGTCTACAACCTGAAAAGGTTCCATCCCTACCCCCAAACCCACTTCTCAGAGATACAGAATTTTACATAAGTTTTTTCCCAACATTTTGTTATAAACACTTCCACGAAAGGATAAATAGAAAAAGTTAAAAATTGAGTTAAAAGGCTCCTTTCCTTATATTTTCCCTTTTTCAAATGTCATACAAATATTTTACCTGTAAGTTAGTTACTACAGTATTGTAGGCACTATAAAGTATTTTTCCTATTACTTATCTTTGAAGAAAAAATACCTACTTAACATATCAAAATATATCAGGATTAAGGTGACACACATTTTCAACTGAAAAGAGCATAAGAAATAAATTTCATAAAACTGTCATAACTCTACAACTCTCATCACAAGTGTCCATGAAGCAATTACACAAAGCACAGAGTATGAATAAGTAGGAATCTTACCTCTGTACCAACTGATCTGCCTGGTAGTATTTTCCATCAATAAGAATCTGTACATCAATTACATGCTGGCGTAAAAGGTTCTCACATTCAAGTATATATCCGGCAATTTCTGCTTCATTCTGAAACTGCACTCCTGATTCTAATCTTTTAGAATCCTGTATTTTAAAAGAACTCAACATTAATTCTTTGAAACAAGTTTCAAAACTAGCCTCAAATATAAAACCCAAAATATTGGCATGAAAAGCTACTTGGGTCTTCTGTTTTCCCTTTTGGTTCAAATATACATTCTCTTTTTGCTCACTGTTCCTCAAAACAGGAAACAGTGATCACAATCATTAACAAGCTTTAATTTTTCAGTAGAGGACAATACCAAGAATCAACCAAATGTTATACGAAAGTTTTAGTTCAAACAAAATATAGACCCCCTCCACCACAGTCCCAATGGCTCCTAAAATTAACTTACGGACTGGAGAGCATTTCGGGCAAGGATCAGTTTGTCTTCGCAGATGACACTGTCCCTTTGAACTCGGTTGGCAATCTGCTGCAACATTTCCAACCTAAAAGAAGAGACAAAATAAATTAAAGCCTCTCCCTTTGAAGTCAGAGTTTACCATCCCTGAAAAATGCCTCCCTGCCAAAAGTAAAACAATCCTATGACAAGGATTCAATACCTGCGTCCATCAAAGGATTCATTGCCGAAGCTAATGCAGGAGTTGATCAGTGTTGGACCACAATTAACCGAGAGAAAGTTTTCATTTGAATCCAAACTGGTTCGAGTGCTAGTAGTGTTACTAAACACAGAATCACTGCTTCGGTAGCTGTAACTACTACTGTGCATTTTTATTCCTGAAATGATGTCCCTTCTTTGACTATTCCAAGTAGACTAAAAAGTAGAAGGTCTGCTAAGAGCTCTACTTCTTACGGTGAAAAGCACCAACTAATTGTCACAGCCGTAATGTCTCCTTAAATATGCTCCAACCTGCATATTAAACACGCAGCAAATAATACACTGATAGCTATTCAAAAGAATCTCGCCTAAAGCCATGCGTTTGCTAGCTGAGGTTTGCCTTTTGTAGCCTGCATTAAAACTCTACAAGTATGGACAAGGCAGGCTGATCAGGGCGTCACTGGAAAAGATTTGCCAAATATTTTCATCAAGAGTCATCCCACTGCAGCCACCCTAAAAAACAACTCAGACACCTCCCTGAAGCCCAGGTACAATTAGTAAAGGTTGTTTGGGCAAAACCAATCATCAGCTCACAAACACAAATATTCAATAACAATCTGACTTTTGCACCAGGTCTGTCCTAAGAAACATAAGGCTAAAAACTGGTACTTATAAGTACCCGTAAACAAATGAGTTTGATAAGAAACGAAGTACATTTCCATTTTAATTGCCATGTCATCTGTTTATCAGGTTAAATTAACTGTAAAAGTATCCATTGTCCTTTCTTTGTATGATATGCTCTCAGGAATGTTATCTCTAATCTTACAACAGTCACTTTATATTTTTAAAACCAGAGTGCTAAGTAGAATATCAATGCAATGCTTGCAAATTCAACTTGTCTGTGCCTGTTTTTTTCCTTTCAATAGGTTACTACATGGCAAAAGAACACTGGTTCTTTCTCATTTATCTTTTACACATTCCCATGCCACATAGGTATTATTTGCAATTAATAGTCCATGCCAAAAAACTTGTTGCATCAAGAAAAATGAAGGCATTTATCCAACCAAGCTCGTAGAACATTTTCATAATCCCAACAATACGAAGCCAGAACTGTTGCTTCTGCACTCTAAAGGTAGATATTTTTCTTTTCAGATGGCAAGAAAGGGGAAATTTGAGAGTGCCATGTCAAATATAGTTAGTTAACAGAAAAGCTTGAAATAGTGACAGCATCACTAGCATTTATTAAGCAATTATTATGTGCTAGGTAATTAACTAATAATTTTACATGCATGACCTCATCTCATACTCAACCACCATATGTGGTAGGTACTATTAGAGCCTGTTTACAAATGAGGAAACTGAGGCTTACAGAGGTTAATGAACTTGTCTAAAATTACATGACCTGCAAATTGAGCTAAAAATCTAATCCACAACTTACTAGCTTGCGGACCTTGAACTTTTGACCATCGCATTAAAATCCAGCTACTATTATGACAACTAAAAATCTATTCCATATCCTTTCTCAGACATACTTTTCCATTATTTCTAATGATTAGCTTAGTGTATAATTTTAATCATCCAGAATTATCTCCTCCATAAAAGGTCCATCTTAGGTATTTCAAGCTTATTTTGGATCTGGATCCAGTTATGCAGACAGAATATTACACTCTAACAGGAATGTAACTGGTAATTTAATAAATGACTGATAAGTTAGACTTGCTTTCATATCTTCAGTGCATTATTTCCTATTTCAACAATGTGGAAGTCGTGTGTGGGGCACAAAGAACTAAGTGCCTCTCTGTGTCCCAGACACTGCATTAGCATTGGCAACAAGGAAGGCAGCAAAAACAAGTCTGTCTCCACATTCTTAGAGCTCCTAATTGTCAACAGGCAGCCCTTAATCAAACAATCACAGTAATAAATATAAAATTACAACTGAGATATGAAGGAACAATACATGTAAATATGAGAATTATAACCAAGATATCTAAACCAGCCTGAGAGACCAAGGAAGTTAACTGAGGAAGTAACACTGGAGCTGGGATCTGAGAGTGAAGAATGATGGGGAGGATAAAGGAGACTTTCCCATCAAAGGAAAAGATGGTGCATAGATCCTGTTTGGAGGAGGGCGGGACCTTGGTACATCAGGGCTCCTAAGAGACAGTGTGGCTACACTCCAGAGAGCAAGAAGGGTGTTAAGTGAGGTGGGCAGAGAGGCATATCTGACCACACATAATGGCCTTATACTGGGACGCCCAGCTCCTCGGGAGCTTGCATCTCACAAGGAACAGAGATCACAATTCCCTTCCCAAGTGCCACAAGTCAGGTTGTGAGGTAAGTACTATAGTGGAGACAAAACCCACTCAATAGATGTCTCCTAACCACTAAGCAGTGCTTTCCTGGGCAACTGGTGTAGTGGGAAAGACAGAATGATAGTCAATGATGATTTCATGGAATAAATGCACTTGCAGAAGTAGGAATTTGAACCAGAATCTCCTGAGTGTTTTCTAGATGCCACTTCACTGCGCTTTAAATGAAGACAGACTAGACTCTTGTTTCCATTGCCCCATTGAAAGAAGGCCGTAGCAAAAACACAGCAAGAAACAAAATACATTAATTGTTGATCTACATATCAGCTTCTGGATCCAGGTCCTGATAACTTAAAAGCCAGTATTGAAAATTCTCACAGGTAATTTAGATTATTAGATGAGACTTCACATACCAACCCAGCCTATCAGGTCCTATTTAAACATTCCTTCCCTGATTTATTCCTCAAATCTCCTAGAAGAGTTTCTGGATAAGAAAATGAAGAAATAGACTAAGTGACTTATCCAGGGTCACACAGCCAAGGAAATGAAAAATATAAATGTTGTTCCTAGGTCTGCCTGTCTCCAAAATTTAATTTCTTTCCACGAGAACAAAGAGTTATCTCCCCACACCCAGCCTGATACGCATGACAGAAAACACCTCCAGCCTACCTTTCTACTTCTGGACGAAGTGCCTTCTCCCTCTCGAGCATGGCAATAATGAGTTTCCCCCATTCTTTCTCTATGTCATTTGGATGATAACCTTGTAGTAGTTTGATACGTCCAAATTCTATCCAAATCTTGAGAAAACAAAAAAAAAATTTAATATGAAGCAAGGATGTAAAAAAAAATAAAGATTATGCTTGACAATACAAAGGAAATTTCTACTTACCTCTAATAACTTATATAGGCGTTTGATTTTTGATTTTTCTGTCTCCTTTGGTGGAATTTCTGTTTCTTTAAACTGTAAATACTGATTATAAAGTGCCTAAAATGAAAGGCAAAATAAATGAAGGTCCAAACTTCAAAGACCTATTTTCATTACTGCATAATGTTACCACTTCAAATGCTACTTACTGTGTCCTATGCATTAAATGGAATTCCTTTATAAAACTGACATTCAAGGATAATACCAATTCCCAGCTAGTCAGTGACTAGGTTACAGTATGCAAGATTTGACAAGGGTGTAATTACTGATGTGAGCCATGATTCAACATGTGCCATGCAGGGATCTTGATAATAATAAACCATGGCAGTGTTTAGGTGGTTCTACTAAAAATCTCTCATCATACAAATAAACAAAAAACACATGTCCTTTAAAAGTTGCACTTTCCAAATGTTGCACTTTAGCTTTTAATTTTTGGAAAAATAATTTGATGCAATTCCTATAAAGGAAAAAAGGTTCTCTTCTGAATCATGGATCTATCCTTGAAAATGGAATTCTACTACACAGAACTCTGACTATATAGCTAAACCTTGCTTTCAACGTTCCATTGGCCAAGTTAAACAGATCTTTTAATAAACATAGATGTTATTGGTTGCTATCATTACAGAAGTTTCAACCATATAATTAAATGATCTAGTTTGTACATACTAATTTGAAAATCTCTTAAATATAACTTATTAAAAAGGACCTTCATAAAAATTATGTAGATGAAACCTATCCACATTTAATAAGTATACACTAATTATTTCATTTGAATTCATGCTGGTTTTTTTTTTAATCCCCTATAAATCCTCAGGCAGTCACATTTCTGAAGGGTTCCATTCGATGTTTGGCTGGCTAATGAAATACTGGCACTCCCCATGTTTTCTCCTGTGTATTATGTTCTATCCTAGGCATCAGCAAGTAATCTGTGTAGTCCTCAAACTTCTTTCAAAACTTTAAGAATAAGCATTAATCAGAAGTCAGTACAAATTTACCCAAGTGTTTGGACAATAAGAATCCATTTGGAAATAAGTTGAACTTGAAGCCTGAAAATTGCTTTGAACTCAAAATGCAATGCTTCAGAATGTCCATTACAAAATAAGCTCATAATGCCATTATGTGCTAAACACCATGCCTGACAGATGTGGTGAAAGAAGGGGAAAATCTTTCTGGCCCTGGAAAGGTTTGCATCCACATAGGGAGACATCACACAAACAACTTTAGAACACTTAAAAAGCATCAAATCAACACATGCAAAGGAACTTTGTGCCAAGGACAAGCTCCCCATGGCAATGTGAATAAAAACTGTTTCACAGATGTTCTGTACAGATACATGAACACAATTAATGACTTTAACAGGATCCACCCTGGGTTATTACAGTTTTTGCAATTCCAGTTTGATCAAAAACATAAAGCCTAGAATTCAAGGAATTAGACTTTGTTCTTAATATTCACATTATCAGTTTCTTGAAATGAAGCAGATTACTTTGTTATTGCAAATCCAAATATACAAAATCAGATGTTATTCTTCAATAAGTATACATATCTATAATTCTTTGATATTTCCATAATGTCTTTGCCTCAAAGAGTTGGACCTGTTTTTAGGTAGTAGCAAATGTTTTACTAAATGAATTAATTTATACTGGAAGTCAGGTATGCATTTTTGATTCCAAGGTGAGATAGAGTATGTACCTCTTGCTATACAAAAAGAAGCTTCTGAAGCCGTTTTAACAGGGTTCAACCACAGGCACATTCCCAACCACTGTTAAACTTGTCCCAGCTTCCCAGGGACCCTGCTGCATCAGCCATCTATCTGGTGGGTTCCAAGCATTCCCCAGGCACCAAAAATAATTTGGCAATGTCAGTTCCAGGGTCTCTCAAACTACATCTTATTATTCTCAACAATTCAAAGCTAAGACACTATAAATCTCATTAAGATGTTGTTACTGTTACATTTTCATAATTAACATTTACCTCCATTTTCTCTGAATAATAGGAGATGAACAATTTTAAAATTGCCTATTTATTAGTGGCTTGCCAAGGGTAATTTTTCTTGAACTTCTAGAATTATTGAATTATTATAACATGATTTAGAAGCATAATAATTAGGGCACCTGAGTGGCTCAGGTGATTAGGCATCCAACTCTTGATTTTGAATCAGGTCATGGTCTCAGCATCGTGGGATTGAGTCTGCTTAAGGTTCTCTCCCTCCCTCTGCCTTCTCTCCCACTCATATGCTCTCTTAAATAAAGTAAAAAAATTTTTTAATTTTTTTAAGTTTAATAATCCAAAAGATAAAAATTTTAAATGTTTAATAATCAACTCAATCCTTTGTAACTTCTACAGTGACACAAACCTTTAGTTCCACAGGATTATTAGGAAATGTTCTCTCAGACATTGTGGTCACATGGTGTCTAATCCACTGAATGAGGTAGTTCACCATATTCTGGTATTCAATCCATTTGACTTCAACATCCTGAAACAAGAAAATGACAGAAAAGATCTACATCTGCAGATAACAACATTCATATCTAACACAACTTAGTCAGAGGTCATTCTGTGAATTTACAGGTCTTTAAGCTGTAGACTAAAGCCTATAGTGAGAACCAGTACAATTATCTTCTCACTTTTTACCCAGTCCCACATAAATAGCTTTAAAAACATGCTAGCAACATTTGACAACAAAGTAGCCCAATGAGTGCTACTTCTGATCCAGAGATAGTGGCTGGCTGGGGTACTATGTTAAGAAGGCTTCTGAGGCTGCATCCAAATGCAGCAAGAAAAAACACTATGGTCATTTTGGGATCTTTTTCAGGCACCCAAGAAGAGGGACTAATAGTGTGTACAAGCCAGGATAGCTGGCATTGTCCTCCAACCTTTCTAGATCTAAATCAACTGTCTATCTGAAACTCAAAGATCTACATAAAATGTAGGATAGTATGTAGGAATGAAAACTATAGGAAATGTATATGATAGGATTACTCATTAAGCAGACTTCAAAAATGGAGGAAACTGGAAGGCTGTCACCTGCTATGTTCAATTAAGTATCTGATGAGTGCTTATTATGTTCAAAGCATTGTGTTAAAATGTTGCAATAAGAATTTAATACTTTAAGACAATACCTTTTATCAAAGAGTTTACTGTCTAGATGGAGAGGAAAGAGAGTCACAATATAAACAGTTAAGCAAAATGAAAAGCAGTATTTAATTAGGTGTTGAAATACCTGAGACAGGTAGTAATACTAACGGTTGAGGTAATAATCAGGTAAGCACAAATATGCCTCAAAAGGTCACCAAAGGGTTCTGGGAAAGGTAGTCCCTGAGCAGTTCTGCAACAATCAGTAAGTGATTCTTTGGTGGAGTCAGGGGAGAGAGAAAAGATAGGGAGTCCCAAGTGAGTCAGGCCTCTGAACTAGAAATGCCCTAGCTACCAGCAAACAGTCTGTAAAAAAAAGTAAATAAGCAAAATTAATATATGCAGAACTCTGAATGTCAGAATATCTAGACTGGATTTCACCTTACAAACCATACAAGTAATCACTGAAAGTTTTCAATCTAAAGACATCAGGTTTTAGGAAGATTGGTTTGGTGACAAGTACAGTATTGATGGGAAGAAAAATACAATGGAGATGGAAAAGTATGAAAAAGCTTTCATCCTAGTTTTACTGTGAAGGGGTAAGAGTCAGGAACAGGGTGAAGGCAGTGAGAAGGTAAGGCAAGGAATGGTCACAAGAAACATTCTCAAGCAATGCTCGATACTGCATTGTTGGTAGACATCACAGCTGGGGATGAACATGAGAGCAAGTTACTCAAGGATCAGGAGAGGATAAATCTCTGAGAGAAAGAACAAGACAAAGAGAATGGAAATAAATCTAGAAACAAGAGTGCACAGAGATGAAAAAGAGACCAGAAAAGAGAGTTCATCAAGATGTGCTCCGAAATCTTCAAAATAAAATAGAATAAAAAAAAAAAAAAAAAGAAAAGAAAAGAAAAAGAAAAGGAATCTGCAAGGAGAAGGAGAGAAGCCCAGTTGTTAGTTTGGCAAAATCAAATGCCCTTCCTCTAAATATCACCTTTAAATCGGAAAAAAAAAAAGTCCCTAGCCAACTGATTTCATGAGATTAGGAGAGTTAATAACTTTGAAAGTGATTTCAGAAGTGAGATATTCTACATATACAGAAGGATATCAAACATAGTAAATGTAACAGCAGTGGGTTAAAAATGAATCACCCCAAAATTCAGTGGTTTAGAGCTTTTATTTACAAAATGATATGTAACTCTAAATAGGCTACTTTATTTATGACACAGAACAAATTTTTTTGAGTTATACTTTAATTTTAATGGTGGAATAATATCATGAAAATGCAAATAGGGCTGATTTATTAAATAGCATCGTAACTCAAGTTCTTTAAAGAATATTTCATAAATACTGTAAAAAGCTTTATCAAAGAATTCAGTCAACTGGTTATTACTGAGTCAGAAGCTTCTAGTATGGAAAAATCAATACTCACATTTGCACCAATACCTTCGCCACCTTCAGGGACTTTGGGAAATGCATCATAGAGAGATGACACATAAGTTATTACTGATTTTTCATCAGGTGAGGAGACATCAACATCTATAAGCAGCAATATAAATTATTTCAAAATGTTGATAAATTACTTTCAATCGAACTTTCATGCTGGTCTACATCTAGTCAGAACAACTTACCTTCCGGATCCAGAAGTCTTATGACACCAATTTTTTCTGCTACATAAAAAGCGTGCTCTAAATTTGCAAGGTTGCTTTGAACAGCAACAGTATTCATGTCTATCAGGTCCGGCCTAGGAATAAAATTTGCTGCAATTAATTAAATTTTCTCATATGCCAATTCAACATTACACTTAACGTTGACCTATTTATGTTAACATTTCTGCAAAAACCAATACTAAGCCTATGCTGAAATACAGAGATTTTCATCGAATATTAAACATTACTTAATTCTCTCACAAATCTGTGGGTGCCAAAACCAAGTGCAGTGAGGAAATCATAAAAATTTGAATGTATATAATTTTCAACAAAGTCTACAAATTCCTCATAATCAGAATATACATGAGTATCTGTCCCATTCAACCTATTTAAGCTCTACTATTCCAACAGCATCCTTCCAGTCCAACTAGCATCCTCTTAATGTTTCTTCCCAAACACTAAGGTTTATGCTTGGTTCAACGCTGCATCCATGGCATCTACCACCCAATGGACAGAATGCCATTTCCTGTCATTGTTGTCTTCTCACTATTCACTTATCTTTGCAAGCAGAGATCAAGCCCCAACTCCTTTGTGGAGCCCTCACTAATCTTCCCAACCCTGTTTTTTCTCTCTGTTCCATGAATTCCTTATACTTTGAGCCTGTGCTGGTCAATCCGACATTTAGAATAATCACATACTTCCCTGCCCTATCAATTCACTTTTTAATGTGCATGTACATCCTGCTTCTCACAACTGGCCAACTCTAAGTCAGAAAGAACCATGTATTAATAAACTTTTGTATTTTCTCCTTCTGCAGAGACAGAGTGGCATAGAATTAGTGGACACTCAATACATACCTATAGGTAAGTTGGTAAGCAGGCTGGTTAATCAGTAATTTGAATCATAAATGAAAGACTAAATAAGCACTAGTTTATATCTTCACAAGCATGCATATGAGCATGCCTATGTACAGACATACATGCACACACAGATGTGTTTGCTTTAAAGCTAGCTTTGATATTTTAAAGCTAGTTCTGTCTATATACAAGACAGGAAAAGATGTCCTGAATACTCTTTGTAGAGAAAGTGGCAAAATAGGTTCATTGAAGACTTAACACAAGGCCAAAAGCCAGACAGGAAATGTTCATCATAGAAACAAAGCATTAAAAGAATGCAAAAACAAACGTGGAAACTGTAAAACTCAAAAAGTGTGGGCCCCGCCTCCAAAATGACTGAGTAAGCACCTGCTCATCAAGTTCTAAGGAAGGCTCTCAACAAAGTCCAGAGACATTCTGGTTTGCTCAAAATAATCATTTGGGAACTGCACAAAGAGTGGGAGGGCTCAGAGGTTGTGGGGGAGGGCTGAAATGCAAATTATTTTGAATACTACTTGGAAAGCTGTTCACATGAAAAACTCTAGAAATGCATTATTTCCCAGGAAATTATTAGAAAATTCATTAATGTTTTTCATATGCACCAATATCACCACTTAAAAGTGTTCATAAATTTATGATAGGACCAATAAATCTACTGACAATAGAGGTAAATGGCATACCTCTAAAAACAACATTTTTTATTCACATAGAAGCATTCTGAAGGATATGCCACTTCAAGATTACTAAACAGGTGAATATAAGTCTAGACAAAAACAAATATCTGAAGTTCAAAAAACTGTTTTGCATCCATAAAGTTCACACATTTTAAAGAAATAAAAACCAGCCTTTCAGAGTTTACCAAACCTCCTGACGAGAAAGGGCGTGTTGTTATCCAAACCCTGCCATTAGCAAGAAAGTAAACACTGAGTAATCCCAGAGGGAATGAATAAAGTCATTGAAGAGTCAAGTTTTTGACTAAGAGAATAAAACATAAAACTTCCTTCAAAATGACATAGTCATTTCAGCACAAAGGCAGCTGTATAATACATAGAGTTTGGATAAGTCACTTCTTTTATCATGACATTTAACACTTTAATGAATAAAACTCAAAGTGATGTTCCTCTGTGAAAAGACTGCAGTAGACAAAATTCAGCAAAAAGTAAAAAAGAAAAAATCTGCAAAACCACTATGAAAAACTAGCAGTCTGAAAGTTTTCAAAATTCCATCCCTCCTTGAGCTCATCTCCTAGGCATTCAGTCATTTTTTGTCTTGCAATCCGCCCTTCCTCTCTGTGTCTGGAGCTTCCAAGAGAGGCTTGTGCTGTGACCTGTCCACTTTCCTTCTTCCTTACAGTCTCCCTGGGGTCATATAACCTTTAAAAACTTCAGCTTTTTTTTTTTTTTTTTTTTTTTACCTACAGAAGGTTTGTATTTTCATTTGAAAGGTTTTATTTGTTTAAGAACTTTTCATGGAATTTTAACAGGAAATTTCATTCCCATTTTAGGTCTGACTAACCAAAGACTACTATACTGCAAACATGTACAAGGCAGCAGCCAGGTTCTTGTAATGCATTAATCATTCTAATTTCCCTATTTTCTGCAATAGAAAACCTTTCATAACTATATATCATTAACACTGCCACTGAAAATAATATATATTAGTCTTTTATGGGAAAAGGGCCATCCTAACTCTTAACTTGTGTTAGTATTCTTTGATCATATAATCTTTTCTGAATTACTCAATCTTTATAAATAACAATTTTTTAAAACATGTATCTGTATCCTTTTTTCCATAAATGATTAAAAATAGCTGACAAAGAAAAACACAAGAAGATAACATAAATTCTATACTGGAAGTATAAAACTAGGATAAGGCCATAAGATGAAACTAAAAGTAAGGCCAAAAGGTGAAAACTACTTAAATGCATGCTTACCACCCTTAATTTATTTCAAAAATATAAGACCAAAAGGTATTAAAGTGGCCATTGTCATAATACTAAATAATTTTGGATAAGAGTAATGTTTCTCTTTCACAAAACACCCGCATTAAGCGTACTCTTTCTAGACAAAAAAAATATACAAAAGACCAAACACACATACACACAAAACCACATACATATACACAACACATGTATATGGCCATTTATGTATATATAAGTACATATGTGGATATATTCCTTATTTATTAATTATATTTATTAATTTATTTACTAATATATTTTATATACATTACCATCCACACTAACAGCCAAACTAACAGAACGTGAAAACTGTAAGTTTTTTGGGGGCACAGACACCTCAAAGTAACATTCCAGTCCCCAAATACTTTATTAATATATTAGCTCGCATGAGAATTAGATTGGATTCTGAGAGAAAATTTAACTTACACGTTATAAATGGCTGAAGATTAGCACAAGAAACTATCTAAGGCTTCCACATGACATCATGCCAAACACTGAAATGTTCAACTACAAAGAACATGAAACAAAGTCAAAAGGCCTGGAAAGAAAGTACTCAGAAATGGCCATTGGAACATACTTGAGGGAACACCGATAAAAGTTTGCTAAGAGAAGAAGAGTGCATTAGTGAAGATACAAGATTAATAAATTCTGAACCAAAAATGTGATCATGGCTGAAAGGACAGATCTAATATCAATAGTTAAAATCCAAATCAGGATGTTTCTTCAAAGTATGTAAAATTTACTTAAATTCATAGAGTTTATTTGGTTGTGTTGGCTTTCAATGAACACTAAATAATTATTAATTGTGTGGATACAAACCTAAGTTTGGGCTACCCAGGATCTGAACCCTCTTTCTATGTTTGGGAAATCTTCCCTTTTAGGAATCATGACAGAGAGAAGAGCAGAGTCCCTTTCTCAAAACAAAGCAAAACAAATCACATCAGGTTTTTCTTTTTGTCTATTTCCTTTGCTCAAGAAATGTGCACTGTATACTTCACCACCATATATGGCACTAGCTGATCAACTCATACTCTCTATTTCCAAATGCTGTCTACTATCTCTGTGTATTTGCCACAATTTGTTATAACTATGTACTTGTCTGCCTCTCACAGTGGACAGTGGGCTGCCTGAAGGCAGAGCCTGTGCTTTATCTGTCTTTGTCTTTACAGCTTTATTTTTTTTTTTGTTTTTTTTTTTGTTTTTTTTTTTTTCTTTACAGCTTTAATAGCTAGAATAATAGCACATGAATGTTTAAGAAGTTAATAAGTAACAAAGAAATGAAGGAGCTCTAAGGACTGCTCTAAGGACTGGAAGGCACCATTTGGTACCATCGATTCAAATTCCCGGACACCTTTTCCATCCCAGGTTTATTCCTTTTCTTTCCTTTTCTTTTCATTAATTTCTACAGCCAAAGCTACAATCTATAGCTTCCAATCAGGATTCCAAATCCTTATGAAAACCCACACAGAATAAGACACGGTGTCACAGCTTCTCCATGAACTACATATATACACATCCTTCTGAGGTTTCCTAAAGGCTTTTCTCTGCTGAAAACCAATCTGGAAAACAGGCGTGCAAAGAAAACAACCGCAAGGGATAGATTTTAGTTTCCCAAAAAAGCATACATCACTGCTTCTGGGTATGAGTCCTCCCTTCCTATGCTATCATGTGCTCTTAACTGCAGCTACTGATAAAGCTGCCGGTTGGAAGGTCTTACAAAATAACTAAAAACAACTAAACAGCAGGAATTAATATATAGTGATAACTATATCACTGGCAGGCCACGCAGTGCAGGTTTCAAAGGCATTATCTCACTCAGGGTCCTCAAGAACCCTACGCAGTAGGCTATGTTATCACCCTGAATTACAGATGAAAAAACCTAAGGAGATGACACAACTTGACCAAGAACATCATCTGACAAGGGGCAGCACGATCTGAACCCAGGGGAGTCTCAATACAAAGCCTGAGCTATTTGTTGCACGATGCTGACATTAGAAACTGAAAACACCCAATATGAAGCTGAAAAATCAAGATAAAGAAAAACACAGAATAATTTATGCTTCTGATGATGGTAATACAAGAAACACAAGGGAGTGTGTGTATGCGCGTGTGTGTGTGTTCATGTGTATAACAGCAAACTCAGGAAGATAAATTGTATGAAGATGTAGTTCCAGACTGTCACCAAAACAGTACTCCTCAATATATACAAAACCAATGTTCTCCACACTTGGAATGGCTTTAGGGCCTTAGTGCACTCTGAAAGAATATAGAGAAAGGCCTGGTCATCCATATCTTAACAAGGTGTTCCCCTCTCCCAGGTGATTCTTATTAGGCAGGTCTGGGAACTAAATCATCTAAAAATTCTTCTTGTCTCTAATAGAACTTTCATTTTCTTTGAAAATTATCCATATTCTGCACTGGCAAAAAAAAAAAAAAAGAAAAGAAATAAAGAAAACCACACACCATACTATCAGATAATTATGTAAGAAGACAAACACAAAGCAGACACAAACACAAACATGCCTACTGCCTTAGACTCTCCATAAATAGCAAACCTTTTCCCTCTTTTCCAGTACTGATTTTTATTGCTTAAACCTAGAGAAAAAGAAAAAAATTAGGATTGGAGGGTTTGAGACAAATCTCTTATTGGCCTAACTCTGGAATACACCATAAAATGATGAAGTCTGGAAAAGACAGCATTTGGGGACAGATTTTTTAATCAAAATCAAAACCAGTTTATGTAAACTTTGTGATTTGAGATATCTATCATTTGAAAGGATACTGAGCAACAAATTTCTTTCTCAATTAAGAAAAAAAATAGAAAGTAGAATGGTGGTTGCCAGCAGTTGGGGTAAGGGGTAAGAGTTCTGGAGATGGACAGTGGTGGTGGTGGTTTAACAATGTATTAACATACCAAATGGTAAATGTTATGTTATAAATTATTTTACCACAGTTTTTAAAACTTTAAAAAAGTTTTATAAGACAGTGTTTACATAATTGACAGAAAAGGCTTTATTGAGGTGGAAATAAGTGACAGGGTTGTGATTCAGGTGTCTGGTGATTTAGACCTAACTTGCTCTCTGTGAACACATATACAGAAACCTGTGCCTCAGTTCCCTTCTACAAAAAATGAAAATCAAGAATTAGAGAAAATCAGGAACTACAAGAATCATCTAGAATTCCAGCTATCCTTAGAGTGTTTTGAGATGTGTGCGGGAATGGAAGGAAGACATTTTGGGCTGCTATAGCCATAACGTCTTAAGAACCCAACTGATTTGCCCAAGGTCTCAAGTGAGGATTTATGTGAAAATACTTGTGAAATTAAGTATTAAGAGCAATATACGTAGGTTATTAAAAAGCATTCACTGGCATGTGAATCACAATGTAATGAAAAAGTTAGAGATGGCCTAACTTGGTGGTTTTGTATGCTAATTATAAGAAGCACCTACTATGCACTGGGCAGTGAGGCATTAAGAATATATGCACTGTGTATATGGAAAGCTCAGAGTTCTAAAGGGAGTTCAGAAGTAAACCGGGAGAATACCTGGTTGGTGAAGGGCGCCCAGGCAGAGGGAAAAGCCTGCATGTGCTCATGCTTAGAGGGCATGAGAAAAAAGGAGACCACTGCCTGGGAGGAGAGCCAACAGGAGGGGGATACATGGCAAGAGATGGCTGGATGGATGCAGGGGCCAAGATGATACAGACTCTCATGAACTTCTTAAAGGATTCTGAATGTTTTTCTAAGAACTATGGAAAACCAGTAAAATGCATTAAGGAGGATTACAGGAGACTAAATGATCAGATCTGAGGTTAGATGCAAGAAATCTCAAGTGGTAAAAGTATTCTCACAGAATCCAGGCAGGGAACCAGAATGACTTGCAAAAGAATGTGGCATGGTGCAGAGAAGTAGACTGTCACCAGGCGATATCTACAAGGTCAAATCCACAGAAGTCAGGGGCATGGGCATGGATGAGAGTCAACATAGAGAAAAAATAAAGTCAACAAACAGCCCTAAAAAACTCCAACCTGTATTGGCCTTGTGACTAAGTCTGCAAATGGAGCAGTAATAGCTCATAAAACAGGAGGGATATCAGGCCACTGTAGTGCCATAAAAGCTGAAGAAAAAAAGAATAGTATTTCAAGAAGAAAAGAATGGACAGTAGGGCCAAACACTGAGAAGAGAAATGCAGCCTGAAAAATATCCACTGGATTTAGCCACATGGAAGTCATTCATGACCTCAGAAGAATTCTGGTGGATTACAAGGCCAAAGGCCACATTACAATGGGGGTGAGGAATAAATATGGAGTGAAGTATGAAAGTAGAGGGTACAGACAACTCTTTCCAGAAGTCTGGCCTATAAGGAAAGGAATGATGTAAGACAGTAGATGGAAAAAAGCACAGAGTTAAGAGAGAAGTTTTGTTTGCTGTTTTATTAGCAGAGGCTTTGGCATGCTTGAAATCTAAAGGGAAAGATCCGTGGAGAGAGAAAAGTTTAATGTAATAAGAAAGAAGGTATCTGAGGCAATGGCAGAGATGGGATCCAGAGCACAGGAAGTGGGGTACAGGCCTCAGGTGGAGAGAGGATTCCTCTATGAAATAGGAGCAAAGATGGGCTCAGGTGGATGCAAACTAAGGCAGCTTTGTGTCTTAGGTAGCAAAAAGAAAAGACATTTCACTTGCTAGCTTTTTAATACTGTCTGAGAGCAGGAGTACAGATCATCAGTTGACAGTGAGGGAAGAAAAGGCAGTGTGAGGGAAAAAAGGGGTGAATTAACACAGGCAGAAAAAGACTACTGGTTGAAACCATTTGAATCTGGTAGTCATGAAGTCATAGTGAAACCAGTCTGCTCTGAAGTAGGACCTTTTCTGGTGTGCTTCCCTACTTGAGTACATGCATAGACAAAGCAGACATCTGGCACATACAGGGTCAGGCTTTGCTGGAAAACTGGTACATAGTAGCACACAAGGAACTGAAAGGGATTCTGTGGAAATTAAAAAAACAAACACTCCATTTACTTGGAAATCAGTCTTAGAACAACCTCTGTATTGGCCTTGTGCACTGTGCACTAATCACACATAGATGCAGAAAGCCACATGTGTTACTCAATACTTGTTCTTCGATAGATCACACAATAACAATATGCATTAAATATGCCTCATTTATCCTATGACCGTAGAGCAGTTACCATAACAAATTCCTGTAGACGACTGTTTGGATTCAATCATGTTCAGGCTTAGCACAGTCTTACAGTTCTTACTGGTGCAAAAAGCATCTCACCTTGGCCCCCCTCCCCTCGGCAGGAAAAAAAACTCCAAATCTGTAATATGGTTTTCACTTCTCCCCAGCAAATAAATGTGAACATACAAGAGATCCACCCACAGCTTTGTAAGTGGGTGTAGATATTCCTTTATGCTCATATTTGGGCACATATTGTTGAAAGAAACAAAGGCATGGAAGTAATTTATCCTTTTCTCAAAACCAGATACCTCAATTTATTTCAAGTTTTCTTCCTATTTTTTCTACAAAATGACTCTCTAACAGCAAGACAGAAAGCAAAGAATGAAAAACATTATGATTTACAGAGAGCTTTGTTAGTACTTGAAGACTGGAATCTAACGTTGGAAATTAAAAGATACCTAATGAATTACAAGTCTCAATTCATAAAGAACAATTAACTCCATAACAGCCTCATACACTTTAACAAATACAGAGAATAGTATTGACATGGATAGAGAAGTAATTCTTTCAATACCTATATTTTAGTGAACTTAAGTAAACTTTAGTCACCAGAGGATAAATACCCACCCCCCAAAGGGAGATAAATCAACTGATTTTTTTCCCCTCGGGCAAAAAAAATAGAATATTAAACCACTTCATATCACAAAATAACAAAGAATATGAATATGAATCTGAAAATGAGTCCCAAAAAACGTGGTATTACAACAAAACAAATGGACCTTTCTAAGAAAAATAAATGGACAGAACACTGTCATCTGCTCCCACAACATAAGGGAAACCTTAGTGTTAGAGAAGGATATGAGAATGCTGAAGGGAGTCAGGAAGCATATATCAAATTTCCAAGCAAGGGGAGTCTTCCATCAAAGTTGTTTCTCTTGTGCTTTACAGCCACGTGCCCTATAATGAGTGGGTCAGCAGCAGTACATAAGTAGGGAAGGAATGTGACATTTATTACATACTTCCTAAATCTATGGCATTGTGATAGGCATTCTCTCATATGTTATCTCCAGAAAGCTCCCACTGCTGGCATTCTAACTTCTTAACTAAACTCATCACTCTGAAATTTGCCAAGTTACTTGATCATATTCCCCCTAAACTCTTAACACATACATGTTTAAATGAATAGCTTGCACACATAACAGAGGGAAACATAAGCCTGTAAGTTCAGCTCTGGCACATAGCTTAAAAGCTAAAAAACAAAAACACAAAAAACCTGTATGAATAAAATGATAAATGTTAAAAAAGATAGAAAAAAATGAATGGAGTTTAGATCTGCTAGAATGCAATTAACAAGTCAAGGAAGGGAATGTTTCTTAAAGGCATCATGGAAGGGAAACAGCCCAGAAGGAGTATTTCAATGCAATTCTTCTAGCAGACAATTCAGATATAGGTCTAAAATTTTAAATGTATTACCCTTTGACCTAGAAATCCTACTTCTAGGACCTTATCAAACCAACACATTCCCACATCTGCTCAAAGATACATATAGAGTCCAACACTTTTTAATAGCAAAAACCACAATGTCCATCAACACGATGCTATTAAATAACGTTACATCCATACATTAATTAGAACACTGTGCAGCATTTTAAAATAATAAGGTAAACCTATTTCTGCTGATATGGAAAGACATCCAAAATAAGGAGAAATAAAAATATGAAATAACCTATATGCCTTTCTCTCAACTGTGTTTTAGAATAGATTATAATAATGTTCAAGATTCAGTGCTTATGTAAATTATACCTCAACAAAGCTGACCCTTCCCCCCTCCTCAAAAAAAATGTTTGTACATGCACAGAAAATTTCTGGAAGAAATGAACAGTTGTCTCTAGGAAATGGGACTGGGAATTTGGGGAAAGAAATCACATTTCAATGTATACTTTTTTATTCTATTTGAATGTTGTATTATGTTAATGTATTACATTTTCTTTCTTTCTTTCTTTCTTTTTTTAATCCCATATACAACAAAAGTAGGGCTGTGGCAAGGAATACCTACCGCAGAAACTGCTATAAAATGTACCAGCTTTTCACGGTGAGCTCTGAGAATTCAACTGTTTTGAGTTTATTTGATTAGGTAAATAAGCAATTTGATTTTGAGTCACAAACTGAAGTACTTGTGACTTCTCAAAAAATGAATAAGCTTCAGGGCTCTGTGTTTAAGCCTAGCCTATGGCCACACACAAAGTAGAGCCCATACTTGTGTGTACGCACACACACATACACACCCTCATACCTCTGGGTTCTGCAGCCTAAGGGCAGGCCTGGTTCTGAAGGAAAGAAAAAATCACCTCATCAACACTAATGCAACTTCCTTTGGGAACATTTCAAGCCCTAAAGGGCCTCCTCCCAGTATTAAACCAGTCCAATCCAGTTTAGCTTGTAAGGTGTGACTGAATCCAAGCCTGTGGCTGAATCACAGGCCCCCAGGTCAGACTATTAAACAAGACTCGGACTATAGCCTTATAGCCTAATCTTCCCAATTACAGCATCTTTAAACATTTAATATAATGAAATAGGAGGTGCCATTAAACTCTAATTCAAAATGCAAACAACGAACAAATTAATTGCTTTCCAACTACACTCAGACACGTGAACAACTCCTGGCTGCCTAATTAGAAAATATTTAAATGGCATGCTCCTGAATACCATTTATTTCAAAAAAGTGGAGTCTTACCTGAGTAATATATAAATGACATGCTTGTGAAAAGAAGTCCAGGGGCTCACAGGTAAATTTAAATGAATGAACGGCGGCATAAATTAAAAATAAGACTAGAACTAACAGATACTGGTAAGCAGAAATAATCTCTTTGCAAAACATCCCCCCCCGCCCCCGCCCAACACACACACGTTAGTCTTGACATCCTTAGCATCTTTCTATCCCACCACCTTAGCTTTGCCCAGCTCTAAGGCACATTCTGCACTGTTCTTCTGGCCTGTGGGCACACATTCGTGTTTAAGCCTGCTCAGGTATACATGTTTTCACAGTGAGTGCTGCTGTTCTGGAACTTGGCTTTCATCAATGTTCTAGGGCAGCTATCTACGTGTAGTGACTGATAAATTAAGACAAGTCAGGGGTTGAATTTCCAGCTAGAAGTCAGACCTTTCTTTCTTTCAAAAAGAAAAAAAAAATCATTTTCACTGTGATACCTGAGCACACTCTTAAATAACAACACAGAAAAAAATCAGTTGAATTCTCTGTTTGGAACACCTACTATGAAGAATGTGTGCTACTTTTTTTTTTTTTTTTTTTTTTTTTTTTTTTTTTTTTTTTAAGAATGTGTGCTACTGATGGGAATTTTAGTCCTCTATATCCAAACTCTACCAGAGTGATTAATCCTAGAGTTTAGAATCCCATAGCTGCTGATTCTCCGTTAATTCTACTTCTCTAGCTTTTGAGCTACTTACTCATCAAATGCTTTTGTGATATCCTTTTGATCCAAGTCCATCAAATCCAGTCTTCCTTGTTTTTCTTTTCTTTTTTTTTTTTTTGTTTTGTTTTTTGTTTTGTTTTGTTTTTTGCTTTTTTTCCCCCTCATTATTCTTTTCAGTGAACATTAAGGTTAGGGTTAAGAGTGAGGCTTATTTACCTGAGATCTTTCACTAGTTGTGGTTTTCAGTGAAAAGATTTTAATATGCCTTAAAGAAAACTTAAAAACTATACAAACAAAACAAGTAGAAACTAGTACAGATATATGGCTATTTCATTATTTTAATTCTTTCCATTAAAAATTGAACATAACAAAGAGACATTCCTTGAAGGAATTAGCAACAGTTTTCTAAGACAGAAGTTCCCTAAGTTTCCTAAGACAGAATTAATAGAAAAAACATAGTGTTTGTATTATTAACCTATTTATTTTTAATTAAAGTATAGTTGACAATGTTATATTAGTTATATTAGTTTCAAGTGTATAACATAGTGATTCTACAGTTCTATACATTATACTATGCTCACGATAAGCATAGTTATCATCTGAATCACTGACCTACTTAAATAGGTCCTATAGGGGGACCTGGGTGGCTCAGTCGGTTAACTGTCCTACTCTTCATTTTTGGCTCAGGTCATATTAGGGTCATGAGATCAAGCCCAGAGTTGGGCTCCTCGCTAGGTGTGGAGCCTACTTATGATTCTCTCTCTCCCTCTCCCTTTGCCCTTCTCCCTGCCTGCACACACTTGCTTCTTCTCTCTCTTAAAAAACAACAAAAAAAAAAATCCTATAGAACTATCCTTTGTAAACTCTTCCACTAAATCATACTTACTACTTTATCATTCTTATGACCCATTGTGTAATCTAGGCTCTTCACTTCTTTAGGATAATATGACATACCAAAACTATATAATAGTTCATCTGTGCTTTTCCTCTTACTTATGCTAAGTATTTTAATGCTCCTTTAATACCCACAATGTTCCTCTCACTATGTTACGAGTTGTTGCAATGCTATTTTCGTTGAATGCTAATTCTGTTATGCAGTTAACGTTGTTCCTCATTAATTTCCTACAAGGGACAAAGATCTTTAGTTGGCATTCATAAGTGTACTATTCATTTAGTCAATGCTTTTTTTTTTAAGATTGATTGATTGATTGATTGATTGATTGATTTATTCATGAGAGACACACAAACACACACACACACACAGAGGCAGAGACACAGGCAGAGGGAGAAGCAGGCTCCATGCAGGGAGCCTGATGTGGGACTCGATCCCAAGACTCCAGGATCACGTCCTGGGCTGAAGGCAGGCTCTAAACCGCTGAGATACCCAGGCATCCCTCATTTCTTAAATTCATCAAGAATTTTAATAAATCTTTGCTAAATATCATTAGTTTTCAACACTGCACTATCCAGTTGCTCAGGTCAACAGTTCCATTTCTTGATACCTACTTTGCCTGCAGGGGATTATAATAAGTAGTTATAGAAGCCTCTGAGGACTGAGACCCCAGAGCAGTCACCTCCATCATTTAAAAGGTAGGTCACGTTGAGCACATTAGTTTCCTTTTTGAACCCCAGTTTCTTCAATAATTTGATCATTTAATACAAAGATAAAAATGGAAACAATGTCATCTTTCATAGGACTGTGATCATTTAAAAAGCTATCATATATAAAAACAGCTAATACAGAAACTGATACATCATCAACAGTCTGCACATATTTCTTGGGTGCCTTCTATGTGACAATTTCTTTTTGACTTTAGGGATCATCTATAAATTAGTGTTATGATAAAAATTTCTCTTCATTTTTACTTCATGTTAGTATAGTACTGCTTACTAGTAGTATAAACAAACATTAACTTTAAAAGTCATAGTCTATATTAGAGCACTAATAAAAATATATACTGGACAATCCAAATCAATGTACTTGATTAACTTTTGATAGTATTTACAGTAATACAAAATCTGAAGGATGCTATTACTCTGTTCCCAGTTTATATTAGTATTTCTAAATCTTTACAAGATATGTATACAAAAATCTGACAAGATCAGTTACTACAAATAATATTGGTTTACTTTTAAGTGACAAACAGTATCCATTTTCCTTCTAATCTCCAGAGAAATCTTTCATATTCTCTCTAGAGCATGCAAATTTGCTTCCAAGGAGCACCACATCCCTCCTTCTAGCCACGGGAGCAATCTGAAGGCTCTTTCCTGATAAACCTCCACTCCCTCTTAAGATCCTTATCAACCAAGTATCCCATACAGTTAGAGTTGGTTTTTGAGTAAAAACCACCCATGAGTCACCTCAGATCATTTTTATTACATAAATCAAATTAAACTCATATAAAAAAAAAAAAACTTTTGGGATCTCTGGGTGGCGCAGCGGTTTGGCGCCTGCCTTTGGCCCAGGGTGCGATCCTAGAGACCGGGGATTGAATCCCACGTCGGGCTCCCGGTACATGGAGCCTGCTTCTCCCTCTGCCTATGTCTCTGCCTCTCTCTCTCTCTCTCTCTCTATCATAAATATAAATATAAATAAATAAATAAATAAATAAATAAATAAATAAATAAATAAATAAATTTTTATCTAAAAAATACATCCCAAGCCCAAGTAAGTGGATACTTTCTACAGCAAATTCAAATACACAGCAAAATTTATGGGAATAATTATTAAGTAAAAACAACTATAAATTAGACATTACTCTCTAAATATGATTATTACTGTCCAATAACCAAAAATCTGCTTATAGTGATTGTTCATAACTTTCTCATTTCCCTTTAGAGTATGTTACTACATTCAACACTGAGAACTACCTGTAATTCAACCCTATCCATTTAATTCCTAAAATGCTAGAAGAAAAGTACTTGATGTTTTAAGTAAAAAGCCTGCAGATCTTAGCTAAGAATACTGTTCTACACATGAAAGTTATCTTCTAGTGAAAAAGGCTACTATAATATTTTATGAGGTACAGGGTAACTTAACAAACTTCAGCAACAAACAAATCTTGTGAGCACTTAAACCTGATACTCAGGTTTTTTTACCATGAATTCTAACAAGGAAAAACAAAGCCAACTGGGAAACTGAACTTCAAAGTTAAAGCTTAACAATTTTTTTAAATGATCTCTCTGCCAAATTAAAAATTCAAAGCAAGTAACATTCACAAAATCCAAATTCTTTCCTAAAACTATATGAGCTCTATAACATTAAACTCCCCTAGGAAATTTCACCATCTCTGATATAGTGACTTATTAAAGTACTTAGAAGAAAAACGTACAGCATGCATATACTAATTTGTTCTTCTACTCCTTCACAAGTAATGAAGAGACAATGTCTGGAAACCATTGTTTTTAAAAGTCAATTATTTCAGCTGGCTTCTAAACGCTTTGCTTCTACTTAAAATACTTCAAAGAGAAAAGAACACACCCTCAAAGATGCATCATGACATAAATCTTTCAGGTACAACAATCCAAATATTTTTATTCAAAGGGCAAAAAGATCTTATAATGCCAGGTATAAAATGTGCCCAACTACGCAGCCTTCTGATAGCCTCATGTTTTAAGTCACATGAGAAGTGCATTGTGATAATTGAAATTTCTGTAACCACTAAACCCTCTTGGCACTCTGTTACTCAAGGAGATCTGGTACTTTATCTTCAACATGTGTAGGCAAGTTGATTATGGTTTTTCTTTTTAATCAGGCCAACTCTACCTACCTCTACTGAAATGTTGTTCCAGGAAGCCGACCACCACAGTGTCTTAAAGGGGCACTGGGTGTGGATGTGTGTTACACATTACAGTGTTACGTATGTTGAAATTTCCAAAATAAAAACAACAGAAGGAGAAGAAGGGGAGAGAAAAAGGGGATGAAGGAAAAAAAAAAAGAAAGCGAAAGGAAACTGACTTGAAGAATGTGATTTTAAATCAAGTAGACCGGGATTAAAATTTTAGCTCTGTAATACATTAATTAGCAGCATGACCTTGGCAAACCCAAGGTTCCTTGCCTATAAAAGTGGGATTATAACAGTCCCCATTTTGTGGGACTGTTGGGAGATCTGAATGGGATAATATATGGAAAGCACTGAACAGAATGCCTCACATATAGAAAGATAACCAAATATTAAGTATTCTATATAATAATTATTTTTATCAAATAAGCGTGTGAGTCTAATGGGTTATAGCTTCAGCCTAGTCTATTTAGGAAGACAGTTCTTGGAGAACATGATGTAATTTTTGTAAAACTAAGAAAAGTAACTGAGATCAAGAAATACATTGTTTCCAGTAAACATTTTCTGGGGATCTAGCTCCTTATAAGACAATAAAAACCTGGAGTCAAAATCCAGAGGTCCTGGCTCTGAATCTCAAAGTTGTCTCTTGCTAGCTGTGTAAACGTAAGCAAGTTTTAGTCTATGCCTCATTTTTTTGTCTTTTAACTGAAGATAATATTCCTGTAGGGATGCTGTGAGAAGTAAATAAATTAATATACATAAATGCTGCTCAGGATAGTGGCTGGCGCTTAGTAAGTTCTAGGTCAGTGTTACCTGGGATTGAGTTTTTAGTAATTCCTACTAGATGGGGCAAATGGCTGGCTAAATTGGAAGAGTATCAACTCTTGATCTCATGGTTGTGAGTTCGAGCTCCACATTGGGTATAGTGATTAATAAAATAAACTTTAAAAATTAATAATAATAATTCTTACCAGAAAACTGTTGACCACCCCAAAGCTGGCCACTTTTGAACCCAGCTACTCACTAGGATAACAAGCCTAGCAGAACTGTAATTTGGACAAGTGTGAGCTCTAAATCTGAACTAAACTCTTGCCCTTCCACTCATCAGTTCTCTGTATGTATGACTGTGCTCATCCACCTGAAGATTCTGTATTATTAGAGCTTACCGTCGCCAAGTTACCAGCAAAACCCAAAGACATATTATAGCTTGGTATGTCTGCATGTATGCACGAAGCTTAGAGTGATGATCTGGGAGCAACAAGAATGTGATTATTTCTACTTGTGCCTGGTCTGTATTTTCTAACTTTCTGCCATGTACATGTATTGCTTCTGTGACAATAAAAGGTTATTTCAAAATTTGGAAATGGAAGAAACACTTTTCATATCTGTCTAAGGAAAAAGACCCCATAAATTCCATACCTGTATTTATGAATGATGGCATTAAATAGTTTTCCATCTCTCCAGCAGGTAGTGAAATTTTCACACCGTATTCCAGCGTAACCCTCTGTTGCCTGCTGTGTCCACAGTAGCAATCTCTCCTTAGCAGACATATCCTCCGACTCTCCAGTAACATGGATATCAGATATCTAAACATAATAGAAAGTGTTAAAACATTAGGAAAAAAAGCTAGCTCCGACTGAGAACCTACTATGTGCCAAGAACTTCACAAGTGTTTATTTTACTTAATCATCATAATTCTCACTGGAAAGCTAAGTGTAGTTTTCCCATTTTACATATAGGGAAACTGAGTTTCAAGGAGGTTCACAGATTAAAAAAAAAGTAGGATTTAACCCAAGCATCTAGTTTTTTTATTATGCCAAAATGTCAAGCACTGAAAATTCTAATTTTCAATGAGATTCTCCTTTACTAATCAGATCTGCTAAAACAACTCAACCAAATGTTCTTCCAAGTTCAAATGGATCAAAGTAAAACTTACAAATTAATCTATATTACCACTTGCAGAGGAGGATTTGATACAACAGGTGTTCCATGTAAAGAACAAAGAAGGTCCCCAATTTACATTATATAATATTTTTAAAAAGATTTTATTCATTTATTCATGAGAACAGAGAGAGAGAGAGAGAGGCAGAGCCACAGGCAGTGGGAGAAGCAGGCTCCATGCAGGGAGCCCAATGCGGGACTCAATCCCAGGTCTCCAGGATCACGCCCTGGGCTGAAGGCAGCGCTTAAACCGCTGAGCTACCCAGGCTGCCCCATTATATAACAATTTGACCTAAAGTCTCTTTCTCATGAGTCCTTGCTCAGCTTACTCAACATGAAATCTGTATTAATTGACTTTTCCCTTTTCCCTACACTTTGTTTTCATTAAATTTTCTAAAGGTCTCCTTCCACTAAATAAAACAGGTCACCAGTTCACGTGATTTACATTTCCTCAAGATCCTCTCTAATAAGAGTCCTACTTAATCTGCTGATAATGACATTAAGGCACAAAGTGACTTTACCAGGGGTCACACAGTGATTCTAAAGCTGGGATTAACACCAACAAACAACTGTTCTCTCAATCAGGGCAGGATGCGAAGCCAAGGGATCAAGAAGACAGGCGGGAAGCCAGGATCAGGATAAGTAAATAAGGAATTGGAAGCAATACAGAGGGAGTCACAAATCATTTTATAACAGGAAAAAAATCACTAAAGTCATGAGATTGGCTTCTAGTCCTGGCCACTAGATCCATAGCTTTGAATAGTTCATTTTATGTCTGTGAGTCAACTTCCTCATCTATAAAATGAGGAGGTAGGAGGTAGAAGCAGGTCATGTTTAAGACTCTTTCCAGTCTAACGTCCTACTGTAAAAACAACACAGAAGTCAGAGGTCAAAACAGGCAGAGTCAAGCAAGTCAAAGTAGAAAAATTTAAAAACCCAAACTGAAGAAAGCCTTTCCCATGCAGCAGTGCTAGGCTCAAACAGGAAACCCTTTATTCCTCCCAGCTGCCACAAGAGCCGGAGGCATGGCCAACTGGGGGCCTGGTGCAGGCTGCAGCTTAAAGCCCACACCAGGCCTGGCAGCCCCACACAACACCACATGGACAAGGGGGCCACACACACCCTTAGCCCACTATTCAGCACAAATGCCATGCCCTGCACAGCTTGCTCTCCGTCACACTCTGAGATATGCTCCTTGACAGATCATTTTATTTTTTAAAAAAGATTTTATTTATTTATTCACAAGAGAGAGACAATGAGAGGCGGAGACATAGGCAGAGGGAGAAGTAGGCTCCCTGCAAGGAGCCTGATCCCAGGACCCCAGATCATGACCTGAGCCAAAGCAGATGTTCGACCACTGAGCCACCCAAGGTGCCCTCGACAGATCATTTTAAGGTACAGTGTCCCAAAAATTTTTTTTAAGATTTTTATTTGAGAGAGTGAAGCATGGGGTGGGGGGACGGGGGAGAGAGAGAGAAGCAGACTCCTCACTGAGCAGAAGTGGGATGTGGGGCTCAATCCCAGGACCTAGAGATCATAACCTGAGCTGAAGGTAGATGCTTAATCGACTGACGTGCCCCCACAGTGTCTCAATTTAATCTTCTTTCCTAAGAATCTGTGCTGGTCTCTATGACATGAAAAGAACTATGTGCATACATGAACACATTACACAGAATATACAGGAAAAATTCCTTTTTTCTTTTTTAATGTGGAAAAAAGAGGAGAAAAATCAGTATTCTTCTAACTTCCAACTGCTACTCTAATCCAAAATTATACTAGAGAGGAGCACCTGGATGGCTCAGGTCAGTTAAGCTCCCAACTCTTTTTTTTTTTTTTTTTAAGATTTTATTTATTTATTCACGGGAGACACAGAGAGAGAGAGAGAGGCAGAGACACAGAGGGAGAAGCAGGCTCCATGCAGGGAACCTGACACAGGATTCAATCCCAGGACTCCAGGATCATGCTCTGAGCCGAAGGCAGACACTTAACCACTGAACCACTCAAGCATCCCTCTAGCTCCCAATTCTTGATTTCATTCAGTTCAGGTCATGATCTCACAGTCCTGAGATGGAGACCCACCTCAGCTCTGTATTCAGCGTGGAGTCTGATTGGAATTCTCGCTCTCCTTCTGCCCTTCCCCTCCCAATGCACTCAATAAATAGATAGATAGATAGATAGATAAATAGGATCTTTGGAGATAAATAAATAAAATTATGCTAGAGAGTTTTCTGGCACATTCCAGGAGTTTAAATCCCATCTCCACCATTTATATTCCAGTTACTCAACTGTTTTAAGTTCATTCTCTGGCTTGCAGAATAATGATGGTAAGTGTAACCATGCCGTGCTGTGAAAATTCAACAACACAAGCACAGCATAATGTCTGCAATTTTATCATTGTGGGTTTTATTATTTGTTTTGATAAAGGGGGAGGCAAAACTCTCCCAATTCTCCTGCTGTAAAGAGAAGTAAGAAATAAAGTTTTTAAATTTGTTGCCTCAAATAAAAATCTGTAAAAACAAGGGTTCATAGAAACAAATCTAGGAAATGGTGAAGGAGAAAATTGAGCCTACAGGTAAAATCTGACAACAGGTTCCTCTTACTTAGCCTTTAAGAATTTTAAGATCCACTGCTTCTGGCAACCCAACCCTTATCACCACTACATGGGTGATAATGACAACCATATAAAGCAAAGGGAGGTAGCTGGAGAGAGGGAGGTACTCTTTTCTGCAGGTCAAGAATATTCCATGCCAGACCCTTCACAGAATCACCTACTCATGAGGGAAGTCAGTAAATATGAACTACAAGGTAAATTTAATAGGCACAGCATTTCACCTGAGAAAGGATATTAAAGGAAGGGGAGTTTAGAGGTTGCAAACCAGTCTAAATATCAACCAGGAGAAAGTAATACAGTCTAATTAAATAAGTTTCCAAAGGATGAATTCCAGATTGTTACTTCCACACACATTATTTCAGACTGTTACAAATGCATACACTATTTTAAAAAGCTGTGATTTTCAAACGTTATGAAGCAAACTTTAACGTACCAAAGACTACTAACACACTGACTCATTTTCAGCTTTTCCTGCTATTTCCAATTACTTGAGTATTATTCCCACAGGGAAACTCAAGGTATTTTTAAAAATGTCCTATTGCCGTTAACCACTACCTCTCTTAGCATATTAAACTTTTCATGATACTGTGCAACTGAAACCAAATGAAAAATAAATTGAACTCTGAAAATTACATCTGCAGTTGTCACTGATGACTCCTGATTTAAAATCTGCGCATTCAGCAAATCAGCCTGAATCCTCGGTCAGTGACAAGTCAGGTCTGATTCCAGGAAGTAATGGAGCTTCCTCCCTTCAAATCCTGGAGGCAATGCAGAGATCAGAGGTGTGCATTCATGCCACCTGGGTTCAGATTCTAACTCTGATAGTTAACAGGATTATGACCCAGAGCCATCCATTTCATCTCTCTAAAATTCATTTTCTTCATTTTAAAAACTTAAATGATGACATCATCTTTACCTCCTTCAATGGTTCTACAAATTCCATAAAATAAATGCACATCAAATGCTTCACACAGTGCCTGGCATGTAGAAACCTCTATAAATGTTAGCTTCTCCCACCACAATTTTGTTAGTCGTACTTGCTGCTTGAAGTTCCTCACCAACAATCTGTCAGCTAGCACCAAAAACAAACAAAATCCTTTCTAGCCAAGTTCCTTTGGGAAACTCGAAGCCCTCATGCCTCACATCCAGGTCATTAATGGCTCCTACCCAAATTCAAGCTCTTCCTGTCACTGAGCCTCCCGTGCCTGTATTTCATCCCTGCCTCATCTCTCCTGACCCGGTTTGACACCATTCTCCAGCTTTCCAGAAATGTCTATTCTGTGGTAAACAAAGTCTCCTACTTCTTAAGGACCTCACACCACTTGTACCATTTTACTGAACTGGGTCTACCCCTCTTGCCTCAAGTCAAGTCCCACCCACCACCAGGCCTGCAGGCAGGGCAAGTGAATTCCAACTCCCCCAGTGATGCCCAATCAAGTTTTCCAGCCATGACCCACAGGTACTAAGACCTCATTTTTACACCACAGGCCACTCTTGCACTACCACCTTCTTCTTCTCCTTAAAAATGATCCCTGAACCCACCCTCACAAATATCCAACACCACTGAAGATAGCATGTACTTGTCTCCATCCTGCACTGCACCCTCATGCTCTCCATACCTACTGCTACATCCTGGAACTCATCATCTTATGCCAGAACTAGCCCACCTCAGACATTTAACTTCCAATAGTGAGTTCCTTTTCTTCTACTACTTTCATGCCCTAATGCCAGCTAAACCACTTATCTGGCTTCATCAACATCTCAGACTCCCTGACTTGTCTGATTCCATCCCACTCTAAGAGCCTTCTTCTGTCTTCACCTCCTTCTCTGTCTGGCCTGCACTACATGATCCACCACTTCAAATAATTTTCTCAAATCCCTCACCAGTTTCTCCTTGCCCTGAAACCCCCTGGCCACACCCCAATCCTGATCAAGTCAGCTGTATGTCTCTTATACTCTTGCCCTATGCTATAAGCTCCACTACAAAACCATAGTACCCTGTGGGCTGCTGCCACAAACTCCAGGTCTGCAATTCAGCTAAGCATCTCTAAGAAACCTGCACTTCTTGGTGTCCTGACTGGCCACTTTTTCCATCCCTCACAATATCACTTTCAATATTCTTTACCATTTGCAAGAAACTCCCTAACCTACTACTTCCTTATGTTTAGCAATCACTTTTTTATCTCCTTCTTTATAAAGAAAATAGCAACCCCACTAGCAATCCCTCCCTTCCCCACTCTGCTACCTACAAACTTGGCTTCCATATAACCTCCTTTTCTCCTGTGCTCAGAATCCTTCTACCTGCTGCCTCTTGGGAGTCTCACTCCATCAATCATTCCCTCCTTATCTGGGGCTTTGCTCTCAGTACTTAAAATACTCAAATCTCTTCCATCCTAAAATAAATAAAAATAAACAAGCTTCATAAATTCAGTTCCCTCTTTACTTATCATTGCCTCTCTCTCTTCCCAGTAAAGCAAGTGGGAAAAGAAAAAAAAAATCTCTGTATTTTTTAAATAGATTTTATTTTTGTATTTTTTTAATCTTTATTATCTTTACTCCTCAATCTGTTGTGAGTTGGCTTCCATCCCAATCACTCCACTAAAACTAAGTAGCAGTGACCAAAGTGAGGGAGGTTCCTGCTCATGACTCGATTTTCCCAATTAAAAAAGGAAATCAGAGAGTGAAATGTAACAGAGGATGTGATGGTCACAAAAGGAGGGAGGTCATGCAGCGCCTGAAGAGATATTGAAGATATTGTGAGCAATACCTCCTCTTCTCTAGTCTCACTTATTCAATAAGCACTCATAAATGTTTGTTCGTAACACTACTGGGCACTTGGTCATACAACCACCCTCATGAAGCCTTCAGTCCAATGACAGAGAAACATCATGAAGAAGAGCTCAAGGGTTGCTTTCCAATCTATCCATTTTCTAATCCTGATCTCTCTGAGGCATTGGTCACTGGCAGGCTCTCCTCCCTGACTTCCCTGATATCAGTCTTTCTTGGTTTTCCTCCTGCCTCTCTGGCCTTTCCTTCTCAGTTTTCTGCCACCCTTCCTTTAGTGCTGTTCCTCAGGCTCGGTCTTCAGCCCCCCTCTCTTCTCCCTCTCACTGGGTCATCTCATCTTCTACAATGGTTCAAGTGTCCCCCCTCCCATACTGATGACTCCCAAACCTCACCCCTGAACTCAAGACCTATGAATTCAATGAACATGTCTCAAAATAGTCAAACTAACCACATGTGGAGGGAGCACTTCAATGAGCCAGACAGTGTGCTTACGCACTTCCCAAATATTATCTCATGATCACAACATACATGATAATGAAGCACAAAGTGGTTATGTGACTTGCTCAAGTGCACACAAACTAGAAGTAAAATATGAACTTGAATCTATCTGGCTCCACTGTGCTTTGTCTCACAGCCTCTTCAAACTCACTGTAGAAAAGATGGAATTTCTCTTTCTCCATACTGCTCTTCCTCTGTATTCATAGCTCAGAGGATGGCCCCATCATTTACCCAGTTGCCCCCAAACCAAAAACCCTCAAGTCCTTCTTGATGCCTTTTTCTGTCTGTACCTACCTTCAATTGGTCACACAGTCCTATGCAGCCTCATCTCTCCCCACATCCCTTCAACACACCCAAAAAAACTCCACATGCTCCAGCCACACTGAACCACTTCTTGCTCCCTCAGTAAGAATACATTTCCACAGAACACTCCACATTTATTCATGCTACTGCTTACCTATAGAACACCCTCACCAGCTGCCACCCCTCTCCAGCCCTTCCCTCCTCTGTTCCTCTGAGGAAGCCCCAGCTGATTCCACCTCCTGGGTCTACAAGAGACATCCCACCAACCCCTGTGCTTCCACAGCAGCCCACGCGTACTGCTATAACAATACATGGTGTGTATCATTACTCTCTGTTGATATATCTTCTCTCCCTCTAATACATGAGCAAATACACGCAAAATAACAGTATCTTATTCATCTTAGTATTATAGTGTCTAACTCAGTCACTGTCTGTTACGTAATAGACAATAAATGCCCATGAGCATATGTGTTTGTGATTTGAGTTTGGCACCTAGGGAATCTTTGAAATATTTCATTCAGGCAACCAGGATATCCTTGCTCACTTCTGCTTTATTGTAAACTTCAAGATTCCATATAGGAAGAAAAGGCTTTTTCCCTACAGTGTATGGGCAAGCTCCAACCAATAAAACTGATGTGCCCATAAAAATGTCATTGGACCAAATAGGTGTTTTCTGCTTACTATTTACACAATAGAAATGACACATTTGCCAACATTTTTCAAAACATTTATTTTGGCACTGTATAAAAACCATCTAAATCTAGTATTCTCCAAGTTCAAGGAGAGTATAAAAGGAGTTCAAAATGTTTGAATTCAAATGTCTTTATATCCCAAGTCCAAGTGAACACCAATGTTAATCTCACAATATCTTTTAAGACAATCATCATAGGTCTAGAACGGTACTGGGCTCAGCAAAGCTTCCACCTTCTTCTAGAACTGAGACTCACCACTGAGAATCTGAAGTTCATATGAACTGTCCTGTCTTGGTCTGCCTCTGAGGAGCTTCCCATTTTATTAACAGTTGAAATAATTCTTTGGCCTTACTTTCTTTAATTTTTCAACTAAGCAACTTCACTGACCTTTTTTCCTGGCCTGATTTAAATGTGATATTTCAGTAAGTAGTTTATCACAGATTCTGGTTAAATTTACTTTTAGTTTTATCAGATATTATTAGTTCAATTCCCACATGAAATGGTACTGAACTAGTTGAAACAAGTTAATAGAAAAATACCCAATTTTCACATACTTTTTGCTAACTATACATACATTCAATTGGCCAAATCTTTATTTCACTTGAATTACAGAGGAAATGTTATTTCTTTCCCATAAAGTCCAGAAGGTGCTGATGTCACTACATAGCTAGAGCAAGAAAGGGTAATTTGCCTTTTACTGTCATTCTATTTATGTGTACTCGTCTTCCAAGATAGTCCAAACCTAAATTAAAAAGAAGACTCTATAAGATTTTTATGTGAAGTGCAAGTATTTTCCAGAGCCCTGACAAAAGCTGGTTTACAGAAAAATAGTTCCAGGCTTTAAAAATACTCAACACAAGGCATTCTCAAAAACTGCATGGTCATGTAATTAGAAAATGGGTTCTCCAATAGGGATTCTAAAAGTATTGCTCCTACTGGAAATAGAACAAATGCTCAGAAAAATCTAATCATTTACATATGAAGTCCTCAAACCCATTTGAATTAGAAATATGGCTCCTGGCTATCTATTTTAGCCAAATTATTTTGAGCCATTTAGGGAAATTTAAAAAAGAATCCAGATACCAAATATATGAAATCATAGTTCAGGATCCTGAGCCTTAAGAATAAAGACATCACCATCTCTGTTTTATCTTTTCACTCCATATAAGCAAGATCAAAAGTGAAAGTAAAAAATCAAAAACCTCAGCCTAAAAAAAAATTACTACCAACAAAGCAGTGGTCTCATACTCTTTCCTACATTCACATCTTTTTCCCACATTACCTCTACCTTTACGCGTAACACTGATACTTTACTACATAATTTCCCTTCTCCCTCTCAGCAGAGCTAAGACAACACACAATGATTGAAATAATAATAACTGGAACTAAAAGAAGGTACAAGGCGCTGTAGGAGAGTGGGAGGGGTCAGGGATGAGGTACAGATAAAATTCAAATACAAGAAAGAAAGAGATACAGACAGAATTCAAACACAAGAAAGAAAGCCTAACCCAAATTCACATAGTTCTAACTGTGGTATAACCAGGTATGTGCCTACTCAGGGATGAACTTTGTTTCATAGTGCCCATCTGACCAAGTGCCTCCTAGAACACCGTCAGGCAATATGAACCACAGTCTCAACAAACAGCTCAAAGACACAATCAATATCTGAAAACAAATGGACTGTTTTGCTTCTGCAATCTGGAAGCCAAAGAAACCAGTGCTAGAACTCTCAAAAAATAAAAGCATGAGTTGCTCAAACCTCGTCATGTGTACTGACTCATCCTGCCTCTCATGCTATCATCTGCTAGTCTCCTACATTCTTAGGGAGGAGATGAGCACCTAATAACATGGATATATTAGCTGTCCCAAGACTGTTTTTAAGGAACAAGAGGGTCTTATATTCCTTGTTTTCTCTCTTTTCCCACTACCAACTATTGAGTTGAGGTAACAACTATCCTTGGTTTGGAATATCACCTCTCGTCTCCAATGTCAATACCAATGTCATCTTTTAAGACACAGTCATGAGAGACCTGGAATAATATTGGGCTCAAAAGAGCTTGCACCTTCTTCTGGAGCTAAGCCTCAGTGTCTGGATTAGTAATTGTCTCCAAACTAGTCTCATGGCACCAAGTCTTGGCCTACTCTCCAATGCCAGTTCAGGTTGTTCTTGATTCTGCAGCCACAGGGTTAAGGCTTACTCTTGGCTGATCTCTCTAGACTCAAGTCATTCCCTTTCTATTCTATGATCAAACCACATGAAGTTCAAGCCATGTGAACCACATGTTCCCCCTCTCCCAAGGTCCTCTATTCAAGCTATTTCTCCCCTTGAAACATTTTCCTCATACTCTGCCCAACATGTCACAGATTAGGTGCTCATTATCTGCTGAATAGAAAGGGGGAAAGAAAGGAAGGAAGGAAGGAAGGAAGGAAGGAAGGAAGGAAGGAAGGAAGGAAGGAAGGAAGGAAGGAAGGAAGGGAGGGAAGGAGGGAGGGGGGAAAAAGGAGGAAAGATCAGAAATATGGTCCATGTTTTCATTTGATATGAATGAATTTTAACCTATCATGTCATGTAAAACTTGTCATTTTAGAAAAGTAAATGGTTTCCAATTAGTCTCACTTTCAATAATAATAGAACCCTGGACCACTGCACAAAAGTACCTAGCAACAAGCACAAGCCCAGAGACTACTCAGTGAGAACCTGACATTAAATAGTGAAACTTAGCTTCATCTGCATCATTTCTCTTAAAAATTTTCATGAACTTGACACAACAGAGAATCTCTAAATGTCCCTCCAATGAAAGGAAACAAGCCAACCTATCCCATCTCATAGCACCCTCTGATTTCATTCACAGTATACTGCTAGATGACCCACTTACTGCTAAATGAATTGCAACTGCCTCACTGTGTTGGTCAGCTGAGGCTGTAAATATAAAAAGTCCTCTGAGCAAAGTCAATGCCACCAGACAACTGGGCGGCAGGAACACCCTATTTTTACAGATGTTGTCATGGTTCTGGCATGCACTGTGAACACAAGAACAACCAACTTGCAAAGTTGAGTCAAATATTTCCTAAAAGATTCACTTAAAAAAAAAAGAATGCTTGCATTTTATTCTTCTACACAAGGCAAATAATGTAGCTTTAATATTTTTATTTTTAAAATAATTACAATTTGCTGAAAAGACTAAAAAGTTTAATCAAATTTACTATTTATATAATTTATGTGTAACATTGGAAAAGACAACATCTCTGAAGTTAAGAGAACTAAGATAGGCAGCCTGGGTGGCTCAGAGGTTTGGCGCCGCCTTCAGCCCAGGGCGTGATCCTGGAGATGGGGGATGGAATCCCACATCGGGTTCCCTGCGTGGAGCCTGCTTCTCCCTCTGCCTGTGTCTCTGCCCCGCCCCCTCTCTGTGTCTTTCATGAATAAATAAAATCTTTAAAAAAATAAAAAATAAATAAAAAAAGAGAACTAAGATAATTAGCTTACAGAAAGCTATAAATATACTTCAGGATTAAGGAATCAGGGGAACTCAAACTGAAGATATGCAAAGCCATTTGAAGGACCCCCTCATTTCACTGGTGAGCAAACTAAAGCAACAAGAAGTGAAACAACTCATCCAGGATCTCACAGTATGCTACTAGGAGGCCTACGGTGTGGACTTAAGTCTCCTAAATTCCAGTCCAACATCTGCAAGAAGTTTCTCCTTCATACTTAAAAAAGAAATCTAGAGACACCTGGGTGGCTCAATGGTAGAGCATCTGCCTTCAGCTCAGGGCATGATCCTGGGGTCCTGGCCTCGAGTCCCACATCAGGCCCCTCGCAGGGAGCCTGCTGCTCTCTCTGTCTGTATCTCTCATGAATAAATAAATGAAATCTTTAAGAAAGAAGGGAAAGAAGAAAAAAGAAAAGAAAAGAAAAGAAAAGGAAAGGAAAGGAAAGGAAAGGAAAGGAAAGGAAAGGAAAGGAAAGGAAAGGAAAGGAAAAAGAAAGAAAAGAAAAAAGAAAAAAGAAAAGAAAAGAAAAAAGAAAGAAAGAAAAGAAAAGAAAGAAGAAAAGAAAAAGAAAAGAAAAGAAAAGAAAAGAAAAGAAAAGAAAAGAAAAGAAAAGAAAAGAAAAGAAAAGAAAAGAAAAATCTATACTTAAAACTCAAACTAATTTTTCCTCTAGGTCAGTAGCCACAGTGGGTGCCTCCTATCAGTGTACCACATGTTGCAAAAAATTACTATACACACACACATCATGAAAGGGCACCCCCCACCTTTGCCTTAACCCCTGAAGTCCAGCCCTTTTCACTTTTCAGTCTCCATACTGGCCAAGCAGCTGGTACATAGAACTCTACACGTTTTCAGAGGAAGATACACCCCATGGATCTCTCACATAAACTGAAGGTCAGGGGTCACAGAAATATTCCTCAGTAGACTAAACACAACACCTCAACTGACAACCTTTCTACTACAGAGCAGCCAATCTGCTTCCAGGACTACGTTCTCTTCTTCTCTCATACCAAAACAACTATCAATAATGTCTCAGAAATGTACTTGTACTAAGGTGTAAATAACCAATACAAGCTCCAAGAATTGATTATTCCCAGGGGTTGTTTCTGATCTAAAATGCTGACAAAATTTTAAGCTAATTAGGCAGTTACAGGAATATACTGACAGATAATAGGATTCAGTAAATATTTGCTGAAGATATAGTGAGAGGATGAGTGGAGTTGGGGAAACACAAGGGGCAGAGTACTCTGCTTAGGCAGAATGCTGTATGTCCAAAGGAAAAAAACAAATGCTGTTTACAAATTTTGAAAACACATAGCTTTTCTACTCAGCAGATGGTTACAAAGTATTTCCTCTTTTCTACAGCAGCAGAAGACAGTTATAAGATAGAAGTTATCAAGCACTTACAGTCTAATAGGTCCTTTTCACATATATTACCTCATTTAGTGCTCACAACATACCATTCTGCTTCACACATGTAGAAAGTAAGACCTGGGTTAAATTTTAGTCTTCTGATGTAAAATCTCTTAAGTTCTCTTTCTCTTGCTATATCAAATGTATAATTACTCCCTAAAACATTCCAGAAAGAGCTTGACTTATCAGTGAACTATCTCATTTTATAGAAGCAAAAACTGATTTTTTAAGAAGATTTATTTATTTTAGAGAGGGGGGTGCAGAGGGACAGAAAGAGAGAATCTCAAATAGACTCCCAGCTGAGCATGGAGCCCAACGTGAGCTGGATCATAGATCACCACCTGAGCTGAAACCAAGGGTTGGACACTTAACCAACCGAGCTAACCAGGCACTCCGAAGCAAAAACTGATTTAAGGGACACACAGTAAATATAGAAATGATACCTAGTCAAACATTCTTCCTTGCAGAACACAAAATAACTATTGGTTCAGAGGCTTGGACATAAAAATGATATCAAAAGAAATTCAATTCTTTCACATGTTTTTGTTAAATAAAAGAAAAAAGAGAGTTTATATACTCTAAGAGAGTTCAGGTATGAACAAGAATGAAAGCTGCAGGCTAGAAAAGGTGAATCTCAAAATTCTTCTACCTTTGGAGTCTCTTAACGGTTGCACGAGTATAACATTGGAAGGAAGAGCTGTGGAAGGTGGTTATCTATGTTCAATTCCTGATCCCACCACATCCTCACCCTGTGACCTTTCTGGGCCTTAGTTTCCTCTCATGTAAAGTACTTCCTCACAGAGATGTTGAGAGACTGAAATGACACGTGCTTGGGGTTCAGAACAGCACCTGCCCCAGAATGAGCAGAAAAAACTGTATACCATGGTAAGGATGATTGCTTAAACTCTTTTATTCACACTACTTGACACTGTAGTCAGGCAAAAGCAAATTCCATATTGAGTTTGTCAACATAGGCAAATATTTCCAAGCTAAGATGTTTGCTTCCAAGGACAACCTCTTCAAAGATGTTTTAACTATTTTGGCAGAAACAAATGTAATCAACACATTTTTAGTGAGAGCTTCCAAGTTTCAAAAATGTGTGAAAATGCTCCACAGAATATTTTTAACAGCAAAGATGACACAAATATTTTGAATTTCTATCTGGATAAAATTGCCTCCCTAAAAGGAAGAGTTAAATAGAGGATAAAAGCAAAAAGTTGATAAAGTTCAAGTGCTAATGCTCTAAATTAATAGCTACCTTTAGCAAATGCTCATTTATTTGCTATTCAAATATGGGGGAAAATATAAATGTAACTATTTTTCTTGTCCAGCAAAGGTTTTAAACTTTTGCATGTCCTTCATTCAACTGAAAAGATCAGGCATTAATAGAGACCCAAATTCTATGCAACTATTTCATAAGTACATTTTCACAGACTGGTTATAAAAAAAAACAAAAAACAAAACAAAACAAAAAAAAACCTAGCAATGGTAAAATTTTAAAAAAATTAATAAGTATTTTTATTTAAAAAGATGAAATGGTTCAGAAAGAACTGAATTAGCCAACTGTAAACCAAATGGCCTTTGTTTTCAAAATCTATAGATCAAAGCTATCATATAAAAGGAAAAACATTCAGGTTTTTCCTAGTGCTTGAATTCTAAGTAAGTGTTTTATGGTCTAAGATTCATAAAAGACTCGTTCAAAGAAAAAAATATCAATTATATTTCAGTGAGTTTGAATATTAATGTATTCTTCCAACATTTTGAGATGTTCTCAAATTTTTAAAGTTTTTATAATATAAAAGTCAATTAAAAACTAATCTCTTCATTACATAGAGATTGATAAAATAATCTGTATAATATCCAAACTCCTTATCTCTCATCCCTCTCTCCTTGGCTTCTTTCCCTGGTTCTTCTTCTTTCCCTGCACTAGACATTGGCTATTCACCAGAGGATTAAAAGGAACACAAGAATAGTTCAGTTTTCATGAGTTAATATGGCTACATAGTATGGTGGGAAGTTAAAGTTATTCATGACTATTATCCCAGAGGTCTAACTTTCAGGTGATTAAGTTTATAGTCATGATCCCTGTTGTTTATTCTAAATAAACAATGGGATATACTGCATGCAGAAAAGAGCTATATTTTATTTCTTTCAGAGTGACTTGTTTTGGTTCAATATATAACAGGTACATCATAAGTGCTTGATAGAGAAATAAAAGAAGGGAGAAATGGAGGAAGGAGTGAAAACACTAAACAAAATGGTATCCAGTTATATACATGAATTGATAGAAATTTAAAAGTGAAAAAGATGTATATGGGAAAAGGTGGGTAATTGTAACAGGTAAGAAGAGTTCAGCTTGGTAGATACCTGGGTGATATCCAAGCTCTTCCACTTACTGGCTGAGTGACTTAACCAAGTTATTTAACTTTCCTGAGGCTCAGTATCCTCCTCTGTAAAATGGAGCCAAAAATAAAACCATTTCATAGGCTGGCTCCAAAGATCAGATATAATGGTGAAGTGGTTGGCACAGAGTAGGAATCAACAAAAACCATTATTAACAGTAGCATTGTGATCTAGTCCAATGTTCTTCTTTTGAGAATGAAAGGGAGACTTAAAGAAATGAAAAAAGCTGTTGAAGTCATAGCTTTCTGGGGCAAAGCCTGACTAGAACTCAGATCTCCTGCCTTCTGGGCCTATAATCCACACTACTTATCAAAGAAGCTACATTGAGAAGAAAACAAGATACAAATGCTAAGCTAGGATGACGCTGGTTCCCAAAATTTAGTGTTTTTTTTTTTTCTCAAAATTTAGTGTTTTTAAGAAACACATGAGATGGGATGCCTGGGTAACTCAGTGGTTGGGCATCTGCCTTTGGCTCAGAGTGTGATCCCGGAGTCCTGGGATGGAGTCCTGCATTGGGCTCCCTGCAGGGAGCCTGCTTTTCCCACTGCCTGTGTCTCTGCCTCTCTCTGTCTCTCATGAATAAATAAATAAAATCTTAAACAAAAACAAAAAAACACGTGAGAGGGTGCCTGAAACATATGCCATGTTCTCTTAGGCCCAACCAGAAGATACTCTGATCAAGTTAAATCAGGGATAAAGCGTTTCCAGTAAGCATTCCAGATAATTCTACTGTAGAGATTCTGTAGTCACTTGGAAAAGCACTGCTATAGAATAAGAGTAACAAGGGCTCTGTCCCTAGTCTTGGCCATTAGAATCATCTGTGGAGCTCCTTCCTTATCTATTGCATTAGCATCACTGGGTGACATCTAAGAACCTGCATTTTGTAAAAGCTCTTCAGGTGATACCTACATGTGGTCGGTTAGAGAACCAAAGGCCTATAAACAGAAAACAACCAGCTTTGCTGAAGTCAATATAAATCGGCTAGAAAGAGGTGGGATTTGGAATGCCTGGGTAGCTCAGCGGCTGAGCATCTGCCTCCGGTAGAGGGCGTGATCCCGGAGTCCAGGCATCGAGTCCCGCATTGGGCTTCTCCAACTCTGTGCTTCTGCCTGTCTCTCTTTCTCTCTCTCTCCCCCCTCTCTGTCTCATTGTGAATGAATAAATAAAATCTTTAAAAAAAAAAGAGAGAGAGAGAGAGAGAGAGGTGGAATTTGTGAAACTAGAGAAGAATGCTTGTGGGAAAAGCTCAAGAGCAAAGGTAGGAGAACTTGTCACAAGGTACAGGAAGCATGTGAGTCTTAGACAAATAAGAAATGTGTCAAGAAGGTGACTGCAATGAGCTCATTACTCCCTGTCCCCAAACACGGCTGCCTTTGTCACCTCTTTTTTTTAACACTCATCCTTCATAGATAAACTTCAACTCCTATAAACATCAAGCCCTGCTCTGACCTCACAGCAATATCCCTTAGAACTTTGACAGTTATTCAAAGCAGGTTGCTGAGTACTTCAACTCGGCTACTGACATTTATTGTTACCTTAAGAACATGATTTAACCTGATTTTTAACTTCTTCATTCTTTAAAAGAAGAACTATTTTGCCTATTTATACAGTTGTGAAGATAAAAGACACACTGGATCTGAAAATCCTTTTTCCAATTCCAAACCAATACACAACTCTAAGATAGTCTTTTTTTTTTTTTTAGTTTACAACTCCTGATCCCAGTCAAGATTAACATGATGATGAGATTTTATTCAGTAGGCATTCAAGGAGACCCTGGCTGAATGACCTCCACAGAACCCCTGCATGTAGAAGAGCACGTGAGGTCAGCACAGGAATTCAAGGATTTAAAGAGGAGGTCTGGTCACTCATACTGAAAATGATAAATTTCACAGGACCAGGGAAGTTTAAGTCAGAGGCCTGAACTAATTTAAAGATTAAGAAAAACTCAGAGAGCTGTACATTCTTCAGGTTAACTCAAAGTCACCAATCCCAAATCTGCAGACAAGGGACCAGGAGAAAGAATGGATCAACACGGAAGATGTGAAAAAGGTCTCGAAGGAACAAATAAAAGGAATGCTGGCTAACCAGTCATTTCTGAGATGCAATGCTAATAAAGGGACTGAGTGCTCTCATTTGCATTTAATTCTCCCATTAAAAAAAGTAGAATCCAAAGCTAAAGAATTCTGCACAGGTAATTAAGCAAACAGAACCAAACACTTCCAACGTAACAAGAAGAATGTCCTATGGGGAGTACCCAAGCTATGGGTTCTGACCCTCTGTAAGCTCCAGAATGAAGAGTCTTTATTTGGATTGCAGGGAACTAAAACGTCAAACTCTTATGATAAATAATGACTATCCCATTTGGCTTTGACTCTAGAAGATATGAGGCTTTGTGAAGTACTGCTGTATCACAATTATCTAACAAATCTAATTGGCAGGTTTATGCCTTTTTTTCATGTATACTTTACACTGAAGTTTCAGAAATCTACACCAACTAGGAGGGTAAAAATCCTTGACAGGAGAATAAAACAAGGAAGAAAAAAGGCTTATGAACCACTTAGGAAATGGATTTTAAGAATTTCCATTATCGAAAAAATGTAAGGCTTTCAAGAAGCCACATTATATACAAAAAACAGCTGGAACATGGAGCAAAGCAACTGTTTTCATTCCTAAACACAGAACAGCTAAGTAGTTTCCTTTTGCACTGACAGACTCTTTGCTTTCTTTTCAAAATGTAACCACTGAAAAATGTAAATAAAAAGGCTGCCATAATATTGGCGAGCATAGTAGTATACGTAACAGGAACACCTTCCCAGGGCTCCACAGCTGAGGCCCATGATGATCATCACATTGACCCTAATAATACCTCATTTTATCGCTGTGCAAATGATCTCTGCTGACCTTGCCAAGACTGTTTAACATCACAGACCCCATTTATGTCCAGAGTTTTTGTTAAAAGACAAAGTTAGAGCTTAAACAAAAAGCCATCCACTCTTACCCAGTAGTAACATGTAGAGGCTGTTTGGGTAATGCCTGTCTCAAGCAAGTAAATAAATATTCACTTATATCTTAAAGATAAGTGAAAAACCCCGAGAAGTAACTTATCTAAAGCTATCAGCGTTAGGACTAAAGATCTAAACTTCCTGGCAGTTGGTGTCATACAGAAATTCCTAGGACATATTACCCAAATGATTTCTGATGTGGGGGGGGAGGGGGGGACTACAGAATAACTCGTAACAAAGAGACAAAAGAGATTTGGGAGATTTTGTTTGTGATACACACACAAGTACAAAATTAAAAGCAATTATGTGAGTGTTCCTGTGTATGAAAACTGGTAGAAAACTGGAACTAGCTTTCCAAAATTATGGATCAGCCAGTCAGGACTGACTGGTAATAGTATTGTATTCTCCCAACATCTGTCACAGAGCTATTATCTTCTCATGACTGCTTTCTGATGCAGCTTTTGCCGATACTGCAGCAAAGTGTCCAAAGTCTCTTCCATAAGAAAAGTCAAGGAATGTGAAGTAGAGAACTTCAAAAGATGTATGTTCTCTTAAAGTAATGTTTTCTAAGTTTCTTAAAGTGATGTTTTCTAAGTTTCCCAACTATAACAAAAATGTACTGAGGTTTAAACTGTGATCAAAGAATGTGGATATTACAGAAAATAAAAATCATAATAATCGAACCTAAGATTACAAATAACAAAATGCACCAATATCTCTCCAACTTTCACATAAATTAATACAAAAACAACTATTAAAATAGGCAATACAAAACCTCAGACAGATACGAGCACCTGAGTCCTTCTTTGCATCTTAAAGTCAGATTCTATGTTTCACTTACCTCATTTCCAACTGTGTCCTTGGAAGCAGAGGACACAGTGGTACAGAAGGAATGACATCTCTTTTTTTCAAAGTGAAAATGGCATATTTCATGGGGGCAAAATCTCTCCGTGTTTTGCTTTCCTTGAACACTGCTATAATTTTTGGATGGGTCTTCAGAAAACCCACTTTTTCCAAATAATCTCTCTGTACCACAGTGAATGGAACTTAAGCTGCCTGCCTTTCGTAAAGTAAAAACACTAGTTTTTCTTTGGAATGTTATTTCTCTCTTGCTGACATCATCTAAATGTTCCTTCTTCTCTGCACAATGTGGAGTGCTGTCCTTTTCTGAAATCCTTTCCTCCAGATCACTAACTTTTACTTCTGTGTCACTGTTGTTAGCAGGAGAAGTGTCCACATGGTGAGACAGACTGCTTGCAGCACTCGGCACAAGTTTCTGTTTAACATCATCAACTACAACTTGTGTCTTCTGAGGAATACCACCTCCCAGTGTGGGGTCCAGGGTAGCAGATTCCTCCCGTACCAGTCCCCGGAGGAAAAGAGCTGGCTGTTCTTTTGAGAGCTGAATGCCACTCTTCTTCTTGCCTTCATTTTCCTCATCTGGCTCTGCTGACTTTGTATCACCTACAGTTGTCTTGATTGGCTTTCTCCTGAAATATTTTCTTCCTGGAGAGTGTTTTTTAGGGCTCAAAGGAGTTTTGGCAAGATCTAAATACTGTTCTTCTTTCTCAGCTCTTACACATCCACAGACATTCCCCATTTGATTTGCAGGAAATCACAGTTCCACAGATTCACTCATTTCAAAATCCAGGGCTTACTTCGATCTTCTAGATCAGTCTGAAAATTCCATTCTGACCTCTAATTCCTCAGACTTTGTGACCATCCTCTTCAACATGAGGCCATTTTGCTTATGAGAAAAGCACATGCAAGAAATGCCATGGCATCTTGCCCAGCTGGGTCCCTGTGTCTCATTAGACACTGTGGCTTATTTCTGGCCACCAATCCTCTTAGACAAACACTACTGCTCACTGCAAAATTATAACGCTGATAGGCTTTCGAAGTAAACGCTCCGATTTATTGTACGAGAACTCTGACCCTTTGCTTTAACTTTGTTTTCTGAAATGCAGTTACACTACCAAAGTCTGCATTAACCTTTGAAACTATTGGTGACTCAACAAATCTGAGAGCAAACAGAAGGCAAATACCCAATCAAGAGTCCTTTAAGCAAAATGTCTTTCAAATGTAGGTTTCAGAAAGTCTCTAACATATAATTTTTTTCTTAAAAAACACCAACTAATTTTGGTACTTGCAAAAACAAACAAACAAAAAAAGCTCAAAAGTCTCTGTAAATTATACTAAGACTTTTCCAAAACAACAGCCATTAAAAAACAAAAACAGAATGATTCGATAGCTGAAGGAAAGATAATAAATGCTGAATTCCTAAAATACTCGATAAAAATTACCTCTAAAATCAATCTTTTGATTGATTTTATATTATAATATTTTTCATAATTTTTATATTTATAAATTATAATATTTTTCATATTACATACTGCATTTTTCATATTTCATATTAAATTTTCATATGAATAAATTTCCAAGCCATTTTCCTTATGTGATCATTAGGATTTTCACATAAGCAAATTGATCAATTTTATGATTTGAAGCATGACATGCTCAGCCAGAAGAAACACATAAATGTGTTTCTTATACATGAATGAAGGCAGTTTAACTTCATAGGTAAACTCATATAATCGTCCCTAGTTAAATATTACGTAATTTTACTAGGACCTTGCTGTAAAAGTAGTAAATCAGTATGGGGCCTGATTATCCAAGGTATGCATATTTCTAATACTGAGTCACAGATATGGTAATAAGAAATTAGTATGGCATGACTGGACTTACGTGTAAGCAGGTATCATCTGACTAAGTAGAAAAACATGATGATTCCCATTCTCTAGGTAGTCTTTAGACTGATCACAAGATGGAACTCATTATATTTTTCTAAATAAGAATATTCAATTAAGCAGGCAAGTTAGCAATGTTGCTGATACTTGTCAATGATAGGCCTGCATGATAATTAATCATTCAAGAGAATATTAAACAATCTCCAATGGCAAAATTTAATATTCTAGAAGACAAGCTGGCAAAAATAAAGCCTTAGATTTGGTTTATTTTTAATTTTATTTCAATGTCTTCATTGGCAATGGAACATTATCCACAAAAATGTAAAAGCATAATGGCTGGTATTTGTACTGGCAAGATAAAGGCACAACCACTGAAGTGCATCCCATCCACCCCTTCTTCCAGCCATGCCAAACTCACCAACTGTCCATTTCCAGGCCATCGCACACTGTTCCCTCTCCCAGAAAAAGGACCAAACTTTAGTCTCTGCCTGGTAGCTGGCATTCATTCTGCAAAGTCTATCTCTAGTATCAATGAAAATTTCCTCTATTCTTTACCACTTCCTGATCCTACCACAATACTCCCTCCCCTACATCTCTTGCTTATGTTGTGACAGATTCATCATCAGATTATATTTACGAACATTCTCTCAATAGATACAACATACTTCATTATCCTGGCATCTCTGGATCTAGTATATGGTAGTTACTGACAGAGGACTACTGTGTTGATGCTTACGCACAGACAGCCTGATTGGAAAAGAGATTCAATTTGGGATGCTCATTACAAATACTTTTTAAATAATAAATTGATCTTCTGAAATTACTTCCCTTATTTATATAAAGTATAAAGAAAAAAATAAAAAAGGCCCAGTCACTTGGAGTGAGGATGATCATCACTACTATAAAAAGACTTATATTCTTGGCATGACCAGTAAAATCATCCTAATCCTAAATTATCATAGTACTAAGAAAAGTTATTTCATTTAAATAAGAGGAACAACAACAAATAAATAAATAAATAAATAAATAAATAAATAAATAAATAAATAAATAAGAGGAACACTTTTATTTTACCAAAGCATTGTGCTGTTTCACTTTAAACAGATCTGGATCTAATTTTTAAATACTGGTGATAAATTAATTCATAGTATCTTGTCATGTGGGTCCTAAAATACACAGATTCCATAATACGTGCCATAGGATCATTAGGATTATATTACAAATATTTCCGTGGCTGGTCTTCCTTTTTCCTCCAGAACTGAAATGCAAAGAGTTTCTTGACATATAATTCTTTTTGAATGAACTTTTGCTTTAAATTTCTTCAAACTTAGGATCTAATTCCTAACCATTTACTCACATTTTGGTCTGTCATTTCCTGGTTTCTGTTCCCAGTGGCCTGGGAGTGTTTCCTCCAATGTCTCCAAGGTCCTCCTTCTAGGTAAAACTAGTACTCAGTCTTCACTTTCTCTTGCTCTTTAGCACCATTTTGTACTGCTCACCATTCTTTTCTACTTGATATTCTCTTCCTCCCAATTCAGTAACACTACTTTTTCTTGTTGTTCCATTCATCTCCCCAAATGTTTCTTTTTCTGTTTCCCAAGATGGATCTTCTTCCTCCTGCATCCCAAATCATGGGCTTTCCCCAGATTTCTGTCCTTAGCTCTCAGCTCTTCTCCACACATGCTCTTCTCTTGAATCCTCTAAAGAATTCTTCCCTCCAATGGATTCAGTGACCATTTTTATACTGATAACTCTAAGTGTATTACCTGTAGCTGACTTCCCAGCTCTGCTCACGTATCTCCAAGTGCTCAGCACACAGATACACAGGATGTCCACCAGGCCATCAAACTCACTGGGACAGTCATTTTTGTTCTTTCTCCCCTGACCAGCACCCTGTTTCTCTTGGTCATCTACTGGTTTGTTGTTTGTTTTATATCTCAGGCTGAACAGTTCAGAGTCATCTTTAACCTCTCTCCTTCACCGTCTGTGTCCTGTTGCCAAGTCCATTCCTTTCCCTCTTCAAAATGTCATCCATTGGATACAGATTTTTTTATCCCCATCTGAGTCCTGGCCTTTATCACTCCACTCAGAGAATACCACTTCAGCTTTTTAGCTTTATCTCCCTAACTACAGATCCTGCTCATTTCAATTTACTTTACATAAAATTGATAAGATTCAGTGTTCTAAAACATCATTTTTCAAGTTCAGAATGGTTAAGTGATGTACCCAATGTCATCAACTGCCATAAGTAAAGAGTCAATAGTGTCACTTAGCTCTGCCTCCCACCACAGCCTGGGTGCTTTCCTACTGCCCCACAGTGCTCTTATTCTGATATTCAAATTCCAGACTCAGCCTGTCTCACAATTCTGTCGGTAATCATGGGATTGGCTCCCTGTTCCGACTGGCCTTTAATCCTTCCATGTGGGGTTTCTGCAGTTTCAAACCTGCTAGAAGTTCTGGTACCTGATCCACTGAGGACTAATTAAAGGATCCCTGAGAATACTGCTGAGGATCTCCACATGAAATCTGCTTTTAAGCCAGTTTTATTTAGTCTTAAACCAATTCTAGAAACAAAGTCTGGCCCCATGCCCAAATCCCTACCTTGCTTTAGTGCTCAATCCCCTAGTTCCCTAAGGAAGGGGTGCTCTAGTAATGGGGGCCCTCAGATCTTTAGGGTCCTGCCTCCAGGTCCTGTTACTGGATCTCCCTGACAGCAAAAGCCCAGCTGAGGGAATGTTTACCTACATTAGCTACCCTGTAGTCTGGCTGGTGACAACCTGCTTGCCTGGGTCTCTTCCAATATCCTACTGCTGCAATTTTGTTCAGCTGCCTGTTCAAGTCCTGGAAACAACCTAGACTATAATTCCTACAGCTTTCCATACCTGTCAAATTTATCCTGTTCCCAAATCATCTCCAGGTAGATTATTTTCCACCATTTCCTTACAAACCTTAAATCCCAGAAAATTTTTACAAATTAAGAAATAAGTCTTACTCCTCTCATGATTTGGTTCAAAACCTCACGGGGCACCTGGGTGACTCAGTTGCTTAAGTGTCTGCCTTCAGCTCAGGTCACGATCTCAGGGTCCTGAGATCCAGCCCTACATCATGCTCTCTGCTCAGCAAAGAACCTACTTCTCCCTCTCCCTCTGCCTGCTGCTCACCCTGCTTGTGCGCACACTCTCTCTCAAATAAATAAAAGCTTTAAAAAATTTTTTTCAAAACCTCAGCTCCTTTCTAAAGCTAGCAAACTACTCTTCCTCTTCCATGGGCCAACTGAACAGTAGTCAATCAGTATGATTTGCTGCATGGCTACTTGGGTCAGGCTCTGAGCTGCACACAGAACACCGCATAAGCAGGAAAAAGGTTAATAAACTAAAGCATGTTCCAGAGTTAGGATTCACCTTAAATCAAATAAAGATGATATTTTTCAAAATGTTATCATTTTACAAAAAAGTAAAAATCCAAATCAGCCCTCAATGAGTATAGAGGTATAGATAAATCAGTTAATAAATCTGCATTTACTAGGGACACATGGGTGACTGAGTCAGTTAAGCCTCAGACTCTCGGTATCTGATCTCACAGTGGCGGCAGGATCAAGCTAGGGACTCCAGGTAGCCTTCAGATTTTTTCTCCCTCCCCTTCTGCCCCTCACAACTTGCATTCTCTCTCTCTCAAATAAAAAAAAATTAAATCTTAAAAAAAAAAATCCGCATTTACTCTCCTCTGATGTAGTTTGAGAAAGCACAGCCCTATACAAGATATGGCTACTTCTAATTCAGGAGCTCCCTTTATGATAATTATACTGCCATCTAGTGTCTACCAACAGGAAAAAAGTAGTTCTCACAGATGAGAAACTAGACTACTGATAACAACCATTCTAGGAATGAATCATAAAATGTTCAAGTATCTAAATCAAGGAATACTGTCCAATAAGCAAAAGAAATGTGTCTGCATTCTGTAAGAAGAAATCCTGGTCTTCCAACACTGAGACTGACTCTGTAAAAGCATGAAGTGGAATAAAACTCAAAATGGTGGCATGAATGCTTCAGCAAGACTCCATTTCAAACTAAGTAACCTTTTTATTCTCTTCCACAAAACTTCCCTCCTCCTCCCTTCTTAGCTTTCTGTTTCAGGAACCAGGAGCCACCATGAAAACATGATGAATGTGGCTGACTGCATATACACAATTCCTGTCCAAACCAGCTAGATCCTGTATTTCCCTATAAAACCAGGGAACTCTTTCTCCAAGGTGGCCCTGAAATTTGGAAGGACTTAGCCTGCTGCAGCCTCCTTTGCCTAGCAAAGCAATAAAGCCATCGTTCCTCTTTATAACCAAACTCTTGTATTCACATTACATATTTTGGCTCCCCTCACTGAGGTCAGTTTTTGAGAAGATTACAAGCTCATCAACACTAGGAAACAGGACACCAGGTTCACGGGCAGTATACTACTTGAAAGGAAAAATTCAACTACATCGTTTAAGAAAAGAAGCCTGAAATTTATTTTCTTCGATAGGACATAAATGTACAATTCATGCTTCATATTAACCACTTGAAAATCAGCAATGAGAGGCTAAAAGAAATGACAATTAAGAAAAATTAACCTTAACCTAAAAAAAAAATAAAGAAAAGAAAAAAAAAGAAAAATTAAGCTTACCTGAAAGTGCAAAATTATTGTCCATATTAATCCCAAAGTCAACTTGGGATTTCCATCTGTTATGTCATCATTTCTAATATTCACTAATTTCACCTGTGTTATAATGGGAAAAAGAGATTAAGCTAACTTTTTCAAACCAGCATACAAGTTATCTTTACTTACATAAAAGCAATTCTAAATTACACAAAGAAGAAAACTAAGTGATCTGAATACCAGTAATCCTCAAAATACTATCTTACTCCTATCTCCACTCATTTTAGATTGTAAATTATAGCGTAACCAACAAGGAAAAAATAAGTGTTACTCTGGTTTTTCTTCTAGAATAAGGATTAAAAGTACTCACTTCTCAAAAGGAAAATACAACTCAAGTTGAGAATTCTTAAATACTTGAGATTTTCAAATTAAATATAATTTTGTCACTGAAAATGAGCTTTATTTTACTCTTCCATTAAGTAAAAAACTGTTCCAAACCATAAAATAGTTTAATACCTTTATCATACTTCTGTCATAAAGTGAGGGGGGGGGCTAGCATCATTTTTCTACTTAACTACCATAAATTGTTACCAAGATAAGTAAACATATACCGCTAGATATTTGGAAGGCTCAGATATAAAAATAATACTCAGACTTAAAGCTTATTAACTATCAAATTATGTATTTTCAGGTAAACACAGGCAGTAATGATACCTATCATTTACATCCTGTATATAAATAATTAAATATCATGAATTAAATACAATAATAACTAACATCTTACTTCCTGGACAAAACACTGCCAAAAACATTTCAGAAAAAGAAACATAATTAACCATCAGTCCTTCTGGAAACTTCTACTAGAATTAAGAATAATAAGGTAAATAAAAATAAGATTGAACCAATTTAAGTACTGTTTATTAGAGTTTAAAAAATAAAAGCATTTTAATGTTCATAATAAACTAAATAAATGAATAATAAAAAATAATGTTTACCTCTCCCCATTTCCCTCCCTTCCTTTTTTCCTTACTCCGTTACTAAGCAAAATGTTGCCACCTCTGATTGCTCATTGTTTTCAGTAACTTTCCATTCTCCTGATGTTTTTTCCTTTTTTCTACTAATCGAAAAATTACCAATACTTTGGCTTATACCACTACAATACTACAATGCCACCAAATCAAGATTGTATCCAATATGGTGCACATTCTTTAACATTTCTTCTAAAACCTCAAGGAATTGGAGACTATTGTCAGACATACTGTTTTATTTTTAATGACTTTTGATTACCCAATATTGTCTACTTATAAAAAATAAAATATCGCCTTACCACTACTAAGGATTAAAAATGCTTACACTAAAATTCTTTTTAAGTATTACATAAGCTATTTTTTATAAAAATAACTTTGTACACTAAGTATAAATAATGAAGTATTGCCCCACTACTAAGAACTGTTCATAGGCATTCTTAACATTCTGTTGCTACTAAAATGTCATTAACTTCCTAAGCAAAGCATTCCAATTCTAACCAAAGGAAATCAGTAGCTCTTATTCAGATGGAAATGTAGCCACTTATAATTCCTCTGCACTTATACTTACTATTAACTTCTTTTTTTCTATGGAGCAAATGTTTGAAAATATTTTTAAATGTTTATCTCACAAAAGCACAAATTTCATCATTATAATTCACAAATTTAACCTTTTCATCCCCTGACATGTTTCTATATAGATTTACTCAGTCACATATGTTTATATGATTATAGTAATTGAAAAACATCGTACCTGGCGTCTTTTCAAATAATCAAGTGCAATTTGTACATTCTGTAGTCTGTGAAAACGCATCCGACCTTTTTCTCTGGGCTAAGAATAGAAAAATGCAGGGTATAAAAAAACTTACAGTTTCTGGTACTATTGACCATGCTAAATACACTTATGATAATTATAGCCTATATATATATTTTATGCTCATCTTAACATGTCAAAACAGTATTTATTATTCAGATAAGCCCATTAGATTTTTTAAAGATACTTTTAATTATTTTGTATTATCTAAAATTGAATTTAAACAGCTAAGGGATTTCTCCGAATATGTTTTATTTAAACATATGCTTTGTTTTATTTAAACAAAAGGAAAAGAAAAAATACCACAGAATATATAGACTTTTTATAGTCACTATACTACAATTCTAGCCTACAGTTTATTAACTTTGGATGCACAGAATTAAATACCATTCCCCATTTTGCCTTCTTAATAAACTCTATTGTCAAGTGGGTTTTAATAATTATATATGTATGGCATGTTAATGAAAATGAGGTAAAGTAGCATGCAGTTAGTATAAAAGTTGCCAAGAGGAAAGAGAGAGTTTTACTTAGCCACGATAGAGGAAGAGAGAAAAGTAATTAAAGTCACTTAGTATATTTCCTCTTTATTTTATTTTAGCTTTTTCACAAAATCAGTTGGACTCTTAATAGTTTTACAATGCATGGGGATGGACATGATTATTTACTGTCTCAGGAAAACTAGCAACCCATAATTCTTTTCCTTCGTGCAGTTTTCCTTGAGAAGTATTACAAGTTTGCAGAAGAAAAACATAAGGAGATAGAGCTGAGAAGATGCTTAACAAAAATACAAAGAATGGAGTTGAAATTTACCACATAAAATCTTCCAAAAGGAAGAAAAGGGGAAAAAATGACAGCTTAGCTTCTCAAATATGAATAGGTTATTGAAGCCAAAGGCACCATAATGAAACAGACAGCACACTACAGAATGGAAAAATAGGTTCTATATAACAGGTAGAAATACTGTTGATGAATTTATCCACTGGATCCAAATAAAAGCATAATTTCCAATGAAATCAGGGGCACTTGGGATGTAGATGACAAAAGAAGCATATCTATCTTGCAAAGGTGGGCTGAAGTCAACTAAGTGTCTGCAAAGGAGGGCTGAAGTCAACTAAGTGTCATGAAGATGAAACAGCTTTGAAGGTTCTACCAGGACTCCAAATTTTAAAACCTTCCCCACTTATAAATAAAACAAGACATAGAAAATCAAATGTCCATCAAATACCTATTGCCAATATGACTTAAAGCATAAATTTAAATAGTAAATAAATTTCGCTAAGTCCTTTCAAATAAAGCAACAGCTGCCACATTTGAAATATAAATTCCAGGAGTGGAACAAATCTGCATAAAAATTAGCAGGCTAGTTGTCAAGATTTCCGTATTAATATAAAAGGTATATATAATTCTTTAGCTAAAATGCCATCATATAATTTAAGCACATATATTTAATTACCATGCACTGCACAGTAATACATAAATAAATTTAAAGAGAAAATATTTCTTTTGTCCAATTTTTTGGTACACACACATCCACCTCATTGTGGGTTTTGGTCCTTTCTAGAATTTCTTTAAAAGGAGCCCGAACCCATGGGTTACTTCTCTATACGTTAGCGCTCACCACACTGTAATGGCTAGGTTAGTAGAGTTATGGGGGCCGACACCTACCCCCTTATCCTCATCCTCCACATCCTCATGCTGTTCATATTCGCATGCTTCTGTTGCACTCACCAATCGTAAGGTCTTCAAAAAATCCCGCTCCCTTGGCTAATGAATATAACAGACAGAAGATAGGACAGCAAAGACACAAGACAGACCAGAAATGAAAAGAAGAGCATGAACAGAACATAATGAAGGAGAACAGGTAACCAAGAAGAGGAAGTAATGTTCACAAAAAAGGAAATGACACTTGTGGAATGGGTTAGACCATTTTTCAGAAAGCAATGTTTATTTTCTTAGCTATTTGTGAGTCTTTTAATATGTGGTTATATTATGCATCCAACCTCTACTAAGCAAAAAAAAAAAAAAAAAAAAACCTGAAGGTAAAAAAGAAGCAAGAACAAAAATAATAGTTTAAGTATAGAACTGATTATATAAGCAAAGTAATCAAAGTGTTTCCATCTCCCAAATTCACACCATTTGAAGTCTGAAAATGATTAGGAATCTAACCAGAACTCTTTTCTTCAGGCAGAATTCAGAGCTCAAAAGATTAATGTAGCAAAAATCTGAACAGTGTCTACTGACAACACACTGGTCCCACCCATGTGGATGGGATTACATGTTCTTCAAACTAAATTAAGAAATGTAAAACTTACCAAGGTATCTCCAGAAAGAACTTCTAAAAGAGAGATTAAATTGTGTCCATCCCTTAAGTCTTCATAGAGATCATTCACATGTTTTCGAACCTACATAGAGAAAAACAATTTAAGTTTTGGTTCTGAACCTAGCACCATCTTTAACACTCAGACAAGAACAGAGACAAGTAAAAAACATTCCTCATCTGGTGTTCATTCTTGCAGTGATGTTTTCACTAATTCTCTCATTACTTAAAAACCAAATTTAAATTTAAAAAACAAAAACTAAAAAAATAAAAGTAAGCTGCAAATTAATAACTCCTAAATACAAACAGAATTGTTCTATTCTTAACATACTAAAATTAGTATAGGTTTGGGCAACTACATGGAGTTACAATTTTTTAAATACAGGCAATGGCAATGACCTTCATGATTCCTGGTATAACAACACTCAGGGCCACTTTAGCAGGAGGACCAATTTTTACCCCTCCCCTCTACCTGAGTTGTTTTTCCTATTCTTTGTGCCACAAGATCCAGGATGCCAGAGATATACACACTCCATACTTCCAAAATCCAGAAATATAAACTAGGTGAAGGGTCCATAAGACTCCATATACTTACTATTGAAACTTCCTATGAATCTACACTTATTTTAAATAAAAAGTTTTTAAAAATTCGTATGAATCAAGTTAGAAGACCTCTGCCCAAACCTTCCTCTGTACAACATAAACCTTATGACAGAGGGTTTTTATAACTATGTTAACACCAGCACAAAGTTAACACTTAAGCTATAATAGCTTCTTCCTCCATTCCACAGGCCTGAGTTAAGCTTGTGATTTCAGAGCACAAACCGTCAAAGATTTCCCAAAAGCTTTGTTCAGTCTGCCAACTAGGGATATCTCCTGTAAATATCTGGCCTACTGTAAAGTTTGTGCTAGAGAGACAAATGTCAAAGCAGGCTATTAAGATGGCTATTCCACAGTGGGTTGGCATGTTTTCATTTTCTCACCTTTTAGTGATTCCAGGTTATATTACTTTGTGCTGCTCTCATGAAAGTAGCCAAGGAAGTGGTCTAGAGGCAGAGACCAGAATCTCATCTACATCACACACAGGGCACATGCCCTATATGCTTGCCAGTTGGTGTAGTAAACTCTTACTCTTAAAGGTTTTGTACACATGAATCAAACCTCTTTGCACTTCCAAAATGTCAAGTGAATATACAGTACAAAATAATAAAAAGATCTAAAATATGATCAAATCTATCTGCATACATAACAAGCAAGACAAGGCCTAATGTAAACCAGAAACAAACTTTTAATGGTTGAGCTTTTCATCCTAAAAAATTTTAAATGTCATTAAATTCTATTATCTTAAATTGACTATATACATGTTTTGTAGTTTCTTTTATTAATGCCAGAAAATATTTTTTAATAAGGATTTTATTTATTTATTCATGACAGACAGAGAGAGAGAGAAGTATAGACACAGGCAGAGGGAGAAGCAGGCTCCATGCAGGGAGCCCAATGTGGGACTTGATCTGGGAACTCCAGGATCACACCCTGAGCTGAAGGCAGACACCCAACCGCTGAGCCACCCAGGCATCCCAATGCCAGAAAATATTTTTGATTAATGAATAAAAAATTTCCTTAGGAGTTTCATATCATATTTATTAGTTCCTATGTGTTTTTGCCCAAATCATAGAACTTTCAATATTCAATTAACTACTTATGCATCATTAACTACTAATAGTATAAGTATTAAACAGGCTCAATAGCTCTAAATAACTGCTAATATCAATAGCACCTATTAAATGGTAACACTGAAAGTGAGTCAAATTATTAAAACAAGTGTCCTATCTCCACAGAGTGACATTTTATTTCGATTTCCTAATTCCCAAGAAACATTAATTGAATCATTGGTATCACAAGATAATGATACAACAGTAAAATAAAGTTTAAAAAATACTTTATTTTCCCTTAAAAAAGAAAAAAATACTTTATTTCCCTTAAAAAAGAAAAAAAAGAAAATAGCATAATACATTTTAGGTAGTCCTAATTTAGAAAGCTTATAAATATTTTTTTAAAGTTATAAAGTGATTATCCTATCCATTAGAATATTTACTTTGGGATATCATTAAATGATAATCCTCTCAAGTCCTTAATTATATTTCAGAGACAAATACATTTTCAAGGATCTTCACAGGAACACATCTTCATGCATGACACATATGCATACAGATAAGCAACTTAGTGAAGTGAGTACTAACCCTTTTCTACTCACATATTAGAGCACTATAAGAATTCTCTTAGTCCCATTCCAAAGCATGAGTTTAATTTATAAGGCTAAAGACCTACTTAAAAAAAGGCAGAGGAGCAATTCTTATAAATTTCTGTACATCAGTACATCTAAACCTATGTACTTCTTTGTGTTATCTCCAGTGTAACTGGAAAGCAGCCTGTGAAAGAGCCTGAACTTAGATCATGTTTATATAAACAATATTATATAGTTCCTGATCCTGAATTAATCTCTCAAAATAAATTAGTGTATGGTATAGGTCTGACATCCTCAGCACACTATCAGGATGAGGCCTCTGATGACAGTAACTAACATGCAGTGCTGAGAAGTCTGTGCTCTCCGGTCCACTGTACCCGCCCACGCCCTGCCAAAGCCACACTTCAATCCACATCCACTTCCTATGTCATTCTCACTCCCAGACAGTTAAAGATGAAGTGTGATTCTGAACACTTATTTCATAGGAAGGCAATTTCACAACTTGCCTTGCCAGACAGAACTAAACTTTCTTTCTAACATGAGGGAAACATTCCAAAACCAGGTGTAATTTTTCATCATATTTATGCAACAGTAAAGAAAAATGAAATTAGGCATGTGTAGAGAAGGATAATAATATTATTATGCCATGCAAAACTAAGTTAGGTTAAAAAAAATGTAATAAGGGAAAAATAACGAGGAGGCCTGCATTTTAGTATTGCTTCTACCACCGGTCTCAACTAGCACCAGAGCCTCAACTCTCTGGGAGTCAATTTTCTCATCTGCAAAATAAAACTTTAAACACAAGGCCTCTAGTTCAAACTGGAGAAGAAAAATTCTATTATCTTAAAATAAAATTATCATTTTTAAGAAGCAGTGTAGCAACTAAAAATATGTAGAATGGAAAGCTATTTTTTTAGTCTTATGCCTTAATTTCTTAAGAATTTTAGGAGAGGGGCACCTGGGTGGCACAGACAGTTGAGCATCCAACTCTTGGTTTCAGCTCAGGTTGTTTTCTTGGGGTTGTGGAATCAAGCCCTGCATTGGGCTCCATGCTCAGTGTGGAGTTGGCTTGGGACCTTACCTGCCCCTCCCCCAAAATATGTAAATAATTTTTTTTTAAAGAACTTTAGGAGGAAATATAGGAATAGACTAATTTAACTTCTGTAATGCCTGAAAAAATCCTGAGGCTTTGCTTATCATGTAACAATACCTACTCTTCCTGTCTCAAGTGATTATTCTAAGGGTTCACAGAAATACTATAATTGAAAAATGCTACACAACTGCAAGATTCCATTATCATTCTCTTTATCATCCTATGTGAAACAAATGTTACCATTCTGAACAGTAATAAACACAACAGTGCCTGGCTGGCATGTCAGAAGAGCGTGCAGCTCTTGATCTCAGGGTTGTGGGTTCAAGCCCTGTGCTGGGTGTGGAGATTATGTAAAAATAAAACCTTAAGGGGAAAAAAACAAGTTACAAAACAAACAACAATAAATACAAATACATACACAATGAACTATTACTAAGTATCTGACCCTGTCTGTGTGCAAGGGCTTTATAAATATGGTCTCATTTTCCTCACTACAAAAAAATGGGATGAAAAGAATGTTAATTAACAATTAAAAATCAGCAAATCAGCATTATGGGGAATAAGTGCTAGTGGATGAAATGAGTGGAAGTAATTGAGATTCTATAGAAATATCTGATCAAGTGACCAATTTATGAAGAAAACAAAAAAGAATTAAATACTTAAACTGACACAGAAAAGCTTTTTATTTTGTCCTAAGTCTGAGTCATAGACACTTGACCTGGTAACTTTCCTTCACAGATGACTATACTAACTGCGAGCAGTCTTAACCTTCCGCTTCAATTTTTAATAAAACACTCTTTCTTCTCATTTTGGAAATTTTCTCCCTGTGGGACAAAAGTCTGTCTGAATAAATAGTGCTGGGGGAAGTGATGAGCAAAGTGAAAGCATTCTGAGATACTCTGGGATTAAATTATATAACTTGAATTACATAATAAGGATGAAGCATCATTTTCTGTATTTCATACAATTCTCACAGAATTTTGCAGAGCTTTATAAAATATGTGCACTGCACTGCATCTGTATTTCACCCCTAGAGGGCACTAATCTTTTGCTTAAGAAGGGTCTCCTAAGGAAGGAGACTTCCTAAGGAAGGAAGATAAAGTACAAAATAGGGGGGGAGGGCACACGGGAGAGATATTCTATACTAGATGCTGGTGATGATGATACAGGCAATTTACAATTCATTTTTGAGAGAGAATAGATTATGCCAGGTCCATATCATCTAAATGGTTTAACTGATCAAAAAAACTACTGTAAAAATTGTATTTTGTCAACTTATAATTGTTTGGCTTTTCATTAACTAAATCAAATTTAACCCTGAAAATAAGATCATATACCTGCTTATTTAAGTAAATATTTTTAAGACTGCCTTTCTCAAAAGTCTGATTTTGTACTGATTGATGTGAACCAGACAAATTCCACAAAAATTTTACTTCCCATATTTAAACTTATAGTTACCATGTTGTTGCTGTTTAGTTCAGGTCACTAAATATTTCCTGAGCATCCATTTATGTTGGGGTATCATTTAACTTCTAAGAGTACAAAGATGAAAAATAAGAGAGTGCCGTGCCACTTCTTGAAGCCTGCAGAATGGGCTGACAACCATACAGAAATGAGCTTAATGTTCCAAGGGGAGGGAAGAGCAAGAACGAAGAAAAACATGCAAGCTGGCATGCAACTAACTGTACATGAGTTCCAAGGAAGGAAAACAGCCCTGAAATCAGTGAAATGTGAGGCAGAAGGTGAGGCAGGAAAAGGTGATCTGGGAGACCCAGTAGCTTTACATACCACTTTAGGAAGCTCAAATCTTTTTCTAAGCAAAGAGAACCACCAAAGGCTTTTAAGCAGAACAAGGACCCAGTATCTCGGACCAATATAAAAGCTTCTTTGTAAAGTATTATCTTAAACAAAAAGAAATAAAGTATTATCTTGCACAAACCTAAATCACAGATAAAGCTGCTGAGGGTCAATCTATACACAATAATGGAGGAAAGTTCTCTCAGAAAAAAGCAGAGAGGGCATTCCATCCCTAAATCTTGGGTAAGATGCACACATGCTAGCACTGCAAAGAGCAAAATACCAGCCAGAAGCAGCATTCACAGCCCTCTTTTAAAGCAGTCCTACATCGATCTAAAAGATGCAGTATTCTGGAAAACAACTAGCTATCTTTAGAAAGGAACATAAATAATAAAAGAAGGCTTGTCCCAAATAGAATCGCCTCACAGACTACTAATTGGGTGAAGAGAAGGGGGACAGTTAGCTTCTCAGTGAAAACTAGGAATTAGAATGTTTTACAATGCATTTTTTATTTACTTCAAACAAATACATTCATGAAAAATAAGCTACCACATTCTCCTGGGAAAGCTCCTTAGATATTCTAGTTCAAAAAAATAATAATAACAATCTATATAGTACCTTCTCAATTACTGATGAGTAACTGATGCTTTTACAATACACAGAAATGCTTAAAAACAATGGATTCTCTTGAATAGTTATGAGACAGGGAAACCAACCAAAGGATCTCATTAAAGAAAAAGCTGTTTTTTTCCTTTGTTTCTTTTCCTGCTTCTATTATTGCTAATAAGACATGCATGCCCCTCTTACAAATACTTTAAAGTATGTCTTCCTTATTTATAAAGGTCAAGGAGTTAATCATTTCTCTTTGGAGTCTTCTAGCCCAAGTCCCCTGGGGCTCCAGGGCATATAAGTGACTTGTGGAAGACACTTGAGCACTCAACCTTGTTCAACCAGTTCCTGGATGTCTGCTAGAACATGTAAGCCAGACCACCCAACTCAATAAGAATTCCAGGACTCACCCACCTTCCCATTTCCATCTCTCCCACCCCTGCCAACACCAGGAGCCTGGCTGGCTCAGTCAATGGAGTCTGCCACTCTTGATGTCAGGGTTGTAGGTTTGAGTCCCGTGTTGGCTACAGAGATTACTTAAAAATAAAATCTTTAAAAACAAAAAATTCTAGGGACGCCTGGGTGGCTGGCTCAGCGGTTGAGCATCTGCCTTCGGCACAGGGTGTGATCTCGCGGTCCCAGGATCGAGTCCCACATCAGGCTCCCTGCATGGAGCTTGCTTTTCCCTCTGCTTCTATCTGCCTGCCTCTCTCTGTATGTGTCTCATGAATAAATAAATAAAATCTATAAAAAACAAAAAAACAAAACAAAAAACAAAAATACTCCAGACCCCTCACAAAGATAAGACTCCTGGTTCCTTTTCCTTTCAGAGTCTCCCAGACACTCTTGTCTGTAGCTGCTCTATATGTCCTCAATAAACTCTGCTCTTACTTCCCCTTGGTTCCTGTCTGACTTCCATTCTGAGAGAAGTCAAAGACTCTCTTAGCTGGTCCTGCAGGAATCCCCGCCCGCCCCCCGCCCAGTCCTCAGACCAGCCTGACTGCATCAGTAGTCGCTTTATCTGAACAGTGTTGTTTACTTCAGCATTATTTCTTCAAGAGTTGTGAAAGAATAAAGCTACAGCTTAGAGTCTACCGAAATTATTATAAATTCCAAATTGGTGCCAGTAAGTATAATGGGGTGGTTGTGCTTTTTTGTAGAGAATAGGTTAGGTCATCATCAAGGTCGCACAAATTCATCTCCTTTACTGTTTTATAAAACTTAAAATAAAGATAGTTGTCATACATTTTAAGGTATTAATGAAAACAATAAGGAAGAGCTTAAAATAAATCACTATTGGTTCTGGGCAGTACAAACAATCTGTTCTTTGACAAAGTTCTTTGTCAAAGATTTCTCTTCTAATCTCAAGGTAGAACATTAGGTGGTTAAATAATATAAAAGCATTTTATTTTACTAATAAATGTTTCAAGATTTGGAACAGTTTAGTCTTCACTTATGTATTTTTTATAGTCTCTTTTGTACAGTTTAACTATTGTCATAGGAATCTTTTTTAAAGGCTCTTTCAATATTTAAAATTTTAAAAGCATGTAATAACTATTTTCTGTAACAATCTGTTCTGGCTTTGGGACAGCTGATTCTGGTTTGGGTTAGTTTGGGTTTGACTCCTCTACATTTCCTTCCATTCTTCCCTTTAAGGGAAGACAGAAAAAAAAAAAATCTGTATTTGTGTGTTTTTCTCCATTAGCCTTCAGATCTTTGATCACCTGCAGATCTTAGATCAGATTGTTTGCAGAGCTATATAGCTCTTGTGCTGAGCAATTACAAATATTATCACTGAAAGAGAAAAATGAATTCAAAAATCAATTACTCTGCATATTTTTTGCATCTGTCCACTGTTTTTTGTAGTTAATTTTTATTAAAGACATGTTCTAGATAACCTCCATACTACAATGTCAGATAAATAAGCACTGATTTGTAAAGACATCAGCATTATCTATTTCATGTAGTCTTTGGAGGAAGGGTTCGTTTTTGCATTATTTTAACTGAGACGAAAGGATGTTCCTGTCCAGCATCTGTCACCAAGTAAAATCCAGTGGTGTTTGACAGGAGGATATAGACGTTACCTTTTAGAAGTTTTCAAATATCCTCATTAATTATATATTTCTTTAAACCATTTATGACTTAAAAAAATCATGGTAAGAGCTATTCTATCAAGAGCAGCTTTCAATAATAACATAAGGAAAAGAGAAGGAACCAATCATTGGCATTTTTCTTTAAAACTCTATGCCCTCCCCCCCATAAAAACAAAACTCTACGCCCAATATGGGGCTTGAACTCACAATGCTGAAATCAAGAGCTGTATGGCCTACCTCCTGAGCCAGCAAGGAAGGCATCGCTAATCAATGGCATTTTATAATCACCTCTTTCCCATTTACCTTCTCACAATTTGAGCAAAAGAAAGAAAAAGCTGAGAAAACTGGGAGAGAGGATCATAATTGTTTAATACTTCTAATGAATAATTAATAAGCTAGTTAATGAGACTGCATTTTTTTTCATTAGAAACTAAATTTTGATGTAAATGTTAATATGTAACTATAATAATAATAATAATAATGTATTAAGACAAATAATGACAGCTAAGTACATTACTATAGTAGCTGTGTGCTACATGTGTTCATATGTGCCAAGTCCTAGAAAACATAATTAGACATAAAATAAGCCTGTTTAACCTAGGTAGTCTGTAACTACAGCAGCAAAGTTCTGTTCTTTACCACCAACATTTCGAACAGATTCCACCATATTTTCAAATCTGGGCTTCTACTGAAAAAGCCTTGAAACAGAATTGTGCATATTTTTCAGTAAAAACCTGTAAACTTATTTTTAAAAATTTGTAACTAGGGGCACCTGGGTGGCTTAGTTGGTTAAGTCTGTCTTTGGTTAAGTCAGGATCCCAGGGCCCTAGGATAGAACCCCACATCAGGCTCTCTCCTCAGCAGGGAACCTACTTCTCCCTCTCCCTCAGCCAGCTGCTCCCCCTTGATTGTGGCACTCTCTCTCTGTGTCAAATAAATAAATAAAATCTTTTTAAAAATAAAATAAAAATTTGTAATTAGTTTTATTTAAATTACAATCATGATCAAAATTTACGATTTATTGGGACACCTGGGTGGCTCAGTGGTTGAGCTTCTGCCTTCAGTTCAGGGCATTGTTCCCAAGGTCCTGGGATGCAGTATATCCCCCCATCCCCTCATCCCGTCCCCTCCCCACCCCCCACAGAGCTCCCTACAGGCAGTCTGCCTCTCCCTCTGCCTATGTTTCTGCTTCTCTCTGTGTGTCTCTCATGAATAAACAAAATCTTTTTTAAAAAATTTATAACTTACTCAAAAAAATCTGTATTTCCTCAATAAATCCCCACTTAATGACTTTGGTAACGTTACACCAATGTCCTAAGTCAGGTTCAGAATAATTACAAGAAATTGGTGATGCATACAGGTAATACATTAAGTTCCCATATGAAAATAAAGACAGCTCCTGGGATACAGAAACATATCAGTCATTTGCCCCTTAATGCCAAGTCACTTCATCTGATTGATCTTCTTTCTTTTTTTTTTTTTTTTTTTTTTTTTAATGATAGTCACAGAGAGAGAGAGAGAGAGAGGCAGAGACATAGGCAGAGGGAGAAGCAGACTCCATGCACCGGGAGCCCGACGTGGGATTCGATCCCGGGTCTCCATGATCGCACCCTGGGCCAAAGGCAGGCGCCAAACCGCTGCGCCACCCAGGGATCCCTGATCTTCTTATTCTTAACACCTAATATCAATTTCAAAGAAACTTTAATCACAGTTGGTAAATAGACAGAATCACTTGGGGGGTTGGGGGAATGGGAAGGAGGGTGTCTGAAGGAAGCACTGCAGTGTGGGGGAATGGTAGGATTCCAAAGTAAGAGCTTTTAACACTGAGAAGGCAGGAGAACTTTGGGCAGCTGATAAGTGGGGAGAGGAGTTCAGGAAAGATACAGGGAAATGACAAAAATGTCAACTACTTCACAATTCTGATTAAAGTGCTGGTTGTGGCACCTGCTTACTGAATACTTTTGAGTTGAATCATCTCTTTTGGGGCATTTGTCAAATGCCCCATAGGGTGTCAATGGCTGACTTCTTATATAGTATTTCAACAATTAAGTAGATACTTGCCCCCAAAAAGAGTTGTCCTCTCTCCTGTGGAACCATTTAAAATACCTTTTACTAGACCATATTCTAGAACATATTCTTACACCATGCACAAAAATAAATTCAAAAATGATTAAGAACTTAGATGTGAGAGCTTGAAACCATAAAAATCCTAGAAGAGAGCACAGACAGTAATTTCTTTGACATCAGTTATAGCAACATTTTTCTAGATATGTCTTCATGGGCAAGGTGAAAAAAAAGGAAAAATAAGCTATGAGGACTACATCAAAATAAAAAGCTTCTGCACAGCAAAGAAAACATCAACAAAGCTAATAGGCAACCTACTGAATGGGAGAAGACATCTGCAAATAGCATAGCTGATAAACAGTTAGTATCCAAAACATATAAAGATATTATACAACTCAATGCCAAAAAAAACAAAGTCAATTAAAAATGAGCAGAAGACATGAACAGACATTTTTCTAAAGACATACAGGTGGCCAACAAACCTATGAAAAGATGCTCAACATCACTTATCATCAGGGAAATGCAAGTCAAAACCACAATGAGATATCACTGCATACTTTCAGAATAGCTAAAATAAAATACACAAGAAATAACAAGTGTTGGTGAGGATCTGGAAAAAAAGGAACCCTCATGCACTGTTGGTGGGGATGCAAACTGATGCAGCCACTGTAGAAAAGATTATGGAAGTTCCTCAAAAAATTAACAATAGAAATACCATATGATCCAGCAATTCCATTACTGGGTATTTACCCAAAGAATACGAAAACATTAATTCAAAAAGATATATGCACTCCTATTTACTGTAGCTTTATTTGCAATAGCCAAATTATGAAAGCAGCCCAAATGTACACACACACACACACACACGCACACAAATGGAATACAGCTCAGCCATCGCAAAAAAAAAATGAAATCTTGCTGTTTGCAACAGCATGGAAGAAGCTAGAGAACAAAATGCTAAGTGGAATCTAAGAAACATATTTAAAAAAGGGATAAACCAAAAAACAGACTCTTAACTACAGAGAACAAAGATATGGTTACCAGAGGGGAGTAGATGGGAGGATGGGTGAAATAGGTAATGGGGATTAAAGAGCATACTTTCCATGATCAACAGAGTAATGTACAGAATTGTTGAATCACTCTATTGTATATCTGAAACTAATGTAATACTTACTGTATGTATGTTAACTATACTGGAATTTAAAGACTAATAGAAAAAATTTAAAAATACTTTTTACAACACAGCTATTTCTATAAAATAATAAGTACTACCTCAGCACACACACACAAAAAATCAGAGAACCAACTGATCCTTCAAAACGTAACTTCATCTACTTCCTAGATGATGTCTAGCATGGTTCTGCCAATCCTCAACCAAATAGTGAGCCACTTGCTGGAATGCTTGTCATATGAGTCAGGCTCTAGGCTGGAGAAGAAGCAAGGCCCTCACAGAGAAGGCTGAGTGCTAGGCAAGTAATAAAATCCACCTCTGTGGATAAGGATCCATGGGGGGTGGAGCTGGCAAGTGCAAATATCTCCTGGTCACAGCATCATGTATACTTCCTGGTGTCCCTTTCAGAGCTCTGAGAGAGAGATACCAAGGAAGGAATGACACAAGTGGTTGTTTCATCTCTTTTTAAGTATCATGGGCTGGAAAATCTATGGGGTCTCTCAGTAGCATATTTTATAGTTTTAAGGCCTTTACAATACTCATACTTTGTATATAAATTAATTCATTCTTTAAACATAAGCCCATTTCCTCAAGTCCTTACAAACAAACCACTGAGAACAACTGGCTGTATCCTCTTCATTAAACCTTTGAAATAACCCCGAATTGCGATTAAGACAACTGTCACAGGGAGATGAACACTGAAACTATTTTTAAAGACACCCCCAGGATGAGATTCCATCCCTTTGCTACAAATCCATGCTAATGCTTAACACCTCTTCCCTGTTTAAAAAAAAAAAAAAAAAAGTTTCCTTAAATCCAGATGAAACTCTTACTCCCCAGTATAATGATGTACATTTTCCAAAATAAAACCACTGTAAAAAAAAAAAAAAAACACTGTAAAACTATTTATGAAACTGATAAGTTTGGATAGAGTCGAAAACACAGGTTTATTCTATTAATTCCCTAGTTAAAAAAAAAAAACTGACAGATGTTTTATCGACTGTTGTTAAAATCAAGCTCTGCAACAGATCTGTATCTTCTGTAGGAAGATTAAACCTTTCAAAGATAAATCCTTAATTTCTTCAAATTGATCACAATTTTGCCAAATTTCTAGAGTCCATTTACTCACCCAGGGCCTGTGGACCACAAATACTCAACAACTAGTCCTCCCAGATGTTCAGGACCCTAAGAGAGGCTGCACTGCTGCATTTCTGTCTCATAGTGAAGCCTAAAATATAAGTGTTGGCGATTTTCTCCTCCCTCCTCAGTTCTGAGCGCTCAAGCCCTCCCTCTCTGTCTCTCTTTCTCTCTCTCTTTTTTCTGAGTACACACACTCTCTCTCTCCCCCATTGGAGCCTGATGCAAGGCTTGAATTCATGATCCTGAGATCAAGACCTGTGCTGAGATCGCGTCAGATGCTTATTAACCAACTAAGCCACCCAGAAGCCCCAGCACCCTCTTAAATTAACAAGTTTCAGCAAGAGTAGGCTTGAGCCAAGTAAGATTTAGCAAATCAGAGGCCACATTTCTAAAGGTGAACTATGGGACACAGCTGCGGGTGTACTGCAAGACACAGGTCTCAGTGCCTGAACAGCTGTGGGTGTACTGCAAGACATATAGGTCTCAGTGCCTTAGAGCTTCACTTCTAATCCCAAGGCTAAGAGAATTTGAAAAGAAGTCAGTGGAATGCTTGAGATTGCATTCTCATTACTACCACTGTCATATCTATCTGCTTGTACTCATGGTATTCCCTCTACCCCAAAATGCTACTTTATTCCCACTCCTCGTCTGGCTATTGGAATCTTACTTTTCCTTCAAGGTCAAGCTTTAATGCCACCTAGACTGAGAAAGCCTGCACTCATATATTCCTTGGCACTCATTTATTCCTTGGCTGATTCTAGAACACCAATCATCATTTTCCTTACAGAATAGTTTTAAGTACATGATATACTTAAAGATAAGCCCCTTAAAAGGACAGGGCTCTGTCTTAGGTCCTCATTGTAAATGTGTCATCCTTTGCACAGTACTTGCCATATAGTAAATATTCAAAGAAGGTTTGTTCAATAAATAAAAGATTACTCATTTGCACTTGCCTGTGAACACAGTCATGCCCTCAGCTGTGGGCCCTTGAATGCCTGTACAGTTACAGGAAGAAAAGAAAACCTCAGAAAACAGATTCATGAACTCCAACAAGCCACTTCCTAGCAGGGGATCTGTCTCTGCCCCGAGGGCCTATCATGGCATCTATGAGAGTTCATACCTGGCATCATGTCCTATCATACAGTTGGAGCTAAAATGCTGCTGAATGACTAACACAGAGAGGAGAAATGTCCATCTTGGCACAGCAAGCTTCTGTTTTTAAACATCCATACCTAGAGGATCCTCCTGTTTTACATCACTTGGTATAGCTTCGGCAGTACCATAAGCAATATCGCCCCACCTAACGAGTTATTTTCCCATGCCCATCTAAATTAGTCTGGTTATTTAAAAAAATAAATCGGATTTATTCAGATAAATCAAATTTCAAGACTGAATAAATAATCTTATAACAAAATGTTTTTAATAAAAATAGACATATACATCACTGAAACATAATAGAAAGTCTTGAAAAAGAATCACATATTTATGGTTTTTGACAAAAGAACAAAAGCAATTCAGTGTTGAATCTTTTCAAACTGATACTGGGAAATTCAATATCCACATGCAAAAGAAAAAAAGAAAACCCAATAATAAAAGGGCATACAACCCAATTTAAACATAGGCAAAGATCTGATAGAAATTTTACCAAAGATACACAAATGTGCATTAGGTATATGAAAAGAGGTTCAACATCATTAGAGAAACACAAACCACTATCAGATGACAAAGCATTTCATACCCATTAGGATAGCTAAAATCAAAAAGAAAAGACAGTAAGTGCTAGAAAAGATTTAGAGAAATTAGAACCCTCCACATGGCTAGGGGAAATATAAAATGGTGCATCGAGGGCAACCCGGGTGGCTCAGCGGTTTAGCACTGCCTTCGGCACAGGGCGTAATCCTGAAGACCTGGGATTGAGTCCTGCGTTGTGCTCCCTGTGTGGAGCCTGCTTCTCCCTCTACCTGTGTGTTTCTGCCTCTCTCTCTCTGTGTCTCTCATGAATAAATAAATAAAATCTTAAAAAAAAAAATGGTGCAACGACTCTGGAACAGTTTGGCATTCCCTAAAATGTTAAACTGGATTTATCATATGACTCAGTAATCCCATTCCTAAATAAATATCCAAAAGAAATGAAAATATATATCCATACAAAGACTTGTATATTCATGTTTACAGCAGCATTATTCATAATAGCCAAAATGTGGAAATAATCCAAATGCCACTTAACTGTTAGATGGATAAACAAAATGTGACACAACCACAGGATGGAAACACAACTTGCCAATAAAAAGGAATGAAGACATATGTTACAACATGGATGAGCCTCAAGCACATTGTGCTAAGTGGAAGAAGCCAAACAAAAGAACACACGCTATATGATTCTATTTTTGTGAAATATCCAGAAAACATGAATCTTATTAATACAGAAAATATATCAGTGGCTACCTAGGGCTGGAGAGGGGGTTAAAGAGAGCATAGGGCAAATGGGCACAGGCTTATTTTTTGGGTGATGGAAATGTTCTAAAATTTTGATTGTGGTAATAGCTGCATAATTCTGTAAATTTACTAAAAGCCATTCAATTATACAATTAAAATCAATGAATTTTGGGGCACCTGGGTGGCTCAGCAGTTGAGCGTCTGTCTTTGGCTCAGGTTGTGATCCGGGGGTACCAGGATCCAGTCTCGCATCAGGCTCCCCACAGGGAGCCTGCTTCTCCCTCTGCCTATGTCTCTGCCTCTCTCTGTCTCTCATGAATAAGTAAATAAAATCTTTAAAAAGGAAAACAAGGGATCCCTGGGTGGCGCAGCGGTTTGGTGCCTGCCTTTGGCCCAGGGCGCGATCCTGGAGACCAGGGATCGAATCCCACATCGGGCTCCCGGTGCATGGAGCCTGCTTCTCCCTCTGCCTGTGTCTCTGCCTCATTCTCTCTCTCTCTCTGTGACTATCACAAATAAATAAAAATTAAAAAAAAAAAAAAAAGGAAAACAAAAACAATTTTGTGTATAAATTTTATGTCAAGAAAATCTGTTCTGAAAAATATTTTAATCACACTCCCTTTGAGTTATCAAATGGCAGCAATGTTTAGACAATAAGAAATGTTTATACGTATCACGATTCTACAAGAATTAATGATAATGCCCAGAATATAGGGCAGGATGTTAGATGGTTCTAACATGTCAATACATACAACTGAGATACAGTTTAAAAAGATGCACGATTTGTACTTACTGAAAAACAGTTCTAAATATAATCAATTGATAATTAAACAAAAGGATTGATAATATTAATAAAGGTGGGAAAGTGGCAATGCCAAGGACTATAAAACCTTTAATCTAAACCAAAAAGGAAGGAAACAAATAAATAAATAAACAAACAAACAAACCAAAAAGGAAGTATATATTAAGAGAGCAAAAAGCAAAGGAATAGTCATAAAGGATTACCTAGTAATCTAGTTTGGGAACGTCTGAGTGATAGAAGAAACATTTCATTCACTTTATTTTTTATTCTTCTTTTTTTTTTTTTAAGTAGACTCCATGCCCAACAAGGGGCTTAAACTCACAACCTTGAGACTTAGAGTTGTGTGCTCTACCTACTGAGCCAGCCAGGTGCCCCATCATCTACTTTATATCAGTATTACTCCCTGAATTTTTACTTGAAGTGGCATTTGCATTGGGTTTATCTTTCACTACTATCTTGACTCAAAGGGAATTATCACAGAAATAAAATTTTGCCCTAGTAAAGTAATATACTGAGCTGGCCTATTCGAAAACATTTTGGTAAATCAAAGCGAGAAGCTCATTCAGAAAAGCAGCTGTGGTATAAAATTACATTGATAGAACCACAGCTGGCCTTAGATATAGGAAAGGAAACTACCCTCATAAATGGGTTCACGGGATGCACAAGTGACCATACTGTAAGAGGTCACTTTCAGGCAAACAGGCCATACTTCCTCATCTTCCCCCTTTAAAAACAGCCCTCACCCACTACCTCCTTGCAGACAAGCCTCTCCTCTACTGTCCAGGCCAACATTCCCACAAGGTATCAATAGACTTTGACCTCCTTTGTTCTGCCACAGGTGAATTCTTTTACCTTCTACATCTGCTTCTACCAGATTTTGGACCACTACCTGGGGGCCCCCATCCAATCAAGAGATACCCCATTTAGAGACTATACATATCACACCACTAAAATGAATATATACAAAACTTTACCCAAAAAATATATATAAAACCTTAGCATTACAGAGAATCAAGAAACTTTTTCTACAAAAAACAGACAGTAAATATTTTTTTGGTTTCTAGGGTCTTTGATGTGACAACACATAAGTGAATAGAGCAGCTGGATTCAAAACAATTTTATTTACAAATACCAAATTCTGAATTTCATATAATTTTCATGTGTCCTAAAATATTATTCTTCTTTTTATTTGTTTTCAATTCTTTAAAGATGTAAAAAGAATTCTTACTTCATTAGCTGTACCAAAAAAGACACTGTGGCCAGATCTGACCCAGGCAGCAGAGTTTGCAGATCTCTATGCCCTTCCCCACCCGGAGTTCCTGGTTGAGATGCAAATGTCTTTAGGACTAGCAGTCCATTAATCATTATCAGTCCTTTACTCTTGGAAAGGAGATGAATTATACAGCTGCCCTCTCTTTTTATAGCAAATTAAGAGTGGAATAAACAGTTTTTACAAAATAACATTATCTTCGTCTTTTCTAATAAAAGCAATATGTGTCTTTGTAGAAAAACTGGAAAAACAGTTAAGACTAAAGAAGCCATCTTACAATGGAGAAGAAAAAAAAGGAAAGGTAAGTAAATAGGCAAACAGCTCAATATGTAAGGGGAGGTGAAAGGGGGGTAGGCAATAAAAACAAAGTTGAGCTCTGTGGATAACAGTAGCCCATGCTCTTACTGTGTAACTGATTACCTGGGAGAATTAATTCAACTCATTTTCTGCCTTCAATTCAAGAGTCTTAAAATGTTCAAATGGAAAAACTAAAAGAAAATATGCTAGAAAAAGAAATGTATGACATAAAAAAATGGCATCACATAAAAACGAAATAAAGGGAATAGAAGTATTTGACAAGAAAAGTTTTTTTAAAAAGAGACAAGAGTTTCTTCAGATATTTCAGAACTGCCATATACAGTTTTTGTCATTCTGGGGGTGGCTGGGCCAAAACAAGTAGGTGGGAGTTACAGTGAGCAAATTTTAGACAATGAAAGAAACAGCACAGTTATAATTCAAGTGGACCAAAAGTATAAATTGTCTATAAATTAGAAAATCAGTGACCCAAAAGAAAGGCTGTGAGAAAATATTCTTGCAATGACAAGCAAATTAACTAGATCCTGTCCAAATCAGGGATTCTAATTAATACAAAATTAATTACATTTGCTTTAAAGCAGTCACTTTAAAACTCTCCTGCAGGATTTCCCAAAGGGATGTTAATAGATACTCTGATAAAAAGAATCCATGACCAAGTGAATCTGTGAAACACTGAATTAAAAGGGTTCTTTACCACAGAAGTTCTGTCTTTAATATGCTAATATATACTATAAATCTCTTCAACCAGAGAGTGCTGCTTCCAAACTCTACTAGAAATGGAAACTTTTTTTTCCAACTAGGACATCTCACAATACCATCACACTGGTTTTCCTGGGGGGATGTGAAATATGCTGCTCCTCTGCAAAAAGGTATGTTTTTTAGTTGATCTTGTCAAATCAGGACAACTAATTTTTAAAATCCACTAAGAAAAGTACTAACCAGAAATTAGGTTTACAAGACAAAAGTTGGGAATTTAATAACATGGATTAAACATTAAAATTGCTCTATTAGAGGTGCCTGAGTAGCTCAGTCAGTTAAAAGTGTTTGCCTTCGCTCACCTTGTGATCTTGGGGTCCTGGAATCAAGCCCCACGTTGGGCTCCCTGCACAGTGGGAAGTCTGCTTCTCCAAACTTGTGCTCTCTCTCACTCACTCTCTCTCTCTCTCACTAATAAGTAGATAAATTCTTTTTTTTTTTTTAAGATTTATTTATTTATTCATTCAGAGAGAGCGAGAGAGAGGCAAAGACACAGGCAGAGGGAGAAGCAGGCCCCATGCAGGAAGCCCGATGCGGGACTCAATCCCAGGTCTCCAGGATCACACCCCAGGCTGCAGGCGGCACTAAACCACTGCGCCACCGGGGCTGCCCTAGATAAATTCTTTTTTTAAAAAATTGCTCTACTAAATACAATACTCAGTTTTAAAAGGAAAACCACAGGCCCAAGATGGAATGAATCACTTATGCCAGGCCAAGTCACATAACAGAAGCTTTAATTTTTAATTGCAGTTTCAGGCTCCCTGCGCAGTAGGAAGTCTGTTTCTCCAAACTTGTGCTCTGTCTCACTCACAAATAAGTAAATAATTTTTTTAAATTGCTTTACTAAATACAATGCTCAGTTTTAAAAGGAAAACCACAGGCCCAAGATGGAGTCACTTATGCCAGGCCAAATCACATAACTGAAGCTTCAATTTTTTTTTAAGATTTTTTATTTATTTATTCATGAGAGAGAGAGAGAGAAGCAGAGACACAGGCAGAGGGAGAAGCAGGCTCCATGCAGGGAGCCCAAAGTGGGACTCAGTCCCGGGACCCCAGGATCACGCCCTGGGCCGAAGGCAGGCGCCAAACCACTGAGCCACCCAAGGACCCCTGAAGCTTCAATTTTTTTTTCTTTTTTTAATAATAAATTTATTTTTTATTGGTGTTCAATTTGCCAACATACAGAATAACACCCAGTGCTCATCCCGTCAAGTGCCCCCCTCAGTGCCTGTCACCCATTCACCCCCACCCCCCACCCTCCTCCCCTTCCACCACCCCTAGTTCATTTCCCAGAGTTAGGAGTCTTCACGTTCTGTCTCCCTTTCTGATATTTCCTACCCATTTCTTCTCCCTTCCCTTCTATTCCCTTTCACTATTATTTATATTCCCCAAATGAATGAGACCATATAATGTTTGTCCTTCTCCGATTGACTTATTTCACTCAGCATAATACCCTCCAGTTCCATCCACGTTGAAGCAAATGGTGGGTATTTGTCAGTTCTAATGGCTGAGTAATATTCCATTGTATACATAAACCACATCTTCTTTATCCATTCATCTTTCGATGGACACTGAGGCTCCTTCCACAGTTTGGCTATTGTGGACATTGCTGCTATAAACATCGGGGTGCAGGTGTCCCGGCATTTCACTGCATCTGTATCTTTGGGGTAAATCCCCAGCAGTGCAATTGCTGGGTCGTAGGGCAGGTCTATTTTTAACTCTTTGAGGAACCTCCACACAGTTTTCCAGAGTAGCTGCACCAGTTCACATTCCCACCAACAGTGTAAGAGGGTTCCCTTTTCTCCGCATCCTCTCCAACATTTGTGGTTTCCTGCCTTGTTAATGTTCCCCATTCTCACTGGTGTGAGGTCGTATCTCATTGTGGTTTTGATTTTTATTTCCCTGATGGCAAGTGATGCAGAGCATTTTCTCATGTGCATGTTGGCCATTAAGCTTCAATTTTTAATTGCAGTTTCAACTCTGTACCCTCACCCTGCAATGAAATCTTAACTGGTCAGGCATTTTTTGGTTAGCACCAATAAGGTAATCCATCACAAGGCCCTCTCTATCCCCCAAAAGTAGATGGGGGTAATCTACCTTATAATAAGACCCCAATGTTCCCCCTAAGGGAAAGTGACCTTGCCTGCAACAATCTTTTCTTTTGCTAATAACTTCCTTTTCCCACTCTTCTTCCTATAAAAACTTTCCATTGTATACATCACCTCAGAACTCCCCTCTACTTGCTACACAGGATGCTGCCAATTCATGAACTGCTTAATAAAGCCAATGAGATCCTCAAATTTAATCAGTTGAATTTTCTTCCTTAACATCAGTAAAATCAAAGTGTCTGCAAACATGGTTTCTTAAGTTTAAGTTTATACAAAATAAAACTCAAATGTTTAAAACATATAGGATTGTGAAAATTAATATAAGGAAACCTCACTAATATGAAATTGAGAGACCAGAAAGGGGCGCTTTCACACACTACCATAATACTCAGCATCAACTGCAGACCCGATAGGAAAAATCACATTTCACAAGTCAATACTAGTTTAGCTACTGCTTTACTAACCCTGCCTGAGGAAGGAAAGGTTTCCTCTTCCCCCAGCAACAAGCAACAGCCCAGCCAATGAGAAACTGTCACAATTCAGCCAATGAAAAGCCACCATACTCTGAACTTTCAGTTTACTCCAAGGGACTTTGTGTTTGTGATAGCACAGCCAACTCTCTCCTTTCTAGTATAAAACCCTCCTTTCCAGTATAAAATAGTGTCCCTCTCCTTTGCTCTCTGGACTTGCCCATGGCTTTTCCTATGGCTTTTTTATGTAGCTTACTTACACCATACTTCAAGTCTTCCTCAATAAACCCATTTTTGCTGGCAAAATAACTGGCAGTTTTATTTTTTTTTTAAGATTAAGAAAATAGTAACAAATTGTGAAATAAAAGGATACGACCAAAATTTATGAATTCAGCACAATTCTACTTTTAGAACTCGTCAGGGCAACTATATCTTTCTGGTATAACTCTAAGTACATCTAAGAAATGAGATTTATATACTGTTCTCCAAGAATTCTGTAAGTAGTACTGCTTTCTGGAGATTTTAATGTCCTGAGGCTTTTTTTGTTCAAGAACTACCAGAAAGCTGCTAATGCCCTTACGGAAGACTTAAGTGCCAAATTCTTTGCTCAAGCAAACACAAGCTGTGTTGTGTTTATGGCTCTAATGGGCTGTTGCTCAGTAGAAGTAAAGTACTTTATCTAGGCAAACTCAATCGGTGACGTGATGGCTCACAAATCATACAGTTAGCTGCCAAACACTTGCAGCATCTCACCTCAAACTGTCATGCCCTTGGAGGAAAAAAAAAAAAAAGGTGTTAGTGTGGGCCCTGGCTAGACCATGGAAAACACATTCCTTTATTTAGAATTCACCATTTAATTGGCATCCATTACTATAACATTACTATGGAACCACTACAGCTGTACTCTTTGGACAGTGTCTGCAATATGTAGGCAACATTAGGATTCAATCCCATAAAAATGCAAACATCAGGACCACATCTGTCACTGCTATGGAAGACAGGCCAAATGAGAAGTTTTTTGATTATCTTAATGGTCTAGTTATAAAAAGGGCACTATTCTCTATTTTACAGATAAGGCCAACAAAGAATTAGAGAAAGTCAAGGTCACATCTCTAGTAAATAGTCAAGGGTAGATGGGAGTCCAAGCAGCTCAGCCCAAACCCTGTGCTCTCAATCGCCACACTATACCCTGGGCTCTAAGGGACAATGGTGAAATATAGCTCAAAAAGTAGGAATAGGTTAAGAAAAGCTACACACACCAAGGCAGACTCCAGGCATGACCAACTTGTTTCCACCTTGGCTTTCCTACCCACAACTGACTTTTTTTCTTGAATGTGTCTGAAATTCCACCAGAGATCTCTCTTCCAGCAGTATGGCCAGAATACTCTATTATCTATGGTGGCAGTGAATCAAGTTCCTATCAGTCCTTCCCCCTCACCCTAGCTAAGACCTACTGACCTTGGAGTCCAAGATGGAACATGAAAACTCTGGAAGACAGTGCCTTAGGAGGATACATACATGCACTGGGCCCTTGAATAAAAAAGACGGTAATTCTAAGGGATGAAAAAAGATTTAGAGTGAGGTTTAAACTTAAGCCTATTAAACTCTTTCTTCTCTAGTATACTGTTTCCTTGATATCAGGACTTGAGCTCTTAACAAGTATAAAATAGAGTATTCGGTACATAAGATCTAGTGGGCTAGGGCAGCCCGGGTGGCCCAGCGGTTTAGCAGCGCCTTCAGCCCAGGGCGTGATCCCGCAGTCGTTGGGCTCCCTGCATGGGGCCTGCTTCTCTCTCTGCCTGTGTCTTTGCCTCTCTGCCTCTCTCTCTCTCTCTCTCTCTCTCTCTCTCTCTCTCTCTGTCTCTCATGAATAAACAAATAAAATCTTTAAAAAAAAAAAAAAGATCTAGTGGGCTAGCATGAGAACAAGACCAGCATTACAACATATTTCAGCTATACAGGAAAATGCAGATCTCTAAAAATGACTTCTAAAAGTCCCCATTCATATGTTAAGGACTCTACAGATACAGCATCCAAAACTGATCTTACAATGAATGCTGTGGTCTCCCTAAATTTTAGTGGAAAACCAGTAGTGTATTTCCATGAGAGAGTTTTATTAAAGGACAAAGAAGAGTACCCGAACAATTTTGATAAGAAATTCTTGAAGCAAACATCAGCGTCAGAATATATTAGCATTGTAAATGAACAGTTCAGTGCCATCAGGCATTTACTGCAGCATTTTTAGAAGTATGCAATAGTTTTCCCAGCTCTAACAATTTCCCTCTGAAATCATCCCTGTTTCCCATTTTCACAAAACAGAAATTTCTTTTATATTATACCAAGATCAAATGACTCTAATTTATGGAATAGTTCCAAACCCCTAGGCAAGTCCACCTTGACCCACTGCTACCTTTGATGTCCCAACCACTTTCATTATCAAGGTCTCTCAAATTCTCATCCCTCCCTGATTACTGGCTTCTATCTCTTTTGCCACTTATATCTTGCTCTGTCAGCCCTTTTAAAGTAAGATTCTGAATTCTCCCTCAGACTTGCAGTTACAGCAAACCCTAATTAGGGCCTGAAAACAGGGTTTTCCTATTGATTCTATGGAAAGGAATATCTCAGGCCTATAGAGAAACCTAACTCCATCTGCTTGATGGGTTCAGGACATACAGGCCAAAATATGACATCTTGGTATACTGAATATTTTAACCTGAAGGGATTTGAAAAACAGCAAGTGCTGGAAGGCTCTCTGACTCTCCATACCTTCTTCTCCTCTGAAGGAGGTCATAAGACCTTCATGTGAGAGGTGACTTCCCTGTACCTGGAGGAAAAGAACATCCTTATCTCTAAAGACAAAGGGACACTGAAAAAAATTGAATAAGCCTTGCTAAATTTCCCTTCAGTTTATTACTCCTTAGCTCATACCCTCTTGTTCTATCACATTACTCTATGACTTTCCACTTTTCACCAAATCTCATATAAAAACACTCAGGTTTAACCATTTCTTCTGGTCTTCATTTCCTTATGAAGGCTTCTGTGTCCCAAAACTTTTCTTAAATACAATTGCATGCTTTTCTCTTGTTAATCTGTTTTTTGTTATACAGTCCAATGAAGAATCTAGAAGGATAGAAAGAAAAGGCTTTTTTTTTCCTCCCCTACATGCAATAAGACCAGAAAATGTACTAATTTTATTAGAGAATTTCCAACATATCTAGCTCTAGCCAATATTCTTCTAAATTCCGAACTAATGAAAATAATAGAGAAGTAGAGCAAAGATAACTAGCAATAAATTAATCTCATCTCTGAATATGAATAAACTTCCTACCTAGCCACAAATAGAAAAACTGAATTACACAGGAGAAATAACATGAAAAGGGGTCAGAACATGGAAAGTCTGGCCCTTCTAATCATGACCTGAGTGGGACCTCAATTTTTATACCTATAATGAAATAGATCTTTTTAAGCCTTAAAAGGAAGCTAAGAGGAAGGAAGTCATTATAAATTTACTTTTCTTCCAGGTAACTTTTATCTCATTCTTACCAAAGCAATCCTTTCACTTCCCCCACCATAGTAGTTACAAATTTATATTATAAACAGGGGTGGGATGGTGGGGAAGGGTTTAATTTTGCTTTACATTCATTCATTAAACAACAAACTCCTCAGTATGGTCTGAGGAAAACAGTGGTGTATTAGACAAGCTAGGTTCGAGGGATGCACTATTTAATAAGACAGACACAGCTCTGTGCTCATGCAGCTTAGAGTCTAAGTATCAAATAACAAACCCAGTCTTCGATGCTTTTAATCTACCTACCACAGAATGCATATACTTCTTCTGATGTCAAGGCCTATACAATATGGTTTAAAATGTTAACACCACTGATCAGGGTGCAATTCTTCTTCAAAAATGCCTTAATCGATGCCCTTCCTCTAGCTAAAACCACCACCTTCAGGAATGCTGCTTGGCTTCTTTGTATGCGTTTATCTATATCTCTAAATTCTTGTAAGGTATATTGATTAGAGAAGAATGCAAATAAAAATTTATGGTCATATAAAGAGGCCAAGGCATAACAGCAAAGACTTAAAGTATGTGTAAGGAAATGGCTGAGAGAAATCAGAGCCAAGTACAGTGGAAATGTAACTCAACATATTGCTTTTTTTGCCCTATTTCTCAGTCTTCCATTTCTTGTTAATCATTCCTTAATTCTTTGTCTTTCTCTTGTGGCATAATGCGGTGGTATATCATTTTTCTGCAGAGAAGGACTCTGGGCTAAAAAACTCAGTTCTGACACATTCTAGCTACTTCATGCTGGGCAGAAAACTTAGCTCCCTAAGTCTCCATTTCCTCAATGGTAAAAACAAGGATTAAATCATATCATATATGTTATATATACAGTCCAGGATCCAGCACATGGTAAGTATTCAATAAAAGGTAGTGATAGAGATGGAATAATGATAATAATGAATAAAGAAATAAAAAAGAAGAAAAATTACAATTGATCACAAGATAGAATTAAAATCAAAATTAAAATCACCTGATAAAATTACAGTGAAATTTTGGTGTTCTTAATTTGAAAAGGTAGTTCACTATATTCTCAACAAACAGTAAAATCATATGTAATTGCTTAAATGACTTTCATGGGAGGAAACAAGTTTTTCTTCTTATCAGAAAATAACTTTAAGCTCAAAAGGCATTTTGCTATTAATTTATCTTCCATTCTATCCAACAAACCCCTGTTTTGTATTCTCAAAAATCTTAATGTCATTAAAGTCTATAAAATGGCTGTAAAACTATTCTCAGAGCAGATTAAAGAAACATGACGACTAAATGCAATACCTAAACACAAACTGGATCCTGCCCTGGAGAGAAAATAGTATAAAAGATCAACCAACAAAACTGGAATACAAACAATAGATTACAGTATCATTCCAATATAAATTTATGAAGTTAATAACTATGAAAGAGAATATTCCTATTCTTAGACAATACATACTACAGGATTTAGGGGTAAAAGGCCATGATATATATAGAACTTACCCTCAAATGGTTCAGATTTTAAAAGTACAGATATACATTTACATACATACATACATATATACACACACACAGTATGGGAGGCATGATATAGCACAGAGAGCAAATGTTAGTAGGAGGTTAGTCTGGGTAAAGAGCATACAGTGTTCTTTGTCCTATTTTTATTTGTGTAACTTTTAAAAGCTTAAAATTATTTCCAAACAGTTTAAAAATATAAACATAACTCTCTGGTCTATCCCTATCAAATGGTACTTCACACAATCTGTTACCTAAGTCATTTGAATACATAATCTTGGTCTTAGGAAGTATCTTAGACACCATCTAGTTCACCCTCCAACCAAACCACTAATCATTTCTAATCTATCTCTGATAGACTCTAACTAAATCCCCATGAGATTCTGGTGGACATTTATTAATGGTTGAGGAGTGGCTGTTCCATGAAGCCATGGATGACTGCATACCAGAGAGTCAGAGTTGTCCATATATGCATTAGGCTGAATGGTGGCCCCTAAATACCTGGTCCTAATCCCTGGAAACTGTGAATGTTGTCTTAAATGGAGATGAGCCTTTGCAAATGTGTTAAGAATTTTGTGATAAGGAGATGATCCTGGATTATCCCAGTGGGCCCTAAATCTAACTACAATTGTCCTTATAAAAGAGAGGCAGAGGGGTGCGCCTGGCTGACTCAGTCAGTAGAGCATGTGACTCTTGATTTCAGGGTTGTGAGTTTGAGCCCTATATTGGGTGTAGAGATTGCTTAAAAATAAAATCTTGAAGAATGAATGAATGAATGAATGAGAGGCAAAGGGAAACATACACAGAACAGGAGGAGGCCACGTAACCACTGACACAGACTAAATGGTATGACCACAAGACAGGGAATGCCAGCAACCAGGAGAAGCTGAAAGAAACAAGAAACAGATTCTCTCCTACAGCCTCTGGAGGGAGCACAGCTTTGTTAGTGCCTTGATTTCACCCAACAAAACAGATTTCAGGCTTCTAACCTCCAGAACTGTGAGAAAACAGATTACATTGGTACAAATCACCAAGTTTGTGTAATTTGTTATAGCAGTCATAGGAAACTATAGTTATACACCTTTAGATCAAAACACTTTAGTGTTTATGTACTAGGCATTAAGGCTTTTAGACCTAGTTTAAATCTTCAAACCTGAAATTATCCAGCAATCCGCTCTTTAGATTAAATAAACCCAAAACTGCACTCTTTATAATATGACTGTCCTACCAATATCTGAAAACACCCATCACATTTCTCCTTAATCCTCTCCTCTCAAAGCCAACTTTCCTACTTGTTTTATCATTCCTCATCCAGGAAATGGTTTCCAGGCCCTCACCATCATGATTGCCTCCTTCTTCTAGACACTTTCCCTTTGTCCCTTGAAATGAACTGCTGTGAACTAAACAAAGTACCCAGGATACGACCTAACCAGCAAACAGTAGAAAAGAGCTATATACTATGTACTCTAAGAGCTCTATTAAGGCTGCCCAAGACCTTCAGGTGCACCACTGTTACAAAGCTGAGGTCAACAAACCCCTAGGTCTTATCACATGAATTTCTTCTATACCAGACTTTCCGAATCCTACAGGTAGACATTTCAATCCTTGAAATACAGACCTTTACATCTCTCACTGTCAAATTTTGTCTTTTTGATGAGACTAGAGGTCCAGCTTTCTTGATCTATTTCACTGGTATTATTCCTCCCATCTGTAGATTGAACAGTGGGCCTTCTTTGACTTCATCCAACTGTATGCTACAAAGCAGATTTATTAAATTAAGAGTCCCCTGGGTAAGCCAGTCATCATCTCTTTGTTGGCTCATTACAACATGGGGCTATCACGTGAAGACACAGTCATGTCATAGAATTCATAATATAGACACATTTAGTTCCTTAATGCCTGGTATAAAATGCAAAACTCTTCCTAAAATGCCAGTTATATTATGTCACTCTTGTCCTCAAAAGCTTTTAAAACATCGTTGGCTAACCAATCACATCTGTTTCTTACCTGGCTTCATTTTCTATCCATTTTCTATCCAACCTGATCTCCCCCTTCCAGCAAACTATCAATCCAGCACATCAGATTCACTGTCTCTCTCTCCCCTGCACCATCCCCTCTTCCTCTGTACCAAGCTTAAGACAACTTCCCTACCCTGGCACAGTCCCTGTCTATTCAGAGCACCCCCAAAGGCTCCCAAATAGGATCTCTTAAAATCCTTATTGTTTGGCACTCTTGGCACTTTATCCCAGACTGTCCTAATGTTAATGGTTTAAATGTTTAATTGTTTTACATATATGTACTTAGTATCTCCAACAAAATAGCTGCATAGAGGTGCCTGGCTGGCTCAGTTGGTAGAGCATGTGACTCTTGACTTTAGGGTCTTGAGTCCAAGCCTCACATTGGATATAGAGCTTACTTAAAAGAACAACAACAACAATACAGCTGTATGAAAACAGAGTAGCTTCTAAACCGTATTTCAGATACAGCTCTGATTATACTAAAATTTAATACAGCATTGTTGAAAGTAAACAGTGTTATCCTGGACTTTTTTTTCTTGATGAGGAATTTATCACCAAGGTATCATTATTCTTCATGATGAGAAGACATTCAAAATCTCTCAATACCAAGCTACTATTCATCTACATGGAACCATTTCATACTCTTCCATGTATCCCTTACTATCTTGAAATCAACTATTTCTTCATATTTTTATTTATTTATTTTTTTAATTTTATTTATTTATGATAGTTACAGAGAGAGAGAGAGAGGCAGAGACACAGGCAGAGGGAGAAGCAGGCTCCATGCACCGGGAGCCTGACGTGGGATTCGATCCCGGGTCTCCAGGATCGTGCCCTGGGCCAAAGGCAGGCGCCAAACTGCTGCGCCACCCAGGGATCCCTCTTCATATTTTTAAATCCTGATTTGCTTCTAAATTCTACACAACAGGCCTTTAACTAGACATTTCCCCAAAAAGCTTTCAACCCTTCCTCTACTACATATGCTGTTATCTCTTATACCATAACAGAAATAACTTAAATGTCAAGTCATATTTGTAGAGAAATCAGACCTACGTTCAAATGTCAAGCTCAGCTTCTTCCCCTTCAGCTTTAATCACTCAACTCTAAATTCACCTTTAAGAATTATGTGTAGTTGAGACAGCAAAAGATCTGAGTGAGGCAAACTGGGATGCTTTTTTCACTTCCTCCTTAGATTCCTTTTCCAACCTATGGAAAATTACATAATCTCTCAGCCTTATTTTCCACATGGTCCTAAAAATTACTAGGTATATAACATTGGGAAATTATGGAACATCTGTGTCCATCAAATTTTATCACCTGTAACACTGGGATAAAATAGTCAGAACCGGTCCATAAAGAGAATTGTGAAAATTAAATAAACTAAGACATGTGGGGCACCTGGGTGGCTTAGCTGGTTAAGTGTCTGCCTTCGGCTCAGTTCTTTTTTTTTTTAAAGATTTTATTTATTCATTAGAGACACAGAGAGGCAGAAACATAGACAGAGGGAGAAGCAGGAGCCCTATGGGGAGCCCGATGCAGGACTCGATCACAGAACCTAAGGGTCACAACCAGAGCCAAAGGCAGATGCTCACCCATCAAGTCACCCAGATACTCCTAGCTCAGGTCTTAATCCTGGGGTCCTGGAATCAAGCCCCGCATCAAGCCCCACGAGTCCCACACTGGGCTTCCTGCTGAGCAGGGAGTCTGCTTCTCCCTCTGACCTACCCCCGCTGCCTGTGCATGGCCTCAAATGAATTAAAAAAAAAAAAAAAAAAAAACTTTAAAAAAATAAAAAATAAATTTTAAATAAATTTAAAAAATAAACTAAGCCATGAGAGTGACAGATTCTAGCACATGGTTACCTCTCAAGTACTATTAGCAGCTGTTATTAATATTAGTATTAATATTGTAAAGGACCTAGCATAAGAGTTCAATAAAATATGGCTATTATTTTCTAAACCATATTAAAATATTTGTTGGTTGTATCAAATGAAACCGATGGCTACTTGTAATATTTATCCATTTATCTATGACAGGAGTTCTCAAACTGTGGTCTCAGCTTAGCAACATCAGCATTTTGTTAGAAATGCAAATTCCTGGAAATTGATAGAAATAGAAATTTTCAGGCCTCATCTCTGATCTAGTGAATCAGAAGCTCTTGAGGTAAGGCCCATAATCTATTTTAACAAGCCCTATAAGTGAGTCTGATGCAGCTAAACTTTAAGAATCACGCTTATAAACCTAAGGTCTTCAAAAAATATGCAGTATTTGCAGATTTTAAGAACCAAAATGATGCCTTATACTTTCAGAAGATGTATTTTTCAATAGCCCTTTATGAAATCAATGTTGCATATATTGACCCATCACTTCTGTGCCCACAGATGTGAAATCACTCCAAAGTAAGCAATGGTCAGGAACACAGCAAATTAGAGCTTTTTCTCTACTCTCTAAAAGCTATCACTCTGTTCTCAGCTTGGGGATACACGTTTTCCTCCAACCACCAAATCAGAAAATAAAGAATAGTGTGATTGATTCAGTGGAACCATGAAATCATTGAGTTTAGAATGTAAGCAAAGGATATCTATTCTATGAGTAAATGAAGCTTTCCAAAGACAAGATGGAACAGAGATAAAAATCTAATAGTCAGTTGGGTGTCTCCTGTGTGGTAACCAAGCAGGTAACTACCTACCAAATAGGGTGAGGTACAATACTGGAAATCCAGGGCCTCTTCCTCTCCAAACGCATTCATGCATCAACAAATTAAAATTCAGACCAAATATCCTATTATATAATATTAAGGAATAAATTTACAGTATGGCTAACCAGTACAGAGGAATTTATCTCCACTATAAGTTGTCAGTTGGATGGATCTAAGGCAAGGAAAGCCCATTATATAGACTTCTTCAGACTCCAATGTGTTCTCCTAAAAATTGTTCATCCCCTTAAATCATTCCTCTTAAATAAAGCCTCTCAGTCATGATTCAAGTTATAATTCTGGGATTATGTAAACAATTTAAAGGAATTTTCTAATATTTGGTAACTGTTAAAGTACTTCAGAAAAGAAAGGGCTTCTTTCTTTTGTGTTTTCCCCAGAATAAGGGAAAAGCTAAATCATAGGTACTTAAATCTTAGGTGGCCATTTCTTATACTACTATCATGTTGATTTCTAAATAGTAAGACAGAATAACATGTGATCAGTGACAACAAAAACTAAATAATGATATAAGACTCTCTGGTTTATAAAGTTCCATAGGTAAAATAGACTTTTAAAAAATACTGTAATTAATAAAAAGACTGTCACCAATTTTATGTTTTAGAACAATTCTCTGAGTAAAATTTACCTAACCGAAGTCACATTGTTGATAATAACCAGCTCATGTTTTTTAATACTATAATTAAAATTATGCTAAAGAATACATAAACATTACCAACACCAATAGTTTACCTAAATATCCAATTTGCAGGGTACACAATCCAGTCTACCCGGTGTGTGAGACTTGCAGAGGGAACAGGTATGAATGCATCAACTGGACTTTATTACTGAAAGTATTCTGGGGACACCTGGGTGGCTCAGCGGTTGAGCATCTGCCTTCAGCTCGGGGAGTGATGCCAGGGTACCGGGATCAAGTCCCACTTTGGGCTCCTCGCAGGGAGCCTGCTTCTCCCTTTGCCTGTGTCTGCCTCTCTCTGTGTGTCTCTCAAGAATAAATAAAATCTAAAATAAATAAATAAATAAATAAATAAATAAATAAATAAATAAATAAATAAACGTACGTATGTGTGTACGTGCGTGTTCTGAAGACTGATGAATCAAAAGGAAAACACCCTTGCCAAAACAATCAGTTTTAAGGACAGGCTAATAAGTCCTACAGCCAAAATACTAGAACACTAAAATTTAAATACATTTAGAAAAATTCCATAGGCATCTCCTCACCAGCAAATATAAGTTTTAATTAAGCTATCTATTTGCTTTAAAGAAATGTCATTTTAGCACTGGTGAATATAAAATAAGGCTATATTATGTTTTTAATACAGTTTTTCTCCCCCCAAAAAAATTCTATCAAGATATTGTAAGGAAAAAATGTTTATACATATGGATGTAATAGTAGCGTAAGCAATCATTTAAAAACTCCACAATGTTTACTTTTCTCAGTCATAAACTTTTAAAAACTGACCATGCCAAAATCATCCCCTAAGCACTGAATATATGCTATTTTGCAGCTGCATAAACTATAACTTCCTAAATTACGGGGAGTAATTAGTGAATAGTTAAAATTATAGGTAGAGAAAAGTAAACACAGCCTCATAGCCAAGGGGAACCTGCTGGCAGATCTGCAACAGATCATAGTGCACAAGGAAATCATACACTGGACATAGCCAGTTACTCTAATTTGTATTCTCATCTCATCCACTTCTACCAGTAAGCCAATAGGAGGATATGGAAGATGCCCTCCCACTGTGAAGCTAAGTGAAATTACAAATGAGGAATAAACATTGCCAGCCTTTCAGAAGTCTGGTGTGTTTTTACTGATTCCCTTTCTGTAAGAAGAATATGTAGGAGAAAAGGAAAAGAGGAATAAAAAAGACCTTTGGGCCCTAAAGTCAATCCACTGGGGAGCAGTTTATAGAGAGGAAATGAGGGTATGGCTAACAGGATTACCTCAAATAATTCTTCAGTGTCCCACTGGGATTCTAAGGCAAGAAGGCAACAGGCCAATCTATCACCCCCACGGATTCTGAACCTAAACCCCAGCTTTTTCTAAAATGGATACACTAAAAGGGAAAGTAGTTGAGATAAGAAAAGGGATTTGGATGAGGGAGATAGAAGGGTTCCATATGCAATTTACACAATGTGCCAATTATCATGTTTTATGCTTAAAAGAATGATCTCCTTTAAATCCTCACACTAACTTATCATTGCCACCATTTTAGAGATGAGAGCCTAAGAAGGTTAAGGTTACCCAAGGAACAGACTGTAAAGCCCGGACACAACCTGCTGTTGTCTCCTATCTTTGGCTCATATGCCACAGATGAATAATTTTGAAGGTGACATTCTTCTTTCAAAGATAATTTGCTCTAACTTAGCAAAATCTATCATTTATAAAATGAAGAGAAAAAGTCGGTACAGTCAAATCTGTTCTGGGACTAAACCTCTCAATTGCCTCACTGCCCAGAGCAGCAGAACTATGAAGAACAGTTCTCTCTGGAGACAAAACTGTGCTAGAGAGAACAGGGTAAAATAATTATGTAAAATTAAAATAAATAAGGCAAAATTTGTTAAGAATTCTTTCAGAAGATGGGAACACATTCCTAGCTTGGGTCAGCACACACAGGCAGCTGAGCCAAAGACAGAGTCTCCAGACTGTAGGTCGCACGGGGCCATCCCAATGTCTAACTCTGGCTGCAAGAGAACACCCTTAGTATACGAGACAGCCATTCTTCCGCCTTTCACCCCTTTTAACCTCTTCCCTCATCTCTTCTTCTCTCTTTTCTCCTAGAATTCCCCTTCATCCCCATGGTTTAAGGATTGTGACTACAGTTAAAACTGATGAAACAAAGAGAGTACACATAGAATTATCCAATTATCTAAATGATTTCATTCTCAATTTTTTCTCTCCTTATCCATTTTCATTTTATTGACTCATGCCAGTAGTCATCCTTTCCTATGATCCCATTTTATTTAAAACTCTTCAAATAACATACCTCTCATTCATTGAAAAGGAATATGGTGAGGGCAAAAAAAAGATACGGGACCTGCCTCTCTCCTTTCCCTATTTCTTCATCGAAGATGTCCAAAATTTCAAGAAAATATAAGAAAATCAACACAGAAAATATATTTCTTTCTAATATTAAAATTTTTTACTTAAAATTCACACTCATTTTGTATTTCCCACTAATTGGGTTACAACCAAATGGCCACCAAGAGCAAAAGAGTCCAGCATTTTTTCTTAGTGAAACAAAAGAGACTGACTACATAGTGCAACATTCCTTTTACTGTTGCTTGAGTGAAACATGGAAAAGATTGCATGAAGGCTGCCCTTTCTCTGGTTAACTAATAACAACACAAACCTTAACAGCCTGGTGCCTCTAAATGTTTTAGCATATTTATTTTTCTTCAGTGGATGTTAAAGCTATAACTTCTAGACGTAAAAGAATGAAAGACTAAAAAATTATGTTCTCACATATTTGAGTTTTATGCCAGAAATTTCAGGGCACAATTCTTAAGATTATAAGGAAAGACTACTTTAAGCTGATACTAGAGCAAAACAGAACAAGAATGTAAACAACTGACAGTGGGAGTTAGCCAAGACTGTACTGTCTAGCCTTCCCCCACTCCCTAAAATGACTCCTCATTTAATATGAGTTAACTTTGGGGCACCTGGGTGGCTGAGTTAGTTAAGTAGCTGCTTTTGGGTCAGGTCATGTTCTCAGGGTCCTGGGATCATTGAGCCCCACATTAGGCTTCCCTCCTCAGTGGGGAATCTGCTTCTCCCTCTGCCCCTCTGGCTCATGCTCGCTCTCTTGCTCTCTCTCTCTCTCTCTCTCTCTCAAAAAATAAATAAAATATTTTTTTAAAAAAGAGTTACCTTTAAATTCTGACCCTATAACATACTTCAATAAACAAATAGACCAATTCAGTTACAACCCTAAACAGTTGGACTGGTATCTATCTAAGAGTTGCTGTGCATAAAATAACATTTTCCCAATTCTTACTGTGTTGCAGAAGCCTTAAATCTTGAGATTTGTTATTTTATCAAAAAAAGAGAGCAGCCCGGGTGGCTCAGCGGTTTAGCGCTGTCATCAGCCCAGGGCGTGATCTTGGAGACCCGGGATCAAGTTCCATGTCAGGCTCCCTGTGTGGAGCCTGCTTCTCCCTCTGCCTGTGTCTCTGCCTCTCTCTCTCTCTCTCTGGGTCTCTCATGAATACATAAATAAAATCTTTAAAAAAAAAAAAAAAAAAAAAAAAGAGGTCACACATCCCAGGTAAATCAGGCTTTGAACCCCTGCTGTCTGACTCTGAAAGCCTTATGTTATAATCACTAAATTAAACCACATTGGGTAGCTGCAAGAAGAATTAAATGATTTGATGTATGCAATGTATATTACACACAGTGAGAATACTCTTGCAGGGCACTGTGATGGGCCTTAGAAATAAATAATATAGCCTTTGTCCTCAAGCAACTCAAACAGTGTTTTGATATTTTTAGCAAAAGAAGTCTCCTTCTATTCAACCATTTAATTTATGAACTACTCATAAGATGAGTGGTCCAGTCCAACATGCCTGCCACACAGTGGGTCCCCAATAAATAGCAAGTGCTATGATTCTTATGGGGGTCATCTGTGTTTCTACTTCTCTCTGGTGTCTACTCCAGCAGTTGTAATGTGATTACCAACCTGGAACCATAGCAGTTATGCTCCAGAAGATGTGGAGCAACCCTCTGTGCCCACCAACATGCCCACCTCCAGAGAGCCACAGCTACAAAGATCGCTAGGGTTATCAGGCACCAAAGGAGAATGTCTTCATCAAAAACTCTGCTTCCCTTGGATTCACCTCAGAAATGGGAAACTCCTGTCAGAGCCTTCAGTTCCAAAGCTCCATACCACAACCTTCACATCAGCCCATCTCTGCCTTATCCTATTAAGGAAGAGTCCCACTCACACTATGTGCATGAGGAGACAAAAGCGGAAGGAAGGAAGAGGGTAGTCAAACAGCTGATATCATTCATTAGTATTCACAATATATTTCCTCACAAAATCATCATAAAGCAGAGTGTCTCAACCTTTCATCTCTTGCCAACACACCAAAGGATTCAGCTCCCAGCAGTAACAGAAGCTTCCTACAGAAATGATTCTCAATTGGAGACTGGGTGACATGGCCTGCCTGGAGGATATATCGAAATTTGGGAAACAGGTAGTGAGAGAGAGATGACTAACATATCCCTCAGGTAACTTTGATATGCCCCTTGAAATAACAATCACTTTTATAGAATCTGCCTATTAGATGCTATTACATTATTGTACTACTTTGCCACATGATGGTTTAGATAGGATTTATGAGTAGCTTAAGAATATAACCAAATAACCACATTTAAAATAATTTTTGTGAGAAAATTCTTTTTTTAAGTCCCAAACAACAGACTTAAAACCTTACCTGTTTCCAACTTTCATACTGCCTATAAGAGGGGGGAAGGGTGACTAATAGTTCATTGTGAAGTCATACAGGTGCTTTAGCTGAGATTTATAGAAGGGCTTCGGTGAGATCCAATAGCTTCATGAAATTATATGCAAATTTTGTGTGCAAATTTTGTGTAATTTTCTAGAGAGCTTATATCAGATCCTCAAAGTATTCCATAGCACACAAATATTAATTTGAGAACCACAACTATTTACTACACAGAGAAATGTAGACAGAAGCACCAATATCTGGATCATAACAAATACAAGAAGTTCAAGAACTCCAGACTTCTGTCTCTACAATCCATCTTTATTTTCATGTAACTCCCTGCCACCCACATATACCTGATGCCAGAACCTGGTTTGAATCTTGAGAGAGAAAAAATCTTACTGAGAATTGAAGTTTTTCCATGCCCTAGAATGTAAATATTTATGTACTTCTTAAATTGCTGAGATTTTTTTAAGAGTCCAATAATAACAGGTTTTACTAATGTCACAGAATAAACTATAATCACTGGGTACTTCTCACCTTCATCATTACCTACAGGCCACACACCAGATAATTACAGATAACTAAAATGCATGTGAAATGCTCTAGAATTTAAACTTTCAATTTGATATTAAAAAGCTATGTTTCAGAGCTATACCATCAATTACTGCACAATAAATTAAAGCACATTAAACAAGTCCAAGATGTGAAAATAATATTAACTGACCTTCATGAGATGCTGATTTATCCATTTTGTAAACGTTTTCTTTTGAACTTTGTCCCGTTCATCTGGAAGGGGAAAAAAAGATATAAAATTAAGTTGGTAAAATCTATGAAGGGGAGACTTTAACTGTGATTATACATATAAATAAAAATAAGGTATTCAAAAAATATCGTTTAGTACATTTGAATTTTCTTGTTAAATTTTGGCAACTTGCGGCTATCTGTAAAGAAGTTAGAGGGCCATCTGTCAAACTGGTCTCTTCCCAGTGTTTTATTTGCCAACATTACTTGATTAAACCAACCCCTCTGTGAATTCTGTTGTATAAACTCAGTCACAAATACCATTACAAGGAAGTAGTCTGACGAAACACTTCACTAGCTTCAAGTAATTTGCACTAAATTTCCCAAATCACTTGACCACATATTACAACCTATCTGGTCTTCCAACTAAAAGAGGGACATTAGGTAGCATCATTCTCATCTTACAGAAGAAGAAACCAAGGCTTAGGTTAAAACATTTGTCCACCACTATTCAGCAAAACATTGAGAACTGTGATAAAAGGCAGGAGTTACATTCAAGTCCTTTGGCTGAAGTAAATTATGGTTTAATGACTAACCATGCTGCTTCTTTTCTAGACTCCTGGTTTTGAATTGTTTGGTAAAAAGGAAACATCCCAGCTAGATCCTCACTAGAGAGAGTGATACTGCCCTGGTTACCACAGATATGGTACACAGAAAAGTGAAGGAAGGCTTCTTATGATTTAAGGAGAAAGAGTACTAGAATGTTGTTGTTGAAAAGAAAATCATAACCTTCCAACATCTAGAAATGACATTCAAAACTATACTACCTTCTTCCTCCCTGGTTCAAGGTAGCAATTCCCTACTTTCTTTTTTCCCTTCTTCCTCCTTTCTTCATCTAGGATAGTGCTTTCTTCTTCCTTGATGGTCTTCTTTCCTTCCCTACCACAGTTTGAAATTCTCCAATCTTGTAGGCTATGTCTCACTCTCTTCCTCCTCATTCTTCATCCATGAGTGCTCTTAAACTATTTTAATGGAAATGAAGACCCTTTGAAAATGTATGTTCTACTTATTAAAAGTATTTCTGGACATTATTAAGGGCATTGGAGTCAAATAGCTGCATAGCAATATCCTGAACTCCTCTTCTACAGATACACCAAATCTACAGCCACATGTGGATGAATTCCCTTTGATGAAGGCCTGAAAAGTGACTAAACATCTTCCCAACAACAAAGACAAAAAAAAAAAAAACATACTGAGACAGGTAGAAGAGGCAGAGACATGGTCTCACCACAAACCCTACCCCCAGTGCAGTGACTCCCAGTTGGCAGAGATCTCACAAATGCAGACCATCTCCTGGAGGAGCAAGAGATTTATGCTTCACATCAGGAAGCAGAAGACTTGGACCTGCACCAGAGTGATCGGGCCCCAAAATATCTTTGAAAACTTTGAAAACAACAGGGCTTACATTCAAGAGACCCAAAAGGCTCTGTGGGAAACAGAAAATATCCACTCTTAAAGGGCTCACACAGATTCACTCACCCAGGAGCCAGCACAAAAGCAGCAGCTTAAAAAGCATCTAGACCACATGAGAAGGCGATTCATTTGTTAATATTAAAGCTTCTACTGGAGCTTCAAGGGCATACTGGGAATTTCTCTGAGCATGAAGGTACTAGTAAGTGCCATTTTTGCACTCTCTCACCACTTTGCTAGAACACATCATTTTTGTGCTCCCCCTATCTTGCTCATCCCACTGGGCTTGTCCCACCCCCACACAACCTCTCTCTACTACCTACCACTGCCCCCTGCTCCCACAGTCCCACTTCAGCCTGCAGGTAGCCTTGTACAGCCCTGGGTTGCCCCCAGAGAATCACTGAACTTGGTGGGCTTGCCCCAGCCCTAGGCTCCACTTGGGTTCTAATGAAGCCATTGGGCACATGTGGTCAACACAGGAGTGTTGTTAAGCTCTTGTTGTTAAGAGTTGTTGTTAAGCTCTCATCTCTGGTGGTCAGGGTGGATTGTGTTGCTGGGCTCCATGGAACTAAAACAATAGAAAAGATAGTTCTTGGCAAGCTACCGGACTCAGGTCAAACATTAGACTGAAATATACCCCAGCGTTCCTGTGGAAAAGGCCTATTTATTTGTCTTGGAGCATTAGCCAGAGGGGCAGTCTGTAGGTTTACCATGCATCTAGAAACCATGGAGGGGCTCTCAGAAAACACAGGGCAGCAAGCCACCTTTGTACTCTCCCTCAGCCTCTCTACAGCTTGTAGGTACTTCCCAGGAAGAGCCTATACATTCATCTGGAGCCCAGATTTTTACAAGTGTTACCAAGAGGATATCTCTAAATCACTTGGTCTGCAGGCCCAGGAGAGATTACGACTATGTTCCCACAGGACTATGTAAATCTGCATACTTTACAAGGTGCTGCCTGAGGTCTGGTTTCCAATCAGCCAGAAAATAAATGCTGACTGAGATCCCTCCCTCTGGAACACTGTTAGGGCTTGGCACAATCTCAACAACTGGGACCTGTCAAGGATAAAGCGGACTGCTTTAACAATCACAAAAGTTTGAGAGAAAACCAAGAGCTAGGGCAAGGTTGAATGATAAGGTCCGTCACCTACCCAAAACCACTCCTTTAAGACAAGGGGAGGTAGGTGATTTGCCCAATACACAGAAATGAACACAGAGAGACAAGCAAAATGAAGGAACCCAGGAATATGTTCCAAGCAAAAGAACAAGATAAGACCCCAGGAAAAATGCCTTAATGAAATGGAGATCAGTAACTTACCTGATAAAGAGTTCAAGTAATGGTCATTAAGATATTCACAGAACTGGAGAGAAGAATGGATAACTTCAACAAAGATAGAAAATATTAAGAAAGTACTAAACAGAAGTCACAGAGCTGATGAATATATAACTGAACCAAAAAATACATCAGTGATTCAACATCAAATTAGAAGAAGCAGAAGAAGAGATCAGCATCCTGGAAGACAGGGTAGTGGAAATCACCTAAATACAGCAGCAAAAAGAAAATAAGAATTTTAAAAACTGGAGACAGCTTAAGAGACCTATAAAACATCAAGCAGAATAACATTTACATTATAGGAATCCCTGAAGGAGAAGAAAAAAAGTTTTGAAGAAATAATGGCTGAACATTTCCCTAACCTAAGAAAGGAAGAAGACATCCAGGTCCAGGAAGAATAGAAAGTTCCAAATAAGATGAACCCAAAGAGACCCATACCAAAAGACACTGTAATTAAAATGTCAACAGTTAAAGAAAAAAGAGAGAATCTTAAAAGTAGCAAGAGGAAAACCACTTGCTACATACAAGAGAAACTGTGTAATATTTTAAGCTGATTTTTTCAGAAGAAACTGCAAAACAGAAGAAAGTGGCATGATACATTTAAAGTACTGAAAGGAAAACTTCCAACCAAGAATACTCTACCTAGCAAGTTTATCATTCGGAATTGAAAGAGAGAGAAAATTTTTCCAGACAAGCAAAAGCTAAAGGTATTCATCACCACTAAACTGGCCTTCTAAGAAATGCTACAGAAATTTCTTCAAACTGTAAAGAAAAGGCACTAATAACAAGAAAACATATGAAAGCAAAAAAAAAATGCAAAAAAAATAAATAAAATAAAATAAAAATGCACTGGGAAAGCAAATATATTTAACCACTTATAAATCTAGTGTAAAAGTTAAAAGACCAAAGTAGTAAAATTAACTATAACTACAATAGTAAGTTAAGGGATAAACAAAATAAAAATATGTATAACATGATATCAAAAACACAAAACGTGCATGTGGAGGCAAAGTAAAAGGTACAGTTTTTAGGATGTGCTCAAACTCAACTTACTATCAACTTAAAATAGACTTATATACAAAGAATAAAACAGATTAACCTCACAGTAACCACAAAGCAAAAACTTACAGTAGATACACAAAAGATAATGAGAAAGGAAGTGAAACATAACACTAAAAAAATCAAATTACAATGGAAGAAAACAAAAGAAGAAGAAACAGAGAACTACAAAAATAACCAGAAAGCAATTAACAAAATGACATTAAGTACAGACCTATAATAATTGCTTTATTTTTTTTAAGATTTTATTTTTAAGTAATCTCTATTCCCAACATCAGGTTCAAACTCACAACCAAAATATCAAGAGTTGTGTGCTCTACCAACTGAGCTAGCCAGGTGCCCCAATAATTGCTTTAAATGTAAATGGACTAAATTCTTCAATGAAAAGATAAAGATTGACTGAATGGATTTTAAAAACAAGACTTATTTTCTTAAAAAGACATCTATATATTGTAAGACTCACTTCAGATCTAAGGACACACAGACACTGAAAGTGAAAGGACAGAAAACATACTGTATGCAAATGGAAATTAAAAGAAAGCTGCTATAGCTATACTTATATCAGACAAACTAGACTTTAAAACTAAACTTTGTGTAAGAGACAAAGAAGGACATTACATGATGATAAAAAGGTCAACCCAACAAGAGGACTTAATACTTGTAAATACTTATGCACTATAAATATATGAAGTAAATTTTAATAAGATCTAAAGGGAGAAACTGACAGCAATACAATAATAATATGGGATTTTAACAACCCACTTATATCAGTGGATAAATCATCCAGACAAAAAACTAATAAGGAAACATTGGCCTAAATGATATATTGGACCAGATGAACTTGATACATATATACAGAATATTCTATCCAAAAGCAGCAGAATACACATTCTTCTCAAGTACACATGGAATATTCTCCAGAAGAGATCAAATGTTAGACAAAAAAACAAGTCTCGGGATCCCTGGGTGGCGCAGCGGTTTGGCGCCTGCCTTTGGCCCAGGGCGTGATCCTGGAGACCCGGGATCGAATCCCACGTCGGGCTCCCAGTGCATGGAGCCTGCTTCTCCCTCTGCCTATGTCTCTGCCTCTCTCTCTCTCTCTCTCTCTCTGTGACTATCATAAATAAACAAAAATTAAAAAAAAAAGTAGGGGCTCAACATAGCTAAGGCATCCGTTAAACCCTTTAAAAAAAAAAAAGTCTCAACAAACTTAAGAAAATTAAAATCATATCAAGCATCTTCTTTGAGCACAATGGTATGAAACTGAATTACAAGAACAAAAGTGAAAAAAAAAATCACAAATACATGGAAATTAAACAACATGTTACTGAACAACCAATTGGTCAACAAAATAACCAAAGGGGTAATTAAACAATATTCTGGAACAAATGAAAATTGAAATACAACATTCCAAAATCTATGGGATAGAGCAAAAGTAATTCTAAGAAGAAAGTTCACAGCACTATAGCCTACTTCAAGAAATAAGGAAAATTTCAATAAACAATCTAACTTTACACCTAAAGGAACTAGACAATAAGCAAACAAAGCCCAAAGTTAGTAAAAGGAAGGAAATAATAAAGATCAGAATGGAAAATACTTCCTCAACTTATAATGGGGTTATGTCCCAATAACCCTACTGAATGTATATCACTTTCACAGTATAGTAAGTCAAAAAATCTAACTTGAGCCACCATAAGTTAGGGACCATCTGTAAATGAAATAGAGACTAAAAAAAAAGATAAATAAATAAATAAATAAATAAAAGAGATCAATGAAGCTAATAGCCGGTTCTTTGAAAAGATAAAATTGACAAGCTCTTACTTAGACTCACCAAGAAAAAGAGAACTCAAAAAATAAAGTGGAAATGAAAGAGAAGTTATAACTGATACCAAAAGAAATACAAAGGATCATTAAGAGACTACTATGAACAAATTATACACCAACAAATTAAACCTAGAATGGATAAATTCCCAGAAACTGTACACAATTCTCCAAATCATGAAGAAATAGAAAAACAACAACAAAGGACAAAAAAAAAAAAAAAAAAAAAAAACATACTGAGACAGGTAGAAGAGGCAGAGACATGAAGAAATAGAAAATAGATTACTAGTAAGGAGACTGTATCAGTAATCAAAAAAACTCCCAAAGAACAAAAAGTCCAAGAGCACAAAGTTTTTCACTATTGAGTATGATGTTAGCTGTGGGTTTGGTATATATGGCCTTTATTATGCTGAACTATGTTCCCTTTACACCCACTTTACTGAGTTTTATCATAATAGATGCTGAAATTTGTCAAGTGGTTTTTTTTTTTCATCTATTGAGATAACATAATTTTTATCTTTCATTTTGTTAATGTTGTGTATCATTCTGATTGATTTGTGAACACTGAATCATCCAGAATAAATCCCACTTGATTATGATGTATGATCCTTTAAATTTATTGTTGAATTTGGTTTGCTAATATTTTGTTGAAGATTTTTGCATCTACGTTCATCAAGGATATTGGCCTATAATTTTTTTGTGGTGTCCTGGTCTGGTTTTGCTATCAAGGTAATGCTGGTCTTGTAAAATAAGTTTGGAAATGTTCCCTTCTCTACAATTTTTTTTTAAACAATTTGAGGATAGCTATTAAATCTTTGAATGTTTGGTAGAACTCACAGATGGCCAAAAGCACATGTACAGATGTTCAACATCACTAATTATCTGGGAAATGCAAAACAAAACCACAAAGAGATATCCTGCTTAAATGGCTGTTATCAAAAAGTCAAGAAATAACAAGTGCTAGAGGAAACATGAATAAATGGGAACCCTTGTACCCTGCTGGTAGAAATATAAATTGGTATAGCCACTATGGAAAACAGTATGGATGTTCCTCAAAAAATTAAAAATAGAACTACCATAGGGTAGTTGATCCAGCTATTCGACTTCTGGATATTTGTTTAAGGTTTATTATTATTATTATTATTATTATTATTATTATTATTATTATTCATGAGAGACACAGAGGGACAGGCAGAGACACAGGCAGAGGGAGAAGCAGGCTCCCTCTGGGGAGCCCAATGCAGAACTCAATCCCAGGACACCAAGATCACACCCTGAGCCAAAGGCAGATGTTCAACCACTGAGCCATCCACGCACCCCAACTTCTGGGTTTTTATCCAGAAAAAACAAAAACACTAATTCCCAATGTAAATCTCTAAGCACAATTCTCCCTAAGAACAATGATATCAAATAATTGTTATCCAAAATTATCATCCAAAAAATGTGTATTAATTCTTCTGTTGGCCTCTTTAGGGTATCATCTATAACTTACTCACTTCTGTGCACGCCACAGAAGATGTCATAGTGCTTTTATGCACTTAACAAATAAAAGCCCATAGTGTAAACTAATTAAGCTGCAAAAAGGACAATTGAACTCTATAGCAGTATGTACACTACTATCTCTCTTAAAACAATAATGGCATCTTAAATGTCTCTGAATTTTGCCATTCCTAAAGAGTTCAGAATGAACCAAAATTACTAATACATAAGGCAAGAAAAAAGAATAAGAAGCAACCTGCTAGTCCTACTTACTGATAAAATTAGATTCTCTATATCCCTCATTTATTCATTCATTCCAACATCTACCAGGCCATATGATGAATTCATGCCACAGGGGTACTGGGACCACCTGTTGACAGAAAGAGCACTGGCCCTTGTTAAGCCTCCAGCAAAAAGAAAACAGAGGAGGGGAATAAAAAAAAAAAGACTACTTCTTAGGCAATATCCACAATAACCCCATCCAATTAATGCCATAGGACCCTAAAGTTAAATCATCCAAAAAAAAAAACATTAAAATGTATTAATTACAAATCTTCATAATTCAAGGATAGACAGCTTTCATACCATGTTACGAATATGAGATTAGGGCACTGCTGTAACTACCCTCCAAAATTTTATTAATTTATTGGATTATCGGGATCCCTGGGTGGCACAGCAGTTTAGCGCCTGCCTTTGGCCCAGGGCACCATCCTGGAGACCCAGGATCGAATCCCATGTCAGGCTCCCGGTGCATGGAGCCTGCTTCTCTCCCTCTGCCTATGTCTCTGCCTCTCTCTCTCTCTCTGTGTGACTATCATAAATAATAAAAATAAATAAATAAATAAATAAATAAATAAATAAATAAATAAATATTTAAATATTTAAAAATTTATTGGATTATCATGTAGTAATAGAAGCTCTAACAAATTTACTCTACCTCATTAAATTTATGTATATGTTATATACAACACACAATTACATACATAATTATGTATGTTATATAAACTCCTCCTCCTGGCACATAGTGATTAATAAAATATATTTCTTACTTTCTAAATTAATAAAAAGTCACCTTCTTTTTATATTCTTAAGGAATATAAAGAAATAGAACATATGTTCAAGGGATCCCTGGGTGGCACAGCGGTTTGGCGCCTGCCTTTGACCCAGGGCGCGATCCTGGAGACCCGGGATCGAATCCCACGTTAGGCTCCCGGTGCATGGAGCCTGCTTCTCCCTCTGCATATGTCTCTCCCTCTCTCTCTGTGTGTGTGTGACTATCATAAATAAAAATTTAAAAAAAAAAAAAAAAAAAAAAAGAACATATGTTCAAAAAAATCATTTATTAACTTCTTACCCACAGGTTATATAAAGAATGGTGATCTAGGGGTGTCTGGGTGGCTCATTCAGTTAAGGATCTGCCTTGGGCTCAGGTCATGATCCCAGGGTCCTATGATGGAGCCCCACATCAGCCTCCTTGCTCAGCAGGGAGTCTGCTTCACCCTCCCTCTGCTCTTGCACTCTTGCTCGCCCTCGCTCTCTCTCTCCCTCTCAAATAAATAAAATATTTAAAAAAAAAAAAGAATGGTGATCTTATCAAATAATTTGCCTCCCAGAACAGATGATGCACTTAAATAATACAATTCTAAAAAGGTTATTTTGATCACTGAGGTCTGGTTGTGGTGGTTTTTGCTAGAGACTCAAAAGCACTGCTGAAATATAAGATGGGAGCTATTTGGCAGGTAATGCTAAGGTAATACATCCAGGAATTATGTTGCACGGCTTAAGTACATGAGTAAGGTACCAAGAGGAAGGCAAACTAAATAAGACACACAACCATAAATTCTAAATTTTTTTAAATTTTTTTTAAAATTTTATTTATGATAGTCACACAAAGAGAGAGAGAGAGAGAGAGGCAGAGACACAGGCAGAGGAAGAAGCAGGCTCCATGCACCGGGAGCCCGACGTGGGATTCGATCCCGGGTCTCCAGGATCGCGCCCTGGGCCAAAGGCAGGCGCCAAACCGCTGCGCCACCCAGGGATCCCAAAACCATAAATTCTGATACTGTTTTCTAACAGTAACACCTAAACTTTTTCTTTTAAACCCTGACCAACCTAGTACACTTCCATTCAAGTACACCAAGCTAGGTTCTCTAACACCAGAAGCCTCCCACCGTGCTACAATAATGAGCAAAGAGGTAATGTGGACCTTAAGGGCCTCAACTTCCTTCAGAAAAGCCACTTACAATCAGGGAATAATTTATGTCTGGGGAGACTGATTTGCCACTTTCCATCAGAATTATTTCAAAAGGGAGTTATTTCAAAAGGGAGTATTCCAGATTACACCCTCTAATTTTCCAGTTACAAGTCTCACAATGGTTCTTTATTTCATTTTAGTAAGGAATGCCCAAAAGCGAAATTTATATTTAGAGCAATGTTGCTATGACAACAAAAAGGGAAAACCATTCCTGAGATTTTAACCAATTTTTCCTGGTTTTACAGACTATGCAATTTTTTTTTCAATTATTTTTCTGAATGAAGCTCTAGAACATTCCTCTATTGGAAAATTATTTCAGAGGCACCTGGTTGAGCATCTGCCTTTGGCTCAGGTTGTGATCCCAGGGTCCTGGGATCAAGTCCCACCTCAGACTCCTTGCAGGGAAACTGCTTCTCCCTCTTCCTATGTTTCTGCCTCTCTCTCTCTCATGGATAAATAAATAAAATCTTTAAAAACAATTATTACATTTATAGAGTAAGGTAAAAATATACATCTATAATCACCTTATAAAGTACAATCTGGCTGAAAATATGTAATGACAGAATAAAAAGAATAATAGAATTTGGAAAAAACAAATGTACAAAAAGAGCACTAATTATTACTACAACCTATGCTGACTGATTTTCAATAAAATCCAATCAAAATTAAATCTACTTAGTATCACACATAAAAGAAATATGAGGATTATTTAAACACATATCCTATGTACAACAAGAGGGTGAAAGTTCTCCTCAGGTAAGCTCAGAAGTTATTATGTGAGCCTGGCCACATTTCTGAAGGGTGCCCCACAGTCTGCTGAACTCCTGCCACACAAACCAACACAGGTAAGGCAACTTTCCTTTCTCAGTTCTGAAACATGAAAGTAATATTACAGGTGAAATTACTAACCCATACAGCACATCAGCCCCACCAGCTTTGCGTTCCAGTCTTGATCATTCCTCATGAGCTGCCTCATCATTCTGCGAGAAATCTGTCCAACAGTTCCCTAAACTTTCCGTACAAACTCTGATGTGTCAGAGTCCTGTTAACTTTCTGTGTAGAAAGGAAAACACTGACTAGACACACCCACTTGCAAGCAGAAAACTAGTCAACTCCCCCTTTTAAACAAACATGAGCAAAGCTAACCTCCTGCACTATTTTGTATGGGATACATACAAATATTACTATACAAACAAACAAAAAAAAAACCTAAACTGTTTCTCCTTTTATTTTTAAGCTGTTCATAGGAAGTCCCTTTTTGATTTCCTAACTTTTTTTGCAACAAGGCAAACAGGACGTTACATTTCACTGCTGAACTAGCTCATCACATTCTCTAACACCCCAAGCAGAGCTCCCCTGGAATAAAACACAACACCCAGCCTAACATGTCAAACCCATCCCCGATATGCAAGCTATGAAGCTGATTTAGAAAGCTCAACTTTATATGCTAGACACATATCCTTCAGGGGGAATTTCATCATCAAGTATTTATGTGCACTTCATGAATATTTTCACTTCAATCACAATTCTTTGAGCTGGATAGTATCTCTTCATTTTAAAGATATAAAAAACAAGACTTGGGGATATTAAGAAACCAGCCTAAGATTCCACAGCCCAAGCCAAATCTTTACTCTGATTCCAAAACCCAAATTTTCTATGTCATCAAACAAGAGAACCCCTATTCTAATGATGCAGGAAAAACAAGGGGTCTCCAATTTGCGAGATCTTTGCTCCTGAGCATGAATGAAAAAAATGCCAAGAAATGAGAACCCCTGGGGTGCCTGATGGTCCTGAGTTCAAGCCTCACATTGGGTGTAGAAATTGCTAAAACAAATAAATAAATAAGATTTAAAAAGGAAGATAAAGAAGGAAGGAAGAGAGGGAGGGAGAGAAGGAGGCAGGGAAGGAAGGGAAGCCCTGTTCTAAAGAAGCAACAGACCAAGCACCTTCAGTATTCCTGTTTTTCTGAAACATGAGACAAACATACCTGCCAAAATAGAAACTGTACGAACTCTAACTTCAAAATGACAACAACAAAAATATCACTAGTCATTTTCAGCTACAGGGAACCAACAAATTCAACCACGCCAAGGGAAAAGACCCTGCTAGATTAATAGTTGCCAATATGCTTTGAAATAACCACGTATGATCTTTAAATCTATTCTAAATATACTATAAGAGAAAAAAAAATATATATATATATCTCAACTTCTGCAGAGAAGTTTAAAGTATCTTCTCAGTAAGAATCTTTTGCTTCCTTTCTGTCCCTTTCTAATTGTCTTTGCTTTATTAGCGCCCCTGCCTCCACCACAAAATAGCCTGAGCTTAACCCCTTTCACTGAAAGAATGATTGTAATAGTAGTAAACACGTGAGAGTGCTTACTATTTGCCAGGGATTGTTCTCAGCAACATACATAAAACAAACATACACTGCATATTATCCTCACAGCAGTCTTGTGAGATTATGCCCATTTATAAAAGAAGACACAGGATCCCTGGGTGGCTCAGTGGTTTAGCGCCTGCCTTTGGCCCGGGGTGCGATCCTGGAGTCCCGGGATCAAGTCCCGTGTCAGGCTTCCAGCATGGAGCCTGCTTCTCCCTCTGCCTGTGTCTCTGCCTCTCTCTCTCTCTCCATGTCTATCATGAATAAATAAATAAATAAATAAATAAATAAATAAATAAATAAATAAATAAATAAATTTTAAAAAATAAAAAATAAAAAAAATAAAAGAAGACACAGAGGCACTTAAAGGTCAAACAATTTGCCCAGGATTATACAGCTACCAAGGCGTGGTAGGGGGGTGTAAGGAGAGGATGCAGTTTGTAAAAGCTTATTCAATATTACAAATTTCATACTTGGAAAGCAAAATGCTAACTTATTAATAAGTTAACAACAAAAAGTAAAAAGTGAGGTTTGAACAAATCTTCAGTGATGAGGATACACAAAAGATGGAATTCATCTTCTGTAGAGAACACAGGAAGGCTAATTGCAATGCTTTACCAAGAGGTCACATCAGAATTTAGGGCAAGGATGAGATTTGTTTTATTAGGTTCAGATGTACATTTCAAAAAATTGGACAATACTTTGCAATAGGCTCCACCTTTAAAAAAGAGAAAGAAAGAAAAGATGAAGTGTTGGAGTTGTGTGAAAAAAAGATAGGGGTGGAAGAGAATGAGGGGATGGAATTCCCCAACTGCCCAAAAATAACTCTGTAGTATAATACAGTAAAAACAGCAAGGGAGGGATCCCTGGGTGGCGCAGCGGTTTAGCGCCTGCCTTTGGACCAGGGCGCAATCCTGGAGACCCAGGATCGAATCCCACGTCAGGCTCCCGGCATGGAGCCTGCTTCTCCCTCTGCCTATGTCTCTGCCTCTCTCTCTCTCTCTGTGTGACTATCATAAATAAATTAAAAAAAAAAAAAAACAGCAAGGGAAAAGCTCTATGACTTCTATCATTATAAAAGGAAAAAATAGTTAGGGATTAGTGAAAAGACCAGTTCCGGAAACTGATGACAATGTACAGTTGATGACCAGGGAGCTGGGTAAGAATGGATCAGACCTGATGCATATCACCACTCTTCCCTGGCCAGTCCCACCTCTGGCCACCTGGGAACTGGTAGCTGCGACCCAATCACCACCTAGGGGCTCTCTGCCCTTCATCCTAGTAACAACCCCCTTGCCCACCTGATATGACTCTCATCTACAGTGGCCCTAGCCAACATTATCTGTGACTGGAGGTTGTAGGTGAAATGGTAAGAGGGAGTTGCTGCTCCCATTTTATTTGAAAAATCCTACCAAATATTCCCATAGAAATATCATTAAGGTTTATTTCTATAATCATAAAGCTACAGCTAATCCAACTTTCCACCACTGATCCATGTGATGCAACTCTGTGGGACTACAGACCTAGAGGAAGATACTTAGCATCTCTGAGCCTTCGCCACAGCATCTACCCCATACCCTAAAAGCAGGATTCTTATTATTAGGTAAGTTCCACCAAAATCATGCCAATAAATTATTCATCACAAAAAAAAAAAAAAAAAAACACGTACAACACAGTTTAGGATGCCATGGGTGAAAGTATACCAATGTTACTTCCTTAGCTTAGACACTACTGCAAATCCTATATGCTTCAAGCCTATACCTGATCTCCCAGTCAGAGGTATTGATCTGCCTCTGTCATAATTACTTTTAGTAACAAAAGATTCTCATGCTGTTGCAGGATTAAAAAAAATACTTAAAGACATGGTTGAGAGAGTCTCTCTTCTTTCATTTTCAAGATTCAATTCCTTATAGCCTGGAAGGAATTCTTCCTCCTTTAGAAGAAAAGATAGGACAAAAAAAATTCTAGGGTTGTCCCTTTCTGGCTTTATCAATTTCAATTCCCTATGTTGATGAATTTCTCAGCTTTTGTTTTTATAACAATTATTAGTTAAGATCTGAATCTAAATGAAATTGACATTACTTTCTGTTGTAGTCCCTCCTTGCTGAGACCATAGCCAGTCTATTGCTTCTGTGTTAGATAGGAAAAATGGGTAAAGACCACATTTTAAAAAGCATTATTGGCATATCTTCATAAAGAAGCTCTTTACATTTTCAAAAATCCTTAATCCTTCTGCCAAGAAAAGGAACATAGCTTAAAAAGGATCTATTTCAAGATAAGCATGGAACTGACAACACATCTCAAACATATAGCTATAATAAAATTTTAGACTTATATTATCTGGCAGTACATGAAGAAATTATACAATACTAGAAATGAAAATTAGAAAAAAAATTAAGATTTTATTTTTAAGCAATACGGGCTTGAATTTACAGCCCCGAGATCAAGAGTCACATGCTTTACTAACTGAGCAAGCCAGGCACCCAGATAATGAGAGAATCTTTTAAACAAATAAAACCATTAGAAGAAAATACAGAAAATTGTGTTTTAAAAATAGTTGGGTAGGAAGAGTGTTTCAAAAAAAGTTACAAACCCCCCTTCAAAAAATGAACATATAAAGCAGATAATTTGGGGCACCTGGGTGGCTCAGTTGGTAAAGCAACTAAGCATCTGACTCTTCATTCCAGCTCAGGTCATGATCTCAGGGTTGTGGGATTGAGCCCTGTGTCAGGCTCCACACTAAGCATAGAGCCTACTTGGGACTCTCCCTCTCCTTCTCCTTTTGCCCCTCTCCCTCCCCACCCCATGCTCACATTCTTTCTCTTTCTCTATCTTCCTCTCTCAAATAAGTAAATGAAGGCAGATAAATTTGACAGAGTACTGATGTAACAGTGACACTATAAATGAAGTTAAAAATAAAGTGTAACTAATTGTAAGAAAATATATGCTACATATACAAGAACACACCAAGAACATCCAAAATATAACTCCTATTAATCAATAGGAAAAAAGACAGCCACTTCCCAATTACAAATGATTTGAACATACAAGTTTGTAAGTCAAAAATAAGGAATGCAAACGGCCAACAAAGACATGGGGAAATGCTTACCCATCCTACAGAATATCAATGGAAATCTTGCACACAATGACATGAAAAGGATTCCAAGATAAATAGTTAATTGGAAGAAAAGCAAAATAATATACATAAAAAATGCATGTCAAACTGGAAAAAGCAGTTTCATCAGAAGCTGAAAGGAATGGGGATCAGTGTGATATAACGCATATTTCATTCTTCATATTTCTATATTCAGTATTTGTCCCTTTTTTTAAAGATTTTTATTTATTCATGAGAGACAGATTGGGGGGGGGGGGCAGAGACACAGGCAGAGGGAGAAGCAGGCTCCATGCAGGGAGCCCAACGTGGGACTCGATTCCGAGTCTCCAGGATCACACCCTGGGCTGAAGGCGGCACTAAACCACTGAGCCACCCAGGCTGCCCAGTATTTGACGCTTTTACAAGAAAGATGCCTTTGGGTACTATATGAGTAATAACTATGAGGGAAAAAAAGGTGTTTCAAGTTATTTTATTCATTTATGTATTCAATATCCTGACAGACTCTATACAAGACATAGACAAAAGACTAAGACTCAGGCCAGAGCACCGCCATTCAGATCTGAAGATAGAGCAAAACACTTCAGGTGTGGTAAGGTTGTTCCTCGGGCTGTTGGCTGCAGAAGGAAAGGAAGAGCAGGGGAGGGAGGGGGAAAGAGTAAGAGGGTGGGAGAAGTGGAGACTCAGCTGGTGACTGCCCAGGCTGGGATACAAAATGATGAGGTTGTAGAAAGTCTCTGAAAGGAGAATTAATAACAGAGAATATATTCAGAAATTATCCTGCTCGGAGGGCACCCCTGTTTGAAGTTTAATTGCCACAGGACAAAATACAGAAATACAGTAATGGTTCTGCTCTCCTTTGTCAGAAATCCAGAAGCAGGATAAACTAGAATGTGCTAAGTAAGCTGAGGCATAGACGATGTAGGACAATAGAGGCCGTAAATCTCTCCACACAAATGGTTTTTTGTTTATCTCCTCCCTGGCTGCCACCACTCCCCACAATCAATGATCAGATCTGGTACTTTCCTGCCAGTGGCTGTGTGGCTGAGGTTCCACAGTACAGGCAGCTGGGGACAAAGAAGTACTGGCTTCTTCTCTGAGGAATTTACTTGTATCTGTCTTACAACTGGCCAAAAACTGGAATATAAAAGCCTAAGTCTGATTTTAACATGTTCTCCTACCTGAGCACACTAAAAACATCTGAACATAAAGAATCCTCTGGGCACCTGGGTGGCTCAGTGGTTGAGCATCTGCCTTTGGCTCAGGTGTGATCCTGGGGTCCTGGGATAGAGTCTTGCATCAGGCTCCCTGCAGGGAGCCTGCTTCTCCCTCTGCCTATGTCTCTGCCTCTCTCTGTGTCTCTCATGAATGAATGAATGAATGAATGAATGAATGAATGAATGAATGAATTTAAAAAAAAAAGAATCTTCTAATTACAGTGACACTGCTAGAACATTTAAGAATTGTTTATGATCCAACTGCTGTCCTTGAGTCACTGTTAAGGGTAGAAAGTTTCTGCAATTCTTTATCTGTGCTAAGGTCTTACAGAGTTTTCAATCTTTGCCTCTCCTGCAGATTCAGAGGTCTGGTTAAGAATATATTCCAAAGTGCATAGTTACTATATAAGTTGACAAAAACAAAGTAAATGAACATCACTTCCACATTTATATATGAGATAAATGCACCAAAATTATGAGTACCTGGGCAGCCCTGGTGGCTCAGCGGTTTAGTGCCGCCTTCAGCCCAGGGCCTGATCCTGGAGACCCAGGATCCAGTCCCACGTCAGGCTCCCTACATGGAGCCTGCTTCTCCCTCTGCCTGTGTCTCTCATGAATAAATAAACAAAATCTTTAAATATATATATATTAAAAGATTAGGAGTACCTGAGATCATGTGGGGTTTTAAAACTTTTACAATTATAGCAATTTCTCCTTAAGATATTTTCTGTCCCAACCAATACCTTAATTAGATAACACACATCTATGTAAGTTTAAGTAATCAGGCATCTACAGACTCTAAAACATAAAAAATATAAAAGGAATTTCCCTCTATATAGCTCACTATGTGTTCCATTCAGTAGGCTATGAAGGTAGCTGTGGGAAGGACAGAGAACATACTCAGGAGTTAGGGCCAAGTGTAAGGGACCTACACAAACACGACTCCAGATCCTGTCATCAATGCCAGCGAACAATTTCAGCCTTGGCAAATGATTTAACTTCTTGTTAACTCAAGTATCCTCATCTGTAAAATCGAGTGACCACCATCAGGTACCTTACTAGATACCTAATACATAGTATTAATATAAGCATAAGTAAGATGATAATAGTACAAATATGATACAGTAGACCTCAACAAATACTACTGGCCTCTTAATCATTTTAATTCAGCTAGCAAATATGTACTAAGTACCTACAACAAATGTTAAATGTCAAACTCATGTCAAAGTTACAATGCCATGTGCTACAGGATTTTACATCATCTCACAAATACTACTGTACTTATGTATCATGACCTTCATTTTACCCATTAAAAATAAACTTCAAAGAATTTAATCTAGTCCAAGGTTTCTCTCAGTAAAAGAGCAGAGCTGGGATTTGACCCAGAATTTCTAATGCTCTTTCTCCTTTCTACTACTAGAAATAAGACACATGGTGACTTATCCATATACTCTCCAGAATCACAGAACCATAAGGGACATAAAATAAAGAAGTGCTTTATTTTCTTATCATACCAATTCCAGAAAAAGAAAAACCAAAATAAAATGTCCTCGGCTATTGAGGAAACCATCCCTTCAGTAAATAAACTGCATAGAATTTCTCTATATGGTGAACTAGAAAGAGAGAAAAATCCTTAATTCTTCTCAAGGTGATAGAGTAAACCAATCTAAGGGACAAAAATAAGAACTTGGGAGTTCCTGTCTCTGGTAATAGACTGTGTTATTGTACAACAGAACATTCTTATTTTGTTTACATTGAATATAATCAATCTTTCTTGATTATATATTGACTGGTACCATGAATTTGTCACAGTGGCCCAAGAAACAAAAGTCATGTTTTTGACTTAAAACAAAACTTAATACGTGATCTAATATTTATCTAACAAATTTCATTCCTCCTGAACGAGTGACCTAGAATTTTTTTTAAACAGGTGTAATTGACATCTAGAAGCCTTTGTAACTTCTTTTATACAGTTGTGATCTCTTTTACTTTGACCAAGGATTTGAGTATTTTTTTAGGTTGTGAGGCTACATTTCTCAAGTCAAAGGAAAGTATCGGGTGATTCACAAACACAGTACTTTTCACTCCTTTAATACGAGGCCAGTCACAGAGTGAGTCAACAGCAGGGATAAAGGGTAGGGAACACCCAAGACAACTACTCTGAACCACTGGGGGAAAAAATTTCAGCCTGGGCTTGTTTTATAATTACCTCCCACCCAAAGCTCTGTATTTAAATGCAGTTTACAGCCTATGAGGCAACTGCTTCAGTTAACAGCATCATCATCCATGCCCTAGTGCGCTTTAGAAGCTACACGCCAGGTGACCTAAATTCATCCCAGAAAGGGCTCTGGCAGCACCACCATGGCACCCTCTTCCCATCACCGCACCCATAGGTGCTGATGAGCAAAAGGAAAGACACACATTGTAATAAGTGTCTGGAGTGCCAGGACTTCTCCTTGAGGCTTAATTCTTCATAGGGGAAAAAGATCTTTAAACTTGTTTTACCCAGAGAGGCACTCTCCCAACCAAAGCTTACCCAGAACATGATGGGTAACACAGATAGAGTCAAAAGGGCTCTGACTTGGGCACCTGGGTGGCTCAGTGGTTGAACGTCTGCCTTTGGCTCAGGTCGTGATCCCAGGGTTCTGGGATCGAGTCCCGCATCAGGCTCCCTGCAGGGAGTCTGCTTCTCTCTGCCTGTGTCTCTGCCTCTATGTGTCTCTCATGAATAAATAAATAAAATATTTTTTTTTAAAAGGGCTCTGACTTAAGTGAAAGGGGAAAAGAGCTTCTCTCTCATTTATCCCCTAGAGAATACTGCCTTTCCTTGCCTCCACGTTCTACAGATTTCTGGCCTTGTCCACCTGCTTTTTTCCCCTTGAGCACAAAAGGAAATTTTGAAGAACTGGATACTCTTCTCAGATATCCTTGCGGGCATTTTTAAAATACTTTACACACCTTTATTTTCTCCTATTATGACAGTGGTCTTAAACTTTCAAATTCCATGACCCTCCTATCTATCTTTGTAAGAAAGTAACATGTCACACTCTAGACCCCTAAAAACAAAAGAAGAAAAAAAGAAGATATATGCAAGACAAGAAGAGTCAATGCAGTTTGTTTGTTGTCTCCACACTTTTATTAGTGAGTAGATAAATGACATAACAAAAATCAGGGCTGGAAGAACCAAGAGGAGAGAGTAAATAAGGATGCACCAATAATAACACATGTACATGAGGAAGTTTTGCTAATAGCTGATTCTGTGTGGTAAAAATCAGCACCCTGAGGTAGTACTCATGGGAAACTCCAGTGGGAATTTGGCAATACTGATAAAGAACCTTTTATAATATTCATATGTCCTACTTAAATCAACTTTGTAAACTAAAATTTATTTCAATAATGAAGTACTTGCAAGGTCGCTAAGGCCAGTGGTGTGACTCAGGGATCTGCCCCAGTTCAAACTTATTCCAAAAGACAAAGTGGAAGGAGAGAACATTGAGAAATTAGATTAAACATCAGGGACACCTGGGTGGCTCAGCTGGTTGCATGTCTGACTCTTGATTTCGGCCCCAGTCATGATCTCTGGGTCCTGGGATTGAGCCTGGAGTCTGGTTCTGTGCTCAGTGCTGTCTGCTTATCCCTCTCCCTCTGTTCCTCCCCTTGCTCGAACTCTCCCTCAAATAAATCAACAAATCTTTAAAAAAAAAATAAAATAAACTTCAGACATCACCTGTCATCTAATGACTAAAGACTCAAACCACTAAAAATATACAAATTTGGTCTCCATTTTTTTAAATATACAAATCTCTGTAACTAAATTAGTAACGGCTTGAATTACATCCCCTAAAAAGCTTAGACTTACATGCCCATAAGTATTAAACATCTCAGTGGGGCCCCTACTATTTCCAAACCCTATCTTTTTTTTTTTTTTTTTAATGAACCAGGCTTTTTCCCAAGGTAGCAGTACATTAATTCAACAACCATCTCTTGAGAACCAACAAAGTACCAGGCAAGTGCAAGATATGGGTAATACAAAATGGAATGAGTCATACAACTTGCCTCAATCCAGCAGGAAAGAGACTGGGAAGCCAAACTGCAAAACTGCATGATAAGCTATGACAGAACTTTGCGAAGGGCGCTTAGCAGATTTTTTTTTTTAATTGAGGTTTAACAAAATAAAACAAGTAAATGCTAACTGTTCAGTTCAAAGAGTTCAGTTCAAAGAGTTTTGATGGTTGTTTGCACCCTATAACTAGCACCCAAAACAAGTTATATAACATTTCCATCCCCTTTGTGGAGCTATGCAATCCATCCTCACATCCCCCCACCCAAGCAATCTAATTTCTATCACCACAGATGAGTTTAGCTAATTCTAAAATTTCACATAAATAGATTCTATTTCAGTCTAGCTTCTTTCACTCAGCATAATATTTTTTAGATTCCTCCATGTTGTGACATAGATTAATGATCTTTTCCCTGTGATTACTAAAGAGGTATTGCATTAAATGGAGGTCATTCACCTGCTAATTGATGTTGGACACTTTACAATATAATAGCAATTTATGCTACTGTGAATAAAGCTGAGTTTAATCTATTTTGTTTCATCTCTTTGATTTATATTTGTGTGTGTTTCTCATGTAGAGGGCAGGGAAGGTGGAGAGTGTAAGTAAAGAATGAATAGGGTATGTAAAGAAAACAGATAAGGGAGAGAAGGCAAAACTAGGGAGAGAATTAAAGGTGACGAGGCATGAACAAAGCATGTGATACAAAGAATCACCCAATGGTCAGGCCAGAATAAAAGGTCTGTAAAGACAGACCATGCTAAGGAATGGGAGACTATCAGCAAAGCAACAGAGAAGAGGAAACAGAACTTTAAAATGGCTACACCGAAGTGTTTAGCTTACAACCACACTGAGGTAGTTTAGAGCACACCAAATTTGAAGACAGAAAGACCTGGCCTCAAATTCTCACTGTGCTACTAACTCTATGGGCAGGAGCAAGTTAATCAAACTTCTTAAAATTTATTTTCTTCATCTATTAAAAAAAAAAGTCTTCATTTCAAAGACTTGTAGAGAGGCTGGAAAAAAAATAATGAGTTACGTAAGGAAGAGAATGCTCAGCATAAAATGATAGCTCCTCTTAATGCTGTTTGATGGATTTATATGCACTTATCTCAAACATTTACTGGAATCTAAGTGATGGCAACATCAGAAGCATCCTTGATGGCTTCTGCTCATCTCACACACTACTTCAGTGACTGTGGATGTTTCAGTGAGATGTCCGGTAACTCTCTTTTTGTTATTGTTTTCTAAAGATTTATTTATTTATTTGTAGAGAGAGAGACCATGAGCGAGAGAGGCAAGAGGGAGAGGGTGAGAATCATAAGCAGATGGTGCACTGAGCCCAGGGCCCAATCTCACAACCCTGAGAACATGACTTGAGCTGAAACCAAGAGTCAGATATTCCATCAACTGCACCACCCAGGTGTCCCTTCCAGTAACCCATTTTTGAATTAATTTAACCAATTTTCTCAGGAGAAGATTTGTAAGAAAGATATGAAAAGAGTGAACACAAGCTAACAAAATGAGGTTTGGAAGTAACAGAACACAAATCATGGCCACACATTCAACTAGATACTTGCTCATAGGTTACTGCACTCTTAAAAAAATAAAAATAAAAAATAAAAGGCTGATTATCCAGTTACAGTAATGATGCAACAGCACAGCCAGTTAAATGCCCATAAGCTCCAAAATATGCCCTGGGGCAGAGAGGATAGTAATGCTTCTTAAAACAGAACTTTCTGTTTACACAAACCATTTCAGAAATCCACTTTACTGATAATGAAATTTTCAGTTATAAAAGAAAGACTTTCTATTTCTTTTAGCAATGGGGATGAGAAAGAAACTGAAGTATTGGGCACCTGGGTGGCTCAGTCAGTTAAGCTTCTGCCTTCTGCTAGAGTCATTAGTTTAGCATCTGCCTTATGCTAGGGTCATGGTGGAGCCCTGCACCGGGCTCCCTGCTCAACAGGGAGCCTGCTTCTCCCTCTACCCCTGCTTGTGCACACTCGTGCTCTCTCTCTCTCTCTCTCTCTCTCTCTCTCTCTTTCTTTCTCCCTCTCTCTGTCAAATAAATAGTCTTTAAAAAAAATTAAGTATTATATAGTGATATATACCACTGCAGTTGACCTCTGGAAGAAGCATAACAACCTTCATGAAGCGAAACTTTTTAAAGGAAATTAATTTAGCAGAAGAAATATGTAACTTTTTTGCAGATGATGACCTTTTACAAAGTATAAGCAAAGTACAATGACATTCATACTAAAGGTAAACTTTTATCTGACTTTGCACAATTTTTTTTAAATTCTATTTCTACAGATGGGGTCTGCAAAACACATTCTTTTTAGAGTCTGTGCTTTAACTCAGAGATCCAAACTTAATTCACTTGAGCATGTTGTCTACCACAGTGCCTTGAGAGTAAATGTGCTTAGTGGATTTTTTTTAAAGATTTTATTTATTAATTCATGAGAGATACAAAGACATAGGCAGAGGGAGAAGCAGGCCCCCTGTGGGGAGACCAATGCAGGAGTCAATCCCAGGGCCCCAGGATCACACTCTGAGCCAAAGGCAAGCAGACAAACACTGAGCCACCCAGGCGTCCCTGCTCAGTGGATTCTGAATACAGACCATCTCCTTTATCACTGGTTTCACTCTCCTGACAGCCTTATAAATATTTATTAGCTAACTATATGTGAAATCTGAGATGACTTAATTATAGTAACTGAAGATACAGCCCTTGAGAAGATCCAAGAGCTATCTATGTGAACATGATCACCAAAATCAAAATGTCACATATATTAGTTCTGGATCCAAACAAACTGAGACATGAATATATTAGTATAATAAAAGAAATGACATCATAGTTCCAAGAAAAATTTCTAAGACTTAAAAATATTTTCTGGGTTTTTTTTTTTAAGGTTATATTTATTTATTTGACTGAGAGAGAGAGAGTATGAGTGAGGGGAGAGGCAGATGGAGAGGGAGAAGCAGGCTCCCTGCTGAGAGGGAGCCCAAAGCTGAGCTTGATCCCAGGACCCCAGGATTGTGGCCTGAGCCGAAGGCAGATGCTAAACTGATTAAGCCACCCAGGCACCCCTAAAAATATTTTCTAACAGTGAAACTACACATGGTTAAAGTATTTAAATTAAAACCTATGTTCTTTATTTCATACGTCCTGGATACTGTCAGCATAATTAGAACTTATTCAGAGTTTAGGTACTTTCCAGAATCAGAAATGTATCAGGCAGGAAATAGGATTATAAAGTAAATATAATTGGATTATATTTTCTATTTCACTGGTTTATTGTAATGCCAACCAATGCCTATTATTTTCAGCTCCAAAGTGTGCCCCAGGGCTATAGAAAATACCCAAAAGAGCATAAAATACATAAGAAGTGGAAAGAACTGCTAAAAGGAACACATGACATGGGGAATTGTTGGATATGATAGAAGTATGTAAAATTTAGCTTCTGCCATCAAAACATTTCAAATCTGGGGCACCTGGGTGGCCCAGTCAGCTGGGTGTCCAACTCCTGGTTTTATCTCAGCTGGTGATCTCAGGGTTGTGAGACCAAGCCCCACATCAGGCTCCATTCTGAGTGCAAAGCCTGCTTGAGATTCTCTCTCCCCTCTCTCCCTCTGCCTCTCCCGCTTGTGCTCTCATTCTCTCTCTAAAATAAATGGGTTAGGACAGCCCGGGTGGCTCAGCGGTTTAGCGCCACCTTCGGTCCAGGGAGTGATCTTGTAGTCCCAGGATCAAGTTCTATGTCAGGCTCCCTGCATGGAGCCTGCTTCTCCCTCTGCCTGTGTCTCTGCCTCAATCTCTCTCTCTCTCATGAATAAGTAAATAAAAATCTTAAAAATAAAATAAAAAATAAAATAAATGGGTTCATGTTTTAAAAAAAGCATTTCAAATTTAACAGAGGAAATAAAACAAAAAGTAGATATTTGACACAATGTGGGAAGCTTACTGACCACAAGTAGAATGAATGGGAACTGAGAGCAGTAGGACCAGTGTAATCTTGAGTACTCATGACACACTTGTAGACATGTAGGAGGAACAGTACACACTTGGTAGGAGAACAACAGCAGAAGTATACAAATGGGAATGGGAATAATGTGAGATGATGAAACTAGTATTCATAAAATCACACTCCACTCCAGAATCTGCAGAGTGGTTCACATAATCATCCCACTTTAATTTACATATATTTGTGAAGTAGATATTATTCAGATTTAAAGATTAAAAAACTAAGGCACTAATAGATGAGAGTGATTTATCCAACATCACTTAGCTGATAACTAGGACTTGAACACAGGTCTTTGGATTACAAAGTCCCACATTCCTACTGAACACTACAGCAGAGACTGATTTCCATGATGTCAAATTTAAGAAGACTAAAATTTTCACACACCTTAAAAGCAAGTATAGTAGGATAACATTTCAAAAAATACTCAAAGTCCTCTTTTGCCTTTTAACATTAGTGTTCACCAGCCTAAAAAGATTACAGAAATGCAACAAAAAAATGAATAATCACTTCTGACTTGCAAAATAGGATCATTCAGGAACACTATACAACTTTGCTAGCCATGCTAGAGATTTAGCTAAAGAGAGTTTGACAAATGGCTTTATTCCTTTCCTCTGTCCCTAGCTCCTTTTAATCAGGGGCCTCCTAGAGCTCACAGAATTCTCCAGCATGGAAAAGATACCCTTTCCAGCTGTAACTGCAGAGCCACAGGACTAGCCGAAAGAAACATATGATGCAGGGATATGTGGGATATGAAACAGGCATATCATGAGAGACAAGATAAAGTCAAGAGGCTAGAACAATTTTTACCACCCAGGCTTTGCCCCTGAGAAAGAGATACATTCAATAAGAAGTGATGTAGAAGACAGAGGGGGCTCTTGGCCCAACTCTGTACTGGGTACCCTGTGAAGGGGGCCATCCTTGATTCTGCCCGGAAAATACCAGACACAGAAGTCCCTGTGAGTCTGGATTGGTCACTGGCCAGAGAGATCATCCTAGCAAAGAGAAGGGGCTCTGTTGCAAGGGCTGGAGGGCAGATCATGTGAGCCAGGAACAACTGAGCATCCCAGCCAGACTTCAGACAGTTTTGTAGCACTAGCAGAATGAAGGTGAAATCAAGTAAATGATGGGCATGGCCCATGTCACAAGAATGGGCCCCAAATGCACTGGTTGCTGACTTGGGGATCAGTGGTACCAGGCATCAGGCAGAAAAGGCATCACCTAGGAGGCAGAGGTACTAAAAAGGCAAATGAAGACTCTAGTGAGTGTGAGTATCTTGTTTCCCCAGAAAAGTAAGGTCGCAGAAGCCACATCTCTACTTCTAGATGCCCAGAGGAAAAAAGAAGGTAGGGAGGCTACCTGCCAGCACTAAGTATTTTTATCCAGGACAGTCAGAACAGAGAGACTGTTCAAATTACCATATCAGACAAAACTTTAAAACAGATTCAACTCTAGTAATTTTTCTTGAGTAATCAGAAAAGGTAGAACTCACAAAGACAGCAAAGCAGTTATAAAATTAAAGAAAAGATTTTCTTTACATTTCCAAGTTTAATTATGAATTAAATCTTTCAACCTTACCATAACAGGGCAGAAAAGTTGCTTTAAACAGAGCACAAAGAGTTATAATTTTTTCGAGAGAGGTATTAAGACAAAAGCCCTATAAGCAGCTAACTGTGGTACAGGGATAAATTTTTGTCTTACACCTAGTTCAGTCTTGCTCAAGAAATGGCTAAAATATTCATTCAGACTATTCCAATTCTATAACAAAAGGGGGGGGAATCCCTCGGTCAGGGGGAAACTACACCTTTAGAGAGTGGAACTTCAAACAATGTGATTTTGGACTACTGAGAAATGGTGACAGACAGCCCTATTATGTCTATACTAGAAATGAGACTGTTCTTTTTCAGGAAATGCTTTGAGAATTTAAGCTAAAACAGTGACCGTGTGTACAGGCCGTGTGTAGTCTGCTAATAAGCATCAGATATCCCTACAAACCAAGTGTTTATAATAATAAGGAAGGAATGGCTGAAAGTTATATGTGAACACAGATGTCAACCAGGACATTCTTAAACTTACTGGGCATTTTCCAAACATTTTCTATGTGGCAACATACAATGTGACCCAAGTTCCAGCAAACCAAACTGTTCTTTCAAATTAACAGTGTGTAGCAGAGGCTGTTGATGTCTCTCACCATAATCTCTAGTAAGAGAAATCCTGATTTTGATGGGGTCACATGGTTACCTAGAATAAAAACTACACCTTTCCAGCTTTACTTTCAACAAGCGTGGCCAAATGACAAAATTCGGGTCAATGAAGTCAAAGCAGAAATATCATATGGCAACTTCTAGGAATTTTCTATGAAAGACACCTGGTGAACCCCTTATCCCTTCTTCCCTCTTTCTTCCTTTCTACTGGCTGGGAAGCCAATCTGACGGATAAAGTTTATGCAGTCGTCTTGCACCACCACAAGGTAGCCCCCTAAGGCTCTTCCAGTAACAAGGTAAAAGGAGTGTATGCTGCTGGCTGGCGATGAAGGTATTCATGAGCATTTATATTAATGAGCATTTATGAGATAGAGCTTAGCCAGGTAGCCAGGACTACCTCCTGCTGTACTTCTTTACATGACAGAGAAATAAATTTCATTCTAGCCAGTGTTGTTTTAATTTGCAAAATGGGATTATTATTATTAAACTGATTCTAATCCTAACCAACCTAATCTAACCTGTTTTCCCGCAAACTTGCTAATGAGAGTTCTTTAAAAGAGAAAATTTTCTAGGAGAATGAGATAGCATTTGTAAAATACAAAGAATTAATCTAATCTGGTATACCATGTATTCTTCTCTCTTAAACAAACAGATCCCCTCATTTTTAGCTAGATGCATGGTCAGCAGGAATAAATACATTTCCCAGTGTTCCTTGAGTTAGATGTGGCCATGCTCTGGCTAAGTTCTGGCTGATGAGCTGTGAGCAGGAGTGACTGTACTACTTCTGGGGAGTACCCAAAGGCAGTGCCTTTCTCTGTATTTTCTCAGTCTAGATGGCTGGAATGCAGACATGATAGCCAAATATCTCAGAACCCTAGGAGGGTAACAATCTAGGATGGCAAAGTAATTTGACCAAAGGAACCTTGTTCCAGTTACTATGGCTGTGTAACAATCCACTCTAAAACTTAGCTAGGCATAATAGCCATTTCATTATGCTCATGAATTCTATAGATGAGAAATTCAAACTGAGAGTACATGGGGACATCTTGTCTCTGTTCTACCATGTCTGAGCCTCGGTTGGTAAAACTCAACAGATGAAAGGGCTGACAGGAGGGAGGCTAGAATCATTTGGCAGCATCTTCATGCTCAGTGCTTGATGCTAGCTATAAGGGACCTCATTTGGGGCAGCCAGCCAGGTGACTCAAAGGTAACCTGTATACTGGTCTCACAGAATAGTGACCTCAGGATAATCATTCTGCCTTTGTAGTAATTCAGGGTTCCAACAGCACATGTCCCAGAAGACAAACCAGAAGCTGGTCACCTTTCCTGACCAATTTTGGGAAGTGATGTAGCATCACTAAACCCACATTCCACTGGCTCTAAGTGTCCAACCAGATTCAAGAGGAAAAGACAAAGATTCCACAACCTTTAGACAGGAAAAGCAGCAAAGAAACAAAACACACTTTAAAACTACCACTGTTGGGGATCCCTGGGTGGCTCAATGGTTTAGCGCCTGCCTTCGGCTCAGGGCACGAACCTGGAGTCCAGGGATCGAGTCCCACATCAGGCCCCCTGCAGGGAGCCTGCTTCTCTCTCTCTGCCTGTGTCTCTGCCTCTCTCTCTCTGTCTCTCATGAATGAATAAAATCTAATAAATAAATACATACATACATACTACCACTGTCTGTGACCCTGAGTGTCAGACTAAGTCCTGGTCAAACTTACAGGGCTGAGCTGCATTCCATCCTGGACTCTCCACCTCTACACTGCTACTTAAATGGAAATAAAACTGATCATATTTAAGCCACTGTTACTATGGATCTCTGCAGCAAATTTTTAAAAGAAACTATGCACCTCAATACTAGAAATAGATCGTCAAACACAAGTAGCAAAAAGGTTAACCTCAAAAACTAATTTTATAAACACTAAAATGACCTTCTAGCTATAATTTATTTTATATTATCAGCTGTTGGCATATTTTCTTCAGTCAGTACTATTAATGAATATTAGAAACCCCTAATACACTACAATCCTTTTGTCATTTGCATGCTGCCAATTTCCCTTCCTGGCTGGGTGCATTGTGGGATTTCTGAGTCCCGATAATAAAGACGCTGACATAGCCAAGAAACTGCAGCCTAAAAGACAATGAGTTCCAGATGCACTGTGAAAATGTGACTGAATGGGCCCTAAAGCCTCTTATATCACAGCTACTCCCCAAAGACCCTATTCTAGGCTAAGTAAAGCACTCATTCCACCTGCCCTTGTTGTCATGCATTTATAACTAAGCAAAGAGAATCCTTAGAAATCTAACAGTTTTACAGGATCATTTCATATTCTAACCATTTATCATATACTGGATATAGAATTATCTTATTTTTTAATTAACAAAAAATAGGATTTCCACCTCCTCAAATCCACTCAAAATAAAGCATGTAAAAGGACGAACCGGTTCCTTCATTCCCTCAAAACAAAAAAGGAAATAAATTTTGGGAGCATACTAATTAATAAAAAACTGTGCAAGTCTTATCATTCCAAAATACATCTAAAACCAAATATTACTTTGAAACATATATATCTAGAGGAAAAGTATTTTAGTATCAAAATCTATGAATGCAGAATTCAGAAAAATAAAGGCTTTTAAAAAAGATTAACGTAAAGTCAAGTCCTACAACTTACCAGCTGTGTGACCTGAGGGAAGTTACTTGCCCTCCCTGACCCTCAGTCACACAGTTGTATAAAATGGAGCCAACTGCTAAGAAATGTCACAAGGATTAAACACAGTGCCTGACACCAAGGAGATATTCAGTGTGTGTTAGATCTGCTTTGATTCAAGAACCACTATCTCACTAAATAACCATGCATACCACCTAGTTGTCTCCACAGCTTCCTTTCCAGATCACAAAATACTCTCATTTCTAAAAGGTAGTATAGGGCTGTGCTAGGGTTTCAGTAAACAGAGAATATAGACAATATTTATTTGAACAGAAAAAAACACAGGTTTCCTTTGATAGAATGGCACTATGACTAGACCATTTCATGCGCTGCTGTTGCTGGATGACATATACTACACCCCCAAGAGAAGGATGACAGATTTGTATTCTCTATACAGTCTTTGTCTGTCAATCACAGGCAGGACCAACAGAATGCTGTTTCATCTACAGACTGGCATGGTCCCTGATGGGTCCATGTCAGGCCTGTCTCCTGGAGCAGACCGGTGATGGCATGGCAGCCAGGCAATGCCAGCAGTATTTTTTCCAACAGGGCTTGGGGTTCATCTTTCTCACAGGTTTCCACCTATATTTAGCAAGTGATATTAAGAGTTGCGTTTGTGGTTTATGAAACATAAGTCTATTACCTATTTAAAGGAGACCTCACCTGCAACATGGATCCCTGTATATTTAGCTGCTCAGGAAAGGTCTGAACATCACTTTTTAAAAGAAGTTTGTATTACAGAAAAATTCTAAAAACTGTATTGAGGAAAGTATAATAAACTGCCATATATTCATCACAGAACTTAACAATTATGAACTCACAGACAGCCCTGGTCTGTCCATATCCATCTGCATATCTATAACCCACTCTTTCCTGCTGAATTATTTTGAAATTACTCTCAGACAGTATATCATGTCATCCATGAATATTTCAGCATGTGCCTCCAAACAGTACAATCTTCCTTAATATCATGAAATCAAGAGTTCAGATTTCCCCAAGAATCTGTTAATTCAGTTTCATGATTTCCTTGTTTGAAGAAGGATCTCGATGAGTTAAATACACTGCAGCTGCCAGGGGCTTGGTGACTCAGTTGGTTAAGCAGCTGACTCTTGGTTTTGGCTCAGATCATGAGCTCAGGGTCCTGCGATAGAGCCCCAAGATGGGCTCCCCACACAGCAGGGAGTCTTCTTGAGGGTTCTCCCTCTGCCCCTCCCTCTGCTCCCATGTGTGCCTGCTCTCTAACAAAAATAAATAAATCTTTAAAAAAATACATTGCAGCTGACAGGTCTCCTTACTCTCTTTCAATCTAAAGGTTCCCCCTCCTCTTCCTCTTTATTTCCCTACAATTTATTTGTTGAAGTAATAACCAGGTCATTTGTCCTGTAGCTTCCCAGTTTGAATTTTGGTGATCACACCCTCAATGTACCCGTTAGCACATTCCTAATATTTGTTGTGAATTAGAAGTTAGATCTAGCTGGGGCATCCAGGTGGCTCAGTCAGTTAAGTGTCTACCTTCCACTCAGATTGTGATCCTGGGGTCCTGGGACCAAGCCTGATGTCACGCTCCTTGCTTGGCAAGGAGCCTACTTCTCCCCTTCCCTCTCATTTTGCATTTGCAAATTTCTAGATTTTGATAAGCCATGTTTTGAGTTAGAGAAAATGCAAGAAAAGTTTGATAGGGAAGACGATGCTCTGTTCTGAACATAGCAAGTTAAACAGTTGGCTATACTAGTCTAAGTTTATCTTATATTTTAGCTTTTTGGTTCTGGCATAAATTCTTCAGTTTGGAGACACCTGGGTGGCTCAGTGGTTGAGCATCTGCCTTTGGTTCAGGGCATGATCCCAGGGTCCTGGAATCGAGTCCCGCATTGGGCTCCCTGCATGGAGCCTGTTTCTCCCTCTGCCTGTGTCTCTGCCTCTGTGTGTGTGTGTGTGTCTCTCATGAATAAAGAAATAAAATCTTTTTTTTTTTTAAGAGCCCGACATGGGACTCGATCCCAGGATTCCAGGATCATGCCCTGGGCCAAAGGCAGGCGCTTAAACCGCTGAGCCACCCAAGCTGCCCCGAAATAAAATCTTTAAAAAAAATTTTTTTTGGTTTATAGTTAGTAAATCTTTCTGCCATGTGCTTATTGCTAGTGGAAAACTTGACAAAACTTGGGGAAAAAAAATGAAAAGATTTTTTGCTTTTTAGGAAATAATGTGTTGGCTTTTCCTTTCCCTTAAGCATGGTAAATTTTTTTAAAAAATTACTCTGTAGAAAGAGTATGATCTTACCTCAAAAAATAATAAATATGTATATGTAAATGGAAAACCTAAAAATGTGAATATATGGTTTCATGTTTTATGAGGAAGGTGGAAAGAATGTACAATAAACTACTAACACTAGTTATTGCAGGAAAGGCAGAAGAGGGAGAAAGGGAAACAATTTTGTATTGGTCTGTTTATTGCAATGTATTTGTGTTGCTTTACTTTTCTAAAAGAAAATATTATTTATTTATTTATTCATGAGAGACACAGGCAGAGAGAGAAGCAGGCTCCATGCAGGAAGCCTAACTGGGACTTGATCTCCGGACTCGATCCCAGGATCACGCCCCAAGCCAAAGGCAGACACTCAACCGCTGAGCCACCCAGGCGTCCCTTGTGTTGCTTTCCTAAGTTGGAAGCTGAATGTTGATAGCTACAATATATAAGTTAAACAATTTTCAGAATCCAAGAATAGGAAATTCCTTTACTCCTAGATGCTGAAAGACCATTTATAACATGATAAGCCAGCCATGAAGAGACAAAGGAGGATTAGAGTGCTTTGTAAGCACTGCTGACAGACTGGTTACTGAAAAGTGACAAAAAGATTACAAAATCACTTCATAAGCCAGCAGGGGCAGAAGAGAGGAGAATCAATAAGCCTACACCTTTTACTTTGCACAAGGGAAGATCTTCAAAGGAAGAACTTTTTTTTTTTTTTTTTTAAGATTTATTTATTTGAGAGAGAGGAGAAAAAAAAAAAAAACAGGAGAAGGGGCAGAGGGAGAGGGAAAGAATCTCAAACAGATTCCCTGCTGAGTAAGGAGCCAGATCCAGGGCTTGATCTCAGGAGTCTGAGATTATGACCTGAGTAGAAACACCAAGAGTCAGGTGCTTAACCAACTGCAGCACCGAGGTGCCCAAAACTGCCTCTTTTTAGGACAAGAGACCCTATTTAAATATCTTAAATTACTAAATTGTTTGGTATTTAAGTAAGGGTTTTTTTTTTAATTTTTTAGAAATAAAGCATTTCATGGCTATTTATCTAAGTGGCTCATTTAGAAAGCTACCATTACTGGTTTTGACTCTCTGAAGTAGTTAAGAGATGATTAAGGAAAAGATGATAATTAGGAAACCAGAAGCCACACTGCAAGAGAGGTCACACTAGCCCCCAAGCCATCCTCCTGGCTCAATATCTAGAAGGAAGCAGAAAATGACTAAAGACTGTAACTTTGAATATTTCTTTCAGTTGTGATAGAATGGATTCAAAAAGAACCTTATTCTAACAGAAAAACTCAAGTGAATAGTAATTCAGAAACTTTAAACATAAAAACTTTAAATGAAAATGAAGTGTAAACACTTCAAATGCAAATACAGCCAGCAGAAATAGAATTCAAATATAGATTAATCAAACTATTTTTAGTATGTTATTTATTTATTCATGAGAGACACAGAGAGAGGCAAAGACATAAGCAGAGGGAGAAGCAGGCTCCCTGTGGGGAGCCTGCTGTGGGACTCGATCCTGGGACTCCAGGATCACACCCTGGGCCAAAGGCAGGCGCTAAACAGCTGAGCCACCCAGGCATCCCTGAAAATCTATCTACTAGGTAAATAAACGCCAGTATAATACAAACTACAGCTACTTTTTTAAATAAAAAAGAATCAATTATAATGATTTCAAGATGACTAATGAAAACACAAGATGGTTCTCCTACAAACAGGGAGCATCACATTAGATGCTATCAGTCAATCAGGCCTTTCCTGGATCCCTAGTCTTTCAATCACATCAAGTTTTTCATTGAAGGATCAATCTATATAGAAAACAGTGATAATAGCTAGGTCTTGAGAACCAATCTGCTGCCTTTCCTGAAGAAAACAAAGGTAGTAATAAAGACAGAAGCCAGTTACACAAGATCACATAATGTAGGATTCCATTTATTTGAAATGTCCAGAAAAGGCAAATCTGTAAGAACAGAAAATATATTAATGGTTGCCTGAGGCTGGGGCAGATAGGGAAGATAGGGAGTGACTGCTAAAGGGTACAGGATTTCTTTTCAGGGTGATAAAAATATTCTAAATTTGATTACAGGAATGGTTGCACAATTCTGTGAATATTCTAAAGACCACTTTAAATGAGTGAATTGCATGGTATGTGAATTATACCTCAATAAAGCTTTTAAAAAATAGGAAGTAGTTAATCCTCTATAAACATGCTCCTTATAGAAAATTAAGATATAGAATACTCATAGTCAAAATGAGATTTTTGATTTTAGAACAGTGACACTTCCAAACAAGACTGCAGAAAAAGGATGTACTGACAAGTTCGGTACATAGAGGAAAGCCAACTCTCTCCTAATTTCTTATATAGAAAAAGTGGCAGACTCTCATTTTTAAAACTTAAGGACCGGGGTGCTTGGATGGCTCAGTCAGTTGAGCATCTGACTCTTGATTTCAGCTCAGGTCACAATCTTGAGTCAGGGGAATGAGCCCCATATTGGACTCCACTCAGCACGGAGTCTGCTTGGGTCACTCTCTCTCTCTCCCCCTCTGCCCCTCCCCTGCTCAGGCTCTAAATAAATAAAGAAGTAAAATTTTCTTTTAAAAATCAAACAGGGATCCCTGGGTGGCGCAGCGGTTTGGCGCCTGCCTTTGGCCCAGGGCGCGATCCTGGAGACCCGGGATCGAGTCCCACGTCGGGCTCCCGGTGCATGGAGCCTGCTTCTCCCTCTGCCTGTGTCTCTGCGCCTCTCTCTCTCTCTCTCTCTGTGTAACTATCATAAATAAATAAAAATTAAAAAAAAAATGTTAAAAAAAAAATCAAACACAAGGACAGTAACATTCCCTAAATTCAAGTAAAATCCATCATAATCCATGAAGATGTACAATCGCTATATATTACAAACCTAATTATAGATACTATATTTGCATTTAAAGATTTTGTTTTGAAAAAAATTCACTTTTACAAAAAAGTTACAAAAATAATACAAAAAATTCTTATATTCTTTCATTCACATTCTCCAAATCTTAAGATCTTTCTCCATCATAACACTAGCAACACACTCTTCCTGCCTAAAATGATGTAACAGAGAAGCAAAAATTTCTAAAAGACATACTCTGGGTGGCTCTGTTGGCTGAGTGGCTGACTTTTGATTTTGGCTCAAGTCATGATCTCTGGGTCATGGGATCAAGCCCTGAGTCAGGCTCTTCACTGAGAACAGAGTCAGACTAGGATATTCTCTCTCCCTCTGTCCCTCCTCCCCACTTGCTCACTCTTAAAAATAAAATAAAAACAACATCTTAAAAATAAAATAAAAAAGAAATACTCCATTTCCATAAATTACAATCTTTCCTGGAAGCAGGGAAAGATAAAGATATTGACATAATCCTTAATGGCAACAAACTTTCAATGGCTTTTCTCTGGCCAATTACTAAATGGGAATTCCAAATGCACAGGTACATCTAATGTAGCAGTCAGATATTGATCAGAAACTGCCTTAGAAGTAGATATTGCAACCTAGGGAATTAAATCTCACTGTACCCTTATAAGCAGGAGTCTAGGGCAAATAAAATACTTTTTTGTATTCATAATCACCCTGGCACCAAATGCCTTTAACCATGCAATATATAAGTATATAAAATCAACATGCTGTACTCCTTAGACTTACAAAATGTCATATGCCAATATTATCTCAATAAAACTAGGAAAAGGGTCATTCTGCCATTTTTTTTTTTTTAAATACAGATGCCTGGGCTTCTTCCTCAAAGATTCATATATGCCTGGGTTGGGGTCCTGACCTGTTAACTCCAGGTTTAAAAAAATCTATTAAAAAAAATAACCGACTACATGGCTCAGTGGGTTAAGCATCTATGTTTGGCTCAGGTCATGATTTCAGGATCCTGGGATTGAGCCCCACATCAGGCTCTCTGCCGAGGAGGGAGCCTGTTTCTCCCTCTCCCTCTGCCTGCCACTCCCCTTCCTTGTGCTCTCTCCCTAATAATTAAATAAAATCTTTTTTTTAAAAATATAAGCTTGAACCCTTACAACTGTGCTTAAATTTCTTCTGACAATTCAGAAAAGGATTAATCAGGTTTTCACTCAATGACACATCAAATCAAGCTAGATCTTCCACCAAAATTATCTTTTACTCAATAATTATCCTGACTTATGAATATGAACATGGCTTTTGCCTTCAGTACTCCTATTATTTACTTAATGCACCTTATAGCTGAGCATCCAAAACCACAAAAATAACTTCTATTAGTTAGGCAGTATTCTTTCTGCCTACTCATGGCACAGATGTCAACCTTAAGCAATAGCGTAGAGATTCTAAAACAGACTCATGTAACTTGAAAGTGAGAAGGGGCTTTGAAAGCCATATTGTGTGGCCTGCCTACATTTTCCTCGCCCGAGCAGAGATGGGTTTTAAAATCTGCTCCTCCAGATTCTAGCACCAGAGCTGCTACCTGCAAACCCTGAATATACTTATATAACTCCACTCAGAGTTCACACCGCATCTCTTAAAACTGTACATCTGGACACTCCCATCTCCCTCTCTCGATTATACTTCTTTAAAGACAGGAATAAAAAATAAAAAAAAAAAGACAGGAATCCTGCCTTAACTCCTTTGTTCCTCCTCCTTCAGAGTCATTCACAGATTCATTTAAGAGAAAAGCAATGATAATAATAATAATGGTCATGCAATAAATGTCTGCTTAACTAAACACTGTAAAATAGGGGTGGCCTGGGTGACTCAGTCGGTTAAGCATCTGACTCTTGATTTCAGCTCCAGTCATGGTCAGGGTCGTGAGACCAAGCTCCTGTTAGGTTCCTCACTGGGTATAGAACCTGCTTAAGATTCTCTTTCTCGGGCAGCCCGGTGGCTCAGCGGGTTAGTGCTGCCTTCAGCCCAGGGCATGATCCTGGAGACTCAGGATCAAGTCCCACATCAGTCTCCCTGCATGGAGCCTGCTTCTCCCTCTGCCTGTGTCTCTGCCTCTTTCTCTCTCTCTGTGTCTCATGAATAAGTAAAATCTTAAAAAAAAAAAGATTCTATTTCTCTCTCTCTCTCTCTCTCCCTCCCTCCTTTCCCTCCCTCCCTCCTCTACCACCATTCATGCATGTGCATGCACACATGCTCTCTTTCTCTCTCAAAAACAATAATTTTTTTAAACCACTGTAAAAAAAACCCACCTGGGTGGCCAGATGGTTAAGCCTCTGACTCCTGATTTCTGCTCAGGACATGATCCCAGGGTCATGAGATCCAGCCCCTCATCGGGCTCTGCACTCAGCATGTAGTCTGCTTAAGACCCTCTCTCCCTCTACCTCTGCCACTCCCCCTAGCATGTGCACATGTGCTCTCTCTTTCCAATAAATATTCTTTAAAATAATTTTTAAAAATTTAAAAAACTGTAAAATAGTTGTACAACTATTTTCTCCTTCCCTTTACCTTACCTTAACTTTACATATTTTAGGCCAAAACTAAAAGAAAAAAAGTTGATTTTTCTTGATTAGTTTATTGTATTCATTTAATAGACACTTATTTTAACACCTCCTATGTACTGTATCATAACTAAAACAAATTAATGAAATAACATGCTTAAAAGACATAGTTCTTCCTTGTTTATCCTTAGAGATTTGGCATCTATGGCCATATGTTCTAATTTTCTCCTTACATACATACACCAGGAGTATTCACATAAGCATTAATTCATGCCTCATCTTTGTGATCATTTGTCTAATATGTGAAAGCACTTCTCTCTGCCTGGATCAAGGCAACATGTCTTAGCTTTTCTTGATGATCAATTAATTGAGAAAGAGAGAACAAAAGGGGGAGAGAGAGACACAGAAAGTAAAGGGTTCATCTTGTAAACCACCATATACCTTCAGAAATACTGGTCCAATCTAACAAGGAACTCCAGTGCTTTATCACCTATATTTTTTCACCTTCAAGAATGTAGTCAGATTACAAAGTTAACTGAAGGTTTAGAAATATTTTTGTTATCTAGCATGGAAGTTCCCCTCTTATATAGCTGAAAAGCACAAATACATAGGTTAATAATAATCCAACCTAACAGTAATTACAGTTGAATAAGAAGTCTCCAGCCAAAATCTAACTACCCATTCCTGAGCCCCCGCTTAATAACCAAAACCATTTGCCAGCGTGCATGCATGCATGCATGTGTATGTGTCACACACACAGTCCCAGATGCTTTGAGAAAGATACCTGTGAGGTTGGTCCCCTTCTACCTGGGCAGGAGCCTCTGTGAACATCGCTGCCCAGCTTTCCTGCGCTCTCCAGTGGCTAAACTGAAAAATGCAAGTCATCAACAAGCAAAACAAGGAGCACAGTTTGCAAAACCATTTTTGGACAAACTACTTTAACAGCAAATAACATTTGCTGTTTTGGCTGGCTAGCAGCCTTTTTCTTCTACCTCCTTAGGTCACTGTCAATATTCTGTAACTTCTAGTGCTCCACTCACATGCTGCTTGGCCTTGGATGTTGCATCTGCACTAGTGGCCTGACTCCCCCTAGCTGCACGAGTTCAGCTACCTCACTCCTCATGGTACCACATGGGAGCAATGATCATGTTTCATTTACTTTTATGTTTCCAGAAATGAACACACTGCCTAGCACAGAGAAGATATTCAAATATTTATGTAAAGAACGAAGAAGGTTAGGAAAGGAAGAAGTCAGGAAAGGTGTGAAAGGAGGTAGCAAAGGACGAAGCAAAAGACACTAAATTCAGACCCAGCAAATCTGCATATTATTGCCTGCCACTAGCCGGCTAGATAAACATGGACTCCGTATTCACTGAGCCCAGTTTCATCACCTGTAAGATTACTGGACTACAGTCTATGACCACTAAGACTCTGCGACCTGTACGTTCTACTATTTTATTGTCTTATACAACTGCTCATTGTGCTAGTGAAGGTCACCACATGAAATACCTATTTTCAATGAGATTTTTTTTAAAGATTTTATTTCTTTACTCATGAGAGACACAGAGAGAGAGTCAGAGACATGGGCAGAGGGAGAAGCAGGCTTCCTGTGGGGAGCCCAATGCAGGAATCAATCCCAGGACTCCAGAATCATACCCTGAGCTGGAGGTAGATGGGTCAACCACTGAGCCACCAAGGCATCCCTTCAATGAGATTTTTAAAAGCAAAGCTTCTACCTCCTATACTACTGTCAGATCTCTATAAATGTCAATTTCCTCCTAACTTTATGTTTCAAAATATTTTTAGTTTCACAATAAGTGTGGACACAGAAATCAATAATTTAGAACTTGTATTATCTTCAAATTATGATTTTTTTTAGAATTACGATAGATTATTTGTGGAATTAGGGTAAGAAGACACTGCAGGAAGGTGTTAGGTAGGAACTAGAACTACCAACAAAAGGAATGAATTCAGACCAACCATTTATTTGGTCAAAATAACACAGGAAACAGATGCGCACCAGGACATCATAAAGCGGAAGGTTACAGAATAAAGGTACATGCAGAAGTCAAGACAGGCAAGACTGATTTGGGGTCTGAGCCTTGAGACACAGGTAATGAGAGGCAGCAGAAACCTGCTGCTTAGAGAGTGGGGATGTGAGGATGGTAGAGAAGTATGAATTACATCTGATAGAGAGCTTGAGGCCCACTAGGCAGACACAAGTTAAAGAATTACTAGTGTCGGGGCAATTGGGTGGCTCAGTCAGCTAAGCATCTGCCTTCAGCTCAAGTCTGATCCCAGGGTCCCACATCGGGGTCCATGCTGAGTGGGCAGGCTGCTTCTCCCTTTCCCTCGGCCTCTTTCCCTGCTCGTGTTCATGCTCTCTCCTTCTCTCAAATAAATAAATAAAATCTTTCAAAAGAAAAGAATTACTAGTATCCGGTAGAAGCCTCTAAGGATTTGAATGAGACTTCAATTCTTGGTCCCTGACAACTACTAGTAGCAAACTTTCCAGGAGTGGAGTCATGATAGCCTCCTCTTTAACCCTCTTAGACAAGAAAAAACTCATCATTTCCTTCAAGAAACACCTACACTCTAAACATTCTAAAAACACCTGAACAACATTTCCTCTCAAGATTTGGCAAGTCTGATTTGAGATTCCCTGTGTTTATATGAACTGTATGTGGGCAAAGAAAATCTGAGCAAAACTACCTAATTCAGCTGTGCACATGCACAAATCAGCATTCTTGCACCACAGTTTCATGTGACCAAAAACCCCATCCATCTATGCTATCAAAGTTGAATCTCGTTTCCCAAGGATATGCTAACTGAAATATGGCTGCACGTTTTGCTAAAACCTCCTTGCCTGAATCTTTAAGTCAAAAACAATACAATTTCTATGATAAAGTATGAAAAGCATTTTCTTATAAAACAAAAGTTCATGGCTATCATTACCCGTGTGTTCTATGATATTTTCACATCACAAATGTCACTTGTTCACTGACAATCTCTCTTACAACCATTCTTTCAACACTTACTGAGCACCTAGTATGTGTCAGATACCAACCAGGCTGGGTACTAGGATAGAGAGGTGGGTAAAAGACATCTGGCTTTGAAATTCTGGCTATCATTGTTGTTTAGGAATACAACACTGCCAGGTTTCCAAGGTTTGCAGTCTCTCATCTCAGACACAGAATGCCTTTCCCTGCAATTGTTGTGGTACCTTTAATAGACCAGATTCTACAGGGAAGACCCAATTCTCTTAATCAAGAAACACAAGTGGACTGTTTGTGTTTTGGAAATCAGTGGTTTTTCTTCTATTCTGACTTGATGCCCTTAAGCTACTCATAAATATCAAAGGAAGGAAAACCTATTATTTTTTTTAGATTTTATTTACTTATTCATAGACACAGAGAGAGAGGCAGAGACAGACAGAGGGAGAAGCAGGCTCCATGCAGGAAGCCCGATGTGGAACTCGATCCCGGGTCTCCAGGATCACACCCCAGGCTGCAGGCTGCGCCAAACCGCTGCGCCACCAGGGCTGCCCAGGAAAACCTATTATTACCACTACAAGCAACTGCAACTTGTCAGAAGTCAGTAAATTTTCTCAAACACTATCTTGGTTTGATTTGAATTTTGACTTCATCATATAAATTCCCAGGTTTAAGGATCAGGTAAAATCAAATGAATGGGCACCTGGAATCTTTTCACACCACTAATGCCTTACCAGTCACCAAATCATTCTTTCATTCGTTCACTGTTGAAAATGAATATTTACTAAAGACTTGCTGTATGTTAGGAGCTGTAGACACAAAGAGCCCTCCCATTTGGAACTAAATTCTAGCAGAAAAAGAGAGAGAATGAGCAATGACAAGAAATATAACAAATAAGTGAGTATATCAGAAGTGATGATGGCTATGGAAACAAGTAGAGCAGGTCAAGAGAGATTAAGAGTGTACAGGGTCAGAGGGAAAAGGGAAGTTAAGTTTAAGTTCAAATAAAATGATCTGAGAGTCATCACTGGGAAGATGACATTTAAGTAAGATGTAAAGGAGATGGAGTCAGCCAGACAGATATCTGGGAGAATGACATTCAAGGCAGAGGCAAGAACCATGAAGTATCAAGTAAGGATGTGTCTGGTGTATTCAAGATCAAGGAGGCCACTGTATCTAGAAGGAAGAGATGGAAGAGGGAGACCATAAGAGATGAGGTGAGAGGTTAACAAAAGACCTGGGTACTGAAGGACCATGTAAGTCATTTCAAGGACCCTCAATTTGACTCCTACTGAAATGAGAAGTGCCTAGAGGGATTTTGATAGAAGAGTAACAGATCCGATTTACAGTTTTAAAAGGTCCCTGTAGCTTTTATACTGGGGGGAGAAAAGATTCCCAAGACAGAATATGCCAAACGCTTATTCTTGAGGTATAAAAAAAATTAATCCCATCCAGAATAGCCAACACAGTACTCAAGAACACCAAAGTCGGGATCCCTGGGTGGCTCAGCAGTTTGGCACCTGCCTTTGGCCCAGGGCGTGATCCTGGGGTCCCGGGATCGAGTCCCACATTGGGCCCCCTGCATGGAGCCTGCTTCTCCCTCTGCCTGTGTCTCTGACTGTGTGTGTGTGTGTGTCTCTCTCATGAATAAATAAAATCTTTAAAAAAAAAAAAAAAGAACACCAAAGTCTGAGGACTGATATTACTCAATTTACTACAAAGCTACAGTAATCAAGACAGTATGATATTGGCAAAAGAACAGACAAAGAGATCAATGAAAAAGAACACAGAACCCAGAAATAGACCAATGCAAATAGAGCCAAATGATCTTTGACAAAGAAGCAAAGGCTATTCAACAGAGAAAGGATAATCTTCTCAACAAATGGTGCTTGAACAACTGGGCATTCACATGTAAAACAAAATGAATCTAGGCACAGACCTTTCACAGAAATTAACTCAAAATGGATCATAGACCAAAATGTAAAATAAACAACTATAAAATTTCTACAAGATAACACAGAAAAAAGTCTAGGTGACCTTGCATTTGACAATGACTTTTTAAATAGCAATGACAATCCTTCAAAGAAAAGTGATAAATTGGACTTCATTAAAATTAAAAACTTCTGCTCTGCAATAGACACTGCTCAGGAAATGAAAACACCAGCCAGAGGTCAAGAAAAAATACCTGCTGAACACATACCTGAACAAGGACTATTATCCAAACTGTACAAAGAACACTTAAGAACTAACAACAAGAAAACAACAATCTAACTAATAAGTGGGCAAAAGATCTGAACAGATACCTCATCAAAGAAGATATACAAATGGTAACTAAGCATATGAAAAGATGTTCCACCATTATATGTCATTAGGGAACTGCACATTGAGAACAATAACACCTAAAATAACCAACAACATCAAATGCTGACAAGGATGTGGAGCAACAGAAACTCTCATTCATTGCTAACAGAAACGCAAAATAGTACAGCCACTCTGGAAGTCAATTCAGCAGATTTCTTACAAAGCTAAACATAGGCTTAACATAGAATCCATTAACACCCTCATAAATATTTACTCAAATGAACTGAAAACTTATGTCTGCACAACAATCTGCAAATGGATGTTTATAACAGCTTTTATTCATATTTTACAAAAACTGGAAGCAATTTAGATTCCTTTAATAGATGAGTGAATAAACTATGGTACATTCATACAATGGAATATTCAGCAATAATAAAAAATGGGTTGAGGGTACAGATTTATTTTTAAATGTTTTAAATGTTAACAAAAAAAAAATAAAGAAAACCAAAATATGAGCTATTAAGCCACAAAAAGACATAAGGGAACCTTAACAGCATATTGCTAAGCAAAAAAAGCTAGTCTGAGAAGGCTATATGCTGTATGATTCCAAGTATTAGACATTTTGGAAAAGACAAAACTGCAGTGATAGAAAAAGACCAGTGGTTTCCAAGAGCATACGGAAGAGAGGAAGAAAGGGATAAACAAGTGGATCAGAGTATTTTGAGGACAGTGAAATTCATCTGTATAATACTGTAAAGGTAGTTATTAAGCATTACGCATTTGTCAAAAACCACAGAACTGTACAACACCCTACATTTTAACTAAACTATAGATTTTAGTTATCAATTCAATTATAATCAATGTACCACATTAATGCAAAATGTTACTTTAACAAAAAGGGAAACTGAGGGAGAAGGAGTATATGGGAACACTGTACTTTATGCCCAATATACTGTAAAGTTAAAACTCTCGAGAAGTCTATTACTAAAAATAATTTTCCTATCCTCAAAATTGTTATTCTCATTACACACACACACACACACACACACACACACACACACACATATCCCTGACCACTTCCAAAATAGTTAAGATGACACGTGGAAAAAGGATAGTATAAGTAGAAATAAAATAACAAAACCTATGTATAAGGAAACCAATAGAACTATAAAAAAACTTAAGCTAGAGTTACTTTTCAAAATATTCTTTTGTTTACTTCCATCCATCAAATTCCATTATATTCTCCACAAATCTGCCCTTTGTAGCACCTACTCCAATTATAATTTTGCAGATATAATTTCATTAATATTTGCTCTCATGTTAGATTTCTCAAAAGCAGATAAAGAAGGTTAGTAATGCAACAGTAACCAGGCAGCTAAAAATCTGATAAGGAAACTGAGGTTCAGAGAAGTTAAATAATGAAAGGTCCCAGCTTAAAAATGGCATAGTCAGGATTTCAAAAACTGACTGTCTGATTTCAAGGCCTCATGATCTTGGCATTACACAATTAAGTATGATATAATTTTTTGTAGTGTATGTTATCTTCAGGCTGTCAAGTGTAGTGATTCAATAAACATAACTCAGTAGTTCAGTTGGAAATCTGCCTAACTTACTCAAAAAGATCACAACTGCTCCTAATTGCAAACCTTGTTTATAGATTAAAACGCAGAGTGAGATCCCTATTTCACTCTATACATCTGCCCAGAGCTAGGGGCTTTAGGTCCACTGCTGATAGAACATAACTCTGCCATGCTCACTTTGAGTCCTACAAAGTAATAAGGGTTTCAAAAGATGAACTAGAATCTTCCCCAGACTTGTCTTTGCTACACCCTTAACATGTGACTCACAGTAAAACCTGCTGCCTTTCAAAATGTAAACAAATAACCAGCCAGGAAACTAAATTATCAAGGGGTAAGGTAGGAGTTGGAGAAAGGGAAAGCTCTATTTATAAAAGTATCTCTTCTGGACAATTTATACCAAAGGTCTTAGAGCTGCCACATCCCAAAATAGCTTATCATTTAAAATGACTCTGTACAATTATCAGACGATATCTTAACTACATTCCTGTTAGATAATAGAGTCCCTTCAAAAGGGAAGAGAATTATAAACATTACCTAAGAAAACTGGGATTATTTTAGAAGTTCATAAATTCTTTTACACAGGGCCCCCAATTTAGGCTAATGCTAATCCTCACACTGGTATGTGACTAAAATTGTCTGCAAAGAGCAGTTGTCCGACTGACATTCTGGCTCTGTCTGTAATGTAATAGTTAAAGAATGTGGTGTCATTTAAGGAGACACTATAATTTTCTGTATTGAATTAGAGTACTAAAATGTTGGTAAACCACTAAACAATAAAAATTATTTCTAACAATTCTAAATGTACAAATAATCATGAAACAAGTATAAAAACCTGGATCAAAACAGTCAGGTATATGTTTTGGTTTTGAGTACTTATAGGCAAAATGCTAAGATTCCATTTTCCTATCCAAAAAATTAGGAATATCTGTATACTGTTTGCCATAACAAACTGCACACACTAATAACACCTACAGGACAATACTGCAACAAGTAAATAGGAGTCATTAATAGTTTTTGGATCATAGGTCCCTTTAAGAACATGATAACACCTATGGAATTTCTTCCAAATGCACACAGTACATATATATAAAGGTGAAATTTTGCCTACAAATGTAAGGAGTACCTGACATTTAACCTCAGTTTAAAAACTTCTAACCTTGGGACGCCTGGGTGGCTCAGCAGTTAAGCATCTGCCTTCAGCTCAGCGCGTGATCCTGGGGTCCCAGGATCAAGCCCACGTCGGGCTTCCTTCATGGAGTCTGCTTCTCCCTCTGTCTGTGTCTCTGCCTCTTTTTCTGTGTCTCTCATGAATAAATAAAATCTTTTTTAAAATTTTTTAAAAATTAAAAAATAAAAACTAACCTGGAGAAAAACCCCATTTGCAAGATTGCGAGACTTAAACTCTGACTTGTCAGACACTGGGATAGTGACTTCTATGTAAAGTGTTAATACTGCAACTGCGAAATAAAAGATTAATAGTGTTACTAACAAAATTCACTCTGAAAGAGAAACTACAATGGAAATAGTGAAGAGTTACAAACTACCACCTGGGATCCAGACTATTTTAAATATTAAAACTGAGTAATGTGAAGAAAGCTAACCTACCAAAATCCCAACTTTTAAAGTAGGTATAATTTTAGACTTGCTAAAACCAATTTCTGTTATATAAGCACTTTATCATTTGGTAAAAGCAAATGTCAACGTTATGCATTAAAAAATACAGAGCAGGGGCACTGGGGTGATTCAGTTGGCTAAGCCTCCAACTCTTAACTTTGGCTGAGGTCATGATTCCAGGGTTCTGAGATCAAGCCCTGTGTCAGGCTCCACATTCAGTGGAGACTCTGCTGGAGATTTTCTCTCTCCCTTCTCCCTGCATGTGCTCCCTCCCTCTCTCTCTAAATAAATAAATCTTCAAAAAAAATACAGAACAAATTTTCTATAGAAATTTGAATTATTTCATGTGATAGAAAATAAAAATTAAAAATACAGAAGTTATTTATTAGCTGAACCAGGAGAATAAGTTTCTTAAACTTGACATTTTTATTGCAATGAAACTGTCTACTAGGGGATCCCAGGGTGGCTCAGCGATTTAGCGCCTGCCTTTGGCCCAGGGCATGATCCTGAAGTCCCAGGATTGAGTCCCGCATGGGGCTCCCTACATGGAACCTGCTTCTCCCTCTGCCTGTGTCTTTGCCTCTGTGTGTGTGTGTGTGTGTGTGTGTGTGTGTGTGTGTCTCATGAATAAATAAATAAAATCTTTAAAGAAAAAAAAAAAGAAAACTGTCTACTAAAAGAGCACAGGGCAGGAGCCTGAGTGGCAGAAACTGCACTCCACTATGAGTCAAACATCTTCAATTTATTCCTGAACTGCAATGGATTAGCCATGTGACTCTGATCAAGTCATTACCTTTCAGCATCTCAATTCTGAAAAAACTATAAAATTAAGGGAATGAACTATATGATCTTTAACAATCATAATTAAATTTACTTTAAATTTATGAGTATATCCAAAGTAAACAATGAGAGTCAGGGCCAATTAGAACAGAACAGTTAAAATTACAGGCTGCCCTAAAATAACATTTTATGTACAAAGCAGTCCCTCAGAAAGCCTGGCCCACAAATAGATAAGTCTCTCAGAGTCACCATGATAACCAGCCTCTAGGATGACCCCCAATAATCCACACCTTCTGTTATTCACAGCCTTGGGTATCTCATCTCACATTGTACCAAGGTTGTCTGTGTGACCAACTGCATATGGCAGAAATGATATGTCACTTCCAAGATTGGTCATAAACAGAGGAGTCTTCCTTTTGGGTGCCCACTCTCTCTCCCTTGCTCTTGGATCTCTGGCTCTGAGGAAAACAAGCTGCCGTGTTGTGAGCCTGTTGTGGCTTCTGGTTAACAGCAAACAAAGAACTGAGGCTGGCCAAAGAGCATGTGAGACAGCCTAGAAGCAGATTCTCTCTGGCCCCCACTGAGCCTTGAGATAACTACAACAGCTTGTCTGCCACCTACTGGGAGACCCTGGGCCAGAAACACCCAGCAAAGGCATTCCTAGATTCCTGACCCTCAGAAATTTTATGATAGTAACATTTGTTGTTTTAAACTGCTAGGTTTTGGGGTAATTTGCTATACATCGATAGATAACTACTATAGCATTCTTTTATTTTTTGATCCTTCCAGCCCTTATATGTAATGGGTCATGAGATTTATTTCTTTTTTCACTCTTTTATATTATCAACTCCATACATGTATTTTTTCATTTCCTCTACAACCACCCAGATGTGGACCCCTTTTATTTTACTATGACAAATACCATACCATAAAAGCCTATACACCTATACACTAAAGCCTACAGTCTATACACACCTCTAAATCAGGGATCCCAAATTTGAATATATACAGGAGATAGTCAGACAATGTCAGTGATAGAGTGGACCAAGTATAAGGTAACAGGGATGGGGGAAATACTGGTCAATATTAGGATGTGTGAGCCTTCTTAAGGGGGCAGTCTTCCACTCAGCTCCATCTGCTGCCAGTTGAGGATGACGGTCCAGTGTTACAAGACAGCCTCTTTTCCAAGAGGAACCTAAACTCTTGGTTTTTTAAGTAAAATTCCCCAGTTCTGAAATACTGATTTTAAAACTTTACTATGGTTCGTGGGACAAAACATACCTATAATCTGTATTCAGCCTGTGAACCACCAATTTCCAACCTCTAGGTTTACCTTTCTAAAATTTCTCTTTGATCTTGATTTCCTGCTCAAAACCTCCAGTGGATACCCATGCCTATTTAATTGAGAGCAAACAATTTAACCTGGCATTCACATAACTCTTCAATAAGACTGCCACTTACCTTTCCAGCCTTTTGGCTCTATTGAAATATTCTATTTCAACAGACTAGCCTACCCAACACCCTCAGGAAAAGTTGTATTTTCCAGTCATTTGCCCCATCCACACCTTACTCATCCTAAAACCAAACCAACGTCATTTCCTCTAGTGAAGCTGCTTACTATTATGCCATGCTCTGAAGTCCTCCAACAAGGAACTCTCAAGATATCTATCCCTTTACTTATTAGTCACTATCAATTCAGTGACTCTTTTACTACCATTAAGAACATTTATTTGAATGTGATACATTTATTTAGTTTTTCAAACATTTATATTGTTCACTAACTCTTCCCTAATGCTCCATCTATGACACACTGAATTCAGTTCACTTAAAAACTCTAACACCAAGAAGACATAATTTACTGTATTCTGTGCTCAAGGCCATACAAAGATGAGATATAATCCCGGACTTCAAGGAGCTTACAGATTCTTGGGAAAGCAAGATGCAAATGGTTTCCATTGTACAGTCTGTGACAAGCAATGAGCAAAAGAAGAGGCAATGATAGCTTCGCTGTTCCACAAAGGAGAGAAAGAACTACAGGGAATAGGTTACAACTGAGCTGGACTAGGAAGAATAAGTGGTTCACCAAAGTAAAGAACTTCCCTCAACCCTCTTCAGCCAAATTACTCTGGTAGTCACTGTCAACTGTGCATAACTGCATTCAGTGCCAGCATAACCCAAAGTAATAAATATCCACAAGTCCATACTGATATAAATGACTGAAGAAATAAAAAGATAAATGGGGGAGAAGAGACAAATTTCCCTCACAGAAGAACACCAAATAATTTATGTAGATATTTCCAAATAATTTATGTAGATATTCCCCTCTCCCCTCTCGATATTCGCCTCGCATAATTTATGTAGATATTATGTGAAGTTTAACTCCTCATCCCTTGAGTACGGGCTGACTTAGTAACTTAGTTTCATAGAAGACAGTATGTAAAGATAAGGGAAGGAAGAAACCTGGCAAACACAACCTCAGTGACATAATCAAGGTAACACCACAGTAAGTCATGCTGAAAGTGTGTGCCCTTGGTATGATGGGTTAAGAATGGCACTTCACCTCTGTGGTCCTTCTTGCAAAAACCTGTAATTCTGATCTAACTGTGAGAAAGACATCGGACAAACCCAAACTGAAGGACATTCTACAAAATACCCAAACAGTACCCTTCATACTATCAAGGTCATCAAAAAACATGTAAAGACCAGAAGAAACTAAAGAAACAGAACAACTAAATGTAATGTGGTATCCTGGATGGGATCATGAAATAGAAAAACTATTTTAAGGGAAAACTCACTAAATCCAAGTCAAATATGGAGTTTAATTAAAGGTTTTATGTGCCAATGTCAATTAATTGTGACAAAGAAAACTGGGGATAGGATACTCAGGAACTATGTGTACTATCTTGCAACTTTTCTACAAATTAAAAACTTTTAAAAAGATCATTTAAGTTTCTTAAAAATTTCGAAGGGGTTACATATTTTGAAAAAGTGTTTTTAACAAAAACAAAATGACTCTGGACCTAAGCTTCAAACTATAAATATTTTTTTAAATAAATACTACACCTGGGGCACCTGGATGGCTCAGTGATTGAACATCTACCTTTGGCTCAGGTTGTGATCCCAGGGTCCTGGGATGGAGTCCCACATCGGGCTCCCTGCAGGAAGCCTCCTTCTCCATCCACCTGTGTCTCTGCCTTTTTCTGTGTCTCTCATGAATAAATAAATAAAATCTTTTAAAAAAAATGGATACTACATCTAAATTATTCATTTTTACTTGTTTTTGAAGATTTTCTTTATTTGATTTTCTTTATTTGAGAGGCTGAGCAGGGAGCCTGATGTGACGTTTGATCCCAGGACCCTGGGATCATGACCTGGGCCAAAGGCAGATGCTTAATCGACTGAGCCATCCAGATGCCCCTCATTCTTATTTTTTAAATCTTTTTAAAAAAATTCTTGCTCACCAAACCTCCCTTAACACATTTAGGGATTTTATTGTGTATAGCATTAGAAAACAAATTGTGTACTTAAAAACCACAGCCAAATCAAGACTTGATGGTCTTCTACATACCAAGGAGAAAGTGAGTTTTGAGGAGACAGACACCGTGACAGCTTGATTTGAAATTTTAATAATCACAGAAGTGGAGTGTATATACAAATATGGTTTGGGCACTTTAGCAGAGCTCATTATGCATTACAAATTAATTTACTAGAAATTAAGAATGAATGTTGCTCATCTCCATGCCACCATAAAAATGTCTGTCTTTATTGCTGATTGTTTTTTATTTGGTAGTGGTTCATAATACTTTACTTGAATTAACCCTGGTTTTTCTATGCAAATAATCAATGGCATGTAATTAAACTGAGAAATGCAAGGAAGTACAAATAAAGAAATAGAAGACATTTATGTCTTAAGGAGATCCAACAAATCAAAAGCCCTGCACTTCCTGCCCAAATCTGAGCCCAATGAGAAATGAGATAAAATGGATAAATAAGTTTTAAAAGAAAGATTGATGGATAAAAAAGCAAATAAAAGACTTTTCTTACCAATAAAACCAAAACTAGAGAATATAACTTACTACAGACAAGGTGGTAACATCCAAATACTGAGCCCCATAACTGAACGGACTTGCTCTCCCATCACAGGGAGTATGGTACCCTGGAGACTGGGCAGTGTGTCCCTATAAAACTTACAGCATGGTGGAATAGGCTAAGCAATAAGCAGCTTGTTCATAAGAGACAGAGGAAGAAGTAGTGGGCCATACACACTCACTTTCTCATTTCAAACTCACCAATCAGATTAAACCACCTCTACTCCCCTGAAGGTGCAGGAAGGCATAAGTGCCACACTAATGGAATCTCCATCACAAGAATGGGAAATAAGCATTCCCCCTTCCACAAGAAAAGAGTGAAACACCAACATTTATACTAAAAAATGCAAAAGAAAGCTTAACAAAATTTCAACATGCATATATTCCTTGGCTTCATTATTTCATTGTTGCAAATTTATTCTATGTATGTACAAGCACAAAGCTTGAAGTGAATCTAAGAAGTACTTGGATTTCAATGAAGTGGATTCTAAGGAACTGGGAGATTTTCATTTATCTCTGTCTCCCTTAAGCAACACCATGAACTTTGAACCCAAAAATAAAACAAAGTTGTCCAGAGGAGTATCCACTGTGCAGAGAACTGAGGCAGGAATATAACAAAAGGATTAAAGATCTGAGAGCCTGTTGGAGCCCAAAGTCTTCCTTATTATTTTGTTCTTTTTTTAAAAAGATTATATTTATTGATTCATGAGAGATACAGACAGAGAGAGAGAGAGAGGCAGAGACACAGGCAGAGGGAGAAGCAGGCTCCATGCAGGGAGCCCGATGTGGGACTGGATCCCAGGACTCCAGGATCATGCCCTGGCCCAAACGCAGGCGCTAAACCACTGAGCCACCCAGGGATCCCCCTTTATTCTGTTCTTAACTTAGTTTCCTACACTTGAAAGAAGCCAAGCAGCTATGGACCCCTTCATCTATCTACATTCACATATCAACATTATCATTCTATAACTCTATCACTATATTACAGCAAACTGAGAAATCACCTTCTCATCCTTGGCACCCATCTCAGTACCTGTCATACATGAATTAAAGTAAGTGTGTGTGTGTGTGTGTGTGTGTATAAATTAATTTTGTAAAAACAAAACTAAACAATAATCTGCTTCCAGGACATGACCGATTTTCCCACCTCCAAGACTTAGATTGTGACAAAACATAGTAGCCCCTGTAACTCTCATGTTCACCCCATTTTTTAAGGATCCCTTGCATTCCACAAAAGTGTGCTTGTTCTACTAGCAGATAGGAAACCTCACTTTTTCAGAATTTAACACTAATCTTGTCTGATCTTGTCCTCGTGTTTAAATTCCTGATCCATACATAACAAGAGTGAAAGACATACTTGCTGATTTCTCTGTTTCTCACCAAGCCCCATAGTTCCTGATTATCCCCCCACCTTGAAATCAAGCTCCTAGCATTCCAGTCCCATACATTTTTAACCCAAGATGTACATAAGAATAATGGAGTGTCCTATGAATTGATAGCAAAAGTCCATCAATAATGATACAGAAAATCCTTCATCGCTTGAATGTGGGCCATGTGCTAGCCTTTTTAAAACTCATACATTAAAAAATCAGACAGCAAAAAAAAAAAAAAAGAAAAGTCAGACAGCAATTGCCATAACCACAGATGACTGAGAAAATGGATTCAGAAACATTTTTATGGATATCAGAATATTTGTGAGAAAATAGCCTAAATTCTCAATGCCAAGGTCAGAGAGAAATCTGATTATTAGGTATTTTGTACTTCTTATGATCTTAGTCTACTACAATGGGAAATTAGTTCCCTGGAAAAGCAGAATCTAAATCGATCACTAGGCAGAGTGTAATTTCCCTAAAACCATGATTTGCTGCATAGTAAAAAAAAAAAAAAAAAAAAAAAAACACCAATTTGCAGTTTATTGAAACACTGAGTTTTGAATTAGAAAATGCCATCACAGATTCTGAACAAAGACAGTAACAGTGACACTTATAACTTTGTTACCTACCATGTGCCAAGCAGTATTCCAAGCAATCTACATGGAATAAGTAATTTCATCTCACAGTAGCTCTATGAAATAGGTACAATTACTCCTCCCATCTTATAAATGAGGGACGTGAGGCACCAGGATGTTTAAGCTACCAGAGTTTGAGATGGTACAACAGACTCTGCATCTGGCATTATAGTAAAACTTGCCTAAGGTAATGCACCTGGAATGAACAATATTCTGTTGACAAAAATTAAGTATGTGCCTTCTTATTATCATTTTTGCTTTTACTTTGGATGAGTAAATTGATGCTCAGAGAGATAGAGTAACTTAAACCAAGACTTGACTTGGAAGTACAAGATCTCTAAAACAAACTAGACTAAATATTTTGCATTCCTAGACACTAGAGAAATGACACAAAATAGCATGAGGTATTTTATGAACTGAAGTACTTCATTATCTAAGACAGGCTGCAATTCTCACCAGGGTTAGCATGGAAAAATATGAAACACTGTAACACATACCACACAAGATAACATTAGACATTTTGGAATTAATATTAAAGCTTACAGAGAAGAATACTAATTATTCATTGATGTTTTATCATATTTGGGGATTATTAATAATTCAGTAAATGCCAGACTTTGTTTAGAAAAATAAAAAAAGAAACGTGACTATTAAAAGATTCTAATTTAGAATGGTTTAATAATTTTCTCTGTACTAGTGAGTGCTGTAATGTTAACTTGATGAGTATCAAGAAAGAAAAACACAACTTTATGAAATTCACACTCTTAAAAATCAGACTCTAAATACCTAAATTTCATTATGACAGTTACAAAGAAAAATGCTCTATTAAGTTCTTCCTCATCAAATATTTTGAGAAGCAAAAGCATATGAAATAACTGTATAAAATACACTATTATTTAGTATCTGGCTTTTGAAAAAAGGATTGAGATTATTTTCACAATTAAGAGAAGCCCTCTATTACAGTAATAATGGAAAAATATGCAGAGGTAAGAAATCTGAGTTCTGTCATTTATACATGGAATCTATTTTTTTTTTTTTTAGTATTAACAGAGTCAAGGTATTTTTCAGTGTCAAGGTATATTTCTGTAAAATTTTGTTTCAATGAAATTATGGATCCATCATAATCTATTTAACCAATTTCCCAATATTAAACAATTATAATTGCTTCCAACTTTTTATCATTATTATAACTAGTGCTATAAACAAACCCTTGTTAGTTTGTGTATACTTATTTTCCCTTATAATAAATTCCTAAAAGTGAAATTGCAGTCAACATGAATACATACACTGTCCTGCAAAAGGGTTGTATCATTTTTTTTAGGTTGTATCATTTTTAGTATTAGCAAAAATACTGTTTGAAATACCACAATATGAAATACATTTAAATCTAATTTTTAAGTATTTGTATTTTATATCCATACATATATAGAGACGTATATATCTGTGTGTATATGTATACATATATACATATACATAGCACACACATACATCTCTATTATATAAACAGTATTTGTTAAAATACTGTGCTTATTTTATTTTATTTACTATGGTAAAAAAAAACTATGAGCGTAAAATTTACCATCTTAACCATTTTTAAGTATAAGTTCATTAGTATCAAGCATATTCCCATTTTTGCACAACCAACCTCCAGAACCTTTTCATCTTGCAAAACTGAAATTCTGTACCCATTAAAACACTCTTCTGTTCCTGCCCCCACCCCTACCTCCACTTGCCATCCCTGGAGACCACCATTCTACTTTCTGTTTCTATGAATTTGACTAATCTAGATACCATGTATAAGTGTAATCATATGGTATTTGTCTTTTTGTGACTGGCTTATTTCACATAAAATAATGTCCTCAATATCCACCCATGTTGTAGCATGTGTCAGAATTTCCTACCTTTTTAAGGCTGAATAATATTCTTCTGCATGTATAGACCACATTTTGTGTATCCATTCACTCATCAATGGACATCTGGGGTCGTTTCTACTTCTTGGCTATTATGACTAGTGCTGCTATGTAAAATACTGTGCTTATCTACAAATAGTCATAAACACAGTAAAACCCTGTGTTAGGAATCCTTGGCACAAAGAATTCCAATTATTTCATTAAGAAGAGAAGATAATTCCACTTTATATGGTTTACAACATCACTCTATAGGGGCGGAGGATGCGGGAGGGTGTTAAGACAGGAAAGTCTCAACCTTCCACCTCTCAGCCCCCAGAGCTCTCTATTTGAGCATGGAATCACTGAGTCACCACCGGGAACAGGAACTCTTCCTTGCCTGAACTCCAAAGGTATCAGGCTCCAGCCTCTACCAGATAGAGTTCTAGCAGTCCACCTCCAGCTGGAGATACTCCCTCATTTTTCTGTATGCACAAGCTGCTCTGTGGGTGTTCAGATCACACTTCTTAGAGGCTGTCCTCTGTTACTCTTCCTGGCCATGCTTTCACTTACTAACATTGGGACTCCGTTATTTCTCCAGAGCTGGTATTTCTGACTTGCCAGAAAGTTAAAAAAAAAAAAAATTTTTTTTTGGTTCAATCCTCTGTGATTTCTCACTTGTAGTTACTACCTAATATGGTAAATACTAGGTGCTTTGAAGCCCATTTTACAAAAGAGAAAACTGAGGCTCAAAATGCATTAGTCATTTACCCAATGTCACAAAATCTGAATGAGCCATGCTAAATTTGAGACTTAAGTAAGTCTATAACATTTAAAGCTTATAGTCTCTTCACTATTTTATGCTGTATTTGACAAATTCTTTTGGTAATTCTATCACTAACCCCTATTGCAGATAAAAACTATTATTTTTCTCAGAACATCAAGTTTATACACTTTGGGGACTTTCTCATTCAGAAATCTACAGAGAACACATGCCTTTTTCCTCCTTTTGGGCTCCCCCTAAGAATACATCATCAGTAACTAAATATATCTGCCCTATGTTCTGACTTTCATTTGTTCAGAAAGAAACTACAGTGTGCTATCTGGCAAGCTGGGAAAAAAAAGTTTCATTACCTTACTTGTTAAATTACTCATGAGCTTAAAACATAGCATTAACCACACTTCTGGGCAAGGAATTTGTAACTCCATTAAAAAATAAAAATAAAAATAGGTCTGTACTAGTCCAGGAAACCTAAAAGTACCCAATGATTACAAAAGATCAAACAAAAGAAAGTAGCCAGATGCCTTCAACAAAAGAAATGTCCATTTCCCTGCCTTTGGCCAACAATACCAAAGGTACTTTGATCAGAAGCTGCCCAACAGGAATGCTACTTATTAGAGAGTAAATAATCAACCTAAAAAATTCTTCCACACTTAGTAAAGTTGAAGGTGAGAGATGAGAAGCAGAGACACCTGGAATGAAAAAGAAAAACCAATCAAAGCCTAGAGAGCAAGTGGACTTAAGCAGCAAATGCCAAAAGCTGCCTTAGATCCAAGGCCACACTGTATCCTTCTACTAAATCCTTTATCCTTTTATCCTTTTCCAGTAGCCTGAGTGAAATCTCTGTACCCTGAAACCAAGTAAGACTGGTAAGAATAAGTAGCAGTAACTGATACTGTTTTGTATAACACTGTACAGCAATTGGGGAACCATGAAAGTTGCTGGGAACCACGGAGACAGAATGGGAGAAGGCAGAGAGTCCCATGATAGCCAATTTGAATAGTGAATATCAGGAAGAAAGTTATGCTAGATATCAATTTCCTAGTTAGTTCTATTAAAGAACTTAGAGGGGTGCCTGGGTGGTAGCTCAGTCGGTTAAGTGTCTGCTCAGGTCATGATCCCAGGGTCCCAGTATTGCATCTGGCTCCTTGCTCAGTGGGGAGTCTGCTTTTCCCTCTGCACCTCCAACAGGCTGTGAACACACTTGCACTCTCACTCACTCTGTCTCTCTCTCAAATAAAGAAATCTTTAAAAAAAAAAAAAAAAAAACTAGAAACAATGATATCCAGGTAGCAATAAGCACATCTAGTGTCTAGACCTTGATTCTGAAATACAAAGCCCTACTAAAATAAACTAAGACTCCTTAGAGAAAAACTTGATTCCAGATCTAAGACAGGGAAAGCACAAAGTGAGCTTGAAACATCTTGTTATTCCAGAAAGCAAAGAAATGCTTAAAGATTAATAAGAGCATAGTAAAAAGACACAGAAGCCAGCTGCAAGGAGCTGCCACTAGCCAAACTTTGGACAAGTTAAGCATTAAATAACAATAGTAATGGATTCTACCACACTGAATAAAAAAAGAATCCGTGAATCAACAGTGAAGTTTGAAAAAAAAAAAAAAAAAAAAACAGGGAGTCCAGGGGCAAGGGGATGAAGGAAGGCTATTCTTTACAGAAGAATGCCAGCTAATACATGAGAAAGAAATGATCACCAGTTTTACTATTAAGTAACTGAATCAGGCAAGGACCAAGGATCCTAATCACTGGGTAAAAAGCTTTTGGGGAAGAGGATATGAATTATTCACAGATAATGCATTAATAACAAGTGAGGGGATCCCTAGGTGGCTCAGCGGTTTAGTGCCACCTTCAGCCCAGAGCAGGATCCTGGAGTCCCAGGATCGAGTCCTGCATCGGGCTCCCTGCATGGAGCCTGCTTCTCCCTCTGCCTGTGTCTCTGCCTCTCTCTCTCTCTCTCTGTATGTGTGTGTGTGTGTGTGTGTGTGTCTCATGAATAAATAAATAAAATCTTAAAAAAAAAAAAATGTGAGAAAAAGTACCCTAGAAAGGTACTTCTACAATGGAGAGATCTAGCAGATACCACCTTCATTGATAAGATTTAACACCACCATTAATGGGATACACTAGAATGTGCCTCCTGACTTAATGCAATAAGAAATACATGCTAACACCTTTGTAACATTTTTTGCCAAAAATGTTTAACCTGAATCCAATCATGAAGAAGTGATACAAAAAAAATCCAGACTGTGGGACATCCTCTAAGACAACTGGTAAGGAGGGGGCTTTTCTAGAATAAATGAGACTAAAGGTACATACTAACCAATGCAACATATGATCCTTATTTGCACCTTGGCAGTCCTAGGGAGTGGAAGAGAATGGGGGCTAAAAGTTGGAGAAACTCAGGGAATAACATTATAGACAAGTTTCTTAGAGATGAAAATGCTATCACAATTAAGTAAGAGAATGTCCTTATTCTGAGGGCATACATAGAGTTACATAGTCATTTGGGTACAAAGTATCATGATGTGCAAACTTAATTTTCAATGGTTCAGTAAAAATTAAAAATAAAGAGACCGAGCACCAAAATTTTAGTGATCAGTGAATCTAGGTGAAGGGTATAGACCATATATGTTCTTTCAATTTTTCTATAAATGTCTTTCAAAATAAAACAATGGAGGGAAAGTAACCCACCCCAAAAAATTCTAGCAACCAAAAGAGGTTCTGAGATAGAACACTGTGCTTTAAGAGGAGAAAAATATTTACAAAAAGAAAAAGAACATTGATGGTTAAATGTAAACATTAAAAATCTGGCTTATTATAATTTCAGCAAATACATCCTAATTTCATATAAGCTTTCTAAATTTAAATGAATATGCAATGAAGAATGTACACATTGCCCCTAACATATAATAACAAGTAATATTAGGTAAAATTTTAAAAACCCAGTATTTTTATTAATAGTTCCTTAAGATACTGTTACCAATTCCCTAAAGATAAAGGTCTTAAAATGAAACATCACATTATAGAGTTTCTATTTTAAATGCACAATGAAAAAATCAGTATGAGTTGTAATTTCCAAGTTTTCCTTTTGACATCTAGTTGAGGTACACATGATACTAAGAAAAGAGAATGCTTAAATGCTAATATAATCAATTACTGATTTAAGGATAAATTCAAGCTCTTTCAGTTGTAACCAACACAACTGTTTTTAAGGTTTCTAAACTAAACACTGTATTTTAATACAGGCTGTCAACCTGCATTGCAGCAGAAGACTTTAAATAACTTTTCCAAATTTAACTTTCCATCCAACTAATTACAGCATGATCCACCACCAAAGAACACCAAACACGACTACTGCCAGATTTCTGCAGACATTACATATACCAAATAATCTGACTGAAATTCAGAGTTGACATCCAAGGTGGAATCATGACAGTGTGAGGCCTTTTACTCTCTTTTTATATTTCTTATAGTCACGTTACTTGGTCCTGATTAAATAGATCAAATTGAACAACTTACCTCTACTCTCTCCTGAAAACACATTACATTAACAGTAATTGGATTTGGTTTTAGGATACACCCCAAAAACAAGGAGAAAGGAAAAGAAGTTGTTAAAAAACAACATTTTTGAGCTAGAAAGCAAAAGAACTTGTGGTGCCTGACACAACAGAGAGCTGGATCCTACACCAGTTGTTAGGAAAGCTGAGAAGCAACCAGATTCACACCTTGAAACTCCCACAAACCACACAAGAAATTCATGGTATCAGGCAACTCTGTAAATGAGGGTGGAGGTGGGCCTTGAAAGGCAAGGTCTAAGAAGATTTCCCACCCTCAGATGATTTCCCAATCCCCAAAAGGTGAGGGATTTATTATCTGGAGAGAGTAAAAGAGACAAAAGGTCTCTAATCTGCATGACAAGAGACACAGATAAGATGAGATAAGGGATTCCTGGGTGGCACAGCGGTTTGGCGCCTGCCTTTGGCCCAGGGCGCGATCCTGGAGACCCAGGATCGAATTCCACATCGGGCTCCCGGTGTATGGAGCCTGCTTCTCCCTCTGCCTGTGTCTCTGCGCCTCTCTCTCTCTCTCTGTGACTATCATAAATAAATAAAAATTAAAAAAAAAAAAGATGAGAGATAAGTATGAGTTCAAAAAAAAAAATAGTTCATATACTAAAAATGAACATCTTCCAACCATCTTGTGCCCAATTCCCTCAACTAGAGCTAGAAACATTATTCTCTAAGGAATCTGACCAGCCCGAAAAAAAGGACCTTGAGACCCTGTTAGCAAGGTTCCCTCCAATGTAATGGCCCAGGTGGGTCATCCTGCAGTAAAGATGAAAACTGACAAGTCTACTCTACAGAGTTTCCACAGTCAGCTTTTAACCATGAGAAGTAGGCAGCCTTCTGAGGAAAGTCTTGAATATAAAAGGAAAGCGCTAAAAAAAATAAGAAATTTTTTAAATTAACTTAGAGGAAACAGGGCTGGGAAGAGAGATAAAACTTAAAAAGAAAGTGTTAATATCCTTACAGAAAAAGGAAGATACTGTATCCATAAAATAAGAATAAGAGGTTACGTCAGGGGCACCTGGGTGGCTCAGTAGGTTGAGCATCTGACTCTTGATTTGGGCTTAGGTCATGATCTCACAGTGGAGGGATTAAGCCCCATGTCAGGTTCTGCACTCAGCATAGAATCTGCTTTAGATTCTCTCTTCCTCTCCCTCCCACTTACATACTCTCTCACCCAAATAAATAAAATCTAAAAAAAAAAGGCCATGTCAACAGGTATGTGCAAAGGTGCTCCGTATCACTGATCATCAGGGAAATGAGAATCAAAACCACAATCAGATAGCATTTCACACCCATTAGGATGGCTATCATCAAAAAGACAAAAGATAGGGGCACCTGGCAGGCTCAGTCAGCAGCACATGGAACTCTTGATCTCAGGATTGTTGAGTTTGAAGCCCATGCTGGGTACAGACATTACTTAAAAACAAAACCTTAAAAAAAAAAAAGACAAGAAGTTAAGTCTTGGCCTGGCTGGAAAGAAATGGAACCCTTGCACACTATTGAGCGGAATGCAAACTAATAACAGCTACTGTGGAAAGAAGTACTGAAGCTCCTCAAAAAATTAAAAATAGAACTACCATATATGATCTAGCAATCTCACTTCTGAGTATATATCTTAAAGAGATAAGATCATTATCTTAAAGAGATATCTGCACTCCCATGTTCAGTGCAGCATTATTCACAATAGCCAAGACATGGAAACAATCTAAATGTCCATCAACAGATGAATGGATAAAGAAAATGTGGTACGTATTTATAGAATGGAATATTATTCTGCCATAAAAAGGAAGGAAATGTCATTTGCAACAACATATAAGAACCCTGAGAGCATGATGGCAAGTAAAATAAGACAGAGAAAGACAAATACTGTGTGATCTTACTTATATGTAGATTCTAAAATAACCTAACTCACAGAAACAGAGAGTAAACAGATGGTTGCTGAGGCTGAGGGGATGGGGAGATATTGCTAAGAGAATAGTTTTTTTAAAGAGTAAATTTTAAATGTCACCATTAAAAAAGAAAAGGCTAACTATGTGAACTGATGGATGTGTTAACTAACCTTATTGTAGTAATCACTTCACAATATACACATATATCAAATCATCACGTTGTATACTTTAAACTTATACAAGGAGATATGTCAATTTTATCTCAATAAAGATGGGGGATAAATGAATTCCTGGAAAATAAAAATAGAAAAGAAAAATTCAGTGGAAGGACTAAATGGTCAAACTGAGGAAATCACTTAGAAACCAAAATAAAAAATTATAGAAAACAGAAGAGACAAGCAGAGGGCCAGTACAGAAAAGAACAGAAGAACCTGAGGACAGGAAATCAAAAACTTCCCAAAATTCTTTTTGCCTCATTGCATCCAAGAGAGCAAGATGGGTCACACCTCAGCTCCACTTGTGCCATCCGAGAAATCTAACCTGGGTTCTTACTCTTGTCGTGTCTACTCAAACTGGCATGGTCTGATCCAGAAACACGGCTTCAATATGTGCCGCCAGTGTTCTCACTGATACATGAAGGATAGAGGCTTTAAGTAAGGTGGATTAAGTGAACTTCCTCGAATGGGTCATCCAAAAGACCCATCTTAACTGCAGATATCCAAGAAACCCATCTTAATGCTAACTCACTGTACGTAAAATAAAAATACTTCCATTCTAAGTGTCTTAATGTGGAAAAAAAAACTTCCAAAAATTAAAGGACATAAATCTCCATATTAATAGGACAATCAGGTGCCTAGTTCCATGGATGAAGAGGCCCACATCACAGCATTTCATCAAGAAATTTAAGCATTTTGGGCACAAAGATCTTGAAACAGCAGTTCTCAACCTTGGCTGCATATTTGAACTACCTAGGGAGCTTTTCAGAATACCATGTTTGGCTCCTCTCCAGACCAACTATTTCAAAATCTCTCATACTAAGATTTGGTCAAGTTCCCAGATGATTCTAAAGTTCACCCACATTAAGAATCATTGTCCTAAATTTGCCCAGAAACTAAGGAGAAGAGAAGGCAGGAGAAGGATTTTGAGATTTCTTACCAGCAATAGTGAAAGCCCAAAAGACAACAAATCAGCACTTTCAAAATTCTGAAGGAAAATTTATTCTCAGTCTAGAGATTAGCAATTAAGTGTAAGTACATACTAAAAACTTTTCAGAACACTGAGGTCTCACAGACTGTGTTCCCTATACCTTTCCTCAGGGTACAACTTGAGAAGGTAGTTTGGCAAAACAAGACTATAAATCAAGAAAGTAGAAGGCATGGGATCCAGCAAACAAGGAACTAAAACAGGGAACAGGCAAATGGTATCCCCAGAATGACAGTTAAGTGCCCCAGAGGTAGAGGGCAACCAATCCGGAACAGATTCCCACACTTCTGTGGGAATAATATCCAAAAAGATAAAATAGCTCATGTATTTGAATGTATGGAGAGAAAATTTTAACAACTGGGGACAATCTGGGGATGGATTTGTGCTAAGTACTTAGAAAACTAATAAGCAAAGAAGATAATTATTAACTCCAGAGAATACAAAAAGTTGTACAAGAAAGTAAAAGTCATCATATTTCATCCCATGTCTCAGTGTGAATAGCATTTACTTAAACACAATAACATAGAACACTGATCTATATAAATGCATGACATAATCAAGTGTAGGGGTGGGGGGCATGACAGAGACTATGACACATCTGCTGGTAGAAGGTTAAGGGGGCTAAATGCTTACCTTCCACATAAAGAATCCAACAGACAATGCATAAAACATAGAATCAGTAAGTCAATCTAAAATTATGTTATTTAATGATACAATTCAAATACCAAAACAGACCAAAGTCTAAAGTACTTGTCTCTGGGTGTAAACAATAGTTGGAGTGGTGGGCATAAATGGCATGGAAGGGATTGCTGGTTTTTGCAGTAAGTGTTATGGAACTGTTTCACTTTTAAATCATGTGAATGATCCATTTAAAAATGTATTCAATAAAAATAAAAATAAACTATAAAAATTACTTATATTTTTAAAAATAACAATAAAAACATTTTATCTAGAGACATGTAAGTAACCACCAGTAAAAAATAAAGCATGATTCCAAATAGCATTTAAGGACAAGGTAAGAAATGAGAAGAGCTTTGAATCTGAAATTATTTATTTTCATTACAAATCCTTCTGATTCATTACAAATCTTGTTTGATTTTGTAACCATGTGCATGTATTACAATGTTTAAATAAAGACTGTGTTTAATTCCAAGGGAACCCTGGGTGGCGCAGCGGTTTGGCGCCTGCCTTTGGCCCAGGCGCGATCCTGGAGACCCAGGATCGAATCCCACGTCGGGCTCCCGGTGCATGGAGCCTGCTTCTCCCTCTGCCTATGTCTCTGCCTCTCTCTCTCTCTCTCTCTGTGACTATCATAAATAAATAAAAAAAAATTTTTAATTTAAAAATAAAATAAAATAAAATAAAAAATACTTATTCCAAAAAGTATTTTTTTATTTGATAGGATGCTATATTTACTCACATTAACTTTAAAAGTTAACTCTGTTGATACAATTCTAGTTCATTTTTCTAACTGATATGTAGTCTCACTGCCCAATTACACAATCACTTATTTATCCATTATAATATTGACAGACACTTAGATTATTTCCAGTCTATTAAAAGCAATAGTAGGATCTAAAAAAATCTTGTATGCAAGATTTTCAACTACTCAATTATCTTCAGACATTTTGTCTGTGTTCCCCAAAGAATTTTTAACTCCTTATACATTTTCTAAAAAACTAAACTCCAGACTTTATTTGGATTTCACCAGTTTTTCCAATAGCGTCCCTTTTTTGTTCCAGGATCATATTCAGAGTACAAGAAGGCATTTATTTAGTTGTCACATCTCCCCATCTCAAGGGCTATTTTTCAGTTATACTTGGGAGAAAGCTTGTTTAAGGAATATTAACTGCTAAACTTAAGCAAATCATTTTACTCTCTGAGCCTTAATTTCCTTTGCTGTAAAGTGAGATAATATCATTATTTGAGAATATCTAATAAGATAATGATATAAAAGAGACCTAGAAACTTTTTTCCTACACTGGAAGTATGTATTTGCTTAATATATTATTATCCATAAGCTAAACAAGGATCAGAAATGTTCTCCTCTTACAAAATGTTCAAATAAAAAAATTAAATTAAAACCCTTCTTTTCCCCCAGAACATACACCTTTATCTTTACAATTACATGGAGAAACCAAAGACTCTTGACATTTTCATTAGGACTTGCACATATAAAATTTTTGAGAAACACGTGGGAAAAAGAATAATAATGGTAAGTCAAAAGAAATTACATAAAACTTACTAAATGTTCTAATCTTAATGGTACGTCACATAATAAATCTTAAGGGAGAAACTAAAGCTGATTTCTAATCTTTTTTTAAAGATTTTATTTATCTATTTGAGAGAGATAGAGAGCACGAGCTGGGATGCAGGGTGTAGGAACAGAGAGAGGAGAGGATGAGAGAGCAGCAGACTTCCCTCTGAGGAGGGAGCCCAAAGCACGGCTCAATCTCAGAACCCTGGGATCAGACCTGAGTTGAAAGCAGACACTTAACCAACTGAGCCACCAGGTACCCCGATTTCTAATTTCTTAACACTACTCTCATTTTTATTTATTTTTTCATTAATCTACTTATATTTTATATTTAAGGAATAATCAGAAGACAGGCTTGAAAACCGAGCATTCTAAGTACAATGAATCATGGCATAAATGACATAATGAGAAATATATTTAAATTTCAGAATTCTATAACTAATATTACATTTTCTGATTTCCATGAACAATGAGCAAAAAGGTTCTTAACTTTATGGATTCAAGCACCACTTGTCTTAAAACTCCAGGAAAAAAAAATATTTAAATCAGTCTTTTATTTGGTAAGAAGAATAAACTTAGCAAATATCACTTTAACATAGTACAGGCATGTAAGATTTTAATAAATATTTTTCAATAAATATTTTTGTTTGGACTTCATTACCACTAGTTTTTTGGCAAACTCATAACATCCTAGTAACATTCTACCACTGAGAAATATACCAAATATTGACTCTTCACTGCTAGCTAGACTCTAAGGACCTTAAGACAAAGACCTCTTTTAGGACAAACATGAGCTCATAAGAACATACTAACTTATCTCATATAGCACATTGCTCTACTTTTTAGGAGCAAGACCTTTCCCTTGCTCTACATACATAACACTCATTGATATCCATGGGAGCCTGATGCAGGGAAGGAGCACCATGTGGCCTCTTCTAAAGGGAAAAATTTATGTCCACTTTTGAATGTTATTTGCCACCTGGCCCCCAGCCAAGCCAATATAAACACCACCATTCATGGAGTATTGGATAATTCCTTGTCTTCAGTGAATTCCAGACTTTTGTAAAGGTCAAAATTCAATTTGAAAAGAGGAAAATCATTATACTTAAGAAAGTCCAAGGCATAGAAAGAATATCATACAGTACAATACTGACAAATGATCCAAAATACCATGGCTGACATGAAAATCTATGCATGTTAACAGCTGTTATTTGGGGGTGTTCACTATATGCTAAGCACTAAGCTACATGCTTTATATATGTCCTCCCATTTCATCCCCCAGAAATCCTGTAAGTGGATATTATCCATATTTTGCAGTAAGGAAAGTAAAACTTAGGTAAACTGGCAGAGCCAGTATCATAAAACCCCTGGGCTCCTAAAATCCAATGACATACTTACCATTAACTCTAGAACACAGGCAAAGATATTAACTATTTGGAAATAGCCCTATTCCTTTGGAAGTCACTTTTAAAATTCATTCCACGACCTTAATTGATACTTTGTTTTGCTTTCCAAAGGAGACACCTTTTTTTAAAGATTTTATTTATTTCAGACAGAGAGAGAGAGCACAAGCAGGGAGGAGGATTAGAGGGTGAGGGAGAAGCAGACTCCCCGCTGAGCAGGGAGCATGACATAGGGCTCAATCCCAGAACCCTGAGATCATGACCTAAGCTGAAGGCAGACACTTAACTGACTGAGCCACTCAGGTGCCTCTCCAAAGGAGGCTTTTTAAAAATTTCTTTAATCTCTATAATTAGTGACACTACTGTTTAAATTTACCTTCAGTCTCTTAAGTGGTCAGGAGATTGCAAAATATAATAAAGAATGTCTAGGATAGTCTTAGACTGAATCTGAGTGCTAGTATCTTTTATTTCAATTCACTACTGCTATTTTCTTTTGATATAATTATTGAGTGTCTACCAATCATTTTCCTGACTACCAGAGGCAGAACTCCCTTTCAACAAAGAAGCTCTAAGAAGGGATCCATCTCCTACAACCCCTAATAGGAATCTTACAAGCAGACCAGCTGGCCAGCAAATCAACACTCATTCTAACAGAGCAAGAGCTCTGTATTTTAACGGTATTCCAAGATGTCATCTTCCAAAAGGAACTTTTAAGACAACTATCTAACACGCAGTGCCACAGGAATTCTGTGGTTCATGGGGAATGTGGACAGCATAGATATGATTTCTTTGTAACCCATTCTCCTAAAACGGGAATCATGGTGCAGGAAACAAAGGCAGGTTTTCTCATCACACAAATGCAAGGAACAGAGGCCAAGGTCCATGACCCCACTTCACTGAATCTCCTAAAAGTCTTGAATATCAGACACATGACCAAATTCAGTCTTCAAATTATTAAAATTAAGTTGTTTTCTTCAAGTATGAATTAGAACACATTTTAATAGATTTCATTTATGAAATCAAGCTATCAAGATACAGGCTACGGGATCCCTGGGTGGTGCAGAGGTTTAGTGCCTGCCTTTGGCCCAGGGTGCGATCCTGGAGACCCAGGATCAAATCCCACGTTGGGCTCCCAGTGCATGGAGCCTGCTTCTCCCTCTGCCTGTGTCTCTGCCTCTCTCTCTCTCTCTCTCTCTCTCTCTCTCTGTGACTATCATAAATAAATAAAAATTAAAAAAATATATTTAAAAAGATACAGGCTACACTAATGTATACATAGTGGGTAATTAGGTAGTATAATAAAATATGCCAAGGGCTATAACTACAATTATTGTTTATCTTAAAGATTAAATGGATGGTAATCAGATATAGATCATCTATGACTCTGCAATCTGAAAGATTTAGACAATTTCCAAATTCTCAACACCAAGATATTGCAATTTTCTTTTAAGAGAAAGGCAGAGTGCCCAAGCAAGTGCATGCAGGGGAAAGGAGGGGCAGAGGGAGAGGGAGAGAATCCCAAGCAGGCTCCATGCCCAGCACGGAGCCAAACACAGGGCTTGATCTCATGACCTGACATCATGACCTGAGCCAAAATCAAGAGTTGGACACCTGACCTTCTGAGCCACCCAGGTACCCATCTATCGTAATTACTTTTAAATCCAGTTCTGGGAAAATGTGTCATTGAAACAAGATGAAAAGTGTTTAAAAAATAATTAAGGTAATTATGACCCTAGTTACACAAAGATGAATGTTTTGGCATCAGTGAAATTTCTCATTTATATACCAATTTAAAGACAAGACACATGAAATGTTATATTGCTTATTCCAAAAAAAATTCTCAATATCCCAGGGCTTCAAAATATATATCAGTCTCTTTTGACAATTAAAATTTGAAAAGGTAAAATTCTGATTTTCCTAAAATTCTACTGCTATAGTACATTTCTCAAGAAACATAACACAGAAGACATAGTGCCCAAATGACCACACTGAAGTAGCTGCATTAAATACATTTTCGCAAGGGAGATGATCATAACTATATTAAACCAAACTCAGATCCTCCACAGATCTTGTTAGAGCAAGCTTTTTAATCTCATGATAATTATCAGTAATCCCTTACAGATAAAAATACTTCTTCCCCATGGCTGATCCATAAGTAGTAGAATCAGCAACTTTTGCTACTACATTTTTGCATGTGAAAATTAAATTTTGGTTTCTACCTTAATGTGCTCTATACTCCTTTTTTACTTTTTCTTCGTGCAGTATTTTTTCCCAGCAATATTTAATGTTGTTAACTTTCCTCCAAGTGCTATGGTCCTGAAAATTTTTATGATCTTGGGTTAGACAAGGACTTTTTAAATATGACATCAAAAGCATTAAACACACACACCCCCAAAAAAACAAAACCAGATAAATGACCTTACCAAGATAAAAAATTTTTGCTCTTCAAAATGTTTTATGTTATTCCTACTTCCATACATACCATGGTATCTCCTACAGCTTTTTTGGTGGGGAGAATGCAGTAGTCCTCCATCCAACACAAATATCCAATCCACTTGGCAAATGCATTCTTTACACTGGATGTTAACAAATGAATGTTCTGGTTTATACATCAGTGTCCTGAGAGTTCATTTATCTGGGACAAGTCAATCTTTCTGAGTGGAGAGAAGACTTTAGTCTCTACACCTTCAAAACTAAAATCCAAACCCTGGGCTACAGTGACTTCCCCCAAGTAACATCCCACTGACTACTGGGCCATTCACCCAACTCCAGTAAAGTCTCTTATCTATTTTTTATCTATAACAAACAGTACTTTTGAAAACCAGTACTCTGTTTAAGAAATCAACTTAAATTTCCCACATTTTTCCCCCAAAGATACAAAAAATTTACTTCAGCCAATCGGAAAAGTTAACTTTTTTTTTTAATTACTTCATATTTACAGAAAAGTTGCAAAAATACTAAAAGAATTTTTGTATACTCTTATATTCCGCTAAGTGGTAACATTTTACCATATTTGCTTTGTCTCCTTCTATCTATATCTACATCTATCTACCTAATCATTATATATTGCATATGTATGTATAACTTTTAAATCATTTGCAAGGAAGCTGCACACATGATTCCCCTTTACTCTTAAATACTTCAGTATTGAAATCCTAAGAACAAAGACATGTAATAGTTAACTTCTGATACTAAATGCTCCAGAAGGTCTGAGAACAAAAAGAACAAAGAGAAATGAATGGTTTGAAATGATGACAAAGAAAACTATTGTCATGAATTAATATAATTTGGAGGAAAAAAACCCTTAAAATGAATGTTTGCCACTATTATAGAGAAAAAAATAAAAATAAGGAAGGGGGGGGAAATGGTCTACCATTTACCTAATATCTTCTGATCATTTCTTAAACAATGAAAGTTTACACAACTGCATCTAACCAACATTTTTTAATGAAGAAAACAATGAACTATGGTTACTAGAATTAGCATGAAACATACTATTTACTAACTGCTACTCAAATTAAGCTGATATCACAATAACTAGTAAGAAATATTCTTTTTTTTAAAGATTTTATTTATTCATTCATGAGAGACACAGAGAGAGACAGAGAGAGAGGCAGAGACACAGGAAGAGGGAGAAGCAGGCCCCACACAGGGAGCCCGACGAGTGTGACTCGATTCTGGGACCCCAGGATCACGCCCTGGGGCCAAAGGCAGGCACCAAACCCGCTGAGCCACTCAGGGATCCCAATAAGAAATATTCTACAGTACGTTTTCCCTTCATATGTTTCATTTGAGAGGTCAAAAAAAATGAACCACTGATATTTTTATAATTAGCAGATGGTGCACAATCTAATAATAGAAACTGGACATTTTCTACCACCTGCTGATAGTCTGTGTTTATTTGTCAGTGATAAAGATTTCAATAACTTCTGAATAATGGTTAGTTGGCAAATTAATTGCATGAGGCCTAACATGATGGCAGATGCCAGACTGTCATGTGGATCCCATGGGGGTGCATAGCCTTCTCTATCACCCACCGCCCTCTGTGGCTGCCTGCAATGTCAAATCACTCAGCATATGATGGCAAAGGGAACAGCTGGGAGGCAGGATTGTGTGAGGACTACCCACTCTATTGGCTCATTCTTCCCAAATCTCCCCACCCTCTCTTGAAAGGCACTAATCCCTCTTTTGCCCCCAGATTTGTTCCTTTATGCTGTCCCTTAAGCTCCATGATACAACCCCACCCCAAATTCCTTCAATCTCTCCCCCTCTAAGTCAGTATCATCAGTCACAAGTATTCGTGGAATGGGGCTGGCCTCAGGGAACAAACCTCAACTGCCCCTCCCTGAATGAAGCATAACTTCTGGATGGCTCCTAGCATCTTTAACCACTGAGGTATGAGGGTGCTATCTGAAAGGAGTATGCATACTTTCAATTCTATATTAAACAAGCCTGTTATACAACCTAGCCATTTGGGTGGCAGCATAAATTAAATTTTAAAATATCACCTCCTTAGGGTGCCTAGGAGGCTCAGTCAGTTACACATCCGACTTTTGCTTTTGGCTCAGGTGGTGATCTCAGGGTTGTGAGATGGAGCTCCGTGTTGGGCTCCACACCCTGTGAGGAGTCTGCTTGAGATTCTCTCCCTCTTCCTCTGCCCCTCTCCACACTTGTGTGCTCTCTCTCTCAAGTAAGTAAATCTTTAAAAATATGTATTTTCCCCCTTATAATTATGTAATAAAATATCAAAAACCCAACAAATTAGAGCCCCCAGTATACTATCCTTGATAGTTCTACTTGAAAAAATATTCAAACAATTAAGATATATATTGATTGTTGGTTGATGTCAGCACACAGTTACTGTAACCTCCCATCTTCCACTTGGACAGCTGGTAAAATCATAGTAAATGTTCCCACTGATGACTCACTCTGTGGCAACATACTTAAAGCTTCATTTGTGTCTACCACCCTGAACTAAGATTGCAAAAGAGACAGATTTTAGATAGACTTTCAACCACAAAAGAGACAGATTTTAGATAGACTTTCAACCATAACTTCGAAAAACCTTTTTCTGGCTTCCTTTGCATACAACAAACTCCACAAACCATTAAATTTTGCAAAGTTTTAGGAATTTTAAATATGGCATTTTTATTTATCAATATTGCTTTACTTTCTTGTATATATGTCTCCCAGAAGCACTTAATGTTAGTTTGCAGAAAATAAAAGAATGACAACCTGTATATTCAGTAAACAGCTAAAATGTGTGTATCTGCTAAAAACAGATATAATGTTAACATCATACTTCTATATAACATGTTGAAGCCTTACCAAACACCTTGGTATCTCATTAGCAGAGCAGTAGACTGAGATTATGATGTTAGTTATTCCTTAATATATGCAACTCTAAACATTCTAATTTGTGTTTAATGATGGCTAAGAGTTTGTGGTGGTAAAAAATCCTATTTTGCTATCTTTTAAGGACCTAATCATCTGTAATCCCCATTTGGAAATAAATAATTGCATATTATGTTAAAGTAGAAAAGAACATTATGAGTAACCTAATACAACACTCTCACTAGATATACTAAACTATCACTACAACCAACAACAACAAAAAAGTTAAGTGATTTACCAAAGATCTCATTGTGAAGAAATAGCCATAGCAGGCTAATTCCAAGCATCCTGACTCCACATGTTTCATCCCTCCTGCTACATCATGTTGTCTTTGTTAAACAGAAAAGTAGGCTGCCCAACCCCTTCAGGCTGGAAAACCTCAGGTTTACAAGGGACCCTGCCCAGACTTCCCCTGCAGCTGCTGGGGTGGCAGGGCAGAGCTGCCATCCTGGGAAAGCAGGATAGAGGGTGCATTCTTAGGCCAACCTGAGAAACCCAAAGGGATCATTAAGCCCCTTGTGGGGTATAAAACAGGAAGCCAAGAGTCTCAGCTGACACCAGGGAGAGATCCAGAGAAAAGCCAGCTCTTCTCCCCCATGCTACTCGATGGAAATGGGTTGGCTGAGGTGAAAGAAGAGTCATGTATCCCAATATTTCATTTTTCTGAAGGGAACTAGGGGATAAAGTCTTCCATAGAAACCACAGGATGTTGTAGCACCAATATGACACCTTGGCTTCCTAACACAGCAGTTAAGGAAACATGCTATGAGGTACTGAAATCCAATTTAAAAAGAAACTTCAAAAGAAATCTGTTGATTAGATACTGATATGTCCTTTTAGATTTTTGTTTTAGAGAGAGAGAGACAGAGAGAATGCATTGCAAGTGGGGGGTAGGGACAAAGGGAGAGAGAGAGAGAGAGAATCTCAAGTAGATTCCACATTGAGCATGGACCTGTTGCAGGGCTCCATCTCAGACTGAGATCATGATCCGAGCGAAACCAAGAGGCAGATGCTTAATGGACTGAACCACCCAGGTGCCCTTGTTGTTCTTTTTAAAATGGAGTGCGAAGTTGGGAGGGTGATGTGATCTACAAGCTAATGATGAAACTGTGTGTCAACTTCATTTTCCTGTTTGCCAGGTAAACACAGTGACCTGTCAAAGGTCTTCCTCATCTTCAGCAAGCAAGAATCTGCTGTATCAATGTCAAGGCTGTGTTGAAAATAGAAAATAGCACTCACTTGTCTACTAATGGATGTAATAAGGAATATGAACTCCTTGGCAAGCAAACAACAAACATGCTGCATTTCTTAATGATTATAGTAACATAGAAGTCTAACAAAAATTCTCAGCAGATGTGGGAGGCATATCTTTTTATCAGTTTACTTAATTTTTTTTTAAGATTTATTTATTTATTCATCAGAGACACAGAGAGAGAAGCAGAGACATAGACAGAGGGAGAGGCAGGCTTCATGCAGGGAGCCCAATGTGGGAACCAATCCCAGGACCCCAGGATCAGGATGGGAGCCGAAGGCAGATGTTCAACTCCTGAGCCACCCAGATGTCCCAGTTTACTTAATTTTAAATTAGACTTTTCAAAAGCTTGTTTCAAACTATTATTACTCATTTAAAAAATTACTGTTACCTGCTTAAGATAAAGTGCATCATAACTAATTCTAATTATGATGAGACTTTACTAGTAAGTCTAAATTAATTTTTTTCAGAAAAAAAGTCTATAAGTAGAATACAAACCTGAAATATAAATTATATTCCTAAATAAATAAATAAATAAATAAATAAATAAATAAATAAAAATTCCACAAAAGGAGAAAATATCCTGAGGTAAGTCCCATAACAGGTGAAAATTTTCGAAGGGCAGATCTAAATATATATACATGCCAAAAAACAACTTTTAATATTCTACAACATATATGTTAAATAAGATGGATTAATGATGTTTCAAATATGACACATCGAAAACTTCAAATTCTGCTATAAACAGTGGAATGGAAGATTGCATGTTTATCTTCAAACCTCAGTATAATAGACATTTACACAATCTTTGATGCAACTATACTCACTTCATTTAAGCTATTCATTTATAAAGCAAATATTATTAAAATTCTATTTTAATATATTTCTTATGCTACTTAACATATTTGCCTAAATGAACTACAAATAGTAAAAATATTCCAGTTCTTTTATCCTCCATCAATCTTTTACCAGATTACAAGTAGAAGAGATGAAATCTGTATCTTTCATTTTTAAAAATTACTGAGCCTAAATATGCTTTTTGTATCATTTACTCAAAGTAAGTTGATTCCCAAAGAGAAAACTATTAAGAAATGAATGCAATAATATGGTGCCAACATACAAATGAAATTACTCATTATTATTTATTATTACATTTGTTATACAAATAGGTTTATACAGGTAAAGTATGCTTCTAACTTAATTTTTAAAGTATAAAATTCAAGTATGTGAAAAATGAGCAAAGAAAATTATCTATTTTACTGTGCTAAATTTTTACTATTACACAAGGTATTTCTACATGAAATATGATGCTGTGTCTCACAAAAAAAATATGAAACAAAAAGTACTCTTTGATCAAAATCTTTCCACAAATGGAAGGATTGAGAGAATGACAGAATGCTTCTATTTGGGGATGTCAATGCATTAAAAATTAGAGACCATCCTGGTGACAGAAACTGCACCTGCCACTAACAGTCCTTCAGAACAGGATTTGACCTCCTATTAAGTCTGTGACACACCAAAGAAAACACTTAATTGAAGCCTATTCTCCTCAACCCTGTTCGCAATAAAGCAGTTTCCTCCAACAGCATTTGTCACAATAGTTACAGCTGTGCCTCTAGAGAAAGAAAACCTAATTGCACTGCACAATAGAACTATCAAAATCAAATCCTGAAAAACAGAAAACAAATTCTCTATTCTTAAGCATTTGCCAGACTATGAGAAGACTCCAAAGCTGATTCTAGAAATATATTTTAGTCCAAGGATCTCATGAAATCTTGGGAGTTTAATTGCTCAATCAAAATATTATTGAACAAAAATAGAAGCAAAGCATATGCTGAGGGGTTTTATCTGTCTGTTCATTGGTACATCCACTGTGTTCCAAAGATGATCTGAAGTTACTTATGCAATTAGAAATGGGACTATGGTAAAGACAGTATTGTGTAGGTGGGAGGTAAGGGAGTACAGATGCCTCAGCCTAACAGCCTGCACTGGAATCATAGCTCTGCTACTCACTAGAATCCCTGTGTCAAGTCACTTATACTTTCTGCGCACCCATCTCATCTGTAAAATGAGGATGATGACACTATCTCCTGGGGTTGTTACGCAAATTAACTTAACACATATAAAGAATTTACAACAGTGCCTGGCAAGTAGGAATTTTTGTAGAAATGCCGGCCTAAAAGGGAAAGACGAGAGGGAAATAAGATAGGAATAGAAAATGGGATCCATAAATAAGGCCAATGCACATAGCCCCTTATACCATATATGACTTGTTTTTATCTTAGCCATAGTTACCCATTACACCAAGGTATGAAAATTCAAAGTTAAAATTTGGGCATTTATACGTATTACATTTTTACAGGACAAGACAGCTTTAATACATGGTGTCTACACTGGCCAAATTAATTAAGCACTGTATTTATCTGGCATGAGTTCACCACATACTTCCAAAAAGGAGTTTGACTGCTTCAGGAAATTTTTATAGCACAGTGGAAGTGTTCCGCTTTTAGAACTTAGGTCTGTGCATAGGCCTTTAAGAGATATCTCTGAAGCCCAAATCCCAGCACCTCTGCTCTCCCAAGTTTGGGGCTTGAGGCTATTTCAGAAGACAGCAGGAGTGCAAATGAGGTTAAACTGAACAGCTAACCCTGAAAGTAAATTATAAGGTATTGTAAACATCTGATTGCCCACCTTTTTAAATTTAAGTATTTTAGCCAATGGTAATCCAAACAATATTATCAATCATATTTAAATAAAAAGTTCTGCCAAATTATAAAACATGTATTATAATCTACTATTAACAAACATCTGCTAACATCTAAATAGATACAGATATTTAGGACATAATGATTATTCCATATAGTTTAGATATTTGATAATAAAATGATGAAAGTTTATGGCCATAAGCCGTAGCTCTGAAAAAAGTTAAGACTGGGTAATTTATTAATTACCCAGTTAATTTATTTAACTTCTCTTTTTTCCCCCTGTTTTCCATGAGAGCTGATAGTTCTAAATAATAAAATGTCTATACGGGGGATCCCTGATTTTTTTTACCAAAGGGCAACTTTAGGATAGAAAAACAAATACTCCAAAAGGAGTACTCTTGCAATCTCATTAATGTCATAGTCCTACTCCTTTCTCCCTAAAACTGCCTGCTGACCTAACTCCAATTTCATATCCCCATTTAATGAATTTAACTCTATAACCTGAGGTGAACCTTAAGTCATAGGGTGTGAAGTGTTAATAAACTGATGAAAATTTACAAACCTTGAGAAGCTGCTTAATATTTTTCAGCTTCCTCTAAAAATCAAACTAATGCAAAAAGTCATTTGATACACCTCAGGAGAACAGTGAGACCTATGTTTCTATAGCCCCTTTTTATACACATATCCCCCTTTGCAAGGAGAGGAAGCTGCAACCCTGTTATAGGCAAGTACTCTGAGTTAGCATAGCACCCAAGAGCTGTGGCATGTGTAAGGACAGTTATCTCTGTCCCCAAAGTATTATTATAGGCCTATGGTTCAACTGCATAGCAACAGCACTCTATTTTAATTGCTCTGCTTGCTCATTATAGGCATCCTGGAAGTTTATTAACAGGCCTTATCTATGAAAAAACAGTATGAAAGGAATCACCTATTCTCTTGCTGAGCTAGGATGGTGGTAGTGAGCAGAAAATACTCAACATGCCTCAAAGGTTCAACTCTGATCAATCTATGCCTCCCTTGATTTCAATTTTCATATATTTTAGGTAGAAAGATAACTTTTAAATATACAGGGTTTTTTGGGGTTTTGTGGTGTTAGTTTTTTTTGGTTTTTTTTTTGCTTTTTATCACTTTCCAGGGTCTCTCCACCATATATAAAGTATGGCTTGTTAGCAATTACATCCATAGTTAAGTTCTCTCCTACCAAGATCTTTGTGGTCTTTGCTCAATTCTAATTCCACAGTGTTCTAAAAACCAAGTACAAATGTAGCCTTGTGAGATCCTACACAGAGACTCATCACCAAGCAATTGCCCAGACTCCTGACCCATGGAAATTGAGGTAATAAATGGTTATTGTTTTAGGCCACTTAAAAAAAAAAAAAGATAAGGAATTTAAATAGACATGGGGGGGGCGAAGAGAGATGCCATTGAAACAAGAAAATTTCAATGAGGACTATTACTTTCCACTTTGGCATCTCCCTTTCTAAAGATACTTCTCTTAGGTAACCTTACTGATCTAATTATCTCCTTGAATGAAGAATTTATTTTAAAAGGCAACTTCACAGTTTAAAGTCAACTGAGAAAATAGCCTTTCTAAGAAAATCTAAGAGCCATTTGATTTTATTTTCCTTTCCAGATGAAGACAAATGACAGTTTATATATGCAGGTTGGATATTTGAAAAGCTACTTGAGAAAATAAGACTTTTGAGGGGTACTGTGAGATAAATATTTATTTTTCAATAGAGATAGTATTTTATCACTAAACCCTATAACAAGAAATAAAGTATTTCCTTTGACTATGTTCCCCCATTTTTACTCAAAACACAGTAATACAAATTACTTGTCATACTTTTATTAAATCATATTTATGGGGCGGCCTGGGCGGCTCAGCAGTTTAGCACCACCTTCAGCCCAGGGCCTAATCCTGGAGACCCAGGATCGAGTCCCACGTCAGGCTCCCTGCATGGAGCCTGCTTCTCCCTCTGCCTGTGTCTCTGCCTCTGTGTGTGTGTGTGTCTCTCATTAATAAATAAGTAAAATCTTTTTTAAAAAATCATATTTATGTGGGGACACCTGGGTGGCTCAGTAATTGAGCATCTGCCTTAGGCTCAGGTGGTGGTCCTGGGATTCAGTCCTGCATCAGGCTCCCCAGAGGGAGCCTGCTTCTCCTTCTGCCTATGTCTCTGCCCTTCTCTTTCTCATGAAGAAATAAATAAAATCTTAAAATAAAATAAAAATAAATCATATTTATGTATTAAAAGAAATCATGATGGGGGTACCTGGATGGCTTAGTTAAGTGACTGACTCTTGCTTTTGGCTCAGGTCATAATCTCACAGGTCATGGGTCAGCCTTGTTCAGCAGGGAATCTGAAGATTCTCTCCCTTTGCCCCTCCCCCTACTTGCATACACTCTCTTCTCACATAAATAAATCAATCTTTTAAAAAAAGGAAATCATAATGATTTTTCTAAAGGTCAGTGGACATCACGTCTGGTCTCCATTATGATCAACTAATACAAGAAAAGTTGTGCTACCTGGTATTTTACCAGAAAGTTCTAAAAGTTTCTGTGGCAGGCAGAATAAAAGTCCCCCAATAATAACCACATCCTAATCTTGCAGAACCTGTAAATACATTACCTTATATGGTAAAAGGGACTGTGCCACTGTCATTAAGTTAAGGATCCTGAGGTGAGACAATCCTGGATCATCCAGGTGGGTCTTATGTAATCACAAGCATCCTCATGATAAGGAAGCAGGAGGGGGGGAAAAAAGGCAGCAAAGCAGGAGGATCAGAGTGAGAGAAGATGTGGCAAAGCAGCAGAAGCGGAAGTGATATGCCAGAGGAATGAGGCCATAAACCAAGGAATGAGGGCAGTTTCTAGGAGCCAGAAAAGGCAAGGAAACAAGACTCTCTCCCCTACAATTCTAGAAGGACGAGTTTTTGGTGACACTCTTTAGCCCCTAAGGCCCATTTTAGATTTCTGATCTCCAAAACAGTAAGATACTAAATCCGTATTTTTTAAGCTACTATGCTTGTGGTGATATAGAGCAGTAGGAAACTCATACAACTTCCTTTTGGGGAAAACTGTCCATTTTTTTTTAATAATGAGTACCATGCTATTCTGAAAGTAAGGGCCAGAGGGAGGAGAGAATGGGAAGGAAAGGTTTCTACCTCCTAAAGGTGCAGCAAAGGATACACTTACATGAGTTGTTTGGTCTTTTAACAGATCTAAATGTGGCACCAAAAGAAGTCATAAACAAGCCAAATGGGCCAATGGTCATTAACCTTTTCTTTTCTTTGTAAAAGTTTTATTTATTTATTCATGAGAGACACAGAGAGGGAGAAGCAGGCTCCCTACAGGGAGCCGGATGTGGGACTCCTCAATCTGGGATCCCGGGATCACGCCCTAAGCGATCACGCCCTAAGCAGAAAGCAGACACTCAGCCACCCAGGAGTCTCGGTCATTAACCTTTTCAATATTAAACATCACTTTACTCCACCTTTCATGGGTCCCATGATCTGAAGAGTGTGTCATCTCCCAAATGAACTACATTTAATAAATAATAATTTTCCTTTTTATTTGGACATACTGTACAGTCAAGCAGATTGGATAATCCATATAAAATTCAGAATAATATAACTTCTGCCAAAAACAAAGGAACTTGATCATCTGGCCAACCTTATTTGCGATGTTTTTGGAATACCAGAGAAGGGTCCTAATCCCAAAATTAGGGATTAGGTTCTCTGATATATAACCACTGACACAGAGCACTATCACCACCATTTAATGAATTGCATTATTTTCTAAAGGAATCCGTTCCCTACCACCTCCCTAACCTCTTTTTCCCAACTGCCATATAAGAAAGTTTTTACTTTAATGATAATATGTGTGTACACACTTAGCACTGGATCTGACCCTGGAGCATCATTCAATTAATGTATGTCTCTTTTCCTCCTCTATTTCCCCCTTACTGCCTTTTCCATCTACAGCAAATCCTACATGACAAGTGCATCAACATAACAAAAACATTTCTTTCAAACCAATTCACAAATCTCAAATTCCTAATCTCCAGAACTCAGATGTTAGCACCAAAAACATCATTCTGATAGGTTTTGTCATTCCTCAAAATAATTCACAACATTCACCAAAAGCATAAAGTGAGCTCTAAAACAGCCAAAACAAATTGACCAGAGAGAAGAAAGAGATGGAAAACTGGGGAACACCACAAAGTGAAGCATCGGTCACTAAACAGTCCAAGGGACACTGTACATTTCTCAAAGAGGTTTTCAGAAAAAGAGCTCAATGAATTAAAATACTACTACTTGTAACTTAAAGGTTCTTGAAATCACATAGCAATTTTTCATAATTCTATCAGGTCTCATAAATTAAGGAATACCAGTTTTACTTACCAAAATTATATAAAACAGTATACATTGATTCTTAATTATAATTAAGAAAAAAATATTTATTAGGCCTCTTCATCCTTATTTGGACTTAGGGTTTTTTAAGAATGTCCCTAACAATACAATCAGAAATGCCTTTTTAAAAAATGTCAGTTCTTTAAGACAACATTGGGAAATAGTTTTCCACAAGCAAAAGGTCAAGAAATCTTTATATATGCTTAAGACATGTAAAAAAAAAAACTAACAGGTGCTACAATAGTATTTATTGAGCCCCACTGTGCTGTCAGGCACTCTTCATATTGTTCTGTCTTTTAACGGATCTAAATGTGGCAACAAAAAAATGGGAGACTGTTCTTGCCTTCAATGTTTACAAGCCATTGGTAGTCTTTATGAACTGCCCACTGAAGTCCATGGTCTGTTTTTCTGCCAAAGTATCTTTTCTTGTTGATTTATATAAACATTTCATAGAGTAAGAATAGTAACACTTCGTCATAAATAAAAATTCAAATAAAATCTAAACAATTATTTAAACAAGTCATAAAATAATTCTGAAGCAGGAGTAATTTACTTAAAATCTATCATACCTACTACTGCCTCACAATCAAGAATATCTTTAACCTCAAGAGACATTTCGCAAGACAGCTAAGAGCACAGGCTTTTTTCTTTTTTTAAGACTTTATTCATGAGAGACACAGAAAAAGAGGCAGAGACCTAGGCAGAGGGAGAAGCAGGCTCCCTGTGGGGAGGCCCATTCAGGAATGGATGCCAGCGTCCAGGATCACACCCTGAGCAAAAGGCAGACGCTCAACTGCTGAGCCACCCAGGAGCATCCCAAGAGCACAGGCTTTTGAGACAGGTGGCCTGGTTTTGAATCCCAGCTCTGCCACTTTTGCCAACTTCCATTCAGGCATGTTATTTAACCTTTATCTGCCTCAACTTTATTCACGCAAAATGGAGATAATTTAAGGACCCTGATTCATATGGTTACTTTGAGGATGATGTAATAATGCACACAAAACACTTAAGCTATGCCTAGCAGATACTATATGCTCAGTAAGTGTTACGTGTTATTTTCAGTGGTATGTCCGTGCAGCTAATAACAGCTTGAGTGAGAGCTGACTGTTGAATTTTCAGGATTTTGGTTGCCAATTTTTAAATACAGATATCATTAAAAATTAAATTACATAAAACTACAATTATATAAATGACATTAAAAAAAGAATATCCAAAACTCATCACTAATTACTCTTATCTGTGATCATGAATTTATTTGCATCTATTGTACATAAGTAATAGTGTGCTATTGCAGAGCTCTTTCCAATCCGCAATCAATGATGTCAAGTTGATAGCCTGAAATTGACCAAGGTGAAGGTATTTACATCATAAAAAAAGCAAATGCTATAAATCAAGACTTTTTTTTTTTTGACTGGGTGAAATATTTGTCAACACACCACTGCCTGTTAATTTGAGCAATTATTATAGTAAGTCATCCTTAATTTCTTTTTCACAAGGCAAAAAAACAAAGGGTGGCAAATCAAAATGTTAGTTATCTCTAGTCTACTTCTTATCCCTGTACTACATATGCAAACTTGACTATGAAGCTCAGGTTCCTTTCCAAAACTGTGTCCCTAAAGAACCACATACATTTGTCTGTAACTGCAGCAGACAGGAGCCTTGCCTTTTCTGTACTGCTAAAGCCAGAGAGATTCAGTATTCTTTAAAAATAACAAGGCTAATCTGACATGGTTAACTATGAAGGCCACCTTAAGGAGATAAATGCTAAATGCCAAACTGTCATCAGATATAGTCCACACAACTCTTAAAATTGTTTTGACCTTCTGACATTACTTAGCAACTCAAGTCAATATCAAACAGGCCCACAGTCAGTCTAACTGAAACAAGAATATTAACTTCCAAAACAACAGTCAAGTACTCAACTGCCTTCCAACTGCTCATTGCATGTTACATGTAGGGACCTAATGCAATACATATATAAATAATGTGTTCAAAGGGACCACTAAACGTTTCAATTTATGTTAAGAATGTGGTAATGTTTACACTGCACAGAATGAAGCTTGCCAAGGAAACTGGTTGGCTGGGCCCTTGAGGCTTACCCTACTTGGTCAGGACCAGGAGCAAGGGGAAATACAGCACATGCATCTATCTGGGTGCTTAAGTAGCACAAGGACTGTCCTAGGGCAGCATGAGTAAGTAGAAAAAGCATTAACTAGAATCAGTATCTGGGCTCCAGTTCCAATTCTGGTGCTAACTAGTCCTGTGAGCTTGATACTTCTGAGCTTAATTCTCAGACATAAAATGCAGGAGCTAAATTATACAATCTTGGTTCTATGATTTTGCTCTATTATTATTCTGAATAAATGTGCTGTCACTATAAAAAGAATATTTCCTCTCTGCCTAGCCCACTATGGTAACATAGTTGTTTTTTTTTATTAAGCCAACTCAAATTTATGTATCACATAAATAGAAACATTTACATTTCATATGAAAATATAGAAATCTTATATATTATGTCTTACCTCTCCAGCCACACAACAACTTTTACATTTGGGGGTTATAGCAATACAAAGGCAAATGAACGAACAGGAACCATGCTTTTTTCCTTTCTATACCCTTCATCAAGCTGAGTCCAGAACTTCTGTCAAACAGAAGGAACTTTATAAACATGTGGAGAAACTATTAGGGACTTTGAGGATTTAAGTCTAAAACATTTCTATAGTGTATCTAATTATAATTTAAAAAATTAATGCAACATTTATATCTTCATATGACCCTTAGAGAAAAAAGGAGGGCCTTCTACCTCTGGGCATGATAAATTAACAGGGGCTGGATTTGCCCTTTCACTTTACAGAACTATTTTTGTCTTTAAAAAGAGAGACAAAATTTATGAACCACAGTTTTTGGACATTAGACAATGGACAGAGGAGATGAGAATGATCTCTGAGAAAAGAAAAACAAACAAGGTAAGTCCTACTGTCCCCCCAGCATACTGCCCGCCATGACTTTCCAGTCTATGGTGTGTGCACGTGTGTGTGTGTGCATTGTCTGTGCCTGTGGAGGGGAGGCGGATGCAGCTAGGGTTGGGAAAAGTGATGGGAGAAGGCCAGCAGTCTCTTTCAGTTAAGGAGACAGTTTTAATCTGAGGAGGTTAACACAACCAGAATTTGAAGGGCAGAGAACCAGAATAAACTGCACAAGAGCAGAGCAAACTCTAGACATATACAAGAGGTTGCATCTTTATTTAAGTAATGTATACACTGTGCATACAGAAACTAACAGAAGTCAGGTAAAGAACCATCAGAAAGCTACAGGCAGAGCACAAAAGAGTGTTGCTTCTGTAGTGGGGAAAATCAGCCATATACTAAAGCCTGCTCTAGTCCTAAAAAAAACTTTTTAAAAACAACCCTTGACAAGATCAATCTATTCTAAGTATTTAACTATATCATAAAACAAAATTCAGAAACATTTAAAACAACCCATTGAAAAATTTCAGCACCCAACTAAAAAAATTAACAATTTATTAAATGTTCATCTATTTAAAAAATTTCCAGACATGTAGTGAAGCTGGGAAATAAAACCTTTAATGAGGAGGAAAAATAATCAAAAGAACAGACCCAGAATAACAAATACCAGAAGTAGTAGGCAAAGATATTAAAATGGCTATTACTAATATACCCCATACATTAAAAAAGATAGAGGATAGATGTTAAAGAAAAGATGTAAAAGATAGATGTTAAAGAAAGACATAGAAGACAGAAAAGAAATCTTAAAAGATCCAAACTAGACGGAAAATACATTAGGCTAGATTAACAGATTAGACATTATTTAAAAAAAAAAAACAGATTAGTGAACCTGAAGACAGTAACTCTACTTAGGTAGGTTAAGAAACTGAATTCAGAAAATCTTAAAGCTCAACATCCTCAGAAATTCATTCATCCAAAAACTTAAAAAAAAAAAAACAATAATAATTAGGGGCACCTGGGTGGTTCAGTCAGTCCAGTATCTGACTCTTGGTTTTGGCTCAGGTTGTGATCTCAGGGTCATGAGATCGAGCCCCATGTCAGATCCCATGCTTAGTGGGGACTATGCTTGAGGCTCTCTCCTCTCCCTCTGTCTCTTCCCCCATTCACATGCTCTCTCTCTAATAAATAAATAAATCTTTTTTAAAAATTAGTGTCTACAATATGCCGAATATGGTAAACACTGGGAAGATTTAAAACACTTGAATTAAAAAATGTTTTCTACAGTTTCCCAACTTAGTTTTGCAAATCTGAAAAATATTCAATATTCCCTTATTTGATCTTATAAACAAATATGCAGTTTGTTTTCATTAATCTCCCCAAGGTATTTCCATAACATCTTTTACTATCAGGTACTAAAGTAAGTATACTGTAAGTAGGGGGTTAATTTATACTCTAATCCAATGAAAAAGAATGTGTACTGTAATGGGGCTCTACCATAATTTCTTTATCCCTACTTATTAGAGAAATAAGTTTGTACAAAACAAACTAAGGGACACAGGGCACACTGGCCTTACCAGGCAACGGGTATAAAAAAGTTACTTGTAAGATTCTTTATTCAGGGGATCCCTGGGTGGCTCAGCAGTTTAGCGCCTGCCTTTGGCCCAGGGCGTGATCCTGGAGTCCCGGGATTGAGTCCCACATCAGGTTCCGGGCATGGAGCCTGCTTCTCCCTCCTCCTGTGTCTCTGCCTCTCTCTATGTCTCTCATAAATAAATAAATAAGTTTAAAAAAAAAAAAAGATTCTTTATTCATACTGAATGTAATGCACCTTATGTTCCAGAACTCATCTTGCTGGCTTTCCCTTAAAGACTGAGATCTCCTAAAGGAAAGCAACATCATCTTTTTCATCTTTGTGTATATCATGGGCACCCAAATTTTTACATAATTTATTAAATAAATGAATTAAAAAATTAAGTCAGATAAGAAACAAAACAAACAGCAACTCTGGCTAAGGATGGCACATCTTAGAGACCATTATTACATTCCTCCGCCCTATTCCAGTCAGTGCCTCCTCGCCCCAGTGGACTTTGCCTAAGAAGACAGCCTGCAAATGTGCAATCAAATCAGATACTGAAAATGATAGCTGAGGTCATAATGAACCACCTCAGCCATAAATGATCATTCAAACCGAGGGTCTGTAAATTGTTTATGAAAGTGGCAGATGGTCTGTTAAGGCAATGTCACTTAATAACCACAATGCTGCTTATAAATTATACCTGTCAGAATCACGTGGAGGAAGCTTTTCTAAAAAGCAGCACTGTTTCATCACATACAAGCAAATATGTAAGAAATATCTTCTTTTAAACTTCTGACTTTATTTGTGGTGAAGTAATATATTTATTCTATATTTATTACAGAAGTAATAGATATTTTTAAAAGCTGTTAATTAATTCAGACTGAAAAAGAAAATCTCACCCCCTAGAGTTGACCAATATTAACAGTTTTGTCTCTTTCATATTTCTATGTTTTAATAGATCTTTTAAATAAAAAAAATGCCACACATATTAGTCTTCTGTCTTTTATTTTTCCTTAACATTATGTCACAGAAATGTTGTAGGTAAATACTTAAGAGATCTCACTCATATTCTTTATTTGTTTAACATGGAAAAATCAAATTTTACTCAACTATCCCCTACTGAGTGAGACTCATTCAGGTTGTTTCCAGTATTTTACTATTATAAACAATGTCACAAAAATATCTTGAATTCTACTTACTGCCAAATTCTAAAATTTTGGTGGGTCAGAGAGTAAATGTGCCTTCAGCAGCAACCTCCCTTCCCCAAAGATGGTAACAAATCACATGTCATAGGCAGTATAGGAGAGTAGTGTTTCCCTACATTCTTGCCTGTACTAGATGTTATATTTAATGCTTTTGAAAGATGATGATAAGAGTACAAGTGGAGATTAACTTTTAAAAATATATACTATTTCTAGCTTTTTGCTAAAATCCTTTAAATTTCTCCACAGACTTGCCCACTGTCAAAAATTTGCCAGTTATCTTCAATTAACCAATGAGCCATGCTTATAGAAATGTACTTATAATTTCCAAACAACCAACACATTTTCTCTTACAAATGCTGTTTAAATAATTATGTAATCTAGGCTAATACAAAGCTGTATTTTTAATTTAAAAATGGTAAAAAAAAATGTACAATATACACTGACATTTTGTAGTTAATCTAGAATATTTAAAATACCTAATTTCGGATCTATTTTTTAAGTTTAATAAATATATACAACAGGAGTGTCCTATTAGAAATACACTTTCTGAATCACATCCCTCCAACCATATACGTACCTACTATTATCATAAAAGGAGCTGAGGACACTGGGACACCCAGAAGAAATACATATGATCAGGGAAGGGACTAGAAAAAGGTAAAATGGAAGGAAACCCAAAATAGAGCCAGGCCACCATTAAACTAAAAACCTCTATCTCCCAATTTCCCAGTGATATCAAGAGAAAAGCTCCCTCTCCTTTTTTCTCAACTCTTTCTTTCTCTACAGCCCCACCTCACACACATACCATATGCCCATTTGAGGTGTGAGCAAACTTTCCATCCCTTCCACTGTCACTCCTACCTACTCTTTAAATTTATTAGAAATGAGGTCACATAGTATCATATTCTCCTCTTTTCAGCCCCGATTCTCAGATTCCAACCAATCCTCAGATTGCAGGTTATGGGGAAGGGGTAAAGTATGGGGGTGCTCAATGGCCCAGATCCACCTTCCTGCAGCCTGCATTTGGTAGTTAACCAGGAAACAGTCAAATGTCCACATGCTGATAAAAAGCTGCAGCCAAATTGGTACTGAATCTTTTAAGATGGAGGTATATTTTAATTGTATATTATAATTCTAATTTATAATAAGCACAATCTATTTCTTAAAGCCCCAGAACACTGATGAGTCTGTTGCATGCAATTTATCATCACTGGCCTAACACTGGTCCCTCAAATATATAAACATCAGGAGTGTCTGCCTGGCTCAGTAAAAAGAACATGTGACTCTTGATCTTAGGATCATGAGTTCCAGCCCCTCACTGGGTGTAGAGTTTACTTAAATAAATAAAAATTAAAAAAAAAATTAAATCCAACACTGAAAATCCAGCATTGTTCCACATGTCTAGAATGCCATTAAGACTTCTGTTACTGCTTCGTTTTCTCCACTCATTTCTTCTGTATTATTTTCCTTACTAATTGTCTAGCAATTCCATTATGTGACCTAAATACACCCAATGAAAGCATCCCTTTCATCCACCAGCAAGCAAAAAAGGATACCAAGCAATGCAAAGAACCAGAAAGCAGGAGACTTCAGTTTTGATCTTGTTTTTCCCTTTGCTGGTCCCACTTCTCTGGACTTCAGTTTTCTTGAGGATTAAATGAAAGGACATAAAAGTTGCACACTCAATGTTTCTATCTTTTCCATTCTGATTCTCAAAGGTGGGCAAGGAGGAAAGCAGAATCAGGGTTAGATGCAGAAGTATCCAATAGCTCTGTTATCTTAGGAGGCAGGAAGAACAAAGGAACAGAAAAACAAATCTAAGTGGCTTAAGCAATCCCCTAGAATGAAGATGCTTCAAAACTGAACACCACAATCCTTAGTCCTGAGGCTACAACTCAGACTCAAAAAAAATGGCCAACCAGGAACTGTTTGTTCACATTCATTACTAAGTGAAGAATTAAAAGTACCATGAAAGAAATCTTCCATTTAACGAAAGATGGAAGGAGGAAGCTTCAAGGATACAGCAGTTAGGCCTTTCCTCAAAATTATATATTGAGGGGGGAGGGGCAGTGGCTCAGTCAGTTAAGCATCGGCCTTCAGCTCAGGTCATGATCCTAGGGACCTGGGATCCAGATTTGCACAGGGCTCCCTGCTCCGTGGGGAGTCTGCTTCTCCCTCTCCCCCTCCCCATGTTCATGCTTCCTCTCCCTCTCTCCCTCTCTCAAATAAATAGAATCTCTTTTAAAAATTACATGTGGTTATCTTTTAACTAAACACAAAAGAAACACAAACCCAGTCATTCAAGAAGAACACACAGTGACAGGGCAGATGACAATTTAAAAACTTCTAAAAATAGCTCATTTGTACACACTTGAAGGCACCAAGTCTACATATCATTAATGCATGTGATGAGAACGACAAAAAAATTTTAATGTGAATTTCTTCCAAAGTTCTACTTCAATCAACATTACAGATAAACCTAATCCTCCAAAGTACTGCTTAATTCAGTACCATTAATAAACAGTAGTCTTAAAGATTAGCACAAGCAATGAAATACAAATGCAATCAATGATTTCAACCTATATCAAAAGCCCTGAAGACATTTAAAAAAGGTTTTCAGGGATGCCTCACTAGCTCAGTCAATAGAACATGTGACTCTTAATCTCAGAGTTGTGAGTTTAAGCCCTGTGTTGGGCTTGGAGCCTACTTAAAAAAAAAAAAAAAAAAAAAAAAGGTTTCAAAAGGAATCAATAATCATTTTTGAAAACAAAAACCAAAACCATGAATATGGTAAGCATTTCAAAAATTAAATATGAGATAAATGCCATAAACAATAAATGGTAAATATGTCAGAAAGTGATGTCAAGAATAAAAATACCATATCAGTATATCAGTATAAATAATACATTCCAACCTAAAAATAACATAGAAGACCACAAACTTTCCTGTATCTATTACCATAAGGATCTAACATACTTGCTAGCATACAAAAGCACTCATTAAATATTTTCTAAATGAATAAATGATGACTTAATTCATTAAAGTGAGCATTATAGGAAGATAAGAAACCTTGGCAATCATTCATTTTAATTTATAAACCCATCCAAGTCTAGTTAGTTAGCATAAGAGTCAAGAATGGAAATCAGGTTCCTGATTATGAGTCCTTGCTTCCTTTATTGTTGAATTTCTAAAATTCAAAGTGATTAGAATTATTAAGTTAGGTATATATATAACTCAAGAATCCACTCAACCATGAATTAGGCAGTACCTCAGAAACAGTTAAGTGGCTTATATAATACATGACTTCTTTCTTATCTTGAAAATTTTTTATTTCTGAAGTTTGCAATTAGGTCAAAAGATATCAATGTAATAACATTAACCAAAACCCACGATGATACAAAACTGCTTAAAAGGTTTCATGACATCGTTTATCACAATACATAATGGAATATATGCATCAGTCATTAAAAATGTTAATGGCATTAGAACATGCCATGATATATTAAATGAATAAGCAGGATACAGAACTTTACAGTGATCCCATGAATTTTTAAATGTTCTATATTAAGGAAAAAAAGAGGAAATGGAAAAGGGAAATATGTCTGAACATATAATGGAACTACATATTATTCATATTTTGTACATTTCTTTATTTCCCAGAAATGTTAATCAGTTTGTATCAGTTATTTCTCTCACATTTCCCCAAGTACTTACACAGTTCTTCCTTTTCCATTGAGTAATACAAAAATTACACCTTTAGGTCAATAGGATAGTTCTTCTGTCGAAATGTTAAACCCTGTAATTTTATAAGCCGCTTCTAGTAACAACGGAAATAAAGGAAAATGGAATTTTTCCCTCAAGTAACTAAATCCTCAAAAGCTAGCAATAGAATTTCTTGCTAAAGTTTATGGATTATGGACAGCCCAAAACCATGTTAAACAAAAAGTTTATGGATTATAGATAGCCCAAACCTACATTAAATAAACAATAAATCAAAATATGGACATCTGCCCATCCTAGAACATATTCAGTGGCTATTTACTTCAACAGAGAATATTTACTTCTCATTAGATATATTACTTATAATCTATACTATTAATGATAAGTTTGTATATTAAGATGGGCTACAATTATCTATAGTGGAGTGCTCTCCCAACCAGCTGTCAGAGGACCAAGATTCTAATCTCCAGTCAGCCACTGCATCTATGCAATCATAGGAGCCTTGGTTTCCTTGGCTATGATATAAGGGTACTGGCTCTTATGTTACTTGTCTGAGAGAGCTGTTATACGAATCATATCATATATGTAAAGATATGACAAACACATAAGATGTTGTACCTATTATGATTATCAACTTAATCCAGAGTTTCCTACACCATGTTAAGAGTGTCTCATCCAATCTTTACATTTGCTGAATCACACCTTTAAGTTTTCACTGGGACGCCTGGGTGGCTCAGGGGTTGAGTGTCTGCCTTTGGCTCAGGGTGTGATCCCGGAGTCCTGGGATCAAGTCCCACATCGGGCTTCCTGCATGGAGCCTGCTTCTCCCTCTGCCTATGTCTCTGCCTCTGTGTGTGTGTGTGTGTGTGTGTGTGTGTGTGTCTCATGAATAAATAAAATCTTAAAAGAAAAAAAAAGCTTTAAAAAGAAAAGTTATTTTTCACTACTAAATCCTCAGATTTGATCATTTATATGTGGTATTAGCAGAGTTCTTAAAAATAGATGATAAAATTCTTAACACTGATACCTAAAAATGAAATTTGTCTACTTTAAAGTATTGATTAAATCATTATGATAATAATTTTTCTACAATGCAGAGTGAATGAAACATGAGGTCATACTGTCCAGATGAAATGGTAAGGTCGAGAAAACTCTGATACCATCCAGCCCTCTACAAACACAAAATCTTCTCCCTACTGAAATTCTGCTTTCCTTAAAATAGCCATCCAACCCTTGGATGCTCAGATTCCTTTTCTTTTGTGGCACTCACTTATAATGAGTAGAGCCGGTCCACCTTCCCCAACAAACTGCTCTTTGGGAGGCTAGAGTCTTATAACCCTAAGTGCCTCTTCCTTCTGCAGGCCGTAGTTCCTTATTATTGATCATATTTTTTAAGCATATGATCAATAAATATTTAGAATTAAACTACATATTCAATTCAGTGAAGATCAATTTCTTCTGGCCTCAAGTGCTTTGTCCCTTCTCAGTTTTTCTAGGTATATACTCAGTACAAAATGTAATGAAGCTGGGGGAAAATGTATGTTAAAGGTGATTTGTTCACTTGAAGCATGGAATCAATTTCTGACTAGAAATATGAGGCTGGAAACAAGGCAGCATGAATGTTTTCAAAGAAATGCTAATAACAAAAGTATTTCAATTCTATTTTATTATACTAATTCTACTAAAGCACAAATTTAAATTTCTATATAGTATTCTATATGGAAAAGGATGGAAACTAAGTGTATTTCTGTTTTTTCACAAGAACAGTATCCCTGAATTTTGCTTTCTGTAACTTAGAATTCTTCAATCCTTCTTTTCTTCCAAAATATATCAAAGAAAAAATATAAGGATGACAAATTATATGAAGTAGCTATACTGTTATTGCTTCTGAGATTGCTTTGAGGATAAAATCACATTGCAAAGACCTTCATAACCATAAACCCTCCGTTACTGGGATTATAAAATCCATACTATATGCAAAATCAAACTCTGAATTTCAACCACTCAGTTTTTTTAACTACTAAGTATTTCAATATTTTCTAATTATTAGTATGTAGATAAAATTATAAAGATCACGAAATTATAAAGATCATTCACCTTTCCTCCCCTAGCAAAGGTAGTCATTGATGTTCCAGCATTCATAAATGCTCACAGTTTGTGGCTTTTCTAAAATATGCTAAAGGAAAAAAATCAGATAATTTTGTTCTACCTCTTAACTCAAGTGGTTTTAAAACTCAAATATGATCACTTTTGGTAAAAGCACTGTCTTTGGTCTAAAAAACAAATGCAAACCTTTGTGTTCTTAGATATTATATACATAAATTAATACACTCAGGCTATAATCAAATTGCTAAACTTGCCAAAAAAATTAAAACCAACAACCATCTATTTAAACTACTTCTGGTTACATTTTAAGTAAGTAATCCAATATTCTAGGAGTTTAACTTTCAAATGCTTTGCAGGACATGGACTACTAATTTCAGTTTATCCCTAAAATAGAACAGTTCAACTAATTTTAGACTCAAGTGCTATAAAGCATCATAGCTGCCAACCAGCTGGATACCTGAATCGCAGCAGCAGCATATGCTGATATACTAAGCAAACTGTCAGCTGAACTCTGAGCCACCGCATGCAATCCTATGAAGTAGCTACAATAGTCAATGCATATACCCAAAACAAAATAGCACTTAAAACCAGTATGACTGGGGCACCTGAGTGGCTCAATGAAGCATCTGCCTTCAGCTCGGGTCACAATCCCAGGATCTATCCCAGGATCCTGGGATAGAGCCCTGAGTCAAGCTCCCTGCTCAAAAGGGAGCCTGCATATCCTTCTGTCTGCCACTTCCCCTGCTTGTGCACTCTCTGTCAAATAAATAAATAAAATCTTTAAAAATATATATATAGGACTATGTGAAAGGAAATAATCAGTACCTTATTTAAATAGTATATAATATGCAATGGTTTAAAAGTGTCAAAAAAGTAAAATATAAAAAATAAAAGTGTCAAAAGGAGGTAACAGTATAAAAAATTATAAACCATTTGCAAAACACATATCTGATAAAAGACTATTATCTAAAACATACAAAGAATTCTTAAAACCCAACAATAAGAAATCAAACAATCCGGTTAAAAAGTGGGCAATGGAATGCCTAGGTGGCTCAGTCTGACTCTTGACTTCAGCTCAGGTCATGATCTCAGGGTCATGGGACCCAGCCCCATGTTAGATTCTGTGCTCAGTGGACAGTCTGCTTGAGATTCTCTCCCTCTCCCTCTGCCCTCTTTCAGTCTATCTCAAATAAATAAATAAATCTTAAAAAAAAAAAAGTGGGCAAAAGATCTGAATAGACACCTCACCAAAAGAGATAGACAGATGGCAAATAAGCATATGAAAAAATGTTCCACATCATTAGGGAATAATGCAATGCCACTACACACCTATAAAAATGATTAAAATCCAAAACACTGATGACATCCACCGCTGGTGAGGATGTAGAACAACAGGAACTCTCATTCAATGCTAGTGGAAATGCAAAATGGTGTAGCTACTTTGGAAGACAGATTAGTAGTTTATTATAACGTAAACAAAGTCTTACCATATGATCCAAGAGTTTTACTCCTAGGAATTTACCCAAATGAGTTGGAAACTTATGCCCATATAAAACCCTGCACGCAAAAATTTATTGCAGTTTTATTCATAATTGACAAAATTGAAAGGAAGCAAGATGTCCCTCAATAGATGAGTAGATAATAAACAAACTGTGGTACATCCGAACAATGGAATATTATTCAGCATAAATAGAAATGAGCTATCAAGCCATGAAAGGGCCTGGAGGAACCTTAAATGCCTACTACCAAGTTAAAGAATCCAGTGTGAAAAGGCTACAATCTATATGATTCCAACTATGTAACATTCTGGAAAAGGTAAAACTATGGAGACAGTAAAAAAAGCAGTGGTCACCAGAGGTTCAGGGGTTGGAAATGATGCATGGGCAGAATGCCAAGGATTTGGGGGCAGTGAAACAATTCTGCAGGACGTTATAATGGTTGACCTATGACACTTGCATTGGTCAAATCTCACAGAACTGTACAACACCGTGAACCCTAATGTAAACTATGGATCTTCGTCAATAATAAAATATCAATAGTGGTTTATCAATTATAATAAATGCACATCAATGCAAGGTATCAAGAGGGGAAACTCTGGAGGGAAGGGAAGGGACAGATTACATGGAAACTCTGTACATTCTGCCCAATTTTTCTATGAACCTAAAACTGCCCTCAAAAGTAGTCTATTCACTCAAAAAAAAAAAAAAAATTAAAAAGGCCACTGGCCTAAGAGGAGCCAAAGGACTTTCGTTCTTGGGTCTACCTCATTCACTATATAATCTCTCCAGTTCAAAATACTTCATATGCACTACTTTATCCCACAATCATGAACCCAGTTGAGGTAGACCTGATGCATCATACCTCTCTGGTTAATAAAGGTAGTATAAAATAAGCCACCAAGTAGTAGTATTTCATACCAAGAATCAAGAATACAAATTGTCACACTGGCATGGCCAGATAGAGAACTCTAACACTGAAAATAAGGGCATGTTTTAATTCACTGGGACAATAGTATCTTTGTTTAATGCCTTTAATACCAGGATTCACTGAGAAATATTTTCACCCACTAGAGAAAAATCAGGACTTTGTCAATTCCCTTTCACGATTCTTTCCAGGAAACATTTCAGGCATTTATCAAAGCAGCCACATTCACTGATGACATTTACAAAACTTAATTCGTTTCAAAATCTCCTCAACCAAAATACACATCAAAAATGTTCACATTAAAATTTTATTTTCCTTTCATGGATATCTAATAATTAGAATTTATAATCCATCTAAGATATAATAGTTCAAGCTCCAAAGTCTATTTAACATTTGAATTGAAATAAATCTCTATAAATTTTAAACTATTAATTTTGATTTCATGCATCCATTTAACACATCTTAAGCAATCTTAGCATTAATCAAAATTATAATCCTAATAAAAAATCTTCATAAAAACAATTTCTGCAACATTTACCAGTCAATGCAATGAAATTCAAAATACATAGTTTATGTCGAATATACACTTTATGTTCAAATGCCACAAGCATCACTTATAGCTGTATGATCTCAGGAAAATTAACTGCTCTAAGATTCAAGTTCCATATTAGTAAAATGGCAGTAGTTGTAGCCTAGATAAAGAGTTATAAGAATTAGAAACCATACATACATAATTCATTCACAATACCCAGCACTGTCTGGCATATAAGTAGGTGTATAAATGGCAACTATTATCTTTAACTATTTTCAGTTAAAAATTAAAAGCTGAATCCATAAACTTAAGGATAACTTAGAACTTACATGATCACATAACCACTGAACTTCTCATATACCAAACAAAACTGACTCTACAAATCTCAAGTTTATGCAGGAAAAAAAAAAAAAAGGCTTTTTTGAAATAAAACTAAATGAAAAAATTATTGAAGTATATTGCAAGATTTGGTTTTTAATCACTTACAGTTACCTCTACAAAGGATTTTTTTTTAAGATTTTATTTATTGGGCAGCCCAGGTGGCTCAGTGGTTTAGCACCTGCTGTCAGCCCAAGGGCCTGATCCTGGAGACCCGGGATCATCCAGTCCCTCATTGGGCTCCCTGCATGGAGCCTGCTTCTTCCTCTTCCTCCATATTCGCCCATTTCCATCTTCCTACAACGTCTATGACTCCCCTCTCTAAAACTTACTGTGCACTTTAGCCAAACATTCAAAATGGACTCTCTGGTTATGCTAATGAAATGGAACGGTCACACCAGTCTTTCCTCTTGAGCTTTCCTCCCTGGTACCTTCACTTTCCTCACAGGGTAAAATCCCATTTGACCTCAAGTACAAAACTTTCCCCAACACCCAATCCAAGCAGAATTATTTGCTTCCTCTTCTGAAAGAGGTAAGAGTAGGTTGAAAAATAATGGCAAATAAAATTGCATCAAAGAAATAAACCAATAAATAAATAAAAGCCTCATTTGATCTCTTACAGAAATAGTGACATACGTCAGCAGATAGCTGCCTGAAATTCCTCTTTGGAAATAGGTAGCGTGTGTAATCGCTAACTTATCAAGAGCTGAGAAGTAGACACTAAAGTCTTTATTTTGCAAAAGCCATTACAGACAGAAATGTCCCATGTAACAGAAGTATCTGAGATTCTTTTCAATTAATAAAAAATACTAAACAGTCTAATGTTCAGTACAAATCTTCTCACTGAATTCATTCATCAGACATAGATAATCTTACAAGTTTTTGTACTCAGTTGTGGAACTAAAACAGAAAGGGACACATGACAGCCTAGATACTCCATCTTCTTGTCACCTCCACAGCTTCAGATGTTTTTATAGTCTCCAATGTCATGAAGAAGACACTTTGAGCAAACAGTCCAGCTCCCCAAAGAGCTAAGCTCCTGGGCACACATGACCCAAACACAGAATTTTCTTTGCCTGGCTACAGAGTAACCATAAAACAATACGTTGTTCCCACTGCCTCTCTTTAGATGTCATTTATTGCCTACAATCTTCACTGAGCCAGATAATAAGGCACTTCCAAACTGCTTAAATAAAAAATTTTCAAAAGCATAAAGCTTTTTTAAAGTCCCTAAGCAAATAAATGTTGAGGTAACTACAAAAGTCTAAATCAGAACAAAAGAAACTAAAGAAGCATCAGTCTGCTATTTTTGGTTCAAAGTTAAATTCACTAACAATATCTAATAACTGCTTACATTCCTGGAATGATATGTGTTCCTTATGGTATGAAGCAATGAATAAATCCTCTGGCCAATTTAAATCCTTATTATTTGGTAAGAAATCACTTTCAAACCCATGTTGTAACATTATAAAACATTCAACTGTGTCATTTTGAAAATCCTTAGAGACTTCAATAGAGCTTTCAGATATTCTCTTAAACTTTAGCAAAGTCAAATATATTGTGTTAAGGTTGTTAACACGTGTCCAAACTTTAAGCTTCTGCTTTTAGGGCAAACACTTTAGCCTCTGTGTGCTAAAGGGTTGCAACCCTATATCCATTTTTGCCTTACACTTTAACCAACAGAACTTCAACTACAATCAAATGGGTACTTTCCTAGTCTGGTGGAGTAGGCCTGTGAGACAGGCCTGGCCCTGTAACCGTTCTGGCCAGTGAGACACGAGTGAGAGTTACTAAACGGGCTTCTAAAAAGACTCTTTAAAAGGAAACTGACTCAACTAGTTTGCAGTTTCTGTCCTTTGTCTTTGCAATTTTCTTCCTTTTTAAAAATATTTATTTATTTGAGGAGGGGAGGAACAGAGGGAGAAAGACAAGCAGACTCTGTGCTGAGTGTGGAGCACCATGCAGGGCTTGATCCCCCATCCCTGAGATCAGGACCTGAGCCAAAATCTAAATAGTCAGATGTTTAACTGACTCAGCCACCCAAGTGCCCCTGCAAACCTTCTTCTTCCATATGGAAGTAAGACACAAGGACTAGAAGAACAGCCATCTTGTGAAGACAGAATTCTTAACAGCCACTGAGAACTGGCAAAGCAACAATATAGAAGTTCAAGTCCCTTTGGTAAATAGAGGCCCCCTACAACGCCGGTCTGCCTACCTGCCTACCTCAGCTTTTCAGTACCCGAGACGAAGAAACACTATCATCTGTTTTCTTTTACAAAAAAACAAATACAACCTTAACTAACACTCATTACCAGATTATACCCATTTCATTTGTTAAAAGAAAAGAAAAAGCCCTAACGCTGTTGTAACTAGCTATCATACTATCATGATGCAGCACAGTTAAAGTTCACTTATTACACAACAGACTATTACATTAAGCCATGAGCAGAGCATGAGCAGATGAAATTTGAAATCAAGTTTTTCAAAATCCTGGAAGCCAAGTGAAAAACCACTGATCAAAATCATCCAAGGCTATACAGTATGAAGGGGGGAAATCTTCCCAGAAAGCTTTACACTCCAAATGGCATCAGAGTTGGTTTACACAGTAAAATGACAGGACTTTTCCCAACCACACATCTATGCAGGCCATAAATTCAGAACTGAAAATGGAAACTACAGGTGCTACAGGTGTATACTCAGTATACACCTCAGTATACTCAGTGCCTTTGGTCACCAAGCACATAGGCAAAATTGCATAGCCCTGAGAGAAGGGACTAAAGCAATTATTCAGTTTTCATGGGGGAAAAAAATGCCTTTCTTTCTAAATAATCAAAAGAATTTTTTAGTGATGTTCTAGACAAGTAACAAATCTTCTACTTAGCTTTCACAGAGAATAACATTGATATACTTTTTACAATTGTCTGGGGATAATTGATTCATTTCCAGATCAATGGGAAAAACATCCATTTTGTGGGATCAAAATAATATACCTTCTTTTTAAATTAAATCTAAAATGTATAATATAAAATTTATTGGGTTCACATTAATGATGTCATTTTCACATTTAACATCCTTTTCAAAAAGGACCAATGTGTTGAGAAAATTAAATCTTCCAATGACAGAAAAGCAGAATTTCATAAAGTGCCAGCTAACTAATATTAATAATACAAAACATACAATTAATTAAAATAACAGTATACAGGTTAGGTGCCTTGCACTGACCAAAACAAAACTAACAAAAACCCAAGAGGGATAATTCTGTCCTTTTGTGCTAAGCTACTAATAAACATGTTCTGTATTACACGGTAAATACACTGGATAATCTAATACATAAAAGAAAGTCATTGACATGAGCAATTTCTAGCATAAACAATAAGTAAACATGTCTTATTTGTAAAGAAATGCTTTACTCACCCTGACTGTGCTATCAGCTGCGGTAATGTGATTTTTTTTAATAAGATACCCTGAATATTCTGGCTATGAATATGTCTTATAAGAGGACTAGAATATGAATTAGAGTACTCCACTCTTCTCTGCAGCAGCAAATAGTTCTGTGTTTTTCTAATTCAGCAAATAGTTGCCTATTTTCACTCAGAAGTAACAAGGCAAAGCAAGACACGAGACCACACCATCCGTAATTAGGGCTCACTCACTTGCCACTACTGTTTTCTACAAAGAGCTAGGATGGAAGTCCTTGCAAGGCCATCTGAGGACTAAGCTTAACAACAAAACTCTCAACTTCTAAATCTAATACTCATAACTGCTGACAGTATAGATTATTATAATTCTACATTTTGACAACAGACAAATTTTGAATTTGTCCCAGCTGACTCTACCACTTACACTATTCAACAGCTGGGGCATATGATAACTTGGCAACCTGATAATACTCTAACTGAATGCAAACTCATTCTGTAACCAAGGAACTTTGTCAGAAATAAAAATTCAAATAACCTCTCTTAAGTTCAAATGGGAATGTGAAATGTTTGAACAATGCATGATTTCAGAAAATGAGCAACTGTACTTTGAAAGTTTAGTGAACTGACACTCCCTATTCAAAGCCTACAATTCTTTCCTGATTAGATCAGCCCCCATAGCAAGTCATCAGGATAATAAGCATTATAGTGAAGTCATCGTATTGGATACTGATGGGAAATCATAACTGGCTTCAAAACACATTGGGAAACAATGAGTTTCCCAGGTCCCCAGGTTTACATATAACACACAGGCCAATATTCTTTCCTTTCCAAAACAAAATAAAACATAGAACATCTATAAAGCCAAGTACAAACTGATGACCTAAGCATTTTAAAACCACAAAGAAAACGGAGGTAACAATACTCACTTTTTCAGTGAAATTTTGGACTGTATGTTGGAAAAGTGTATGTTTAAGTGCTATGATGGCCATATCATTAAAATGAAGGGTAGTGAGAACCACAATTGCCCTCAGATCTTTAATTTTCTTTTATTTCAAAAGGCAATAGAAACAAGCTTTTAAAGAATGTCTACCTCCTCAAGACAAGTCAAAGCAGCACTTCAGTTATTGTTTTCCAAGTCACCTGATATCACTCACATATCACTGAGGTAAAACTTGATGAGACAAAAATTCATACAGCTACATTTTTTTTCAAAAGTACAAAATGTATATATTTCAGAACTTCCAGACTTTTTGCTTTTGGATTTTAAAGAGTATAGGTGTGTGTCTTCAGTAAGGTTTACTAATCTGTATTGCAATATTTTTCATTTTTAATGTTCTGGAGACAATTAAGAACCTTATTTTAACATGTAAAAACAAACATAAACATGAGTATATTACACACACACACATAAATGCTACCGATGTGCTTTAGTCTAAAATACCATTGCACTTGCTCAGTGGCAGTATTATACACAATAGAGTCTTGGCACAAAGGAATTCTGATTGTGCTGTTTACAAAATTCTACGTGGATTAAAAGAATGTCAATAATAAACATGTCCTAGAAAGATAAAACATATTTCTGGGCGGATTTTAAGCAGTTTGGAGATTTGGAATTGTTCAATTCAGAATTTTATATTTCTACTTTCTGCAAACAGAAAACTAATGCATGTCATTTTTAACCATATAATCCCCATTCAATTTACAGAAGTAGAGTTTCTTAAGGCCAAAGCAAATATTCAGTAGATGCAAAACCATCAGAATTCAAATACGAATTAGGCCACTATTAATATATTAAGGCTCTGTGAGCTAGCCGTGGGTGTGGAGTGTTTTGGTCTCCTTACTGTGTCTCTTGTCTATACACACTGAAAAATGATTTCCAGAGACAAAAAGACACTTTAAAATGAGATGGTCCACTTTGTCTAACATTATATTTAACTATACAGTCAAAGTAAACAATAAAAAATTTATGATGTTGGTATAGAATTTCCCGAACATGAAAAATCGGCAGAAAAGCATCTCAAAATAGAATGCTTTACAATTAAATTTACAACAGACGCTGACTTAAGGCTTTCATCGTTCACACAATCGAATAATTTTTATGAATCATAAGGACAGGTATATAGTCACAAACCACAAACATTTTTCCAAATAAAATCATTCTAAAAAAAGAAATGATTTGGCGATGCTTTCGGTGGTGAAACAGTCCATTTATTTAAGAACCCAAGCACCTTATTTTACAGTCAACCAGTATCCCATGCAAAGCAAGAGCAGCAAACAGCAATGCCTTAGTAATCCCATGGAGAATTAATCGGCAGCCACCCTCCCAGGAAGAATTATGATTATGCATGGTACTTAAGAGCTTCTACAAGGGAGAGAAAATGCCATGTATTTGAAACCCAAACCCCTTCCCCCCACGCCACAGCCTATCCAAGGGCGTCTCCAGACCATCGCCCAACCCACCACCCTCTCTGAGTTGGGGTCACTAAATCCCATTCTAAAAGACCTGGTCCATTGCCAAGACTGGTCCAGACACCTGTTTACCTGTGCCCAAGCAGCAGTGGCTCCGGTTAAGCAAAGATAACGGTTACCCTGCTGGTGCGTGCCAAGCCCCGCAGCCGGGGCACGGAGGGCCACGTACCTTTGTACCTCTCCAGGACATCCTCGTAGGCCTGGAGGTACTCCTGCTCCTCCACGTACAGGTAAGCAGCGGGCGAGAGGTACCCCGCCATGCCGAAGCTGACCTAAGCGATGACTGGCCAATTCCCCTTTCCCCCTCCTAACCCGGGGGAGCAGGGCAGTCAGCAAGACGCAGCCTAGGGAACTGGAAAAGCGGAAGGAGCGCAGGCTGGGGGAGAGCGCCGACGCCGGGGGCGCCGGGGGGCGGGGGGCGCCGGGGGGCGCCGCGGGGCGGGGGGCGCCGGGCAGGCAGAGGAAACGCCCCGGGCCCGGCGGGCAGAGTCTCTCCCAGGTTTCAGCAGCGGCAAATCTCGGCGAGCCCGGAGGCGGCGACGAGCAGCGCCACGCCACGCGGAGGAGCCCGGAGCACACTGGGGACGGGCGCAGGGCGGCAGGCGCGGGGACCCTCCGCGGCCAAGGCGGGCGCCCCCCTGGCCCTGCGCTGCGCGCCTGCTGCGGGCCGGGCCGGGGCCGGGGCCGAGGCCGAGGCCGCGGCGGCGGCGGTGCGGGAGGACCGGCGCGCTGCCTCCGCCCGGGATGCTGCGCCGCGCATCTGCGGCATTTCCTGGCCGCCGCGCCGCAGACACTCGCCCGCGCCCCCGGAGAGGCGGGGAGGGGAGGGGGGGAGGGCGGAAGGGAGGGGGCAAGCGCGGCGGTCAGCGCCCGGGCTGGCTCCGCTCCTCCCTCCCGGGCAGGGCCCGGCGCCCCGGGGCCCCCTCCGCGGCCCGCCCACCCGGGGAGGTCTCGCGGCCAAGCACGCCCACCCCCGGACACTGGCCGGCCAGCCCGGATCCCCAAGGCTGAGGTTTCTATTTGGGACCCACAACAGGTGCCTGGGAAACAAAGCCGCAGATCGCGGTCGCCGAGGAGCGCAGCCCCCACCCCGGCCTACCCCCACCCCCACCCCACGGGCCGAGCGGTCCGCCGCTCTCCCCAGGGAAGGGGTGACGGGAAGGGTGGAAAATACTCTGCTACGGCGCTTGTGGCACGGAAGGACGCCGGTCACTCAGCGGCTGCACGGGGCGGGGGAGGGACCGGGTCCTTGCCCCGGGCACATCGCGGGGACTGGGCGGCGCGGCCTCTGCAGGTGGCCCCGCGCGTCAGGGCCTGACAGCCTGGAAGCTAGTGCGCCTGCGCGCCCGGCGGCCCAGCCCTCGGCCCCTCCCTTCCGCCCCCCAGAGCCCGCCTGCGCCTCAGCCGCTGCGCTCCCGGGAGCCGGCCGCAGCCCCGCGGGTCTCCGAGCCCCGGCTTACTGTGTCCCCACCCCCGCCCCTTCTCTTTACCCGGTATTCATTACACACAGTACTGGTAGCCACTGAATTTGCGAAGAACGGATGCAATTCCCTGAACTTTGGAATGTCGTACACTGATGTGAGTTTTAAGGGTACTCAGACACATAAATGGATGTGTTTAAGAATACTACTGAAGTCAGGATACCTGGATGGCATCTTGCCTCCTTACTAACCGCGTCACATGGCCAAGTTTCTTACCCTCTCTGAGCCTCTCTTCATCAGTAAAATGGGGATAATAGTGCCTACCTACCTTATAAATTTGTGGCTTAGCTATTATTATTAATAAATAAATCAATGCATTGTTGACCATCTGACTTGACAGCTTCATCTTTTGCCCACATCTTCCCTATTTCTTCCTTTCATATGTGCTGACTTTTTGTCCTTGATTTTTTTCCCCCTTCAGTGTTGTAAATCTGGATCATTCTCCATTAACTCTTTAATGGGGCTGAGTACTCCTTTTAAGATTTATTTTTTTTATTCATGAGAGACACAGAGAGAGAGAGAGAGAGGCAGAGACAGAGGCAGAGGGAGAAGCAGGCTCCATGCAGGGAGCCCGACATGGGACTTGATCCCAGGACTCCAGGATCACACCCTGGGCAGAAGGCAGGCGCTAAACCACTGAGTCACCCAGGGAACCCCCGGGCTGAGTACTCCTAAAAAAAAAAAAAAAAAAAAAAATTGTACACTCTTCAGGGAAAAAAAAAAAAACTTACTTGCTTGAGTTAGAATTGGAAATCTTTACTTCTCCTGAGCAATTGGCCTACTTTTGTTATTCCAAACAAAATAAGGCTGTATCTCTCTTTTTTATCCTAACCACTAGTTTATAATCTGAATTTGAGCCCATGTCCCACCAAGCCCTTAGGATCACTAATTTTCTTGCAACTTGGTATGCATTTATGTACACATTAGTTCATGAAGTAACAAGCAGGCATCATTTGTGACACCTTCTTGAAATAAAAGAATTAGCAATTAGATCACTAAAAGGTCACTCCACTTATAGACCACTCACATATATGAATCTTTCTCAAAGCTGTTTTGTCTCCTTCACAATGAGTAGGGTCATTGAGGGCATAGTCTGAGGCTCCATCAGAGACTGAAACCCAGTAGTATCCAGTTTTGTAAACATGATCAGTGCACTCTTAACTGATTTTAACTCTCCTTTTAAAGGAGAGTCAAAATGAACAGCAGCAGCATTGGAAGTTTTCTGTAAAAACAGCCTTTGCCCATGCATTCTTGGAATGGTAATATTGGGTCAATCTGCTGATAATAATAGACTATTCCATGGCAAAGCAGCAGTTAAGCATAGCAGTTAAGAGGCTGGCCTCTGGAGTTAAGAATACATGAATTCAAATTAGAAACCCACTACTTCCTAGTTGTATGACCTTGGGAAGAATCTCTCCCTTTCTCAGCCAATTTCTGGACTGAAAAATGGAGAAAAAAAAAAGAAAAATGGAGAAAATAATTATACCTACTTCATAAGGTCGTTGGGAGACTAAATGAGATAATGTAGTAAGTGCTTATAAGAGCATCTAACCATGGTGTGCCTGGTAGCTCAGGGGTTAAGCAACTAACTTGGTTTCAGCTTGGGTCATGATCTCAGGGTGTTAAGATCAAGCCCCACGTTGGGCTCCATGCTTAGAGTGAAATCTGCTTGAGATTCTCTCTCTCCCTCTGCCCCTCCCCCCTGCTCATGATGTCCCTCTCACTCTCATTCAAATAAACAAATAATTTTAAAAAATAAATAGGAGCATCTGACCATCAGCAAACTATCATGTATACAGCATTTAACCACATGCCAAAGAATTTGCAAAACATTTTGCACTCACTACTTTATTTACTCACCACAGCCATGACCCTTTAATAGAGAAAACAAAGCTGAGAAAAATTCAAAAATTGCTGAAGAAAATACAACTGGCTAGTGATAGAGGGAGAATTAAAATCCAAGTTTGCCTGAGTCCAAAGTCTGACTCTGCTAAGATCCTTCAATTCCAACTTTAAAGAATTTACACAGGACAAAAATTCATATTTTACAATAGCACCAATCACCAGCAAACCGTGTATCTTTACAGGCACTTCAAGACTAAAAAAACCCAATCTACTATATCCAGTAACTAAGAACAGCAGATCTATAGCTCTTATGTAAAAGTCATTTATACAATGGGTATTACAAAGCCCCATCCCTTACACCTTGTCATCTTTTCCTCACACTGACCCTGCAAGATAGGAAAGGTGTATAGTCTCTGATTTTAAAATGAGAACACCACTGTAAGTGCAAAAGCACTTTTAAAATTGTCAAGTGTCAGACATATGACACCATCACCAATAAGACTCTCTGAAATGTAAACCTGATTATATCACTGCACTGCTGAGAAATCTTTCGGTAATTCCCCAAATGGTCCAATAATTCCCCAAATGGTCCAATCTCCTCAGTATGGCACACATGCACCTTTACAATTTCTGCTGTTCTCTACCAAATCCCATGCTCTACTATGCATATTACTTGAAATTTCCATTTAGACACATTCCCTATCTTTGTTCTCCAGTTCCATCCCTCCAAAGTGGCATTCCTTTTCCCCCTACTCCCTTCAAGCTCTTCAAATCTCACCTCACTTGACACTTCCCCTGAGAAGCCTCTCAGGAACCTCCCATGCCTCTCTTCCCTGTCCACGTTAGACTTTCCTCTGGGATCTTTTCATGTTAGGTACTTATATAGCCATAACAACGAATCTCTCCCACAGCATTATAAATGTCTAACAATACAACCAGTTATTATATTGGACTGTAACTTCTTTATTTTTTTTTAATTTTTATTTATTTATGATAGTCACACACACAGAGAGAGAGAGGCAGAGACACAGGCAGAGGGAGAAGCAGGCTCCATGCACCGGGAGCCCGACGTGGGATTCGATCCCGGGTCTCTGGGATCACGCCCTGGGCCAAAGGCAGGCGCCAAACCGCTGCGCCACCCAGGGATCCCTGTAACTTCTTTAAAAGCAAAATTATGTGCTTTTCTTCCATTTATCCCAGGGGCTCAATCAATATTTATTAAATGTGAATGAATTAAGGTATCTCACAGACCATATGGTTTTTTTGACTCTAGGCATTTTCATGTTCAATTCTATTTTTATGACCTTAAAAACAAATAAAATAGTGGACTTCCAACTCCTTTGTTACTAAACAGTGAACACTATGGACATCCTCATACCATTTCTGAACCTCATCCCACCTCTTCCTAGGGATGAATTTTTAAGATGGGGTGAGTTTCAGGCAGAGTGTGAAAATGTCTAATAAAGTTAAAAGTCAGAATCTTTTAATGGTATATTTTCAGGGCACCTGGGTGGCTCAGTGGTTGAGCGTCTGCCTTCAGCTCAGGTAATGATCTCAGGGTCCTGGGATGGAGTCCTACATCCCTCTGCTCCCTCTGCCTATGTCTCTGCCCTCTCTCTCTCTCTCTGTCTCATGAAAAAATAAATCTTTTTTAAAAATGGCATATCTTCAAACTATCCACAGCATCAAAATCCCTCAGAAGCCCTGTTCCCTTATCTTCACACCAGGTGATGTGATGAACTTATTGAAACATAATATATCTGAATTTCATATTTTAGCCACATTATTATTAAACAGATATTTGAAGACCGACCTCCAAGTCTCGGCTCCCAAGATATTATTATGGTCTGTATAGAAAACAGCCAACATATCAATATTTATTTTAAATACAGAACACATTTCCATATTAGGGCTGCTTATTCTGTTTGTAGTTTTGTTTTGTTTTTTATTAATTTCTTAAAAGTATGTAACTTGGAGGCCTCAAGTGCATTAACAACCACTAACTTCATAGCAATCTACACAAATAACTCAATGCACATTTTATAACAAATGAGACCTGGCCCCTGCCCTCAAAGAGTCCACAGTCTATCCATGTCAGCATCCCCCTGTCCACTGCATCCCATCAGATGGCTTCCTCCATTTCTTCCTCACCTACAGTGTGCACTGATGATTAGTTCCCCCAACTTCTCCCGACTTCCTGCCTGGTTGTTTTCCCTAATTTATATAATCTCATTCCTCCTGACAAACACCTGACCGGTCCTTCTCTCATAACCCCTTCCTGCACTACCAAAAGCAAAATATCCATTTCTGCCATCATTACCAAACCCCTCGGGTCAGAAACACCTTCTTCTTTGCACAAAAATGAACGGAACAGGGGATCCCTGGGTGGCGCAGTGGTTTGGCGCCTGCCTTTGGCCCAGGGCGCGATCCGGGAGACCCTGGATCGAATCCCATTTCGGGCTCCCGGTGCATGGAGCCTGCTTCTCCCTCTGCCTGTGTCTCTGCCTCTCTCTCTCTCTCTCTCTGTGTGTGTGTGTGTGTGTGTGTGACTATCATAAATAAATAAAAATTTAAAAAAAAAAATGAACGGAACACAAGCATCATGTTCTGATGGGCCAAAGCTCCAAGTTCTCTCAATACCCTCCCTTCACCTGTCTTCCCTTCCTGCTGAGCCAAAGATGGGGTGCAGGCACTGTCTCGGTGCTTCAGACCTGTTCATGGAGGGGCAGGGTGGGGGAGTGGAGTCAGGACAGGTGTCTCAACAGGACAAGGAGTCAGGTCTCAGTGACTAAACACTTTTTAGTACTTGAGGAGGGTGGTGAGAGCTAGGTCTGTCTCAGCTGCCCTGGGCCCGCCCTGCTTGCTCTCACTTGGCTCCCAAACAGTCTGTCTCCTGGATCTTCCCTCCTCCCACCCTTTCCCCCATTCCACCCCTCCCCTTGAGGCCTGGAAGAGACCAGCCAGCATCTCACAACAGAAGCCAGAAGAAGCTCAAGGCTGTTGCCCCAGAAACCCAGACTAGAGAATGGCTGGCTGGGCGCTGTTTGTTTTTCCCGTAATCAGAAAATCCCACTGTGGGGACTGTAGGGGGAGTCTCTGCTGCTGTAGTGACTGGAATCTGGACTAGTCCCCACCAGCCCCCTCAGAGAAGAGAAAGTACCAACTTTGCATTGTAGTGGGAGGCAAAAGAAACTGAGTGGGCACACACCCACCACCCCAGAGTGAGAGTGGGTAAATGGAAAGGAAAGGAGGCCAGATCCAGTGGCTGCAGAAACCAGCTCTGGAAAAAAAACTGACCTTTGGCCTTTGCAAGAACCCCAAAAGGCTTAGTACATCCTGCCCATTACCATTCTGAGAGAGAGAAAATTATAGAGGGAACTGAAAAACAATCACCCCAGGAAGCAAGTCTCATGCCCAGAACACATATGAAGAAACCACACAGGCACTGCAAGGTTGGAGGATTGTTTTCCTCAGTGTTCTTAGCTTACAGCTGGGTAAAACAAGCCAGCCCTTCTAGTTCTCTTTTACAGCCAGCAAAGGAACACCAGTAACAGAACAGAAACATTGGCACCTCCCCTATATTAATTAATCAGGAATGCATAATGGCTAAGCCCTCAAAAGCACCAGAGACAGAAAGCTGCTATGGACACATGACATTAATAAAGATGCTACATGAAAAAAAAAAAAATGGCATCCAAATTGTTGAGATTCCCTTTGCAATTCTGGGTACCAAACATCAGGAATCTACCCCAGTTAAATCTGTAGAGCTCAGTGTCCCTGGGCAAAAAATGGAAATGAAGACAGCTTTCTCAAGGCTTCTAGCAAATACACTAGGAGTCACTGAGGTTAATACTTTCATAATGTCACAGTAGCTATGGCATGTAAATAGGAAAGTTTAATGCAGATGTCTGTAAATATCCCCTTGCATTTCAAAGGTATCAATCCATCCAACCAGAAGACAGGGCCAAACAGCTTAGTCACCAGCAGGCTGGGCAAACTGCTTTCTCAGATAGAAATCGGGCATAAAGTAAACATGGTCATCCTCCTCCCCCACCTTGAACACAAATCTCTGCCCCGGGCATCAGCTCCCAGCTACGGGGCCCCTGCGGGGGCGCAGATGGGTGAATTTCCTTAACTCCCGTCCGGGCTTCATCCCCTCCCCGGATGCGCTTACCTGCTATCCTAAGCACTGCCCTCTCAGCGGGGTCCAGCACCGAGCCCCCGTGAATCTTTCTTTTTGATCTCTCATGTTTAGGCAAATTCCAGGGTAAGGTGTCTCCCGGAGCTGGAGATGCAGAGCCAGATTTCTGGCTGAAATCATCCTCATCGGAAAAATCCGCAGAGGAAGACATAGAGCAGCGATAGGACGCGTTCCCGGAACTCTACAGAGGATGACACAGAAAAAAGCGTTAACAGCAAAACACTCACATATGCTCATCGATTTCAACAGCCCCCTCCCTGCCCCCGAACTGAGTCTGGCATCCTGCACCATCCTCAATGCCGAGGGGATACACAAACAAGAAATGAAACCCAGGGCTCACCATCTTTTCTTGGCCGCGTCTCCGACAGCAGAAACAAAACCCAGGCAGTCCCAATACATGGAAGATTTGCGTAGAAGTGTGTGGCCTGCGGTCCGGCCACCAGCTCACAAATGACTGGCCCAACAATGAAGCCAGAATCAACAGCCTTCCTGTTACAAATCTATAGTATTTGGCTCCCCCACCAGGACAGGAGAAACATTTTCCATTACTAGGCTGCTGGTTAATTCATTAATGCAACTAGCTCGAAGTTTCAAAAACAAAGCACAAATGCAGGATGTCGAGTCCCAGTTCCTTTCCGTTTCAGGTTGCCTCACCACTGGAGTCTCCCTTCTGACGAGTTTTAAACCCCTTCTCCTCTTTATTTAATTTGCTTCATGAGATTGAAGCAGGTTCCCAGAAAAGAGCAAGGAGGGAGGAATGGCAGATTCTGAGAATCTTGAGAAAACAAAAGACTGTTTTCAGAAGCCTAAGACAGCTCCAATAAACAAACATCTGAACTCAGTTGAGAGTTCTTCAGATAATTTAAACTTCTAGCAAAGTAACAGCTGCCAATAATGTAAATGAGGATGATGCAGTGCAGTGACAGGAAACAGAGCCCTTCTCAGCCCCTGGTCATTACACGGTGAAATGAGAAACAGGATGCTTCCACCAAAGCACTTTGCCTGAAGGTTAGTCCTCCCTTCATCCAGTAAGAACAAATCTGCGAGATCATATCTCGCATAAAAGGGTTCTATCTTTCATACAGGGAAAAGGCACCAGATACTATTCCTGCCTTCTTTATGGAGTTGGGTTTGTGATTATGTAGAGGGCCACCACCTTATTGTGGAAATAGGATATGATCTGCGCTGTGAACATAGTTAAATAAAGTACCAAAGAGAAATCTTCACTTTCCCATTTAGAATTCCACTTTGCTAAGTAAGATGCATTGTAAAGATGGCAAAACTGGTACAATTCAAATTCCTGCAATGTATCTTGCAGTCACAGATTCCTAAGAAGCAAGTTGCAGACAGGAATCAGTGAGGCATACTCCAATTTGAGCAAAAACACTGGGCTGCTCACAAAAGCAGTGGCTACTGCAGCAAAACAGGCTGTGTGAGCAACATCCCAAAGTACTCACCACAGCCTGTGAAACAAACTATAAGTGAATCAGGACTATTAATCTTGCCTCTGTCTATTCAGGCATGTTGTTACACATGGTCAACATCACAATATTAAGATGCATAATATTCCCCACAAAGTTAAGCGTCTTAAGATTTACCTTTAGCTCTATTCTTTCCTCCAAAAAGTGGTCTTCCATTTTGTTTTACCTGAAATTTCATCACCTTGGCTAATTTATTTATTCAGATTTTGTGTGTTCGCCTCATGGCAATAATGTATGAGGCAGGCATGAAGTAAATAAATAAAATTGATTTTCTGTATTGTAGCTAGAGTCCACTGAGAATTGTGAGTGGTATTAAGTCAGTCACAGAAAGCTATTATCAACCTAATTTATTTTCCACGCTTTTTGGAAAATTCATCTTGAGCTCTCTGAGGTTGTTGTTTTGTTGGCTGGATCCATGAAAAAGGTGACATTCTTGAAGACTTTCGAAAGGGTATTGGGTTTCTTTGGTTGCCTTGTCTTCCTTGAAATGGCTTCCTACCTGTCCTTACTTAAGGTCATCCTTTATCTGTGAGATTATATTTCTTGTTGTTGCCTGCACAATTTCAGCAACTATAGTAATCAGATTGTTTATCTTTACAGATAGACTTAGAGAAGAACTGTTCCTTCCAAAAACCACCGGTTATTGATTTTTATAGATAGAGTAATTTTTTTTAATGGCCTGAGTCTCAGCTGATTGAACAGCAAGATGTGATTTATGCCATGACATAAACACCATTAATCACACGTAGCCAGATGGGAACAGTTACTACTCCTGGACCCAAGGGTGTTGACTGGGGCAGCCTCTAATCTGGTAGTGTCACTGGTAAACAGATAAGAAAGGAAAGAAGGAAAAGACAATCAGCAACACCTCTTTCAGCAATATATCATATGAAAATATAAAGGCAGACACACAGACCGACAGAAATCATACATATTTATATTTGGTAAAGTCTCCAAGGCTACATGATTCAAGCACTTTAAGGAAGTATTAGTGGTTTTTTTCCCCATAATAATTTTCATAAACACTTTTAAAAATGTATGGAAATTATACACAATTAGGCCCATTTGAATCTTGAAAATTGAGAATGGATTTGAAAGAAGTGGCTTTAAAGGCGATCAATCCTATAAAACTGTTATATGCTTTATTGATTTGAAATGACTTGCCAATTCATGTCACTATCTTAGGGGCTGGAGTTTAAGAGTATGGTTCTCTCTTTTTTTGGAAAAAGCAAACATGTTCTCTGGTCCAAAATCCAGAGCCTCACCTTTGATATAGTGGGGCTTGCAAGGATAAGACGAAGGAAGAGGGCTCTTGTGACCAGCAAAAGCCCCAAGATTTCTCTTGTTGCCTAAGGCTCGATTCCTATTAAAATATAAATATCTATGTCCATGAATAGGAGATTGGATAATTACAATATATCCATATAATGAACTACAATGCAGCAATTAAACAGAAGTGTTACCAATCTACACTTAGCAAAATATAAAGAGTTCATATAGAATGATTCCTTTAAAAAATAATGTGTGTGTGTGTGTGTGTGCGCGCACGTCTGTGTGTGTAGCTGGATAGCTAGATGATTGATAAATAGGTAGACAGATGATAGGTAGATAGATAACTATTTACCAGTATGTAAACAATGGTTATCTCTGGGTGTTGACTAATATTATAAATGGATTTCATTTTATCCCTTGTAATTTTTTAATCCAAAACAAATACACAAAAAGACTAATAAAAAGAAAGATACTATGCCAAGAGTCAGAGAAAATAGCAAAGGCCCTAGGAATAAGTAACTATTTAACCAGTGCTTTTAAACCACTTGGGGCTCACAGGCACCCTGAAAAATTGAAGAAATCTATGGGAATGTCTTTCTAGAACAGAATACATGGGCAAATATAAACAAACTTTGCATATGATTTTATGGGGTTCAATGACCCACTGACCCCAGGTTAAGGACTCCTACACCATCATCTGTCATCACCATTTGGCATTCACATTGAGAACAAAAGAAATAAGAAAGCACTGTGGAGTATGCAGAAAGAGAAGTAAGGGTAATTAGGAGAATAAAGACAAAGTTGGCCCAGGTCATAATATTAACATTTGGCCTTTTTTTTTTCTTTTTTTTTAATAAAGGGCAATGAGCCATCTCTGGATTGATGCTGAGTCTCTAGAACCAAAAACACCAGGTTGTGAGGAACCTAAACACCCTGTATTTGTGTCTCATTACAACCTAATGATTAAAGCAGTTTTAACAAGTGAATTAGATCACCAAAACTTTAAAATGACTTTCCTAATAGCCAGTGCATTCACATGGTATAAAAACAACCCAAATTTCTTAAAGCCAAGATAATTACAGAATGTAACATTTTTAGAAGGGGAACTAAACAATAACTTCCCTAAATGAAACTCCAGTGGGGATCTGAGATAAGTACAATGGAACTGCTTAAATTGGAAACCGCCCAGTCTTAGCACCCTGATCTGCAGGAAAGTGCCAGGAAATTGTCTCTGCACTAGGCATTCTCTAAATGCAATGGAGAAACAAGTGCAGAGATAAGGGTTTGTAAAAGAGCCAGACTTTGAGGATCCCTGAAACTGAAAAGGTAATTTCCACAAACCCACATACCTATATTTTATGCATATTTATACGTAAATATATCTCCAAAAATTTACCAAAAGATTAAAAACTAAAAAGCATGTAAAGAAACAATTAGGCAGGGGTGCCTGAGTGGCTCAGTCGGTTAAGCATCTGACTCTGGGTTTAGGCTCAGGTTATAATCTCAAGGTCATGATCTCAAACTCACAAGATAGAGCCAAATTAAGGGCTTCACCTAGTGTGGAGACTTCTTGAGATTCTTTCCCCCTCTGCTTCTGCTCCTCCCCCACTCACACACACTATCTCTTAAATAAATAAATAAAATATTTAAAATAATGGGGCGCCTGAGTGGCTCAGTCAGTTAAGTTTCTGTCTGCCTTCTGCTCAGGTCATGATCTCAAGGTCCTGGGATGGAGCCTTCCTGCTCAGCGGGGAGTCTGCTTCTCCCTCTCCTTCTGCTCATGCTCTCTCTCACTACCTCTATCTCTGTCTCTCAACTAAATAAATAAAATCTTTAAAAATAAAATAAAAAAAGAAACAGCTAGACAAATATGGATTGTGGGGCATTCAACAAAATAACTATCCTGCACTCTTCACAAAGATCAATGTCAAGAAATAAATGCGCCCCCAAAAACAGGGCATGTTCTAAATTTAAAAGAGAAATGAAACGTAACAACAAACTCATGAAACTTGATGAGATTCTATGCTTTTTTTTAAGTTAAAAAAGACATGTTAGAGACAAATAGGAGCATCTGAACATGGATCATGGAATGTTTATCAGATATTACTGGAACTACTCTTAATTTTCTAACGTGTGATAATGATATTGTGGTTGTATACGAAAGAGTCCTTATCCAGGAACACTTTATTCTTATCTTCCAGGCTGAAGAAAGTCATGATGTCTGTACTTATTTTCAATTGTTTTAATAAAAACAGAACTGATAAATATAGCAATAGCTTAACAGTAAGTATTTACTATATGACTCTTTCAACTTTTCTATACATTTGAATATTATCAAAATGAGGAGTCAGGGGATCCCTGGGTGGTGCAGCGGTTTGGCGCCTGCCTTTGGCCTGGGGCGCAATCCTGGAGACCCAGGATCGATTCCCACGTCGGGCTCCCGGTGCGTGGAGCCTGCTTCTCCCTCTGCCTGTGTCTCTGCCTCTCTTTCTCTCTCTGTGACTATCATAAATAAATAAAAAATTTAAAAAAAAAAAATGAGGAGTCAGGAGGAAACACATAAACAAGACCTTTCTCAGTTTCTCTAAGTGTTGCTTAGGCCTGACTCCACAACATCAAAATCCCAGGTTGCAAGTACACAGTGAGATTGTCCATCTGAGTAATTTCTCCTAGTAGTTCTTGACATACAATTAGAGAAGCGGCAAGAAAAAGGTGATGTGCTTGCCTCAGTCCTAAGCATAGCTTTAGATGAAAGGAAAAAAAAAAGGAGGCACCACTGTTATTCATTTAATATACAATCCAATAAACATAAAGTTGGCTCAATACCACTTTTTTATATTTTACATAAACAAAAAGAAAGATATCCGAACTTTAAAAACATTAAAATCCATTTTTGCTTAAAATCCCATTGATGAGGTAAATACAAATACTAGCTTCTTACATATTATGTAAAAATACACAGCATGGCCAAAAAAAACTTATATACTAGTTTTTTATTGGGAAATAAATCAAAAACGCAAGGGTTTTTGATATTGCAGATCCTAGAGAAAACAATCTCTACCACAAATAAACAGATGCTGGAGAAAACAGTTAAAAAAATTTAAGAAAGTGTGTTTTACCCCCTTGACGACAAAATAAGTTATTGTAACTGTGGGGACTTTGTGCTTGTTTTAAATGTTTTTCAAAACCAGGTGAATACTTCAAGTACTCTCTCATCAAATAAATAATTCTTAATTAGCCTCCCAACTGGAAACTACCTTTAAACAGTAAGAGAGAGGAGGCTTCTGGTTTGGTGAGACATCAACTGTCTCTCACTCTCTCCTTTTCAGAAGATTTGCAAGAGCCCTTAAATGAGAGAGGAAGAAGAGCCTAGGTGGAGTTAGGGGGAAAGAGTGGTCAGAGGGAAGGGAAGCTGGAAGGTTGGAAGGTTCTTGGATCTCACTCCAGGGAGGAGGCTTTGGGCAAAGAATTAAGGAAGTCAAAAGTTTCTTTCTAGATGGAGAGGCACTGTTTATCAGCCTATGAAAGCAGACCACTGGAATTCAGGACACAAACTCTTCCTAGAGTAGAAGGATTATGTAGTAGTTAAGAGTGTTCTTTGGTCTTATGTTTCTGGGGAAACTAAGCTCACACAGCATAATTTTCCTCTACCTGTAAAGAAGTTCTACAAGATAAGCATCAAAAACCCATTTCTGGGAGGAGCAGGGCTTCAGATTCTAGGCAGTCTTGGCTTAGCACTAAACCATTTTGCCAGACTTCCTTCCTTTTAGTCTAACCAGCATGTTCTAACTATACACATCATTTACTGAATTACTGTACTAAGCATTTTCATTCACTAAAGATAGTGAATTTAATACTCACTGCAACCCAAGAAAGATGTTTGGAGAGGTTAAATAATTTGTCCATGGTCATTCTATCCGTTCAAAGTAGAGCCAGAATTTCCATCTGACCCCAAAGCATGTGCTCTCAATCACATGTTATTAAGTGCCCTAAAATGAGATCACTGGGAGAACATCTTAACATACAGCCCTCAAAGATATTACCATGTATTTGGGGAACCCAAAAGGAGTAGACTTGTTCTGTGCTCAGTACTAGGCCCCCCCAAAAAAAAAGTACCAGGCCCAAAGGATGGAAATGATCAGAGATAGCTGTCAGTTCACAATAAAGAAAAACCATATAAAAATATAAAACCACTTGGGATGTCTGAGTGGCTCAGTAGTTGAGAGTCTACTTTGGCTCAGGTCATGATCCCAGGGTCCTAGGATCAAGTCCTGGATCAGGCTTCCCGAAAGGAGCGGCTTCTTCCTCTGCCTATGTCTCTGCCTCTTTCTCCATGTGTCTCATGAATAAATAAACAAAATCTAAAGATAGATAGATAGATAGATAGATAGATAGATAGATAGATAGATAGATTAGATAGATAGATAGATAGATGATAGATAGATAGATGGATGCTGGGTGCTCAACAGCAAGTGTTGTACTCTAATCTCTAATGATCCCCCTGGATTATCTTTTGGTTTAACTCAAGCCTAAGGCTGGTGAACAGTAGCTACACGCCCACATTGTGTGTTCTGTGAATGCTAGCTCTCTTGAATTTGGATACTGCTTATTTTTTATAGAGTGTAAACCAAGTTTTATATTCTATAAGGCAAACAGGTACCTATCTGTTTCTAAATAAAACTGTTTACATTCATAAAAATATATATGGTCATATATCAAATCCTATGTCAGCAAGCTAGTTACTCCTCCCCTTCCCCCCCACTGTCTGCCAGAAGATCGTTTTAATTAGTGTATAAATCCCCAGTGACTATGGGGTTGTCAACGCAATCTGGAGTGTGTAATGCATAATTATGGTTGAACTTGAACTCCCAACATCCAGTCCCCTCCTTGTAACTAACTTCATCTCCAATGACCGTTTCTTTCCTTTGGAATCAGCCCTTGCCCCCATGGTTCTAAATTGCCATCCCAGGGAATGCACTCAGTTTGCAGCAAAGCCGAAGCCGTGCTTCTCCTGGGCTACTCCCAGCCCTTTACGGACCTGCAGTGTGGGTATTTGACCCGGCCCCTTTGTGGAATGTGCTGGACTCCTCCAATGAGCAGTGTTGCTGTGGGGACTCCTCAGCAGCTGGCTGAAACTTTCTTAGAATTGTGCTGCATGTAGTCTAAGGCTCTCCTTGCTCAACCCGCACCACCCCCCTTCCTTTCCTAGTTGTCAGACTTGCATTATGGTATGAAGGCCTCCCCGTCCCTCTCCCTGTTTCTTTGTTTTTCCTTCACAGATGTTCCCTTAATAAAACTCTTGCAAGTTGAAAAAAAAAATATATATATATATATGACCACTTAACAGTGGAAATAACTGCTTTGTATGCTAGTGACCATCTTCCTTCTCCAAGGGACCAAGGCTTCGCTGAGTAGAATGTTGAATTTAGTTTTCTCTCCCAACTTTTAATATTCTTTGGCCTACATGTTCTAACGCCTCCATAAATCTTCTCCCCAAAAAGATTACAAATAAAAGAAAAATTATACTAGGTAACAAAATGCCAAATTTTGTAAAATTTTAAAAATCTTTTACAAATAGACTTTCTTTTTTTGCAAGTTCAGGTTCAATCATATTAAAATTATAAAAATAGAGACATCCAGAACTAGTCTGCATTTGAGGACCTGCAGATAGTCTTTCCAAACTGAGGAAAAACATTTCAAATAATTTGCCCAAAAGAAGAGCAAACACATGGGACACCTGGGTGGCTCAGCAGCTGGGCGTCTGGCTTTGGCAGGGGGCGTGATCCCAGGGTTCCGGGATTGAGTCCCATATCAAGCTCCCTGCACGGAGCCTGCTTCTCCCTCTGCCTGTGTCTCTGCCTCTCTCTCTCTGTGTGTGTGTCTCTCATGAATAAATAAATAAAAATCTAAAAAAAAAGAAAAAAGAAGAGCAAACACACACTAAAAATAGCCCCACAAAACAGAAACACATTAGTAAGACAAACTGAAATACCAATAACATCTAACTACAGAATATTTCATCTTATATTTTAAATGGATGTTTATGTATATCAATCAATTAAAAATATGTAGTAGGCGCAAAGAGGCTTCTGCTTGGAGGAGCTTAAAATCCAATCAGAAGAGCAGAGGTGATAAAATAGCCAACTTATATTTAAATATTAATATCTTAATGTGTTAGGTTGAAAAAAATCTCTTCCAGTATGAGAACGTATGTACATAAAGATGTGATTAATAATATAAAGCCAATTAGTAGAGAAACACTGACTCAGAAAAGAGACTAGATGATCTATAGTCCCTTTAGAAGCCAGGATGAAGATTCAAGCGTTCCCCACCCCTCACTCCTCTGACAGTATCATATCCAAAACTGTCAACTGCTGATGGAGCCATCCTACAGATGAGCTGTGATTGGCCTACTCATTTTTAAAAACTAATTAATGACAAATATTTAAAAATTAGGAATTTAGCATGAAAATACAGATTTGGAAGACTGAGCCTAGTAGTATTTTCCCTTTTTAGAAAGGACATGTGCTTTCCATTCTGATATGGTCCCTTCCTGACCTACTTCATTTATTTACAACACCTGGCCCGTGAGTTTGTGGCTCCTGGCATAAATTAAGGCATAAGGGATGAATAACACTGTTGCATTCAGAAAGTGAAGGAACCATAGTAGTAATCAATAGGATGATGATAGTAATCATAGTAGTAATCAATAAGAAGAAAACTGGAGAGGAGTATACAGAACAAAAGGAGAGGGCTATCAAAATACCCCAGCTAAATTGGTGTCAAACTGAAAGAGGAGACTCCATGTTCCTGCTGACATCCAAGTGCTGATCTCATTATGCTCCATTCCCAAGAAGCCTGGTTCACATTTTGAACATCTAGGAAATGGAACAAAACTCTATGTCTCTGTAAATGCTGGCTCATGATCTCCGTGAATCTAGCAGGCCCACCCACTCATCACACTACCGCTGCTGACCCCCCACTGTTGTTTGCTCTTGCCCCTACCATGGTCAAATCTGCTACCAAATGTTTCTCCTACCTTTGTGTAGGTCATGGAGGGTGTTTTGATACCAAACACTATCAACAGCCAGGATATAGCTCTGACTTCCGTTAAAAAGAAGATGTGGACTATGATCACACATGTGGGGCTCTAAGATATAGGACATTTACAAAGACCAAACCCCAACTACTATCCATACTGTCGAATCATAAAGTTAAAGATAAGTGCATTTCATACTGTGCCAAAGACTGGATGTCGGGAAATAGCTGTATGACCTTGGGAAAGCTGGCCTCTCTGGGCTTTGGTTTTCTCATCTGAGAAATGGGAAACATAACAGTACATAAGATATAAGGCTGTAGCAGAATAAGTAATACATGAAAAGTGCTTACTGCTATGCCCAATATGGAGAAAGAATCAAATAAATTTTAGCAATAAGTGATGGTACCTATTCACATTGGCATGATCCATGGGGTAGATGACTTACTCCAGTTGAGCCAATATGACTGTCATTCCAGGGAATTTGAAGCAACAAATAGAGACACAGGGACTGTGTTATTGGAACTAGTTATTGGAATTAGGTCACATTAATAACAGCTCCCAGCAGACAAGGCCCATGTAGTTTCTTCTATCTATCCTTCTTAAGCCTTTTTGTTGAACATTTCAATTCTATGGGACATCTTTGTACCTTTCCAATAAATTCTTCTGTTTCTTTTAAATCCATTGCCTCCATTATTGGAAACAACAACAAAAACTTAGATAAGCACGTTAGTATTTTAAAAAAAGCAATTATAGGTATTCAATTCTTCCCTGTAGGAATATAAACAGTTATGTCTTTATACCTTCATTTTCATTACCTGTCTTCATTAATGAGACTTTAGAAAATTGCTTTTGATAATAGCTCTTACATAATTATTCTCTCACTTCAAACAGCTACTGCTTAAATTAAGTGGAAAAATTACTTTTCCATTTTAAAAAGTGCCTTATTATTTTTTTAAAGATTTTATTTAAAAGAGTGCCTTATTATTGCACTGAAGCCAAGTACATAAAATTTGAAGTGCCTGGTACTTCCACTGTCTGAGGAAAACGGGGCTTGTTCCAAGTGTGTTAAGTGAAAATAACCATAAGCCACACCTGACTGGAAGCATGAATCACTACCTGAACATAAGGAAGCCCACTGCCCCTGAACTGACTTGATGGAAAACTGCCCAGTTGGGATGCTTCCTACTGGATTGTGCCCTGTCCATTCACAGCCTCTCCTCTAGGGAATAAATGCTAAGTACATTCCAAATGCCCTTAACTAATATTTGGGTTTTCCTGAAGAAATGCTATTTCTCCCACTCTTAGAACACCTGAGATCCACCTGGAACAACTATGTGGCTCAAAGATCCTGCATATACACTAAGGGCTCCCTCATATTTCATTTTTTTCTTGTAATAGATCTCTCTTCCAGAAGGTAATCCAGCTCTATCCCTTCCTTGCTTTATCCCTAAGGAAAGCTATGTGTCAAGGCAAGAAGCACAAACAGCCTACAAGTACTCTTGGCTTCTGTTTTCCACAAACCTAAATCTGTTGAGAGTAGGGTTGCAGAAAGGGGCAGAAGGTTCTGGAAAAAAGGACCTTCCCTGGCCTAAAAAGAGGCCCTCTTGGGCTAGGGAACATCTGTGGATCCTGGAGGAGGGGACTTCTCAAATCCCAAAAGATGACCCATAAAGCAATGGCTACCTGGCATATCTAGGGGGACCAATCCCTGGACATACAGGTTCCCCTGTATGGTAAACCTTTTGAATGATCCCTGTGTCCTGAGACTAACCCAGATATAGCCTAAAGGGCCCAATGTGGCCCAATGGGGCAGTCACAGAAGGTGTATCAGCATAACCCAGAGGATCACAAATATTCCCTCCTATTCATTGACCCTTTGGCATGTTATAAAAACCCAAACTATTAATACAACTGCAAGATGGAGGAAGCAAGGAACATCCAACCCAGCATAATGGGAGACTGGGAGTCAGAACCTAAGTTGACATGAAAGGAGAGAGAGAGAGAAAGTGATAGATCTTACACCAGAGTTTATAGCCTGAGATTCAAACTCACCTTGTAGGCAGTGACTGTGTCATATTTTTTTTAGACTCCCAATTTCTTGAGAACGGGCTCCTCATGACTATCTATTGAATGAATCCACTGCCTTGCAGCTTGGCTTCAGCAAGTGGGTCCCATATGAGTAGGGATTCAAAGAGGAAGTTCTGCCAACTAGGGCTACAAATGTCCTGTGTTTGTCCGTCTGTCTCTCTCTCTCTCTCTCTCTCTCTCTCACACATACACACACACACAGAGCCCACCAACAAGATCACCACAGCAGCTATCTCCTCCTACATCTCCTTCTTCCTCCAGCATCATTTTTCTTTTTAAGGCTACTTTGAATTACTCTAGAACCAGAGTAGAAGGAAATATACTTGCTTGCTTACTTGCTTACTTCCGCCTTGTTCCAAAGTGGGTATTAAGGTAACTAATAAAATAGTGGGAAAGAGGGAAAATATGTTTACACCTATAAGTTATCTAACCAATACCCCAGAATGAGACATAGGCAAAGCATAAGGTGCTTTGGAAAGCTCAAGGTGGAAGTGACAGCAGATGAGCCTTGGGGACACAGGTGGTAAATGGAGATCCTAGAGGGCCTTGCAAGCAGTACCAGAACCTAGACTTGACCTTGCAGGAGCCAGACTGTTGCTTAAGGGTTATAAGGAGTTGCCCTCCTGGATGGATGACTCTGACAGCCATGGAGAGAATGGACTGACTAGGGGTCAACACCAGATGAGACTAGTTGGCAACTATTGTTACAGCCAAGCAAATGATGTCAGCCTGAGCTAAATCACTAATGTAAGCAAGGGAAGGAGGGTAAATTTGAGAAATATTTAGAGACTATGAAAAGAGAAGTTGAAAGGAAGGCTGGGATGTGGCTTATAGGGTAAGAAGTCAAGGTAGTTTACCTGGAAGGAGTTGACAAGTCAGACAGAAGTGTAACAGTGGGGAGCCAGAGAAGAGTATAGAAAAATGAGCAGGTCCCAGGTAAGTCATACAAGGAGGCTCAAGATGTGGGGTCTCTGATAAGCCCCCAAGTTCATGGTAACGCGGGTGGGTTTCAAGTAAAAGTCTAGCTAGTATCTGCAAGAGGCCCACATTTCCCTCCAGCCATAGCCCTGCCCCAACACACCCCACCCCCACCCCCATGGCACCACAGCGAGTGATAATGGAAACCTGCCCCTTAGAGAAGCTGCAGCTGGTCAGTGTCATGCAAGGGTTTGCTGAGAGGGTAGCATGTCAGTACCAAAGCATTACTGAATCATTCATGCCTTCATTTGTCCTTTTGCTCTTGCACACAGAGAATAAGAGTGTATGTATAAACAATCTTGTTCATTGTCGCCTTTTACACAGGAATTTAAAAGGAGAATATAGTAAACATATTGCTTCCACATATTTCTTGTAACATTTTAGGAACAATGATACTATGCTACTTAAAACATAAAAACAGAAATACCCATATTTTTCTGACTTTCAATTGTCTATAACAAGCAAATTGGTAAACTGTTCCCATGGTGCTTATAAAGCAAATTCATCCATTCTTTTACAGTGCCTGCTGCATGGCTCTCTTACCAGTTATAATCGTGTGCTCTGGCTTTGCCACCACCCCTCTCCTCCTTAATCATACCACACACTTATGATTTGTGTGCATTCCAATCCCCTGACCTTCCTCCTCCCTCCATGTTGTATACTCCTCCCCTTTCTCAACTGGGGCTTGAGACCCAGACAGTCCAATAGCTTCCTCCAAAAATAACTTAAAACCTAAAGAGTTTTTTAAAATGTATATCCAGGGTATCCTTGGGTGGCTCAGCAGTTTAGCACCTGCCTTTGGCCCAGGGCATGATCCTGGAGACCCGGGATTGAGTCCCACGTCGGGCTCCCTGCATGGAGCCTGCTTCTCCCTCTGCCTGTGTCTCTGCCTCTCTCTCTCTCTCTCTCTCTCTCTCTCTCTCTGTGCCTCTCATGAATAAATAAATAAAATCTTTTTTAAAAAGTGTATATCCATGTCCAGAAAACAATGTGATGAATTCCATTAGAAACACATGCACACAGGGGCTCCTGGATGGCTCAGTCAGTTAAGTGTCTGCCTTTGGCTCAGGTCATGATCCCAGAGTCCCAGGATCAAGCCCCGTACCAGGCTCACTGGGGAGTCTGTTTCTCCCTCTGCTCCAACCCCTGCTCCTGCTCTCACTCGCTCTCTCTCCTCTCTCTCAAATAAATAAATTAAATATTTTTAAAAAGAAAAGGAAAGAAACACATGCACACTATGGAATAAACAAAGACCTGTTCCTTTGTGCCCTACTTTATTTCATCCTGAACTGGTTCTGTGTCTGTCTCCACAGCATAGGAACCAGCTGGAAAGTTAGCAAGTGAAGAATCCAGGTACCTTTAAAAATCTATTCTGTGAAAATCAATGTTTATTGGTGTGATGGTTAATTTTATGCATCAACTTGACTAGACCATGGGTGTGAACTGGCCTCCGCCAACCAGCTGAAGGTCTTAAGGAGCAAAGACTAAGGTTTCCTATAAATGAAGGAATTTTGGGATCCCTGGGTGGCGCAGCGGTTTAGCGCCTGCCTTTGGCCCAGGGCGCGATCCTGGAGACCTAGGATCGAATCCCACGTCGGGCTCCCAGTGCATGGAGCCTGCTTCTCCCTCTGCCTATGTCTCTGCCTCTCTCTCTCTCTGTGTGTGTGTGACTATCATAAATAAATTAAAAAAAAAAGTTAAAAAAAAAAAAAAATGAAGGAATTTTTTTTACTCAAAATTACAACACAGGAAACTTGCCTGAGTTGCCAGCGTGTAATATCACCCCTTTTTTTTAACTTATTTTTTTAGAAGGGAGCAGTGGAAAGGGGGAGAAGGAGAGGGAGAGAAAGAATCTTAAGCAGTCTCCATGCCCAGCATGGAGCTCAATGCAGGGCTCTATCTCACCACCCTGAGATCCCAACCTGAGCCGAAATCAAGCATCAGACACTAAACCGACTGAGCCACCCAGGTGCCCCTGTAACAGTAACTCTTATCTGAACTTCCGTCCTGCCAACATGCCGTACAGGTTTTGGATCTGAAGCCCTACAATCACATGAGCCAATTCCTTAAACCTCTGTGTGTGTATCCACCCTATTAGTTTTGTTTCTCTTAACCCTAACTAATTAGAACCCTAAATAATATAATTGGCTTCAATATTACTTTATAAGAGTTTTATAAATCACCTTTATTGCATTTCAGGGAACTAGAAACACATGCTATAATTCACATTTTACACTTTAATGTAAAGAAAGACTATATAGAACTTTTACCAGGCCACTTTAGGAGGCCAGAGTGGTTTGTCTAGCTTCATTATTCACCACTCATACTACCATAAGAAAGTTATTTAACCTCTCCAACTTTCTCGTCTTCTAAGTGTAGATGATCACACCTTCTTTACCAATGTTAGTATAAAATGAGAAAATATATGTAAAATATCTAATATGAAGCCCACCTAGTGCATAACAGTTGATATATTTTATAGCATTTCATTTCAAGATGAAAAATAAAATGAAAACCAGGTAAAAAGTACTTAGAATAGCAAGGATTACAGTTACATTACCAAAAAGTATATCATTTTGAGGACTTGAAAATTTTTTTCCTGCTTTATTGAGAAGAAATGACATACATTACTGTATATGTTTAAGACGTACAACATGATGTATTGATTATCATATAGTGTGAAATGACTACCACAATAGGTTCAGTTAACATTCATCTTCTCTTACAGATAACAATAAAAAGAAAAAAAGAATAAAGGGGGAAAATTTGCCTCCTTCGATGAGAACTCTTAGGATTTACTCTCCCAGCAACTTTTCTACAAACCATTCAGCAGGGTTAGCTACAGTCATCATGTTGTACATCCTTAGTACTTATTTATCTTACAACTAAAACTTGTAACTCTTGACCACCTTCCTGCAATTCTCCCTCCCTCCACCCACTCCCCCTGGTAACCATAAGCCTGATCTATTTTTTTGAGTTTGGGTTTTCTGGTGTGTGTATTTGTCTAGACTCCACATATAAGTGAGATCAGACAGTACTTGTTTTTCTCCAGCTTATTTCACTTAACATAATGCCTTCCAGGTCCATCCATATTGTCACAAATGGCAAGATTTCCTCGTTTTTATGGCTGAATAATATCCCATTGTATGTACATACCATCAATTCCTTATCCATCAGTAGACACTTAGTCTGTTTCCATGACTTGACTATTATAATTAGCACTGCTATGAACATATAGGTACAGATACCTTTTTGTTGAGTTAGTGTTTTCATTACTTTTGGATATATTCCCAGAGGTGAAATTGCTGGATCAATTAGTAGTTCTATTTTTAATTTTTTGAGGATCTCCCATATTGTTTTCCATAATGGCTACACCAATTTAAAATCCCACCAACAGTGTACAAGCATTCCCCTTTCTCCACATCCACACTAGCATTTATCATCTCTTATCTTTTTGATGAAGGCCATTCTAACAGTACTAGGTGACATCTCATTGTGGTTTTAATTAGCATTTCCCTAGCACTAGCGATATTGAGCATGTTTTCACATATCTGTTGGCCTTTTGTATATCTTCTTTGGAGAAATGTTTATTCAGGTCCCTTGCCCATTTCTTAGTTGAATTATATAAGGAAGGAGTTTGGTTTGGTTTGGTTTTTTTCGTGTTGTTTTTTTTTTTATTATTATTATTATTTGGGGGGTGGCTTGGGTTTTTTTGTTTTTGTTGTTGGGGGGTTGTTTGTTTTTGCTACAGAGTAGTTCTTAATTACTACTTTATGATAATTACTCTTTATGAAATATATGGTTTGCAAATAGTTTTTCCCCAATCCGTAGGTTTTCACTTTTTTGATGGTTTCTTTTGCTGTGCAGAAGCTTTCTAGTTCAATATAGTCCCATTTGTTTACTTTTTATTTTGCTGCTTGTGCTTTGGTGTCATATCCAAAAAAAGCATTACCAAGACCCATGTCAAGGAGCTTTCTTCTAGGAGTTTCATTGCTTCAGGCCTTACATTTAAGTATTTAATTTATTGTGAGTTAAGTTTTGTGAGTGGTGTAAGATATGCGTCCAGTTTCATTCTTCTATATATAAATATCCAATTATTTCAGCATAGTTTATTAAAGAGACTGTTCTTCCTCCACTGAGGATTCTTCACTCTCTTATAAAATATTAGTTGACTGTATATGCTTGGGTTTACTTATGAGCTCTCAGTGATGTCCTGTTTGTCTATTTATTTGTTTTTGTGCCAGTACCATACTCTTTTGGTGTCTGTAGTTCAATAGTATAACTTGAAATCAGGCAGTGTGATACATCCTACTTTGTTCTTCTTTCTCAAAATTTCTTTGGCCATGTGGGGTCTTTTGTGGTTCCACATAAATTTTAGAAGTATTCTTTCTACTTCTGTAAAAATAGTATTGACATTTTAACAATATTAATTCTTCCAAACCATGAACACAGGCTATCTTTCCATTTATTTGTGTCTTCTTTGATTTCTTTCATCAATGTCTTATGGTTTTTAATGTAGAGGTCTTTCAACTCCTTAAATTTATTCCTATTCTATTGTTTTTGATGCTATTGTAAATGGGGTCAATTCTTCACTTCGTTTTCAGAAATTTTGTTGTTAGTATATAGAAATGCCACTGATTTCTGTACATTAACTTTGCATCCTGCAACTTTAATGAATTCACTGATTAGATCTAATGTTTTTTTGGCTAAGTCTTTAGGATTTTCTATATATAAAATTACATAGTCTGCCAATAAAGACAATTTTAATATTTCCTTTCTAATTCTGATACCTTTTTCTTTTCTTGAGGAATTGCTCTAGGGAGTATTTCCAGCATTATGTTGAATGGGGATGGTGAGAGTGGTGCTTGCTTGTTCCTGATCTTAAAGGAAAAGCTTTCATCCTTTCACCAGTGAGTATGCTAGGTATGGGCTTATCATATGTGACTTTTATTATGTTGAAATATGTTCCTTCTATGCCTAATTTGTTTAGCTTTTTACCATGAACAGATGTTGAATTTTGTCAAATACTTTTTCTGCATCCATTGAGATAATTATATAATTCTTTTCTTTCATCCAATCAATGTGGTTTATCACATTAATTAATCTGTGTATGTTGAACCATCCTTGAATCCCAGGAATAAATCCCACTTGTCCATGGTGAGTGATCCTTGTAATATTCTATATTCGGTTTGCTACTATTTTATTGAGAACTTTTGCAGTTATATTCATCAGGGATATTGGCTTGTAGTTCTCTTTTCTAGTAGTGTCTTTTTCTGGTATTGGTATCAGGATAATGCAGACCTTATAAAATGAATTTAGGAATGGTCTCCACCTCCCTCCTTCAATTTTTTGGAAGAACTTAAGATAGATTTATGTTAATTTTCTTTTAAATGTCTGGTGAAATTCAGCACTGAAGGAATCTGGTACTGACCTTTCCTTCATTGGGAGATTTTTTTAAATTACTGATTTCATCTCTTAGTACTAGTACTTGGTCCATTCATAGTTTCTACTTCTTCCTGATTCAGTCTTGGTAAGTTGTATGTTTCTAAGAATTTTCCACTTATTATATGTCATCCAGTTTACTGCAGATAGTTGTTCATAGTACCATCTGATAAATCTTTGAATTTCTGAGGTGTCACTTAAAATGTCTACCTTTTCACTTACAATTTTTTTATTTAGGTCCTCTTTTTTCTTCAATAAGTCAAGCTATAGATTTGTCACTTGTTTACCTTTTCAAAGACCCAGCCTTTAATTTAGATAACTTTTTCTGTCCTCTATTTCATTTATTTTTGCTCTACTCCTTATTATTTCCTTTCTTCTGCTAATTTTGCGATGTTTGTTCTTTTACTAGCCTAAGAGGTAAAGTTAGAATGTTTATGTAGGAGCTTTCCTGCTTCTTAATGCAGGCTTTTATTGCTAGGAACCTTTATCTTAGAATTGTTTTTGTTGCATCCCATAAGTTCTGATATGTTGTATTTCCATTTTTGTTAGTCTTAAGAAACTTTTTTGTGGTAAACAGAAAGAGGTTTTTTATAAATGTTTAGGTGATGACAAAAAACTAAGAAAAAAATTGATGCAGCTGCACCTGAAGAACAAGGGTCAGAGCATTACACTCTCCCCAAAACCTGGTTCCCCTACCTGCACCACTTCCTCCAGACATCCACTTGCACCTAGAAATTGCACTGCCTGGCAGAAACCCCAGGCTCAGGAGGACCCTAAGCCACAGGGGAAGTCTGGAAAACGCTTTCAGCTTTAGGAAAGCACTAGAGGCACTAGAACAGATGCTAGATGAGTCAGGTTCAGCATCTGCCACATCAGGTTAAGAAGTTTTTCCTCTTCCTCATTTATTGAGAGTCCTGCTGCCCAGCCCCTTGCTCTGGCTGTGATCTGGTGACTCAGCCCAGGGGTGGGGCTCCCAGTCTTAGTCTCAGCCCATTGGCTCGAACTTAGTGCCATCAGGCATGTTGAAGAGTGCAGTTACAAGCTGGTGAGACTGCTGGTCTAGGCTGGGAGTTTTGTGGCCTAAAGGGAGGCAGGGAGGCCTGTCCTCTTAAGTGGAGTGTGTCAGCTTTGCCCAGCTTTGTCTTGCTGGTCCTCTCTATTGATCCTTGGGATTCTGTTTCTTCATTTCTGCTCTTTATTATTTCCTTCCTTCCGCTTCCTTTCGACTTGCTTTATTTCTCTTTCTTGGGCTGAGAACTTAAGTCATTTTATTTTACATCTCTTTTGTTTTTAAATACATCAGGGGCAAGTAAGTTCTCTCTAGTCAGGGAGGTAGGCCAAATATTTAACGAGTGGTGCAAGTGGAATACCAGCCAGAGTGGCTCCCGGCAGAGGGAGACGGTTCTATTGTTTACCCGCTGGTTTGGAAATGCAGCAGCCTTGCAGCAACAGCACTGTCCCTGTGTGTCTGTCACACCTCCCACTGGCCTCCCAGCAGCCCTCTCACTGCCTCCGACGGGTGGGCGTGGGGCTGTTCATGTCTAAATATTTCACAAACAGCACTGGATTGTCTCGCTAACCCATGAGTCAGTTAGGGTGCACCCTCCATTCTCCATCACCTGAGGGACATTTGCTGTCTTTTTAGTGTTGATTTCGAATGCATCCACCCTGTGTTCGGAGAACAAGGGCTGTGCCACACTGATTCTGTTACATTTGCTGCCATTTCCCTTAACACTGAACATGTGGTCAATGTCATGGAGGTTCCAGGATAGAAAGACTGGGTGGTGAGCACATGTGCTCAGTCTTCAAGAAACTTTTTAATTCCTCTTTAATTTCTTCTTTGATCCACTGTTCAGAGAAGAGTGTTGTTTCATTTCCATGTGTTAGTGAGTTTTCCAGTTTTCCTTTAGTTACGGACTTCTTGATATTGAAATCTATAGATTTCATGCCATTTAGGTCAGACAAGATATTCAGTATGATTTCAGTCTTCTCAAATTTGTTAAGACTTGTTTTGTAGCCTAACATATGGTCTATCCTAGAAAATGTTCTATGTGTGATCCAAATGAATGGGTATTCTGGTGTCATTGGATAAAATGTTCTGTAAATGTCTGTTAGGTCCATTTGGTTTGTAGGATTGTTGTTTTTTTTTTTTAATTATTTATTTATTTATGATAGTCACACAGAGAGAGAGAGAGGCAGAGACACAGGCAGAGGGAGAAGCAGGCTCCATGCACCGGGAGCCCGACGTGGGATTTGATCCTGGGTCTCCAGGATCGCGCCCTGGGCCAAAGGCAGGCGCTAAACCGCTGCGCCACCCAGGGATCCCCGGTTTGTAGGACTGTTTAAATCTGTTGTTTCTTTATTAGTTCTCTGTCTGGATGATCTATCCATTGTTAAGGATGGAGTATTAAAGTCCCCAACTATTACTATATGACTGTTTATTTCTCCTTTTAGCTCCATTAGTTTTTGCTTTATATATTTACATGCTTTGATGTTAGACACATGAATATTTACAATTGTTCTATCTTAATATATTGACCCCCTTTATCATTAGTAAATGATCTCTTTTTACCACTTTTAGTTTAAAGTGTATTTTGTCTGATATCCTTTTAGCTACCCTGCTTTTTTTTTTTTTTTTTTTTTGGTTACCATTTGCTTGAAATGATTTTCCATATCCTCACTCTTTGTCTATGTGTGTTTTTAGAGCTAAAGTGATTCTCTTATGGGCAGCTTATTATTGAATCTTGTTTTATTTATTCATTCAGCCACTTTGTCTTTTGATTAAAGAACTTAATCCACTTACATTTAAGGTAATTACTGACAGGCAAGAATTTATTATTGTCATTTTATTAACTGTTTTCTGGTTGTTTTATAGATCCATTGCTCCTTGTTTCTTATTCTGCTGTCTTGTTTGTGTTTTGATGTCTTTAAAACCAGTATGCTTTGACTTTATCATAATATTTTGTATAATGAGTATACATTTTCCCTTGTAATTACCATAAAATATCTTACATAAAATATCTTAAATTTGTAACACCCTATTTTAAACTAATAGCAACTTAATTTCAATAGAGTTCATATACTTAACACTTTTAGTTATTCTCTCCCTCATATTTTAAGTTATTGCTTTTACAATTGCCCTTTATTATATCATGTAACTAATAAATTATTGTATTTATAGATACTTTTGCTATATTCATTTTTCTTACTTTTAATATAAAGTTGTAAGTTATGCACCATTACCATATTGCAGAATCTGACTATATATTTACCATTATAGTGAAATTTACACTATCTTTTAGTGTTTTATGTTACTTAGTCTTCTTTTACTTCCACTCAAAGGGCTATCTTTACCATTTCTTGTAATGTAGTTCTAGCAGCCACTAACTTCTTCAGCTTTTATATATTTAGCAAAGTCTTTTTCACTTCTTTCTTTCTGAAGGACAGCTTCACCAAGGATAGAATTCTTGGTTGACAGTTATTGTCTTTCAATATTTTAAATATGTCATCCCATTCTTTCCTGGCCTGAAAAGTTTCTGTTGAGAAATATACCAATTATCTTATGGCTGGGCCCTTGTATATAACTTCTCTCTTTTCTCTTGTTGCTCATAAAATTCTTCCTTTGTCTTTGACTTTTGACAATTTAATTATGATGTATCTTAATGTAGCCCTATTCAGGTTCAATCTATTTAGGGGTCTTTTGGGTCTCTTAGATCTGGATATCCATTGCTCTCCCCAGGTTTGGGAAGGTTCAGCCATTATTGTTTTAAATAATATATTTTCTGTCTTTCTCATCTTGTGGAATTCCCATAATGGAAATTGTTTCTTTTCACTGTGTCCTGTAATTCTAATAGGATTTCTTCACTTTTTTCTTGTTGTTCCTCTGACTGGGTAATTTCCAATGTTCTATCCTCCAAGTCACTATTTCTTTTTTCTGCATGGTCTATGTCTACTTTTGAAATTCTACTGAATTCTTCTGTTCATTTTTTATATTTTTCAACTTTAAGATTATGTTTGGTTTTTTGCTTTTTATTTTGATAGCTATTTCCACCTACTTATTTTGTTCAAACATTGTTTTCCTTATTTCATAAACTTACCTAACTCTGTTTTTTTCTACCTCATTAAACTTCCTTAAGAGGATTATTCTGAGTTCTTTGTCTGATATTTCATAAATCTCCGTTTTTAAAAAATTTTTATTTATTTACTTTTTAAGTAAGATTTACACCTAATATGGGGCTTGAACTCACAACTCTGAGATCAAGGGTCATATGCTATACTGACTGAGCCAGCCAGAACCTCATAAACCTTCATTTCTGTAGGATCAGTTATTGGAGCTTTTTTAGTTTCTAATGAGGTGTCATACTTACTTGATTTTTGAGGATCCATCTTACATTGGCATCTGTGCATTTTAATAATGGGGCTCTGTCTGAGTCTCTATCAGACTCTACAGATCTGCTTTGGGAGAGACAATTCTTCACCAGTCAGCTCAGTTTGGGTTTCTGGATGTGTCTGCTAGTAATTTCTTTGGACAAAAGAGACCTACCATTATGGTCTATTTCCAGACAAGTCAATTGTTCAACCTCTGAGGATGGGAATGGGAGAGTGTGCCACTGGATGAGAACAGTCAAATAGGACTGCTGGCTTGGTTCCTACCCAAGTGAGACTGTAGGATGGGCTCCACAGTTGCCTGAATCCTCTGGTGAGGCTTGCTAGATCATCAGAACTGGAGACTACATTCAGTAATAGATGAAACTATGAATTGACTTCCTTGCTCTAGCAAGGAAGCAAGACAGAACCCATGTCTGTGCCACTTGTTGTTTGGAGGCCTAAATCAGGCCTGGGTGGGTGAATTCTGTGATCAGGTGAGGCTACTGGTTTCACTCTGCGGACAACAGAAGCCATGGGCTATGCTCTCTGTCACTCTATATGGGACTGCTGAATGGGCTTCACAGCTTCTCCAGTACTCTGGTTAGGTTCCTTGATTGCACAGGCTGAATGAAGGCTGTATTCAACACTGAATGGTACTATGAATTAGATTCCCTGCCCAGGCACTGCAGGGGAAGCTTCTGGAAAACTAGTAAAGCTCTTTGTTGTCTTAACTCAAGCTGACCTGCACCCCAAGTTCCCTGGCTGAACAGGGCCACTGGCTTTGCTCTGCAAACTACTGGCTCTATATGCCTTCTTCTCGGCTCAAGTGCCACTGGGCCACCAAGTTTCCAGGAACTGTCTCCAGCCCTTCTGGTCAGATGAGGCAGGAAGATACTCTCAAGTGGGTGAAGCTGTGACTCAGCACCTTGCCCGGGTGTGTGCAAATTGGGCTCTAGGGCCAACAGAATGTTTCATTTGAGAATCTGAATCAGGCAGATCTGGTGCCATGTCTCAGCTCCCTTGCCTAGGCAGGAGGGGACAGGGCTGCTATAGGCTACTCTCAATTTCCCAAATAAGCTCTTCAGTTGGGAGGGGCTGTGGACTATCCTCATTCTTAGATATGAATCAATTCCTCTAACCTGTGCAGAAGCAAAAAAAGGTCCCACAACTAGTACTGGCTTTGCTCTGGGGATGATCTGCTCTGCTTGCCCACCTCTTGGCTTTAGTACCACTAGGTTACATAGTTTCCAAGAATCGTTGCTTGTCCTTCTGGTCAAATAGAGCTGGAAGGCACTCTCCACAGGAAGGAGAGTGGCTCAGCTCCTTGCCTGGCCATGTGCAAACCGAGCTCTAGGACTAGCAAAACTCCTTGTTTGAGAATCTCAATCAGGCAGCTCTACACTCTGTCAGATTTCCTGGTCAGAGCGCACATCCAGCCTGATTCTGCAGAGGAACAAAACTGCTGACTGGGATTACTACTTGGGTAATTGGGCACTACAGGTATTGTCAGTCTCCTAAAATCTGCATGGGGAATGAGGCAAGCCCTTCCCCCTTCTCTATCAGTCAGGTTCTCCATGGCTGCAGATTCCCGGCAGTCCCATGGTGAGAGGTCACAGTAGGCACTCCCACAAAACAACCCGCAGTGCTAAGAGAGGCTAGTTGTACCCTCTGGGTTCTCTTTTCCCACTGGAGAAACAAGAGGCTCAGGGCACACCTCTCCGTGCAGAGTTTCACTGACCTGGGGGAGGGACAATGCAGTCAACAAGAACCCACTATGTCTCTGTCTCTGAGCTGGGGACTTCAACTTCACCCCTATGTTCTAGGGTTCTCTCAGAGATGTCTTATTCTAGAATAGATGTTAATCGTTCTTCTTGTGATGGGGAGCAAAGTCAGGAATGACTTATGTCACCATCTTGGTGACATCTCCCTGAAAAAAATTTTCACCTCCCTTTATATCATCTGTACACTGATGCCTAAAATTCTAGTAATAATGATTCATTCTTTGGGTTTAAAGCTTTTTATTTCTAATCAAGCTTCTCATAGATAGAAAACAGTAAGTGATATCAGTCATTTATACTTTAGTGTGAATAAAGACATCAGACTACATCCTGAAGAAATATTTTGATAAAGAGGAGGGAACATTGGTGCTTTTAGAGGTAAAGCAAGTTAATAAGCTTTACCTACTTCACAATCTTTCCTAAAGCTAGTTCTGACTATCACAGGACAGAAATGCAAGAAGCCAAATGAGTCTCTGTACTAACAGACACAGAGCCTGGCCCTAATTCAGAATACTACTCAAGAGAAATACTGCCTGGAGTACATGCTTTTAATTTAAACACAACAATCCACTCCTCTGTTTCCCTAGTTCAGAGTACAGGCTCATCATCACCAATCTGCTGAGTCACAGAGACAGATGATGGCCTTATCTTCTCACCTGACTTCCTGATTCTCCAGGGAGATTTCATGTGACCTAATGGAGTCAGAAGATCTACCAAAAACTGGTGCCATAATGTCTGAAATCCTCCCACTGGAGATTCACTCTTCAGTGTTCCTTTCCCTGTGACAGGCTTGTGAACTACACATACTGATGGAAGGGAAAACAAAGAACTGAGGTCTGGAGTCTGACAGAGCAATGTGCCTCCTGGTCCAGCTTCACCACTTTTAGCTATGTAACTGTGGACAAGCTTTTAACCTTTTTCAACTTCGGTTCTCTAATGTATAAATAAAATCTACTTCCTAGGGTTGTTTGGATAGAGTGAGCTATTGCCCATTGCCTAGCACAGTGGCTCACAGGAAGTGCTTAAGGAAGGCTGGCCATCATTACTGTCATTAATTAGCAACAATAAAAATGCTGTCGTCATAAAATGTTTGTGCTTTTACAACTTCTTTTCTAGTACAGTTTCACTTGTGTATGGTTATCTCTGGAACTACAGAGCTGATGATGCTTCCAAACAGTTTTTAATAGGATTTAAAAACAGGAAGCAATGGTAGTCATTTGTTTATAAAAAGCAGTGTTCTTATTTCAGAAGAAGTTATTTTTTTCTTCCTTAGTATCCTGAAATGTCTGCATCTCAGACTTCCTGATTCTTTTGCTCTAATAAACAGACAAGTTTGCCTGGAGTCATGGCAATTACACGTACTCTAGAAATAAGCTAAAGAAATCTGTGATGCCTGCTTAATACTCCCATAAATTCCAAAGACTGGGTTTTTTAAATGTAAAATGTCTAGGTTTCCTAAATTAATTTTAAACATGGGGAGGGAGTCGGTTCATCTTATAAAACATATATTTTTTTAATTTATAGAAATAAACTCAAAAGCTTAGCTAAACATGGCATATAAAGAGGGAAAAATAGAAGAAATATTCAACTAGGAGGTCCTCTTTCCAGATGTGACTCTGAAGGTTTCAGGACATATGATGTGGGGCATCTTGGGTCATTGTACTGGGCCTTGCTTCCTCAAAGTGATAACCAAACCTGGATAACTTGATTCTAAATTGTCTGTGAGTTCATCATCTCTGAAGTCTTTTTAATGCCCAAATTCCAGTATCTTTAAAATTTGGCCTTCAAACTTATACAGAACCTGTTTATATAATAAATTTAACCTGAACTAAGTTTAAAATCTAATAGATTAGAGATAGCATGTACTGAGTATCATGTATAAGAAAGAAAACAAAAACTAACCTCTTCTACTCCTGTAACTTATCCTTCCCTCTAAAAAAGTGTATTTTTGGATTATAACATTTTCTTAGAAAGTTATTACCAAAACAATAAACAAAAGTAATAAATAAAATAACCTGACAACCACAATTTCTATTTCATAATTTATCTGGATTTTTTTGTCATAAAAAATTACACCAATATTTTCTCTATTTGATATTTTATGTTCAATTATAACAAAATATTATACAGTTAAAGAGTTGATTTGGCTTAGGACGCCTGGGTGGCTCAGTTGGTTGAGTGTCTGCTTTGGCTAGGGCGTGATCCTGGGGTTCCAGGGTCAAGTCCAGCATAGGGCTCCCCACAGGGAGCCTGTTTCTTCCTCTGCCTATGTCTCTGCCTCCCTCTGTGTGTATCTTGTGAATTAATAAATAAAATCTAAAAAAAAAAAAAAGTTGACTTGGCTTATTATGTACTGAAATTTGACACTTGAAAGTAAGTGAGTCACTAGAGTATTTCTCAATACCCTAAGTGAGCATGAATTCTACTGTCTGCGGGAAATGAAGGTGCTGTGTCATTGGCTTTAAGAAATGAAAAGCAGTTGGCTCTGTGTACTGCACAGCCCTATGTAGAAACGAAATTATACCAGAAATGTTAAAAGTCATGTCTTGACCCCCTAGCTGGACCAGGGGAGAATATATTGATCAGACTTTTTAACTTTCAATGGCTCTATGGATGGAAGCTAGAACTTTGAGGTACATATGGCTCTGACCTGAGAGAACCCACTTGGGGGGGACCTCTTTAGTGACAAAAATAAGACAAGGGCTTCTGAGATATATTGTAAACTTGACATCCTAATATGCCTTCCTCCTATACAACACATAAAAACACTCGATGAAATAACAACACATATTTTTAATGCATTAGTGAGGTGGCAAGAAAGTTAAGGAAATTCTCGGAAGCCAGATAGCTGAAGAAGCAAAAACACAATACAGAAATGATAGGCTGATGGCTAACTAACAGTGCACTTTGATGGCCAAGCAGCTGGGTAGGACAGAAGATAAAGATGAAGAAGTCTGATTGGAACATTCACAAATAAAGCCAGGGAAAGAATGAATCAGAAAAACAAAAAATACTCTAGAGAACAAAAACACTTGCCTGTCTGAGGCTTGAGGCTGGACCTAGTAGGAAAAACATTTTCATCACAATAAACTGATTCTCATGTGTGTTTTGTGGCCAATTACACTATCTATGCAATATGAAAAGCTCTGAGACTGGGAATTTATTTTTAGATTTCCCACAGTTAATAAAGCCAGCAAAAATAAAAGAAGATCCTCTATGGAGAAATGTACCTTCAATCCATGCCTCAAAAACTTCCACAAAATTCCAGCTAAGGAAACTTCATGATAAAAAGTTCCAAAACAAGAATGGGAGAGGGATCGTGTGAAAATAGGTGAACAGTCAAAAGGTACAAACTTCCAGTTATAAGTTAAGCCAATGGTGATGTTATATACAACTTGGCAACTATATAGTTAATAATACTGTATCCTATATTTGAAGGTTGCTAAGAAAAATCCTTAAAAGTTCTCATCACACACACAAAAAATTATGTAACTATGTATAGGTAGGTGGTAGATAATTAGACTTACTCTGGTGATCATGTTGCAATATATACAAACATTGACTCGTTATGTTGTACAACTAAAACTAACATTATGTTGTATGTCAATTATTTTTTTAAAGGTCATTTGTTTAAAGATTTTATCCATTCATTCATGATAGACAGAGAGAGAGAGACAGAGACAGAGACACAGGCAGAGGGAGAAGCAGGCTCCACACCCGGAGCCCGAGGCGGGATAGGATCCTGGGACCCCAGGATCATGCCCTAAGCCAAAGGCAGGCACCAAACCACTGAGCCACCCAGGGATCCCCTGTTGTATGTCAATTATACCTAAATTTTTTTAAGAAATTGCAAAACATAGTGAGACAAGGCCCCACTAGGTGGGACTACAAAAACAACACACAGACACAAACCCAAAGACAAAAACCTCAAGTATATTATCAGATCCTAGATATAAAAGAAATGTGTATGTATAAAATTGGAGTTAGATGAGATTATCAAAAATAACAAAGCAATGAAAACTATAATAATTTAAATTAAAACCCAGAGAACATAAGTATAAAAAGAATTCCCACAAATCAATAAGCACTAACAACCAAATAACCAAGGAGAGAGGCAAATGAAATGGACATTTTGCAGAAGAGAAAATACATAAGGCTAATAAACACATGAAAAGATATTGGCGGTGGGGGGGCAAGCAGGCGGAGGAGCAGGGGCCTCCGCTCACCCGCCGCACCACCTCACTAGGTAACTTCCAAACCATCCTGCACACCTATGGTTCGACCTGAGATTTAGGAGAGAACAGCCAGAAAACTACAGAGATAGGGTTTTTGCTTCTAACAAGGTAGGAAGGTGGAAACAAATCTAATAAAAATCCAGGGCGGGAGGAGCCCCCGCGAGGAGCCGGCTAAGGCCCTGGCGGGAGCCCCCAAGACAGGAGAGCCCGCCCGGGAAGCGGGAACTTTAACAATCCGCACCGGACTCTTCCCGGAGGGAAAGGCTCAGCGGGGAACCCGGGCAGGACCGCAGGAGGGCGGTGGGGCCCCCAGCCTCCTGGGGTCACTAACAGGAGGTGCCCCGGGGACAGTGCCCCACACCCCGTGGCCGAGCGCGGTAAAGGGCTGGAGCGCCCGGCGGGCCCTCGGGGAGAAGCCGGGAGTCGGGGGGGCTCCGGGCGGAGGGGGCTGCGCCCTGCTGCCTTCGGGAGCCTCGGCCCCGGGAGCAATGCAGCGGCGCAGGCCCCGGACCCAGGGTGCTAGGGACACAGCGGGGATCCTGCACTCCCCCCGGGGCAGGCATGAAGTGGGGAGGGCCCAGGACAGCGGGGAGGCTCCTGCCACCGGCGCCCCCGAGCTGTGCAGATTGGCGTCCCCGCCCCGGAGCATCCAGGCCCCTGCGGACTGGGAGCTGCGGTGGTTACTGCGGGAGCTGACTCCAGGGCTGGGGAGCTGGCCTCCACCAGTGGGGTTGCTCCTCCTGGTGTCACCCTGTGCCTCGGAGAGGCAGGGCGCCAGGGGACACGGGCCTCATGGGGTAAACAGCTCCCACTGAGCCCCGAACCCGGCAGGGGGGAGGAGCAGCTCCCCCAGGTGCATACACCTGAGTCAGCACAGCAGGCTCCTCCCCCAGAAGACCAGCTGCAAGGACAGGGAAAGAGCAAGTTCTTGACCAAGCAGTGCGGGAAAGCTCCAGGGGAAGTCAAGGGATTTACAGAACATAGAACCAGAGGATACCCCCAACTTTTTTTTCCCCCTTTTTCCAGTACAACTCGTTTTTATATCAGACTCAAAATTTCCAGTATTTTTTCCCTTTTCCCACTTTAACTACAATATTTTACCACCTCTTTATTTTTAGGTCTCTTCCTTTTTGACTTTCATATTTCTACAATTACATGTCTTAGATGTATTTTCCACTTCTAGATTCCCTTCAACATACTCAACTTAATTTTGGCAGATATACAAGATATGTTTTTTTATTTTGTGTTTTTTATTTTCTCTGCCTCATTTTGTTCGACAATGGTGGAAGTTGATACCTTCTAAAACATGACCAGCATGCACCCAGAACCAAGTGGTATATCATGCTGGTTCATTCTGTGAGATTATATTCTCCCTTCATCCCCATTCTGCCCCCCTTTTATCTCGTTTATGTTATGGTGGCCAATGTTGGGGCTTTCTTCAAGTATTGCTGGTTTATATAAATTTGGGACTCAGCATCTTCTAACATACAGAACTTAATACACTCAGAAGCAAGAGGATCACCCTCTAGGACCCCTCAGTTAGACTACTACATTCTCCCTCCACTATAACTTGTTCACCACCACCATTTCCCAGTCCCCCCCTTTTTTCTACTTTTTTTCTTTTTTTTCCTCTTTACTTTTGCTTTTTTCTCTTCTTTTGTTCTCTTTTTTTTTTCTTCTTCTTCTTTGGGATTCTTGGGCTTTTCTTTTTTACTACTTTGTTTTAAAATTTGTTTTTCACTTTAAGTGGTCCTTTTGTTTTATTTCACTCTGGTCTTTGTTTTCATTTTCTAGTCTCTGACCCCGTCAGAATCACCTAGGGTAAAATTTACTTAGGTTGTGGTTGATATTCTTGATTTAGCCCACTCATACAGCCACTCCGCACTGAGCAAAATGACTAGAATGAGAATTCACCAAAAAAGAAAGAAGTAGAAACAGTACTCTCTGCCTCAGGGTTACAGAATATGGATTACAATTTGATATCAGAAAGCCAATTCAGAAGCAAAATTATAAAGCTACTGGTGGCTCTAGAAAAAAACATACAGGAGTCTAGAGATTTCGTTACTGCAAAATCTAGATCTAATCAGGCCAAAATTAAAAATCAATTAAATGAGATGATCAATCCAATCAATCAATCAAACTGGTTGTCCTAACGATGAGGGTTAATGAGGTGGAAGAAAGACTGAGCAACATAGAAGGCAAGTTGATGGCAAGAAAGGAAGCTGAGGAAAAAAAAAAGAAACACAATTAAAAGACCATGAGGAAAGGTTAAGGGAAATAAATGATAGCTCAGAAGGAAAAATCTACATTTAATTGGGGTTCCAGAAAACGCCGAGAGGGACAGAGGGCCAGAAAGCACACTTGAACAAATCATAGCTGAGAACTTCCCTAATTTGGGGAGGGAAACAGGCATTCAGATCCAGGAGATAGAGAGGTGCCCCCTGCAAAATCAATAAAAACCGTTCAACACATCGACATTTAATAGTGAAACTTGCAAATTCCAAAGATAACAAGAAAATCCTTAAAGCAGCAAAAGACAAGAGATTCTTAACTTATATGGGGAGAAATATTAGATTAACAGCAGATCTCGTGACAGAGACATAGCAGGCCAGAAAGGGCTGGCATGATATATTCAGGGTACTAAAAAAAACATGCAGCCAAAAATACTTTATCCAGCAAGGCTCTCATTCAGAATAGAAGGAGAGATAAAGAGCTTCCAAGATAGGCAGAAACTGAAAGAATATGTGACCACCAAACCACCTCTGCAAGAAATATTAAGGGAGACTCTGTAAAAGAGGAAGCCCAAAGAAACAATCCACAAAAACAGGGACTGAATAGGTATTACAATGAGACTAAATTCATATCTTTCAATAGTTACTCTGAATGTGAATGGGTTAAATGATCCCATCAAAAGATGCAGGGTTTCAGATAGGATAAAAAAGCAAGACCCATCTATTTGCTGTCTACAAGAAACTCATTTTAGACTTAAGGATACCTCCAGCCTGAAAATGAAAGGGTGGAGAACCATTTACCATGCAAATGGTCCTCAAAAGAAAGCTGGGGTAGCAAGCCTCATATCAGAAAAATTAAAGTTTATCTCAAACACTGTAGTAAAAGATGAAGAGGGACACTATATCATACTTAAACTAGTCTATCCAACAAGAAGACCTAACAATCATGAATATTTATGCCCTGAATGTGGGAGCTGCCAAGTATATCAATCAATTAATAATCAAAGTAAAGACTTAGATAATAATACACTAATAGTAAGAGACTTCAGCATGGCACTTTCTGCAAATGGCAGATATTCTAAGCACAACATCACCAAAGAAACAAGAGCTTTAAATGATACACTGGACCAGATGGATTACACAGATATACACAGAACTTTCCATCCGAACACAACTGAATGCACATTCTTCTCAAGTGCACATGGGCCTTTCTCCAGAATAGACCACATACTGGGTCACAAATCAGGTCTCAACCAATACCAAAAGATTGGGATTGTCCCCTACATATTTTCAGAACACAATGCTTTGAAACTAGAACTCAATCACAGAAGAAATTTGGAAGAAACTTAAACATGTGGAGGTTAAAGAGCATCCTACTAAAAGATGAATGGGTCTACCAGGAAATTAGAGAAGAATTAAAAAGGTTCATGGAAACTAATGAAAATTAAGATACAACCATTCAAAATTTTTGGGATACAGCAAAAGCGGTACTAAGAGGGAAATACAGTGCAATACAAGCCTTCCTCAGAAAATTGGAAAAAACTCAAATACACAACATAACCTTGCACCTAGGGAACTGGAGAAAGAACAGCAAGTAAAACTTACACCGAGCAGAAGAAGATAGATAATAAATATTCAAGCAAAAATCAATGAAATAGAAACCAGAAGGACTGTGGAACTGATCAACAAAACCAGGAGTTAGTTCTTTGAAAGAATTATTTTTTTTAACATTTTATTTATTTATTCATGAGAGATACAGAGGGAAAAGCAGAGACACAGGCAGAGGGAGAAGCAGGCTCCATGCAGAGAGCCCAATGTGGGACTTGATCCTGGGACCCCAGGATCATGGCCTGGACCAAAGGGAAGCGCTAAGCCGCTGAGCCACCCAGGTGTCCCTGAAAGAATTAATAAAATAGATAAACCTATAGCCAGGCTTATTAAAAAGAAAAAAGACTCAAATTAATAAAATCATGAATGAAAGAGGAGATACCAAGAAAATACAAACGATTTTTTTTTGTTATACAAACGATTTTAAGAACATATTATGAGCAGATATACACCAATAAATTAGGCAATTTAGAAGAAATGTATGCATTTCTGGAAAACCACTAACTACCAAAACTGGAACAGGAAGAAATAGAAAACCTGAACAGGCCAATAACCAGGGAGGAAATTGAAGCAGTCATCAAAAACCGCCCAAGACACAAAAGTCCAGGGTCAGATGGATTCCCAGGGGGAATTCTATCAAACATTTAAAGAAGAAACAATACCTATTCTACTAAAGCTGTTCCAAAGGATAGAAAGGGGTGAAATACTTCCAAACTCATTTTATGAGGCCACTATCAGCTTAATTCCAAAACCAAAGACCCCACCAAAAAGGAGAATTATAGACCAATATCCCTGATGAACACAGATACAAAATTCTCAGCAAGATACTAGCCAATAGGATCCAAAGGTACATTAAGAAGATTATTCACCATGACCAAGTGGGATTTATCCCTGGGATGCAAGGTTGGTTCAACACTCATAAAACAATCAGTGTAATAGATCACATCAACAAGAGAAAAAACAAGAACCATATGATATATGCATCTCAATAGATGCAGAGAAAGCATTTGACAAAATACAGCATCCATTCCTGATCAAAACTCTTCATAGTGTAGAGAAAGAGGGAACATTCCTCAGCATCTTAAAAGCCATCTATGAAAAGCCCACAGCAAGTATCATTCTCAATGGGGAAAAACTGAGAGCCTTTCCCCTATGATCAGGAACATGACATGGATGTCCACTCTCAACAGTGCTATTCAACATAATAGTAGAAGTCCTACCCACACCAATCAGACAACAAAAAGAAATAAAAGGCATCCAAATTGGCAAGAAGAAGTCAAACTCTCCCTCTTCGCAGATGACATGATACTATACATAGAAAGCCCAAAAGACTCTCCCCTAAAATGCTAGAACTTATACAGCAATTCGGCAGTGTGGCAGGGATACAAAATCAATGCCCAGAAATCAGTGGCATTTCTATACACTAACAATGAGACTGAAAGAAAAAGAAATTAAGGAGTCAATCCCATTTACAATTGCACCCAAAAGCAGAAGATAACTAGGAAGAAACCTAACCAAGGAGGTAAAGGATCTCTATCTACCCTAAAAACTACAGAACACTTCTGAAAGAAATTGAGGAAGACACAAAGAGATGGAAATATATTCCATGCTCATGGATTGGAAGAATTAATATTGTGAAAATGTCTATGCTACTCAGGGCAATTTACACATTTAATGCAATCCCTATCAAAATACCATGGACTTTCTTCAGAGAGTTAGAACAAATAATCTTAAGATTTGTATGGAATCAGAAAAGACCTCGAATAGCCAGGGGAATATTGAAAAAGAAAACCAGGCCGCAGGCGCCCACCGGAAGCCATGGCCGCCACACCAAAGCCCGGCAAGCCCACCAAGGGGAAGCCCTTTAAGCTCCTAGGAATTTGAGATGTTGAAAACATTCCCTGTGTACGGGATTCGGTATTGTATGGTTCGTTAGGATTGCTTGTGGCTGGCCTTGGACATTTTTTGCTAACTAGTAGGATTAGAAGATCATGTGACATTGGAGTAGGAGGATTTATCTTGGTGACTTTAAGATGCTGGTTCCACTGTAGGTATAATTATGCAAAGCTAAGAATCCAGGAAAGAATTGCCAGAGATGGAATTAAAAATAAGATTTTGTACGAAAGTACCCACCTTGATCCTGAAAGAAAACCAACCACTGACAAGAGCAGCAGTTGAGCAGTCTCAAGCATCGGAATACAACTCTGGAGTCAGAATAAAGTGGAGGGCAACTCTATTAAGCCTCGTATGTACCATTACTTTCAATCAAGTAAATAAAGGATGTGTTGGTTGTAAAAGAAAGAAAGAAAGAAAGAAAGAAAGAAAGAAAGAAAGAAAGAAGAAAAGAAAGAAAGAAAGAAAGAAAGAAGAAAGAAAGAAAGAAAGAAAGAAAGAAAGAAAGAAGAAAGAAAAGAAAGAAGAAAGAAAGAAAGAAAGAAAGAAAGAAAGAAAGAAAGAAAGAAAGAAAGAAAGAAAGAAAGAGAGAGAGAAAGAATACTCACCATTTGGTTCCACGTGTATGGAACTGGAGGGTATTATGCTGAGTGAAGGAAGTCAATTGGAGAAGGACAATCATTATATGGTTTCACTCATACAGGGAATATAAAAAATAGTGAAAGGGGTTATAGGGAAAAGGAGAGAAAATGAGTGGGAAAAATCAGAGAGGGTGACAAAACATGAGAGACTCCTAACTCTGGGAAATGAACAAGTGGAAGTGGAAGGGGAGGTGGCGGGTGGATGGGATAACTGGGTGACAGGCACTGAGGGGGGCACTTGACAGGATGAGCACTGTGGCAAATGTAATATGTTATATTGTTGGCAAATATGTTGGGCAAATCGAAGTCCAATAAAAAAATACACCAAAAAAAGGTAAAAAAAATAAAAAATAGGTAGGAGAAGACAAGATAAATAAGTTATGATGCAGGTTCAAGTAATAGTAAAATAATTGTGAATGTATTTTCCAAACAAGGAGATGATATATTTGAGATTTTGTATAGTATCATTCATATAGTAGTATATAAATATTGTTTAATGTGATGATATAGGACATTTCCTCTATTGCTATGTTTTAAAATATCGACTTTGAACTTTAAACAAAATTTTTTTTGCATTCACTTATGTCACTTGGCTCTTTTAAGCAGTTACATATTCTGTTGTTAAATGGAATGCAAGTTTTAAGTAGGTGAAATAATTTTTATTTTATGAGAAGGTATTATTTGAAATAATTTTTTAAAATCTTATATAATAATGATGGCAAACACAGTATTGTAAAAATGGGATACATAATATTTTAAATCCCTTAGAAGCAGTAAAAGACTATGAGTCACATGCATAAAACAACTATACAACTTAGGAAAGTGATGCCATGAAGGTGTGATGCTAATTTGGTAATGAAGCAGAAGCTACCAGGAGAGCCATCAAACAGTGTTCCCCAATCAACTTTTTTTTCGAATGGAAATAAAAATGTTTACACTTGAAATTTAAAAAAAAAAAAAAAAATATATATATATATATATATATATAGAGAGAGAGAGAGAGAGAGAGAGAGGAACATATATATATGTTGGTGTCATTAGTCATCAGAATAAAACAAATCAAAACCCACAATGAGATAACATATTACATGAATTCAATTAACAAAAATGTTTAAACTCTAATATCACTATGGGCAGAAAAGAACATGGCTCCACATGCTTGTTTATCCATGCAGATGGAAGCATAAGTGGTGTAAGTCTTTGAAAAACCATTTGGCATTTTCTAGTTTAACTCTCATGTATACCCTATGATGTAGTAATTCTGCTAAGCATGTAGCCAAGAAGAACTTACACATGCAGTGTAAATGGCATATGCAAGAAAACTTGGAGTAGCACTGAAATGAATAAAGCCTGGAAACAAATGCCCATCTACAAGTGCCTGAATAAATGAACAAACTGGTACATTCACACAAGTTGGATGAATACACTACAGTTTGAATATTAGCAATGCAATATTAAGTGAAAGTATGTTCCAAATAATTACATAAGGTATGATAGTCTTTCTTATTAAGTTAAAAACAACTAAAAATTTAAAATGTGAACTTTTTAAGAATACAAAGAGATGCAATAAACTCTGTGAAAAGGTAAACAAGATAATGATATAAATGTTCAGAATAATGGTTACCTTGAGTATTGAGCATTCAGGTGGCTGGAGAGTTCATATGATTGGACAGAGATGAAATCCTAGCCAATCCTAGCTTTTGTTTGGAATGGTGGGTTATAGGAGATAGATAGATAGATAGATAGATAGATAGATAGATAGATAGATAGACAGACCGACCAAATGACCAGGCCAGGCATGCAGCCAATGAGAGTGTCAGGTATCAACTATCTTACTTTCTTTTCATCATTCTTTATCACCATCATGCCACCCAAAATCTCTGTCCATCATAACCACCCATATGGGGCATTTATAGTTCCCAAAACCCTGTCAAAATATTATTTTGTTGGGGCAGCCCCAGTGGCGCAGCGGTTTAGCGCCAACTGCAGCCCAGGGCGTGATCCTGGAGACCCTGGATCAAGTCCCACGTCAGGCTTTCTGCACAGTGCCTGCTTCTCTCTCTGCCTATGTCTCTGCCTCTGTGTGTGTGTGTGTCTCTATGAATAAATAAATAAAGTCTCTTAAAAAATATATTATCTTGTTGAATCTGCAAGAATCCTATGAGGTATATATTGCTATTATTCTCATTCTACATCAAAAAAAAGCTATAGCTCAAAGAGATGAAGTAATTGCTGTAGTGTAAATCGAGGTCTTAAAACTCTCAGACTGTATCCTCGTACATAAGTCTGAAGAATACCTGTCCTTTCTTCTTTTTTTTCAAAGATTTTATTTATTTATTCATAAGAGACAGAGAGAGAGAGAGGCAAAGGGAAAAGTAGACTCCATGTAGGGAGCCCATGTGGGACTCGATCCTGGGTCTCCAGGATCATGCCCTGGGCCAAAGGCAGACAGACGCTCAACCACTGAGCCAGCCAGGCATCCCAAGAATACTTGTCCTTTCAAATGCTTCTCAACCCCCACTACAAATCATATGATGTTTAAAAGATTTTGAAGAAATAATGAAATTAAGCCTCCAAATCACAAAAGGCAGATTCCAAAGCTGACACCCTTGAGAGAGATGATTCCACAGAACAGTCCCCTCCCAACCACCTGAAGAAGGTCGTATGAACGGTCTGGTTATCTTCACTAACATCTTCTGCATAACTCCTTGCTGAGCTCATATTTGGAACTCAAGCCAGAAGATGTTTTGAGATATTCAAAAGGTCCTAGGCCTGTTTTAGATGTTCTGCCCGTATCACATCAGGCTTACAATCAGATACATTTTTTCATTGAATGTTTGAAAGAGCTTTATTATGTCAATAAATTTTTTAAAACAACTTTCTGAATTGATTTTAAATTTCACTTATGTATAATTATATAAAAGTTGAATTACAACCACCCAGTTTAAATACATTTTATAGGCATTTACTTAAAGTTTGTTTAAGTTTGGGGCACCTGGGTGCCTGGGTGGCTCAGTCAACTAAGCTTCTGCCTTCAGCTCAGGCCACGATCCCAGGGTCCTAGGATTGAGCCCCGCATCACATTGGGCTCCCTGCTCCATAGGGAGCCTGCTTCTCTCTCTCTCTGGCCCTCTCCCTCCCCCTGCTCGTGTTCTCTCTTGCTCTGCTCTCAATCTCTCTCAAATAAATAAATAAAATCTTTAAAAAATAATAATAATAAACATTGTTTAAGTTCAAGTTCCAAACTTTTTATTTTAGAATCAATAATATATTTAGGTCTGTCCAAAAGCCTTTAAGGAGCGCACACTCTACGAACAGACTAGAGTCTAAGGGAAACACCACCTAGCCTTCTGGTCTGCACCTAAGGCTACAGACTTCTGGTGTGGATGGCAGAAGGCTGCCTCTGATTCCTCTGAAGTCTGTCCCTAAAGCTGCTGAGATCTCTGCACAGGCGAACTCACCCACCCCTGCCATCCTCGGCTACTGCCCCAAATTCAAGCCCCACGGGCAACTCTCCTCTCAAAGACTATCACCCTGCTGTCTATATCTCCTCCACCACTACCCTCCCTGCCAACTTTTTCTAGGTGCCCTTTGGAACCTCCATTTCACAGTCAATAAGCTCTACCTTCTCACAGAAAGTAGCAACTCCACTGCTTGTCTTACCTTAATCATTTATTAAGTGCCCACTCTCCAAACCCCTGCATTCCTCTACCAGAGGCTGCTCCTTCTCCCACATGTCTCCCATCAAAAGCCTGCCTCTGTTACATCTCTGCCATCATTCAAGGCCACTTTTGTCTCCTTTCTGAATTGTCTGACCCTTGGCGACACCACTACCTCATTAACTGAGGACTTTGGCATCTGACTCCCTGCTTCTTCTCCGCATTGAGTGTCATCATCAACTGGGAAGATTTCCACATCATTTGGATGAGCCATCTAACACTTCAACACAAAAGTTCCTAGCCTTCTGAACTCAAATAATCTTCACCTTCTCTCCTCTTCTGGACCATGGCCCCAACACCACCTGGAACTGAACCAACTCCAAAACTTCTCATTCTAACCCAACAAGATGATCTCAGATTTCTGGCTAATTCTCTCACCCCTTTTCAAGTTAACCAGACCTCCAACCCTCTTTATTTGTCATCAGATGCAATCCTGCCCTTGTGGTTTCCTGTTCTCCCTCCACTGGTCTCACAATGTGTTATTTCAAGCATTCTCTTGTCATCAATATATCAGCCACCCTCTCGAGAGCTATCAATTCTACCCTCCATATTGAATCAGCCAAAATATTCACCTTAACTCCTGATCCTATATTGCTAAAACCTGCTTTGAAAACATCACTCAACCAGTCAGTTTATTTCCCCCAACAAATGTAAAAACATCTAACATCAATTGGCCCTGCAGCACTATTCCTATTTAACAAACTCCATCAATTCTAAAATGTACCTATTTCTGCTCTTACCCCTAGCTTTATTCTGTGCAGGCCCAAGGAAAGCCTCCCTTTCTTCTCACCAAAGCATCTCAAAATTCTCCCATCTTTTTTTTTTTTATAAAATTCTCCCATCTTAAGAAAGACATTTCTGGGTGCACCTGGGTGGCTTAGTCAGTTGGCCATCCTACTCTTGATTTCAGCTCAAGTCACAATCACAGGGCCATGAAATCAAATCCCACGTTGAGCTCCGTGCTGGGCATGCAGCCTGCTTAGGATTTTCTCTCTCCCTCTCCCTCTGCCCCTCACCCCACCTCTTAAAAATAAAAAAAGACCTTTCTGAATCCTACATCCTCCCTAGCTTACTGCCTAATTTCCTCATTCCCTTCTTAGGTAATCTACAATCTCTCTCCATGTCCTCATCTCCCATTCATTTTGCCCCCTTCATTTTTAAATTTGCTTCTATTTTTTATCAAAGACAGGCTCTCATAAGCTAAGAAGCTAATAATGCTAAAAAGTATTTGACCTAAAAGCCTTTTATGCAGATGCATGGTGCTGTCACTGATATAGATCTCTGATGAAATGTTACTTTATCAAAACACATTCTCTGAGTATGCAATATAAAACTGCAGCCCACCCTTCTACCCCCACCTTTCTTTCCCTCTTACCTCAAGCATTTTTTTCATACCACTTATCATTTCCTAACATAGTATATATTTAGCTATTCGTTTATTATGTTTCTCCCCTTTTCAGAATACATGCTCTATTTTTTTAGAATCTGTGTCATAGAGCAGACATGTAATAAATATATTTAGTGGAATTAAGATATAACTATAATAGGATATTAAACTAGAACTTTTTTTGGTCTATTTTAGCTTGATGCCCCAGGAATGATACATAAATTCTCACCATCTCTCAATCCTAAAGAGATCCTAAAGGAAAATGCTGAAACAGCACAACTAAAAATATGCCCATAGAATTATGCCAGTCTGAGAACTGTTTTACTAGTCTGCTGCAAGGTAAATATGGAAATCAAGAGTATTTAGCAACTTTCTGAATAATTTGACATTGCTCTGGAAAAGCAAATAGTCAGCAGACTTGCCTTATTGAACAGACCATTTCAGGCACTACTGAACTCATATGGCAAGTCACCCGTGATATGAGCTGAAGAGATCAGTCATGCATTAAATGACCATATGTAGATCTTCAATGCATCAAAAATTTTAAAAAAAATGTTCTCCACAAATGTGTGAAAAGTATTGTGCTAGAGCATCTATGAAAACCAATTAGAGTAACAAGAGTCCATCATCCACTCAGAGAGACAGACAAAGCCAGAAACCAAGAGAGATTGCTTTGGAGAAATCTACTGATGCTTTGAACATTGCCTCTTAGAAGAAGAGTCAGTGTTCTTACCCTGTATCTTATAACAAGAAATAGAGTACAAGGAGACCTCCTGAGGGGTTAAGCATGTCTCCCTGGTGTTAGAGAACATGACTAGAATATAACTCTCACCAAGAAAATTTAAAGGTGAAGACTGTGTCTGGAATAAAAAGCTCCCCAGGATTGAGCTAACCATCCTGATAGGCAAAAGCACAAGCTTTTGGGGAGCTTCACGTGGGTCCCAAGAGAGAGGGGCTGGGCTAATTTAGACTCCTATCCAAGGGGATTCTATCCAAAAGAACTTTGTAGATAGAAGAAGGGACCAAATAGAGGGGGTGAATCATCAGAAGCTCAGGGGGCCAATGCAGAATACACAAGCAAGGGAAAGATTCTTCCCACGTGAAGGAAAGTACAACACATGGAGAGGGTACCAAGCCAGATCTTAACTACATGGAGCTGTGAAAGCTAGTCTTTTGTCCCTTAATCCCCTCTTCTCATTGGGCCAATCCTAAAGCAACAACTGGACCACATGGGAGAAAACAAAGAAGACAAAGAAACCAACAATGACCTTTGCCGCTTCCCCTGACTCTGACTCAGGCTCAGGGAAAAGAGGAATATTAACTTCAAATATGGAGTTGTGATAATACACAACACCTGCCTGGGGTTATGCTATTACTAGACTGTGCTAAAATCTTTAATGCTTGAAAGAAACCCCAGGACTTTCCATTTTTGCAGAAAAGTTGTGAAACCTGTCTTGTATTTTCTCTTAGAAGCAGAGAGTGATTTATGTGGAGATTGGCAAGAAGGAGTAAGTTGGATTTCTCTTTGCATCCTAATCAATAAACAGATTATACACAAAAATAGTGCATCTCCTCCTGGATGCAACCACTTTCAACTCCTTGGTTTACTTTTATGGTTGTACATAATATGCAAATAGTATATTTCTAGATTCATTAATTTAGACATTATTTATTGAGTTTCTATGGTGGTAGACAAAGATTATACCTTTCTTACATAAATTTTGCTTAAATCCACTGAATGTGGATTTAAGCAAATCCACATTCAGTGATTTCATGATTAATTCTATGTCAATATTATTCCCTGTTTAATCAAGTGCATATCAGGATTAAATTTCCTTGCTATTCAAACTTCCAGTTAATGACTGCCTCATTTCTTTGTATTTTCTTTATTTTAATATCTATGTTTCTGATTTGTTTGAAAGATTCACCCCCAAGACCCCAGCTCCATGGAGCTGGCGTACATAGGCCAGCTGAGGAGGGAAGGATCCAGCCCAACCAGACCCCAGGCGGCTCAGGGGGACTACTGAGATCTGATGAGAATATAAGAGCAGACCCACTCCATCTGTGCTAGGAGGATGGTGCCCAGAGGGAACTTGGGGATTCGCTTGGCCCAGATGAACCCAATTCCTCTGCCATTCAGGAAAGCAGTGGCTGTGCTGATGAAGGAGATCCAGCAGTGCCTTATTTTAGCATTTCTCCTCTGGAGCTTCACTGACTTCAGAGGCTGTGCCAGGTCTCCACCTGGGCTGCCATCCTCAACACTCATCCCAGGAAAACCAAGTTCACCTGCCACTCTGGCTATGCTTTGACACCTACCGAGAGCTCTGTACAACTCCTTTCAATGTAAATTTTCCATATGGCCATATTTGTTCCTTTTTTATTCCTGTAGAAAGCTCTTCATGAGCCTTCCCATCCTCCCATCTCTGCCAGCTGCCACCTAGCTCTGCTGCACAGATAGGAGTTTGGGACCATCTTCTTTTGTATCATCCTACAGATTCTCTTCACTTCTTTTCCTGTGTTAATCCTGTTTCCTGGATCTCATGTCTTTTTCTTTCCTGTTATATTCCATCATTTGAAATAAAACATCTTCTTTCAGTCAAGTAAGAAAAGGTTCACCTGATAGAAATCTTGTGAATCCCTGCAAGTGTGACAATGTCATTTATCCTCATACTTTATTGACAGCTTGGGCTAAACATTCTGGATTGGAAGTCATTTTCCCTCAGAATTTCAAGAGCAATTCTTCATTATGTTAAAGCTTCTGATATTTTTCCAAAGTCCAATTCAACTCTATTTCCTCATTCTTTTTTTTTTTTTCTTTCTTTTTTAAAAGTAGGCTCCACACCTAGTGCAGAGCACAATGCGGGGCTTGAACTCACAATCCTGAGATCAAGACCTAAGCTGAGATCAAGAGTCAGATCCTCAATCAACTGAGCCACCCAGGTGCCCTTTATTTTCTCATTCTTTGTCTTTTTTTAAAATCACTTCTACTGAGGAATAGTTTACATACAATAAATATAACCATTTTAACTCATGTTGATGTCTTCTTCTCTTTCACCTTCTCTCTACTCTTCCCTCCTTTCTCCTTACCCATGCTCTCCTCCACTCCTCCATCCCTCTCTCTCAGCTTATAGGATCATCTTATTACCCCTAGTGTCCTGCATCATATACTAATATGTCTTAACATATGTCTTTTATTTAATCATCATGTTAGGCACTCAGTAGATCTGAGTAACCAACACAGGGTTGGTTACTTAATAAACTATACACAACACAGGGTTCCAACTCATGTCCCTAAGATCAACAGTCACATGGTTTTCCAACAGAGCCAGCCAGGCGCCCCTACTAGGTCTTTTTAATCTAAAGACTCACATTCTTCAGTTTTGAGACCTTTTGTTGTTTTATTTCTTTGACAATTTTCACCATTTTTCTCTTCCCTTTGAGGATTATCTAATTCAATAGAGATGGGTAACTCTGAGTTTCTATTGACTGCATCCAAAAAAAAAAAATTTTTTTTAAATATAAAACAGAAACTAAGGGGTGCCTAACTGGCTCAGTTCATAGAGCATGTGACTCTCGATTCCTGGGGTCATAAGTTTGAGCCCACATTGGGCATAGAGCCTACTTAATAAAAAAATTAAAATTTAAAAAAAAACAGACAACTAAATCAGTGGCTGTGCCACTTCATAATTCATCTATCAGTAGCAGTTGGAGGGCTTGCTAAAACACAGACTTCTGGACTCGGCTTCCAGAATTTTTTTTAAAGATTTTATTTATTTATTCATGAGAGACAGAGAGAGAGAGAGGCAGAAACACAGGCAGAGGGAGAAGCAGGCTCCATGCAGGGAGCCCGACGTGGGACTCAATCCTAGGTCTCCAGGATCCTGCCCTGGGCTGAAGGCAACACTAAACCGCTGAGCCACCAGGGCTGCCCAACTTCTAGAATGTTTTATTCAGTTAATCAGAACAAGCTTCCAGGTGATTCTGATCCTGCTAGACTAGGAACCATCTTTGAGAACCATTAGACCATGCTGTTTATAACCCTGTAAGAGTAAAGGTAACCTGTAATAAAACAAATGATTCTTATCCATAACAATGCAAATGAATTTTGTCTAGTGATCCAACTGATTTCCACCCAGCAAAAATGGCAACTCCAATATCACATATTATTCACCCACAAGATATTAATCTGTTTTGCATCTATTAGCAAATTCGCTTCTACATTCTTGACTAATTATATATCTCCTTCAGACTCTCCTTTGAATTGATCTTGTTACCTGGCAGGCTCCCCCATTAATTAATGAGTTGAATAAAATCTTTAAATAGCCTTAGCTTATATTTATGAAGGGTCATGTTTTTTAAATTTCTTTAATTATATTTAAATATATTATATCTTCTCTTACCCTTTTGAGGATATTAAGAATTTTCTTCATCTCCCTATACTGTCACTATGTCCTCTGAATTCATCTTTTTACCCCCTTTGTTAGTTTGGAGTTTTTGTTTTCTCTCCTTTATGTTGGAGGCTTTCTTCAATATCTTGTGATGGTTAGCCATCTATTCACATTCAGGACGGAGATACTAAAAAGCTCACTGGAACCTTTGGGAATTTGATTTAGGTTTGTCCAACTACTGGGCTTTGCCAAAGCATAACGGATGAAGTGTGTCAACTGGTGGGACCCATTATCAAGAAATAGGTAGAAGTTTACTTTTTTATAGGATACCCACTAAAATCTGTCTTCCTCAGGATAGTTCAATTTCTTCAGAGTAGAGTCTTCCACTGACCTGTCTGAGAGGTATAAGCCTGGATGCTGGCATTCTGGAGCTGGGAGTATGGTAGTGGGGTGAGGGTGCTGAAGTGTAGAAGTCTTATCAGATTTACTTCCACACTGCACTCCAACCTTCTTCAATGCCTGTTATTCCTAAATCCATAGTCTCTCTGATTTAACTTTTTCAGAAATTATACTTTTTGTTTAAGATTTTATCGTTAAGTAATCTTTCCACCCAGCGTGGGGCTCTAATTTACAATCCCAAGATCAAGAGTTGCATGCTGTAGTCAGCCAGGTGCCCTAGAAATTTAAATTTTCTTCTCCTGTAGGGGTGAGGAGGAAGATTCAGATGGTTTTCCTGTCTAAATAGTAACAAAGGTGCCTGGTCAAATGCCCTTTATAGAGACTTTCAAACAATTCCTACTTGCAATCCTCATCTAATTTCTGCCTGCACCAAAACAAGGTGATTCCTATTCCTCTCTATGTCTAGGATGCTGGGAAAGGGGTAGTGGTGAGATTCTCCATACACTTTTTCTCTTCTTGGCTAAATCATTTACCTTTCTCCATTTGCTTTCATCTCCATGTACTGTTGTTCAAGATTACAAATGCCTCTCACTTTCATCACAGATTGACTTTATCTTTCAGTTTCTTGTTCTCCTTGTTGTTTTGGAGTGATTTTACAAAAAGAATCAGAGACTGAAAGTAACCTACTTGCTACCTTGAAATCAAAAGTCCCAGGTACTCTTTAATACACTGAAATCTGGTTTCTGCTCAACATCATACATCTAAAATGTCCTCCCTCCAAAGCACTTATGTCCTCTTTGTTGCTGCTTAAAGTTCAGAGCACAAATTCAGTCTTCACCTTTCTTGACTTCTTGGCAATATTTTATATCCTTACCACTCCTTTCTTGGAATTCAGACTTCTCTTGGCTTCTGTGACACCACTCCTGATTTCCCTCTCTGGTTATATCTTCCATTTGTTTCATCATGGTGGTTTTCTCTACCACTCTTTAGCTCTCATGTACCACACATACTAAATCCAACATATCTTCCTGCTCCACTACATTACACCCTATTCCTTTCATCTTGCTTTATTCCCATTTTAGTTAAATGCCACAATCTACCCATTTGATAAAGCTAGAAACCAACTATATATGTATCTCTAAAATTGTGGAATATATATAATATATATATATATAATTTTCCTTACCATACATATTTTTGTTACCAAGTTATATTTATTCTCATTTTTATGGCTCTCAAATTAATTCCTCTTTTCACCTACATTATTACTATCTTAATTCAAGCCCTAATCATTTCCTACCTGGACCAAAGCATTAGTCTTCTCAACTCTAGCCCTATACCTTTCCAATCCAACTGGTAAACCAGCACTAGACTAATCTTTCTCAGCTGGAATTCTCATCCCAATCCTCCCTTACTCACTGTCCTCGGGGGCTCCCAATACCAAAAGATAAAGATCCAAATTTTTTAGCATGGCCAACAGGGCCCTTTGTGACCTTACCCATTCCGAGCCTTAAACTCTCTACCAGCTTCACTGGGAACTATCTCTACTTCCCCAGAAGGAACAGAGTTTTCTCAAACTGTTCCTTTAGGACATACTGCTCCCCCTGCTTGGAAGGCTCTTCCCTATTTCTTCAACATCCTTCAATACTCAGCTCAGCACTGCACTTCCTCCAAGAAGCCTTCTCTGAACTTCATATTTTGAGATAAATGACTCTCTAATATTATCTTAGAACCCCTCTATCACACTACATTGTAACCATCTGTTTGTCCCCTTCCACAAGACTGTAATATCCTTAAAGTCAGAGACCTTATGTTATTCACCTCCATATCTTCAATACATCTAGAACCCTGAACCATGCCTAGGTTGTATATCAGTAATAGTAGTAAACAGAGAAAGCATTCACTATATGCCAAGTGCTGTTTTCAGCACATTAAAAAGATGAATCTGCACAACAACATAATGTACTTATGACCCGCATTCTACAGTTGAGGAATCTGAGCCACAGAAAAGCTGAATAACTTACAGGACCCAGAGGCACTGAAGTAATATGTGTTAGAGCCAGAAATTTATTCTTGCATAAGCTATGTGGTTCCAAAATACAACCTCTTAGCCACTCCATCATACTGTTTATTATATTTGTGGAAAGGTTAAGTCTTAGCTCAAGCAAAACTAAACTGGGCCCATTAATAAACCAGGTGCTCTGGTAGCATGTGACATAGAGAGTTCATTCCTCCTATGATTTCCTCTTCCTCAGTCTGATTTCTCACCTTACAATGTTCTCCTAGTCTATGATGGCTAAACAATAGCTATTCAGGAAAAAAAAGTATACCAGAGATTCATTATTAAAAATTTATTGAAAAACCACAATACTCCAGAGCTAACTGAACACAAAGCATAGTCTCTTTCTCCTCAGGGGACATAGTTCTTCTCATTATTAAAGCCAGAACACAAGACAGAACTATTATGAAGAAATGACTTCGGAAAAATAATTTTAGTCCATTTCTAAGAAAGCAGTGCTATTCTAATTTTCAACTTCTCTGGCTCCACAATTAGAGATATTTTAAAACATCAACTAATGAAATACTTCTACAGTGCCTTAAATATAAAACACTTTCTTACTCAAAGTTATATATACCTAGGGAAATAAAAAGAACCAGTGAAAATAACAGAATATATGGCAAATGCTAAGTAACTGCCATACATAGCAGACAATTCCTGATATCCAATTGACTCACCTTTCCACCCCACCCTAAGAGTTTAGGAGCAGGCCACGAGCCACAGAATTCTAAAACTCTCCTACCATACTCAGTATTTTACTACTGAAAATAGACAATAACACAACTGAAAAGCAGATCAACAATCAGATATGTCATTCAAGTTGTTTTCTTTATTGGTGAAAATCACAAATTTCTCTAATTTGTCATCAGTGGTAGACATCAAGTCTGACCATAGTTCACACTTTGTTAAATGGGAGTCTAGTTTTGTTTCACAGAGACCAAACAACAACAACAACAACAACAACAACAACAACAACAACTAAAGGATAGAACAAGGTGCCAAGAATCTTGGCTAATGACTTTTTGACACCTCTTTAAACTCCAAAGAGCTGAATGAACACATGGCACTCCACTGTGAAGTCAATGTGCAGCCTGAATGTATAATTTTTGCCCTTCTGAACTCTTGAGACAAAGAATCATACGAAATAATGTTTAACCTTCTTGGAATGCAGAAGGAGAAGAAAAGGCTGAAACTGATATGTCACAACTGATTATAATCACAGTTCAAGGGACTTGGTTACCCTTATAGCTAAGAAAAAGGGAGCTCATTTTCAACACTTATGCTGACTATTTAAAAATAATTTTTCCGCAGCTGCAAGTTATAAAAATTAATAGCATGAAAGCACATGTCCTGTAAGGACCCCATTGCTTCTGAAAGATCTATGCCAAGGTAACCAGTTTTTACAAAAGTGAACAGAGTTTTGGTGGGTTTTTGTGGTTTTTTGTTTTTCACATTTGGCAAAGCAGCTAAAAATATAATCCATTCTCAATTATCCATGCCTATTTTTTTAAAGATTTATTTATTTACTTATTGAGAGAGAGAGAAAGAACAATTGTGGGGGAAGGGCAGAAGGAGAGGGAGAGAATCTCAAGCAGACTCCTCACTGAGTGCAGAGTCCAAAATGGGACTTAATCTCAAAACCCTGATATCATGACCTGAGCCAAAACCAAGAGTCAGATGTTCAACCAACTTAGCGACCCAGATGCCCCTGCCCACTGCCAATTTATAATAGGGTTAATATATAAGTAATAGTCACAGATAATTCTAAAGCACCCTAATAATAGTTTCAAACTTTCTTAAGTAAGCTTTAAACAGAGCTAGAAATGTGTAAACCATCAGCTCATCTCTCTATTTAAGCAACAAAAAAATAGAAGTATGAGCAGCAAAATGAAAGCAAAGAATCTACTTCATAAAAACCATCTCCTGAATAGAGAGTCACATAATGGAACGTGATGTCAATATTAAAGATTAACTAAAATCAATTAGGCAGTTCAATAGCTTTCATTTCCACCATCATCAAAATTTCATGAGCTCTGTAAGAAGATATAAGTATAATCTGCTGGAATAAATTTATAACTGTAATGGAAGAATTCTATTTACCATGAAAAAAGTTTTTAAAACTAGGTATCACTTGAGTTTCAGCAAGACAAAATCAAGCAGTGTGACAGCATGTTGCCTTTTGGGTCAGTTTTGTTTTAATAATGGTTCTATTTTCATATCAATAAATCTACCAAGAACAAAAACAGCAATCTCAGAGAAAATCAGTTTTCAGATATTTAAATGGAAGAATATGCCTATATAATTCTTCACCTATTTTACATTGTTAAATTTTAAATAATAGCACACTTTTACAGCATTCACTAACATGCTATTATAAAATGTTCTCAGTAAAATGCTGACAAATAAACAATAGTCTTGTTAAAAGAAATAAAAGCATTAAAAGATAGCCATGGGAACATTGCCCCCTTCTGTCTTTCTAAAAACCTCCTTAATAGTAAATACCTAAAATCTGGAAATGTTATTAAAATAATTTAGTTCACTCTATGAAAAACAAAAGCCACAAGAGGAACTTAAAGCAAAGTGTTGATGATATAAATTTCACATAAATACGTGTTTCACTTTTTTTAATGTCTTAAACCTTTCATTACGGGACATTTCAGGCTTATATAATAACAAAGTATAAGGAACTCTCATTTACACATTGCCCACCTTTAGCAATTACTAAGTCCTGGTCAGTGTTGTTAGGACTAAATTTTACCCACATTTCCTCCTCCACCCCACTGGATTCCCAGTGGATCCCAGGGATCTTAATATTTCATTACTAAATACTTCACTCCATCTCTCTAAAAGATATGGCCTGCTTTTAACAAAATCACAATACCATTACCAATCTCAAACATTAGTATCAATTTCCTAATATCAAATATCTGGTTAGTCCCCAATTTTCTCAAGAATTCTCCTTTTACATTCAGTCTGTTCATTCAAACAAGGCCTACACATTACATCTAATTGATAAGCCTCTTTAAACTCTTTTATTCTACAGATTACCCCTCCTGCTTTTTGTTTCTTGTAATGTTTGTTGAAGAAATTACTGTTTGTCCTAAGGTTTTCCACAGTAAAATCTGGATTTTACTAACCGTATCTTCAGTAAATCATTCAACATATTCCTCTGTCCTGTTTTGTGTAAATCTGTAATTAGAACTAGTGGTTTGATCTGATGTAGGTTCAGTGTTTTTTGCAAGAATATTTCTTAAGTGTTATACAAGGCACACAATGTGTGGCTGCCTCTCTTGTGGGGTAAAAAGTCACTGATGATCACTGGCTTGGTTCATTCTTTCATTAGGGTTTGCAAAATGGTGACATTCAAATTTCATCATGCTTTTATCCCTCAACAATTATTTGATTACCATATAAAATAATTCTTATAGCAAAGACAAGACAATGCTTGATTCCTTTCCCTTTACCACTTTTCAGAAAAGTGACTTGGTTCATTTAGCATTTTCCAAAGATCACTCTAATCAGGTGAGTTTTTTTTAAATATCATAAATTCATGGATTCTAAATATATTGATGTGTGCCAATCCACTGTGATCATTATTCTTACTGATCAGGCAGTAGGAACCTCTCCTAGTTGACCCTTGGTCCTTCTGACAAGACCTCAGTAATCTTTGATGCTTCCTTGCTTTCTGGTTTGACAGGATGCTCCACGTTCATTCTACATTTCTTGTTCCAGATCTGGATCAGCCATCTCTCCTAGGAGTCTGTGATGGCTGCTGAGGATGCTTCGACTTGATCCCCTCCACGCAGCCAGTACACTCCCAGCTGCTGCTAATATTGACTACTAACGGCTCATATCTGCCCCTTTTTCAAGGAACTCCCCTGGGCTACACCCAGATTCCTCACACCCCCATCCCGGCAGCCCATGGCCAGTGACTAACTGAACTGAGGAACTAAAGGGTCACTTCAAGTTGAGACTAACTCTAGGGGGTAATTCATGCACTAGAGCCCAATGTAAGTCCAGGCTGAAATTAGTCTCCAGCCAAGCCTTTGTCCATGCTTATTAGCTTTTGCCCCTCGCCCTATCCTGCTTCCCTTATTCTCCTCCTGAGAGCTCTCCTTCAATAAATCACTTTCATAAGACTGCCCCCTCTCCTCAGGTTCTCATTGAAAAACCCCTACCAAAGACAGAGCATTAGTTTGTTTCCCTAAGAAATGATATTAGGATACTGTGATAAGGGCATTACTACTGGATTGGTCATTGTTTCTAGACCTGTTCAGTGGAAACAGAACAAGGAAATAATTCTTTTAATGAGAACATCCATTATGAGGTCAAACTGATATTTCCAACTCAATTTTAGGATAACAGGAATTTAGCTCTGATTTTATACCTGCAACTCTTCTCTCTCCCCCTGAAAATCCCAGCTACTAATAATATCAACATATCTATCTGCTAAATAAAGTTTCTAATGTTTTTTGATACAGAATAGAAATTGATCATGAAATAATACAATCTTTCAAATTAATATCAAGTTGACATTGTTTTAGAACAATACTGTTCATTCCATGTTTAATTCATATGCAAATGATCATACAATAGCCTTTAAAACCTCAAATAATAATTTATACTCTAAGTAGTTTCCATTTTTAAGAGTAATGATACCAACTTTCACTTATATGAAATATGTCTTGCCATCTGATATTCAATCTATCATCATGCCCATACCGTGCACACAAGAATATGTGTGCAGTTAGCAATTAGCAATTCAGTCCTTTTCTTGGCATTTACTACTTGTAATTATCTCTTCTGTACCTTGTGCTGTTCATACTTCATGATAATTTTATTTAAAATAAGCTAAATGGGGGCGCCTGTGTGGCTTAGTTGGTTAAGCAACTGACTCTTGGTTTTGGCTCAGGTCATGATCTCAGGGTCGCAAGATCGAGCCCTGTGTCTGGCTCTGTCCTCTGAGAGACAGTCTGTGCTTGAGATTCTCTCTCACTCTCCTTTCTCCTTCTGCCCCTTCCCCCACTCACTCACTCTCTCTCTCTCTCTCTCTCTCTCTCAAATAAATAAAAAAAATCTTTAAAAAAATAAATCAAATTAAATAAGCTAAGTGTAAATCTCCTCTGATGTTATCATTGGAGCCCTTATTCTATTAACCATTATTCTTATTCTTCTGCCTCCTTGCCTGCAGTTGTTGTTTAAACTCAATTTCTCCTTAATTGCAGTAAAATACACAAAACACAAAATTTATCATCTTAACCTTTTCTTAGTGTACAGTTCAGTAGTTTTACGTATATTCATGCTGTTGTGCAACCATCACTACCATCCACTTCAGAACTCTCTTCATCTTGCAAAACTAATAAAAACTGTTCCAGTTAAACAACTCCCCATTCTCTCTTCCCATCAGTCCCTGGCAACCACCACTTTACTTTCTGTCACTATGATTTTGCTATTCTAAGTATTTCACAGAAGTATAATCATACAGTATGGATTCTTTATTTGTGACTAGCTTTTTTCACTTAATATAATGCCCACGAGGTTCACCTATATTGTGGTATGTGTCAGAATTTCCTTACTTTTTAAGGCTGAGTAATATTCCATTGCATATTTAAGTCCTAACAACACAAGAGTTAGGAGCACCAACTTCCCACACATTCAAAATCCACATATAACTTTGACTCCCCCAAAACTTTACTAATAGCCTGATGTTGACTGGAAGCCTTACCTATAAGAAATAGTTGATCAGCATATGTTTTGTGCATCTATTATATACTGTATTCTTACAATAATCCCTAACTTTTCTTAATTTTTTCAGTATTACTAAGCCATGAGTTTATCTACGAGTTTTTTCAAATTGTTGCATATCTCCAAAAAAATTCTCCAATGTATCCATATAAAAAAAAATCCCCACATATAAGTGGACCTGTGCAGTTCAAACCTGCATTGTCCAATGTTGCTTCTACGTTTTGACTAGTATAAGTAATGTTACCATAAACATGGGTGTACACATATCTCTTTGAGTCTCTGCTCTCAATTCTCTTGATTATATATTAAGAAGTGGGATGGCTAGATCCTATGGTAATTTTATTTTAAGTTTTTTGAGGAACTGTCATACTATTTTCCATAGCAGCTGCACCATTTTACATTTCCAGTTATAATGCACAAGAATATTTCAACTTAATTTTAACACCAGATTAAATTAAGTATCTAATTTTCATTTATCTTAGTGTTGCTGAGCTATACATAGTGGGAATCAATGCTGATAAGTCAGTGATATTCCCCAGCAACAGAGTCAATTGCCTACTTTACCATTTGATAGGTGAGCAAGATGTATGAAGGCTGTGGCATGAACTAGGTAGTATTAGACCAAAGCAGACTTGCCAATACATTGATACCTTAGGGTGGCCAGTACAGACAATGCATAGGGTGAGCAGGCTCTCAAAAATATATAACTAATACTCCCTGGGAATGAATCAGGTTGAGAAAATGAGTAATTCCTACAGCCTACTGGAATCTATATTTTTGTCCCTTAATATCTGACCAAACTCCCCAGGTATTATCTGAGTCAGAGCTCACCCAAACAGATTACGGGGATAAGTGATGTCTGTCTTTATCTAGACTGATAACTTTGGGTCAGTCCCTTACTCGCTGAGACTCAGTTCTGCCAGACTGGGTTAACAGTGTATGCCCAGGGTACCTGAGTGGCTCAGTGGTTGAGTGTCTGCCTTTCGCTCAGGTCATGATCCTGGAGTCTGAGGATCGAGGATCGAGTCTCGCATCGGGCTCCCTGTGGGAAGCCTGCTTCTCCCTCTGCCTATGTCTCTGCCTCTCTCTGTGTGTCTCTCATGAATAAACAAATAAAAAGTCTTAAGAAAAAATGTGTGTCCTACCCAATGCACAAGTTGGTTGTGCAGATTAAATAACATAATGAATATGAACATGCTTTAAAAAAAAAAATAGGAAGTGCTATTTAACTACAAAGTGCCACTACTGCAAAGCAATAATTTTCCTGAAACATTACTGTCATTTTAAGAACTGACCTCCCTTCGCCCAAGGAACAAACTAAGCTCTCTTTGGATATATTCAATTTCCATAGTTTGATTTTCTTGAACCATAATCATCAGCTGAGGGGGTGGCGGGAAGGTGGTGGAAGAGGGTGGGACGACAGGGAGAAACCAGACAGAACCTTGCCACTCACCAGGAGGTGGTTTAAAGGAGTGTACCAAAGGTACTATGTAGAAAGGTTGAGAGATACATCTAGGACAAAAGGTCTATGGAAATAGAACTATGAATCTAGAAAACAAATAACTTTTTTACTCCAAGTACAACTAACTTGCTACTTTAGAGATATCTAACAATGGGTGATCTTACCACTGGAATGAAGTAAATCTTGCATTAGGGGAAGCTCTGAATCAGATAAGCTCTAAGACCCCATCAAACTTTAACATTTTGATTCCCAAGGACTGACAGTAACATAGTAGCAGATAGGCCAAGCTGCTCCTTCTTCACAGAGGATACAAGGAAGGGTTTTCTATTATAACCCAGGGGATTGAGGACAAAGATCAAGCAGTAACCACAGGCAAAGAGCTGTTAAATGCCAAACAGAATTCCAAAGGAAGCTACAAGGGTGTTCTTTAAAATAAAGGAATTTATACCCACCCACATTTCCCAACACCATTTAAAGACCATCTTTGAAAGGGCTTTCTTTTCAGTCCTTTGATCTACAGTTGTTCAGGAAAATTTTGGAGGTATAAGTGGCTACCTAACAGTCTAATACTTGAGTTTTCTTCAAGCTTCCTTTGCTCGGAGCTGAAAGAATTAAAAGTTTTTTTGTTTTTTATTTATTTATGATAGTCACAGAGAGAGAGAGAGAGAGAGAGAGAGAGAGAGAGGCAGAGACATAGGCAGAGGGAGAAGCAGGCTCCATGCACCGGGAGCCCGACGTGGGATTCGACACCGGGTCTCCAGGATCGCGCCCCGGGCCAAAGGCAGGCGCTAAACCGCTGCGCCACCCAGGGATCCCGAATTAAAAGTTTTTAAGACAATAGGTAACCCAGCAGATGAGAAAGATTTAAAAGGAATAGTAACAGGCCTTGCTGTAGTCGAAATGCTGACCTGGGAAAGAATCACAAGTTAGAAAGATATGTTTATTTTTCTCCAAGCAAAGCACACGAATCCCTTCACCAAGTTAATCCTGGTTTCATGATGTTTGAGAAATTAAATTCTATCTGTATTAGCACTGTTCATTTAACAATCCACCTACCTTGCATGCTTCTGTACATCCATTATTCTTATACCTATTGTTAACAAATTTATAGTAAATGAAATCTTTTGTAAGATTATGTAAGGGAGGCATAGCAAATCACAGCAGACTAAGTTGCTGGGGTGTAATTCAGTAAATCCTTTTGAGGCAGTTAGCAAAAGAAATTTGACTTTATTAGTTTAATTCACTCTCTAGGGACGCCTGGGTGGCTCAGTGGTTGAGCGTCTCCCTTTAGCTCAGGGCGTGATCCCAGGGTCCCAGGATCAAGTCCCACATTGGGCTTCCTGCATGGAGCCTGCTTCTCCCTCTAACTGTGTCCCTGCCTCTCTCTCTGTCTCTTGTGAATAAATAAATAAAATCTTTAAAAAAAATAACTCACTCTCTAGAATTCCAAAGAGAAAAGGAAACAAACATTTCCTTTAGAAGCTTTGTATTTGCCAATTAATTAAGCCAAAGTAAGGTATGAGCTGTACAGTCAAGCTTTCCACTGAAAGGGAAGTGTCCTAAGGTTATGCAAATAAAGCTGGGCTCCTGGTCCTACATATTTGAAAAGGAAGGGGAAGACCATTTAATAATCTAAGCAGGAAAGGAACAGAGAAACATCCTGCTATATTTTTAATGAGCTCAAGGATGTGTAGTTAGCTTTTCCACACTGTAGCAAGTTCCCAACTACAAAGATGACCTGAAATCCTGTTAATACTAATTTTTAAAAAATTAAAACTATGCAGTGTTCCAAAATACCTTGCAGCTTTACAATGAGTGCACAAGCAAGTGGAGATAGGGGCAGAGGGAGAAAATCTTCAAGCCGACTCCCATCTGAGCAAGGAGCCTGATATAGGGCTTGATCTTGAGACCCATGAGATCACAGCGCATGAGATCACAACCTGAGCCGAAACCAAGAGTTGGAGGCTTAACCAACTGAGCCACCCAGGTGCCCCTCCAACAGAGATTTATAACCTGAACATATCCAAATTGGAAATTTGATTTTGACTCAGCAGCTCAAACCTTCTTCTTCTTCAGTGTTTACCATTTCAGAAAGCAGAACCACTAGTTATCTGTGTTAAGCCTACCTGTTCTCTAATTCCTGAGTCAAAATTATCAGGCTTAATAATCCAGTTACTTGTGGTGGGAGCCTCATGGGCCAAAGTTTTGCCAGCAGGGGGAGCAAGCTACAGCTTGGGCTATGACCTGGGAGCACAAGCAATCTTTAATCAGATATTCTTGCACCTCCGTGAGAAAGTCTCAGAAATTCTAAGTCACAAGGAAATGCACTGTATGAAAAACTGGAATTAATGAGATGTAACAGGAATGGACTCTGTCCCTGATTATTTGCAAGTGCTCTAAAATTTTAATTTCCCCTCATCCCACCCCCAACACAAACACCTAAATACTTCTTAAGGCTAAGGGTTGTTATATATTAACAGGTGCACATGAGAGACCAAGAGATAGAAAGACTCTTGTTACTCTCTACAACAAAAAGAGAGGATCAATAAAATGCATGGCAAAGGGCACCTGGGCGGCTCAGTGGTTGAGCGTCTGCCTTTGACTCAGGTCGTGATCCCAGGGCCCTGGGATCGAGTCCCACATCAGGCTCCCTGCATAGCTCCTCTTTCATGGCCTCAGCAATTCTTACCAGGACCCAGTAAGACCAATGCCATCTGCTGCCTATTTGGGCTAGGAATGGTAGACAGGCAGGCTTCTCTTGAAGGTTAGCAGAGTACCTGAGCCCTGCCCACACCTTTACAAATAGTCCTTTCATTAAACTCTCTTCAGTTAAATTCTCTTAGCATGCTACCTGTGTCTTTCCAGTTACACAGAGCAGAACTTGAACCCATGTCCATTTTCCTACAGGGCCTGATTTTTTTCACTTGAATAATTGCTATGTAGGAGATCTGTACAAAGTACTGGGGATCAAAACAAAAAGTATCTCACTATGATAGAAAGGATCAGAAAAGATTTTCTTGAACAAATTGCTTGGTTATGAGTCAATCTTAAGGGGCGAACTGTAATTCACCAGGCAAACAGAGAAGATAGGCATTCAAGGACAAAGTGGATACCAATTTCAAAGTCACAGAGGATTACATCTTATTACCCAAGGCAATTACATACAGTGCTCATGAGACAATAATGGTGGTTGAGGGTTTCTAAAGTGTGACAATAATCACTTATAAAACCTGAGCCTCATGGGAAGATTAGAAGCTGCAAGGAATTAGCTAGATTCTGAGCAAGAGAACCAATGTGCCTTTTGTTTACCTTCAACAGATCCCAATCACAGAAGATAAATTCAACTATTTAGCATAATATATAATACCTTAGGATCTAGCCCTGCCTGACTCAACCAGTCTCATCTACCAGCACCACCTCCAGCTGTTCCTTGAGAATGCCATACCTTTTCATACCTCTGTGCTTTTGTACAAGGATCTTCTCATCAGAGATACCTACCTCCACTTTCCACCTGATAAATCCATTTTTCAGGACTAATCTCAGGCATCTGCTTCCCTCTAAATATTTCTGACCATTCACAGTGCTTCCATAGTCCCTGTTCATAACTGCACAATAGCATTTTCATAACACAGACATGCATCAGATTTCCTTGTTTGCATGTCAGTCCACTGACTCAGCTGTGAGTTCCTAGAGCCCATGTAGAAGAAGGTGACAGGTTGGAGAGCTAAGTGCTTGGGTTCTAGAACAGGCTGCTTAAATCCAAATCTTAGACTCTATCACAAACAGCTAGTTAAACCTGGGCCTATTATTTATAATCTCTGAGCCTCAGTGTCATCTTCCATAAAATGGTAATAATAACAACACCTACTTCACAGGGTCATTAAGTGAGTCCTATTATACAGTGAATCCTCAAGAACTGTCAGTTATTAATATATACCTATGTATCCCTTATTTCCTATATAAAAAAGCTCATGTTTATTAAATGAATAATTTTTCCTACCACTTCATATTAAATATCACATAGATACCAAATTCTACACAGTTTGTTTCATTAAACCATTGAAAAGAAGACTCTCATCTCTAAATATAAGCTTATTTTACCATTGGTCCAAGATACACAGGACCTTTCCTATAAAGGAATTTAGCTTCTTGCCATTGTCACTGGCCTGTTCACTGAGTCAGACATTCTCCTGGCCTTCTAGCAACCTCCACTTTGCCGGCAGCACAGTTTCCCCCACAGAAGGGCAGTTCTGTCATAATAATTTACAAAAACCTATTATCAAGTCAAATCTTGGTGGTTCCCCTAGGTTAGCATGAGAGATCACAAAAACAGGCTCCCCACAACATAGGAGTGAACCACAGGGAAAAGTCTTTTTAATGCTAAAGCAATGTAAAATTATTTCAGTTATGAAATATTTTTTGGAAAATTTTACAGTGGCATTTTCTAACCCCCAAATCTGTAACCATCACAACCTGGGAAAAAAGTCCATGTGTGAGAACCCGAACCAAGAAGAAATATCAGAGCACACAGAAGAATGTGGTCTCTCTGGAGACCAGCTCCCGTGTGAGCCCACATTTCCAGGTAAGGTAGCTGCAGCCAACAGAGACACAGAGCATTTGGTTAGAAAAGGACAATGCTGCTTGCTGCCTTGGACCAAAACAAAGGCCAAATCTGAGAAGGCTAGCACACTTACTGTCGCCCTGGCTGGCTACAGAGGCCAGTACCAGCCTTATGGGCCAAAGAGACACCTCCCGTTGGAGCTCAGCTACCGCCCCAGATTCCAGCCTTACCTTTCTGTCCTCTACTTCTCTTATGCTGATACTGGCTTCTTGTTGCCCCTCTTCATCAGCTCGGATCTCATCATTATTGTATCTCAGCTTACTGACTCTATGGCCCCTGCTCTCATTCTCGACCCTCGCTCTAATATAGCTTAGAATTCACCAGTTTTTAAATCACCCCATCTGCAGTGGCCAGCTCTGGCTTCTTTGACAACTCTCTGGTCCAGCACTTTCTGTGAAATCACACTCCTTCCTAGAATTCATATGGGTTCAGAGCACTTACTGAGGGAAACAACAATAGAGTAACCTGATGATTTAATCTGACAATGTTTTAAAACTAAAAGAACTGTCATACCATGGATTTAATATCCTTATAAAAGTTCTCTACTTACAGGTCTTCTGGTTGAAGCACCTTGAATGGAGTGATAGAATTCTGGTTGGACTCGGCTATTTTTCTTGATTCTTCGTTTCCTCACAGAAATCTCTTGCTCACTTTGATGGTGAACTTCCACCACAGGCTTGGCTTCTTCCAGGCGAGCAGCCGCAGCCGCTGCTGCTCGTCTTCTAAGATGCCGAGGGCTTGCTCTGAATCCCTGTAGTGGAACACAAACCCAAACAAGTCCAGATTTGTATTGAGTTATTTTCTGGTCAGTCTATAGGGCTACTTATACAAAGAGCTTCAAAAGTCACCAAGCTCAATGAGATCCTTTTACATTTCTGATGGGAGCATGTATGTAGAAGGAGGCTCAAACCACAAGCTTATGTATTCTGTGAAGCACCTCAGTGTCTCAGAGCCCAGAGTGACCCTACAATAAAACATGCTTTTAATTCAGTAAAGCCAGGGGCCCCTGGGTGGCTCAGCCAGTTAAGCATCTGACTCTTGGTTTCAGCTCAGGTCATGATCTCAGGGTCCTGGGATGGAGCCTGGCATCTGACTCTGTATTCAGCAGAGAGTCTGCTTGAGATTCTCTCTCTACCTCTGCCTCTCTCTTTACCCCTTCCCCACCTCATGCACACATGCACACCCTCTCTCTCTCTCAAATAAATACATAAATCTTTTAAAATAATAATAATTCAGTAAAGCCAGTTTAAAAAAAAAAACAGCAGGTAAGAACATTGCTTTACTTATGTGTATTTACATCAGACTACGTGTAAAGGAGGGCTATTTCCACTTGGGCATGAAGGCTCATAAAGGAGCAGGGCTGCATATTGTTACATGGCAAAGTGTCACCCTGCATTCCTGAGAGCAGACTCTGAAGGCAGGAAAGCAGGAAGGTAAAGCATCATCACAAAACACCAAAAAGTGAAAATTCTAAACTAAGTGGAGGCAATGCAATAAAGGAATGAGTACAAGCTCAGTTAAACCACATTAAGCATTTGAGAATGCATGAGTTTGGAAAATATCAAAGAATTACATAAAATGATCTCTGTCCTCATATAGCTTACAATTTCCCAAAGAGCAGAAATTCATATATATTCTGGCACGTGTAATTAAGAGTTAAAATGGGCAGTTGAGGACACAGTGCTGGCAGATCTCAGAGGAGCAATCAATGAATGAAACCGAAAATAGTCTATATTTGACTTAGTTGTGTGGGTGGCATTTGAAGAATGAACAGAATTTATATTCCAGGCAAGGGAAACAACACAAGGAATGAATGAATAAGTAAAGTGATAGATGGGTGGGTAACATATTTATGCAGCAATAGGAAACATTATATCACAACACAAGGATGAGCATATGAGCTATGCACGAAGTATGGTGGGAAATTAGAGGGTAGGGGAGTGTTAAATGCTCCACGGTGGGCTTCGGTGAGGTTGTGGGTCCTTCTAATGTTTTTTTTTTTTAAGATTTATTTATTCATGATAGACACAGAGAGAGAGAGGCAGAGACACAGGCAGAGGGAGAAGCAGGCTCCATGCAGGGAGCCCGACAAGGGACTCGATCCTGGGACTACAGGATCGCGCCCTGGGCCAAAGGCAGGCGCTAAACCGCTGAGCCACTCAGGGATCCCCTCGAATGTTTTTTTAAAGTATACTCCACACTGGGCGTGGAGCCTAACATGGGACTTGAACTCATGATGCTGAGATCAAGACCTTAGCTGAAAGAGTCAGATGCTTAATCCTCTGAGCCACCTAGGCACCCCAACGGTCTTAGGACTTTTAAAAGGTGTATAATAAAGGGCACTTGGGTGGCTTAGTGGTTAATGCCTTGGGCTCAGGGCATGATTCCAGGACCTGGGATCAGGGAGCCTGCTTCTCCCTCTGCCTATGTCTCTGCTTCTCTCTGTGTGTGTGTGTGTGTGTGTCTCTCATGAGTAAATAAAATTTTTAAATAAATAAAACTTAAAGACTGCAGTAAAAGCATTTAAAAAATGGAGGTTAAGAATTTCAAGGGGAGAAGCAGAAAGATGAGTGTGCACAGGGGGATTCCCACCAACAGACACTGGAGAAGGTCTGATTATGGAGACTCTGAATACCAGGCTGAAGGACAGGAAGAAGGAGAAAAAGGACAAACGTTGGGTGTGACCCACAAAGTCAAAAGTAGCACTGAGGTCAACAGAAATCAATAAGAAAGAAAGAAATGCAAATGGACTTAACAAAACTGAGGTCACTTGTTTGGGTGCTTTTCTCTCATCCCCAAATATATTGATCTATTCCCATCCCTTCTCTGTGTGCAAGCTCAGCTGGATCCTCTTCAACCCAAAATAGTCCCAGAAGATCCCCACAATTTCCACATAATCCAGAGACACTACAGCAGCTGTCAGAGAAGAGGATTAAGAAGAGGGAGCTGGGCCAATCCCTAAAATGCCTTCTGGAGCAGTTAAGACCAAACCATCAGAACCAACCACCACATGGGGCTGCCTTTTAAACATGCAGGTTCTTGGACATCCTTCCCAAACACACACGTGCACGCGTGCCCATGCTCTCTCTCCCCTTTCCTCTGCTCCCTTCTGAATTAGACTCTCTAGGAGTGAGGCCAAAAATGTCAGTTTTTGGCTTGGGTTTGGAGATTTTTTTGGGGGGGGGGGGTGTCATTCTCCTTTTCCCTTTATTTATTTAATTACTTACTTAAAGATTTACTTTAGAGAGAAAGAGAGAGCATGAGTGGAGGGGCAGAGGAAGAGGGAGAGAGAGGCTCTCAAGCAGGCTCCACATTCAGTGCAGCCCCATACAGGGCTTCATCTCACAACCCTGAGATTATGACCCGAGCAGAAACCAAGAGTCAGATGTTCAACCAGCTGTGCCACCCATGCACCTCTCTTTTATTTTTTATTTTTATTGAAGTATAATTGACACACAATGTTACATTAGTTTCAAGTGTGTAAAGAACCTCTTTTTAACCAGCTCCTCTGGTATTTTTTCTGTACTTTGAAGACAGAACCTCTAGGAAGCAGAGCTCAGTCTTACCACTAGGTGGCACCAACTTCCACATCCCCTGCATTCTTGCTAGTTCAGAAATGTGTGCACTGGTGGAACTGACAAGTATTTGCTAATATACTGGTTTCTGTCACAGTGGTATGAGGTCAGTGTATTTCTTTGGTAAGAATGTAGATCCTTCTTCTCTTGTGTTCCTATGAATAATAAGCAACCGAATTTTGTTTAACTTGTATGATCACTAATACTTCTTCTGGCCTACAAATTCTAAAAACACTTGGGGGAAAAAAACCCATAAAGCTCCCTTAATGTGACAGCCTCAAAAAAAGATTAAGATCGGGGTGCCTAGGTGGCTCAGTGGTTGAGCATCTGCCTTCGGCTCAGGTCGTGATCCTGATGTCCTGGGATCAAGTCCTGCATCGGGATCCCTGCAGGGAGCCTGTTTCTCCCTCTGCCTATGTCTCTGCCTCTCTCTGTGTGTCTCTCATGAATAAATAAATAAAATCTTTTTTAAAAAATTTTTTTAAAGATTAAGATTAAACCATGTTGGTGTGGTCCTTCTGGACAGCAGTAGCTCAGTAAACACTGCATCCCTGTATGTACTCTGGAGAAATTCTACCAAGTGGGAAGGTGTTTAAGGTACCACATTACTTGTGATAATAAACATCAGAAACAGTTTAAACCATCCTTCCCTTAACTTCGTCATTTTCTTTACACTTCCAGATTTTTTTGAAGATCTGAGCACCACCATGTAGGCCTGCGTGATTTCTATCATAGCCAAATACACTGCACTATTTTTAAATAACTTTGTATAAGCACTACACTATATTGTACAGGGACTACAGCTAGCAGTCTCTGTCACTTACTACCTCTGTCACTTCCTAGTTGTGTGATCTTGGATAGTTACTTAACCATTTCTTCATCTGTAAAATGGTGATTAAAACAAGAACTTACTTCATAGGGCTGTTGAGATGAATAAATGAATTAATGTACGTCCTCAGAAGCACATCTGGTGTGTAGTGATACATAAGTGTTGGATATGATTATTACATATTTCACTTGTGTGAATAAAAGATTTTTTTAAAGATTTTATTTACTTATTTATTTGAGACAGAGAGAGTACAAGCAGGGGGAGGGGCAGGGGGAGAAGGAGAGAGAATCTCAAGCAGACTCCCAGCTAAGCAGGGAGGCTGATACGGGGGCTCAATCCCAGGACCCCAAAATCATGACATGAGCTGAAGTCAGATGCCTTTTTTTTAATAAATTTTTATTTATTTATGATAGTCACACAGAGAGAGAGAGGCAGAGACACAGGCAGAGGGAGAAGCAGGCTCCATGCACCGGGAGCCCGACGTGGGATTTGATCCCGGGTCTCCAGGATCGCGCCCTGGGCCAAAGGCAGGCGCCAAACCGCTGCGCCACCAGGGATCCCCTGAAGTCAGATGCTTAACTGATTGAGCCACCCAGATGCCCAATAAATATATTCTTGTTTTTGCTTTTGTTTTTTTTTCAATAAATATATTCTTAAAGACAAAATCATGTTATCAATCAGATATAAAAGGAAAATTAATCACATGATTGGTGCATCTTGCTGACAGACACACATGAAGTACCAACTACCCATGATCATCAGGAGAGAGAGTTCTTTGCTCCAGAGAATCCAGAGCACTTACTCTGTACAAGCTCTGTCATGGAGTAGGTAGGCAAATTACTTCTCTGTGCCTCAGTCTCTTCATCTGTCATATAATAATGCCTCTCTCAAGAAGTTATCATGGTGTTTAAATGAGATAATCCACATTAGGTACTCACAACAGTAAAAATGTAACAAAAGGTAGTCCATAAGTTATCATCATTATCACTACTATTTCATTTCCTAGATGTTGCAGCAGCAATTCACCCATCAGCAGGTCGCAGTTATAAACACAGACATGATAGAGAGTCATCACTGGGCAGTCACCCTGCTCATTTCTCTAAACTACTGCAAAGAATTATAGGTCCTAGTTTTAGTAGAATTGCTTACCTAAATATTATAAAAGTAAGCCACAACATCTAACAGAATAAAATTTTATTTTAAACAGTAGGTTCGGGATCCCTGGGTGGCACAGCGGTTTGGCGCCTGCCTTTGGCCCAGGGCGCGATCCTGGAGACCCGGGATCGAATCCCACGTCCGGCTCCCGGTGCTTGGAGCCTGCTTCTCCCTCTGCCTGTGTCTCTGCCTCTCTCTCTCTCTCTCTCTCTGTGACTATCATAAATAAATAAAAATTTAAAAAAAAAAAAAAAGAACAAAAAAAAAAAATAAGCAGTAGGTTCTTACAGATGTTAATAGGGCTTGATGGTGTTGGTATCAAGTCCATTTCTCTATTCACTTGATCTTGCCTGAACACCCTTTAACCAGTACATAATAAACACTTCGAAGTCTCTCAGCAGTGAATTTCTGCCATTTTTAGGCCACCTCATTTTATCAGCACCTTTTGGGTAATAACTTCTCAAGATATGCAGTCTTGATACAAAGTGCTCCACAGCCCACTCCAGATCTTGCTCCTTATGACCTGTATAGTTAATCGATAGACACATGGCCAAGGCTCAACCCATT